>NC_135713.1:112178146-112827221 GCF_964656455.1 Halichoerus grypus | reverse complement strand
CTTTTATCTTCCAAAACTGACACTCTGTACCTATTAAACAATAATTCCCTATTCCCCTCCCCCCAATCCCTGCAACCACAATTCTACTTTTTCTCTAAGAATCTGACTCTTCTAGGTACATCATATAACTGGATTCACACAGTATTTGTTCTCTTATGACTGGCTTACTTCAGTTAGCATAATGTCTTCAAGGTTCATTCATGTTATGGCATGTATCAGAATTTTTCTCCCTTTTAAGGTTGGATAATATTCCATTGTAGATCTAGACCACATTTTGTTTATCTATTCATCTGTCAATAGACATTTGGGTTGCTTCCATCTTTTGGCTATGAATAGTGCTGCTATGAATAGAGGTGTTCAAATATATGTTTCAGAGTCTGCTTTCTTTTTTTCAAAAACTTATTTTTATTTTTTATTTTTTAAAAGATTTTATTTATCTATTTGAGAGAAAGAGAGAGAGTGGGAGAAAGAGCATAGGTAGGGGAGGGGCAGAGGGAGAGGGAGAAGCAGGCTTCCCGTTGAGCAGGGAGTCCGATGCGGGGCTCCATCCCAGGACCCCAGGATCATGAGCTGAGCTGAAGGCAGACGCTTAACCAACTGAGCCATCCAGGTGCCCCTGAGATCCTACTTTCAATTCTTTGGTGCAGATACCCAGAAACAGAATTGCTGGAGTATATGATAATTCTATGTTTAGTTTTTTGAGGAACTGCCATACTGTTTCTCATAGAGGTTGTACCATCTTACATTCCTACCAGCAATGCAAAAAGGTTCCAATTTCTCTACATCTTTGCTAACAGTTGATATATATATATTTTTTCATAATAGTCATCATCCTCACAGTTCTGGAATAGTATCTCATTATGGTTTTGATTTGCATTTCCCTAATGATTAGTGCTGTTTTCATGGGCTTATTAGCCATCTCTATATCTTCTCTGGAGAAATGTCTATGTAAGTCCTTTTACCCATATTTGGTTTTTGTATGTTATTTCCTTTACACATATTTGAATTGTATTGTTTGTTTTTTGTTGTTGTTGAATTGTAGGAATTCTTTATATATTCTGGATACTAATACCGTAACAGATATATGATTTGCAAATATTTTCTCCCATTCCATAGGTTGCCTTTTTACTCTGCTGATAGAGTCCTTAATGCATAGAAGCTTTAAATTTTGAAATTAAACATAGAATTGCCATATGATCCAGCAACTCCACTATTGGTATTTACCCAAAGAATATGAAAACACTAATTCAAAAAGACATATGCACCCCTATGTTTATTGCAGCATTATTTACAATAGCCAAATTATGGAAGCAGCCCAACTGTCCATCAATAGGTGAATTTACCACTTACCCCTCTCCCTGCTCATGTTCTCTCTCTCTCAAATAAATGAATAAAATCTTTTAGATTTAGTGAGCACACATGAGCAGGGGGAGGGGCAGAGGAAGAGGGAGAAGCAGACTCCCGGCTGAGCAGGGAACCCCACGTGTGGCTTGATCCCAGGACCCTGAGATCATTACCTGAGCCAAAGGCAGATGCTTAACCGACTGAGCCACCCAGGTGCCCGATGAATAAAACCTTTAAAGAATAATAAAAATGTTTTAAATTGTAATATAGTCTAATTTATCTATTTTTTCTTTCATTTCTGGTGCTTTTGGTGTCACATCCGACAAATCATTGCCAGATACAATGTTATGAAAATTTTCCCCTGTGTTTTCTTCAAGAGTTTTATAGTTGGAGCTCTTATGATTAGGTCTCTGATGCATTTCGAATTTATTTTTGTATATGGTGCACGGTAAGGATCCAACTTCATTTTCTTTGCATGTGGATATCCGGTTTTATTAACACCATTTGTTGAAAGCAAAGCAAATTCTTAAAGGAAAAGTTAATGTTTTATTTTGAGTTCCTTTGAAGCAGAGCCTGTGACAAGAACTTATTGACAACTTATTTAGAAGGTGATTTCAGGCAGCAGGAATGAGGGAAAGGGGCAAATGACACATAAAAGGATAAAAATCTAGTAAAAAGGTCTATTGTGGAGGTTGCTGCCATTATTGACAGAAGTTCAGTTCCATCAGGACATCTGAAAACTACCTGGAATTTCTCCCAAAATGACCCTCAAAAAAGAGGAAAATGAGACACTTACCCCTAGTTTCTGTCTCCACTGTCTGAGGGTTACCTCTAGGTAGACAGGAGACCATCCTCTGGCAGCTTCAAAGGCTCCTAAATGATGTGTGGGTGGCGTGGCCTGCTGGACTTTGAAGAAGATCTTATGTGTGGTTCCCACTGGGAGACAATGGCCAGCATGCCTCAGCTTGCAAAGACCTGTGCTCAACAGCTCACCCATCGCATGTGGGCCAGGAATGGGATGTGAGCCACCAGAAGTGTCTGCTATAATTAGTAACCAAGAAATAAACAATGTCTGCCTCAACATCTACCAGAGGGCCAGCTGTAGGGCCAGGCTTATGTCTTCAGGGTAAGAAGCAAGACACTTACATTCTTTTATCGAGCACCTCTGATACATAAGGCTATGTTCGGGAAGTTAGGAAAATGAACCAGACGATCCTTAAGAAGGTAGCGGTTTAATAGATACAGCAGCTACGCAAATCACTCATCTGAAAGAAAGGAAATGATCAGAGCTGTGTAGGAGATGTGTATAGGAGGGAGAGGAAGTTTCTAGTAATGGGTAATAAAGGCTTCATGAAAATGGTTGCATATAAATACATCTTGAAAAATGATGTTCATTTATTCATTCAAAATATATTGACTGATGGCCTTTTGTGTGGCAGGCATTTTACCAGGTGCTAGGGATTCTGTGGCAAGCAAGCAGAAATAGTCCCTCCACGATCTGCACCCTAACAGAGAGACACAGGCTCAGAGTTACCGATTAATTTATCAATTAAATAAGCGAGATACTGTCGGAGAGTGTTAAGTGCAATCAAAAAACCAAAACAGGACCATTGGATGGGATGCTGAGATAAGATGGGGTAACTGCAGACAGGGGTGATTAAGAAATTCTCTACAGAGAAAACATTTAGGGTGAGACCTAAATGATGTTGGAAGGCGTCAGCCCCAGAACAATCAGAGGTAACTATTCCAGGATAAGAGAAAATGCAGAGCCAGAAACAGGGAAGAGCTCAGCATGTTTAGGAATGGAAATGTCAGTGATTGAAGAGAGTAAGAGCCAAGGTGTAGAAGGGGATGAAATGGAGTCAGATGGATGGGCTGGCGCCAGGTCATGTGGGACCCAGCAGGCAGCGTGAGGCCTTTGGACCACATCTATGTGCTAGAAAATCACAGGAGAATTTTAAGCTGGAGAATGCACTGATTTGATTTCTATTTCTAAAAGATCATTCTGACATTTTGACATTTGCCATTTCAAAAACAGACCAGGCAACCCAGAAGTAGCAGCACCGCGCCCAGTTCAGGGACCCTTGTTGGGTCATCCAGGGTGGGCTTGGGGATTGTTTAGCCCCGGCTGGTGGCAGGAGAAATAGAGAGGAGGGCAAGCCTGGGATTCCCTCCCAGGCTTGGGGGTGGACTTAAAGGTTGCCTTGGTTGTGCTCAGATGACCGCTGGGAACACGGACGGAAATACCAAGGTGAGGCAAGTAAAAGTCTGATAAAAAAAATGAGACCTCTTTCTTCCTGAAGGGCTGAAGGAGCCTACTGACAAATAATGGTGGAGATGTGGCTTTGAAAAAGATCAAGAACTCTGAACACCGGGCAAGGAAATCAGACTTCATTCTGTAGGCAAGGGGAAGTAACTGAAGGGTCTTTAAAGAAAAGGGTGACAAGAACCAAGCTGTGCTCTTATGCACAGAGATAACAATCACAACGACAACTGTGTGTGTGTGTGTGTATGTGTGTGTGTGAGCGAGCAGGGAAAGTCAGAGCAATTTGGACAGTATAAAGCCTGCAGACTTCTCCTTCAGAGGTCAATTTACTTCTCTGTTTATTGACATTGCCATGGGGATGTAAAATGCTAGCCAGGAGGACAGAAAACAGTCCACTGTCTCTGTACTTAATAATCTGATTTTATGTAAGACATCGAGAAAGAATGCAATAACTCAGGCCCTTTGCAGCGAGCAGTAAGAGAAACCAGATGAGGCTGAGCTCACCTCCTTCCAGGCCACACCAGTGCCCCTCCTCGGGTGCGGGGTTTCAGGCCCAGCTGTCCTGGCACTACCCGGCCTGACATTTGGAGGAACTCATCCTGCATTCTGCCCCCTGTCTCCCCGTTTGCTCTCTCAAACCAGAAACTTGCAAGCAGCCCACAAAGTGAAATAAAACCCCAAGGAAATGGATAAAGGAATTCTGCCTATAAAAGGGGGTTTGCAAAAGGGAAGCTAGTTTCATTGGTTGATGCAAACTACGGCCTCCTGGAGTGTTCCTTGATATGGCCCTGAGCATGGCTTCTTGGAGAAGCTGCAGATTCCTATTTAGATTTGCATGTTTCCACTTTTTTTCAGGAAGTCAGTGTTTGGAAGCTGGTGGTCAAGGTATTTTTTTTCCCCCCTAATTAGAAACACATTCTTTCTGTTGTTGTTTAGGATAAAACCAAGAATTTTTCACTTTCCTTCGTATCACTGTAAAGTGAACGTTGTGTTCTCTAACTGGATTTTGGATTGAGGGTAAAAAACAAAACAAAACCTTAAAGGAGACCTCTCATCATTCTGAATTCTAGACCCTGGACATTCTAGATTTTTGATAATATTTTTACTCATTTCACAGCTTTTGGGCACCTTTCAAATGCCAGACCCTGTAGTAGGTGCTAAGAATACAGTCGCGAGTAGCCGGCCCCTTCTCTAACTGCTGTCAGAGCCGGACGGATAAGGACGGTCAGTTCGATTTCATCTTTGCCGTGCACATGCCACTGTGGTCCGTCCGTTACCCGCACCGCCTCCCTTCAACCTCCCAGCAATCATACAAAGTAAGTATTAGTATTCTCCTACTTGCATAAGCGAAGAAGCTGGGGCTTCATTGGTTGGCACGGAAATGCACCGATTATTATGGTGTTATGCGTGGTGTGATTTAAGAAGTTAAAAGAAGGGCCACGGGCACTCTGAAAGAGCAGAGACACCGTGTTCCTCGGGGTTAAGGGTCAGATACAGATGATTAGTCCTTAATGCCTTCGACCAAATAGCTCTCTAAAATCCTTCACAGCTGGGATGTTGTGATTTGTAAGAAAAATATATATTTGGTCTTCCTCCATGATTCCTGGCTCACAGCTCCCCACACCCTTGGAATTTCCTAAGTGCTGAGAGGATCAATGCATCTTTTGTTATGTTAATGAGGCAACTCTTGGAAAGAGCCTAAGAATGGGGGCTGGTTGCCGGTGGAGCCCTGCTTCTGATTAGGGTTGGAACGTTCAGTCCTACTCTCCGACCTCTGGGGAAGGGGAGAGGGGCTGGCGATGGAGCCCAACTGCCAATGGCCAATGATTTCATCAAGCGTACCTAGGGAATGAAGCCTCCATAAAAACCCAAAACAACAGGGTGTGGAAAAACCCAAAAGGACAGGGTGTGGACAGTTTCTGGGTTGGTGAATCTGTGGAAATCCATGGAGAGTGGTGCAGTCAGAGCAAGCCACACTCCAGAGAGCATGGCCGCTCCGCACTCTATCCCCATACACCCCTCCGCCTCTCTTCCACCTGCCTGCTCCTGAGTTAATAACCTTTTACAGTAAACCAGCGATCTAGTAGGTGAGTGGGCTTTTTGAATTGTGAGCTGCTATAGCAAATTGACCAAACCTGAGGAGAGGGTGTGGGACCTCTGACCTATAGCCAGTCGGTCAGAAGCAGAGTTGTCAGCCTGGGGCTTGCAACTGGTATCTCGAGTATGTGTGCGAGGGTGCTTTTGTAGGGCTGAACCCTTAGCCAGTAGGGTCAGAAGCTATCTCCCGATAGTGTCAGAAGTGAGTTGAATTGTTAGGACACCCAGCTGGTGTCTGGAGCATTGTAGGTGGTGTGGGGGAAACCCCGTCCCCACACTGGAATTGGTACCAGAAGCCCTACGTCAGCACGGCAGGTAACAGAACCATTCCTGCTGAGAATCGAACAGGAATAAGGGCTTTGGATGTTATTTTATTTTAATTTTTTGGGGGGAGGATATTATTTTATCAGCACCACGCTCTAACCAACTGAGCTAACCGGCTACTTTGCGGGGGGGGATATTATTTTAAATAAAAGCTACATACCAGACAGCCTGTATAAGAAAAACACTCAGACCCTCCTCCGTCCCCGAAAAGCAGGAAACAAATCTCCCACGTGAAAGGTGCTCACTTTATACTGGGAGGTAAAGAAGCATCCTTATCACCAGAGATGGGAAATTTAGAGCAGAGTAATCTGTAGAAACAACCTTTGTGGGGCACCTGGGAGGCTCAGTCAGTTAAACGTCCGACTCTTGATTTCGGCTCAGGTCATGATCTCAATGTCTTGAGATGGAGCCCCACCTTGGGCTACATGCTGAGCATTGAGTCTGCTTAAGATTCTCTCTCCCTCTCCCCCAGCCCTACTCTCTCTAAAAATAAATAACTAAATAAAAAAGAAACCCCACCAAAAAACAAACTTTGTTATTTTGACTAATTTACTACCCCAGCCCAATATCTGTTTAGAATTCCTTACTAACTGAAGCTCCCAAAGTTAAATTTTCTTTGCCCTGTCCACTCATCACAAATTTATTGTCTCCTTGTCTAAAAAGTATAAAAACCGCCTGCCTTGGGCATTTCTTTAGGTCTCCGTACACACACCATAAAACTTTGGGTTTTTTCTCCCATCAATCCGTCTCAGGTAAATTTAATTCTTAGTCCAGCCGTAAGACCCTGAAGGATAGAGGAAGAGTTTTTTCTCCCCTTCACAGGTCTGCCTCAGTCTCTCACCCCGGACAGTCTATCTTCATGCTTTGCTTTATTAAAAAACCCTATCCTGGGGCACCTGGTTAGTTTAGTCAGAGAAGCATGCGACTCTTGATCTCAGGGTCGTGAGTTCGAGCCCCACATGAGGTGTAGAAATTACTTAAATAAATAAAAAAACTTAAAAAATATATTTATATATAACTCCATTTCAACAACTGCTAGGTTTTGCCCTGGCTGAATCTTATTTCATCAATTCCCTACTCTTTGTGTGTGTGTGTGTTTTTTAAGATTTTATTTATTTATTTGACAGAGAGAGACACAGTGAGAGAGGGAACATAAGCAGGGGGAGAGAGAGGGGGAGAAGCAGGCTTCCCGATGAGCAGGGAGCCCGATGCGGGGCTCGATCCCAGGACCCTGGGATCATGACCTGAGCCAAAGGCAGACGCTAAACGACTGAGCCACCCAGGCGCCCCAATTCCCTACTCTTTCTGTGATTGCATTCACTCAAGCTCATTATGGTATTGTCGAGCTCCTTGCTAGTATTGATTTATTTTATTCGATGTGCATAAAGTGTTCTTTTCCTATAACATTAGAGGATTTCAAGACTTGTTCCAAATCCGGTACAAAGTAGGTTAAGTTCAAATCTCATAGCCTTGATAACTTTGTATTTAACAGAATAAGAGCTCCCTTGCTCCTGGTCTGTGATAACCTCATAAAACCACAGTATCTATTATATCTAGCACAAGCTGGAACTGATTTCTGAATCAACATGATGTATATACACTTAAAATCAGAAGAAAAGAAACTACTCCGATAAACAAAGACTAATAAACTTCAATATAACACAGAATATTTTTTAAGATAAATTAAACAAATAGATTCACACCATCCACTCCAGGTTACTTTCCAATAATAAAGAAGAATGTTTGCAAATCACAGTAAGAACTACTCGACTGCCCTCCTTTACAATCTAGCATGAGGGGCCTTAAAATGAACATCTTCAAAAATATATGCAAGGCAAGAAGGAGAATGCTCATTTATAACAAGAGTGCAAAGTAATAAACTGAACATTTTAAAGTGTTCATTTTATAGTTCTTTCCTGCCTACGTACAAGATACTGGGGAGTGTCTGCAAAATTTCCATCATGCCAGTTATAAGACAGACTTGGTGGCAAAGTCCTGAGTGGTGTTCACTGACTTACTCAAGAGCAAAGTGTGGTAAGGTTGTTGTCTTCAAGAATAGTAACAAGCCCGGGGCGCCTGGGTGGCTCAGTCGTTAAGCGTCTGCCTTCGGCTCAGGTCATGATCCCAGGGTCCTGGGATCGAGCCCTGCATCGGGCTCCCTGCTCAGCAGGAAGCCTGCTTCTCCCTCTCCCACTCCCCCTGCTTGTGTTCCCTCTCTCACTAGGTCTCTCGCTGTCAAATAAAATCTTAAAAAAAAAAAAGAATAGTAACAAGCCCTAACTTAAATCTTTCTTCTTTGGGGAGGATTTTCCTGACACTTTAGACCGTACCATGTCCCTTGGTATTATCCCCACTCTGACCCTATGACTTTCATCCATAGCATTTGTCACAAATGCAATTTAAATAAATATTTGGGTAATAATTTGTATAATGAATGCCTTCCTCATTAGTACATAAGGTCCATGAGATGGGGTTTGTCCTATCACTTTTTGAAGGAATCCAAATGTTTATTTCAATATTGAATTTATATGAGTTCAATTCATTTTGTTGAATGAGTCAAAGGGAAAAATTTACTCAAGATGATAAACCAAAACAATAAAAAGAGTGAATTCAGGCAATAAACAGGAGGAACAAAACCCTTAGTTTGACACACATTAAAAAAAAAAAAAAAAGTGAATACATTGAAAATGAGCCAAGATGAATTCTTTCTCAAATTTTGATACTAAAAGAATGGTCCTCCACAGTGCCTGTACTTTTAATTATATTGAGAAAGTATGTAATGATATACAAGCCCTTGTGGATTCAGTCATGCCTTTATAAGGCTTCGTATTTTGTTGTGATTCTATCTACATATACTTGGAAAATAACAGGGAGTTTTTGTATTGGATGCATGAGTCATTCCATCTGCAGAGAACACCACAGTCAAAGGCACACGTTTGGTGTTTTCTTCCATAGCTCCTCAAATACCAAGGGGCTGTCACCCACAATCTGAGAGCTACTAGGCTGCTAAATCATACCCCCAAGTTGCTCCCTATTGTAAAAGTCTGAGGTTCATAAGCTCAGTGTTTGGCAATAAGGTGAATCAGCAGATCTAATCCTTAATAATTAGCACAAGACGCCTGCGAAGTCTCAAGAATGTCTTCCGGTCTTCAGGTTTGCACAGTAAAGATGGCGGCATGTACACTTCAGAGGCTTCTTTTCGGTAACATAGATATCTGTAAAGGAGGAAGCAGGAGTGAGGGAGTAAATACCCTCACCTCTACCTCTGTCTCCTCCTGTTCTTTCATTTCTTGTTGTTGCTTCCCATCTGCCAACCCCAACAGAAGCCTGTGGGCAAGAGTGTCTGGACAATAGAGTCCAAAGATAGCAGGATCTCAGGGATTCTTGTCCAAGATGGTGATGTAGGAAGACCCTGAGAACACACCAAATTACACCCATTTATAGGACAATTCCTCCTGAAGAAGAACTGAGGGCCAACTGAACAGCTTGTGAAGAACCAAAGATAGAAAGAACAGCAAAAGAGAACAGCAAGAGAGAGGGAGACAGACATAAGCATCTCAAGTCACAGTCTAGCTGGGAGAAGGACCTAGATTGGATCTACGGGGTCAAATGCTGGATAACCAGCTGTGGTAAAACAAAAAATACATTTGGTTTTTGTCCTGGTTTCCTGGCACAAAGCTCTTTAAATCCTTTTCATTTCCAAAGTGATAGGAGTATCTTTTGTGATGCATAACAAGCCTTTTCAATCACACCTGAGTTTATGTCAATGAAGTGGCTCCGGGTGAGGTCCCCATACAGGCTCAGGATGGGCTCAGAAAAAGTAAGTAAATTAGAGGGAGATAAAGGGAGATTAATGTTCCAGAAAAACTCCTGAACAGCAAGATTTGATGTGCTTGCGAGCAGAGGAACCCACGGAGGTGCTGAAGAGTGGCTTGTCCAGAGCAGGTGTGGAAGCTCCGTACCTCTTCCACAGACCTGGCCCTATGCAACTCTTCCATCTGGCTGATAGAATTATATTCTATTATACTTAACCAATTATAATTCCTGAGTTATATCCTTTTATACTAAACCGGTAATCTAATAAGTAAATGCTTTCCTGATTCTGTGAGCCTCTCTAGCAAATCAGTGGAACCTCCAATTTATAGCAGGTTGGTCAGAAGTAGAAGTAACAGACTTCCAGACGGCATCTGAGGGTGGGGAGGGCTGCCTGGCTGGGCTGGGCCCTGAACAGCTGGAATCTGACGCTACCTCTAGGTGGATAGTATCAGAGCTCAATCAAATCGTGGGACACCTAGCTGATGTTGCAGAATGGCTACATATGTGAAAAATTCACAGGTCTGGTGTCAGAAGTGAAATAGTGTTGCAGTAGAGAAGTGAGAGCAGAGAAGACACATAGAAGTGTTTTCCCCGGGATTAGGCCAACGGGGAAACTCGTGCATTTGTACACTCCATGGCTTTCAAAGCACTCATTAAGTCCACAAAGCCAAGGACCGGGAAACTGACAATGGGATGAAACAGAGGAACAGAGCAGTTAAGTCACTGGCCCAAACTTGAACAGCTAGTAAGAAGTAGAGCAAGCCCTTTGCTTAAGGATCTGAACTTTGTCTGGTGTCTTTATTGTTTATGCTTCCCACCTCTCCCCCTTTCCACAAACATTGATATAAAGATATCAATGAATCTAGAAATTCTTTGGTGCTTTGGCTGAACATTGTGGGTGATTTGTGTTCTGTTTCTTTTCTGTTTATTGGGGGATTTTGCCTCTATTTATAAAATATGACCTCTCTCTGTCTGTAGTATTTGTTGCTGGTGGTAGTATTGTTGTTAAAGTGCCCAGAATCTTTCAGACCCTCTGTGTAATGGCTAACATGACACCTGATGATTCACGCCACTGGGCAGGACAGCTGGTGCTTGTAAACCTACACAGGGCTGCCCCCTGGGGGCTGGAAAAAGGAGCCCCTTCCCCGCAGGGAGTGGCGCCCCTGATGGGCTAGGATGATTGCGAGCCCCTTGTGCTTGGTTGGTACTCCAAAAAACTTCCATAGGGACATTCTATTCTCTTCTATACCAATTCATGGTTTTCCTGTACCTTACTTTTCTTTCCCCTTGCCTGGCCAGATCCAGTGAAAATTACCAAAAAAACAAAAACAAAAACAAAAACAACTTCTGAAAATGAATAGGTGTTTCTTCAAGAAAACTCAAAAAAGTAAAAGGCAAAATTGTCCATAATCCCATCACCAGAGAGAACATTTTCATCTAAATCCTTCAAATCTTTATTTTCTGTGTGGATATCCATGAGTATTTATATAAAATGTATTTTAAAATGGAATTATTCTATACACACTGCTTTGCAGCTTACTTTTTCATCCCATATGGTGTCTTAACAACATAAATTTTTTCAAATTTCATACAGAACTTTTCTCAGCTATTTTATACCCAGAGAATGCAGCACTGAAGGCCTTCTAGTTAGGAGTTAGTGATAGGTGGCATGCCAGGTTTTTACACTGAAGTGTGCACATGACTCACCCGGGGATCTTGTTAGATGCAGGTTCTCATTCTGGAGGTCTGGGGTAGGACTTGAGGTTCTGCATTTCCAGTAGGTTCCCTGGTGACACTGATGTAGCTATCTGTGGTCCGCACTCTGAGAAACATACAAGTGTGCTGGAAAAAACTCCAATCTCGGAGTAAAAAACATGTGTCCAAATTTTGGTCATGAATTTTGGATAGTCTTAACTTGAGTTCTCTTATATAAAGTTCTCATTTCATAACAATCTGAAAATGCTTGGCTCAAAATATGGATTTAGCTGTACAGATTAGTTATATGTGTGTATAGTTAAACTATGAAAGTACAGTTGAATCAAACACAGATCATCATAGAAAAGCTACTTGAAGGAGAAACACAACTCTCTCTTTTCATATCCCCTATGTCCCAACTCCCACTGCACCCAAAGAACAAAATCTGCTCTCAAAATAGAAAAGAATATTCATTAAATGGGCTTCTTGTGCTTACAGAAGCCGAAGACACCGAATTTAGAGAGAGAAATTGATCCACTTTGACCTGTTTAAAGCATTCGATAAAAAAGCAATCTATAACCCAATGGGACCAGATGCCCCAGCACAGCCTCTGTTCACCCATCAGCAGCTGCGGGTTCATTCGTTTCTCTTACAAATATCCTAACATCACAAATAGATGTGTAAACTGCATAAAATCCACTTTTCCTATTTATTCTTTGTCTATTTTTTCTGTCCAGGTGCCAGGCATGTTCTTCTTCCCCAAGTCTCCTTTTCCGTGGCCTCCCCATCTTGCTGACTTCAACTTCCTCTCCCTCCAAAATCTTCCCCTCTGGACCCTCCATATCCCTTTCCTTATGAAGTTCTTGGCTTCTCTCGTTTTTTATCTTCATATGCATTTCTCTGCTCAATAAATGGCACTTCTCCAGGAGTCCAGTGGGACCTTGTGTTTTTCTTGCCATCATCATTGAATTTGATTTTTTTTTTTTCACTCTTCAAAAGCAAAGGAATATAGAATTAGACTTTGTGTTTGTCTTCCCATCTATGGAATTTTCCAGCTGTATCATTTTATAATTCCTGACACTTTTTTTTTAAACACAAGGACAGACTCTGGCCTCCCTGACAAAGGTAGGAAGAGAGGGAGCCAGGTCTGTCCCAGGAGAAAGGACTTCCTCCACCTGCTCGGGGAGCCACTTGGAGGGTTATTGGTGGGTCATCTAGCTTCGTGAGGAGGAGTAGATGCCAGGCTGAGTAGGTCTGGTTCCTGCCTGTGTCCCAGGAATTTCTTTTAATGAAAACTGAAAGAGCTAATTCTTAGGTGCTGTTTGATTCTTGACTCCTATAATGAAATTCTGAAGGCCTCCCACTGAGATGAAAATTGGGGGATTAGGTTCTCTTGAAATACCACCCTGGGTGGGCTTAGCTTGTGGATAGTCAGAGCTACGCGAAGAAAAAGAGTGAACTTAAATAGTTTTATTAATTGACCAAATCAGGCCAAGATAAAATTTCTGAGGCTTACTGTCCAGATCTTAATAAGCAAATGCTATTCTTTGTTTATTCCCATGGAGCCTAACATACTCTCAGGCTTCTTAGCACCAGGGTTTGCAAACCCTTCTCTGCAAGCACACAGCAGTGGGGGAGGGGCAGAAGGACAGCTTCTTTGCTGTGACCTGGTTATTTTTTTTGCAAATTCCTGATATAATAATTTTTTGTACCTGTATGTGGTGTGTGTGTGTGGGGGCAGTTAGGGTTAATTTAAATACAGATGAGATTGCTCAAATCCTTTTTAGAATACTGAATATATTTTTGATATAGAGTCCACTTTTATAGAAGGGAGGTAATGTGGGAGTGAAAAGAGAATAAGGGAAACAAAATATACCACTTCAAAACATGCCTCTTTGGCATATTGATTATTGTGAGCTGATTATTTTTGAGAGGCTGCAGACACAGAAGAATGTGAAAACCACATAGAAGTTACCCTTTTGAAAGAGACATTTACTTTTATGAGGGAAATCTCTACTTGTAAGGGTGTCTCCCTCTCTATACCTGGAAGAGGGGGATGACCAAATCTCTAGAAACTCTCATCAGTGGAGAAGGCATGGACTTAAATCTGCATAATAACCATACCCTCCTTTGCTGTGCTTTACTTGAAAACCTCCCATAACTGGTCTTCCCACCCTCAGCCCCAAGGCAAAACATCTTTCTTTTGTCTTTAGCTGGAGGTATTTAATTCTGGTGAGTTACTCAGTTTTGCTGGCTATCTCCCATATAGATAGAAGGTACACATGTAACTAAACTGTTTGTTTTTCTTCTGTTAATCTTTTATTATGGGAGTGGGATTAAGGGTGGGGTCTCAGCCAAGAACCTAGAATGGTAGAGGAAAAAATATTCCCCTCCCCTACAGCAGGAGCAATAGGGGGAAGCTAACAATGAAGATATTTGTATCTATTTTGGAGAATAACAATTAGGAACCAGGTCAAGGAGACTGAATTTAAAGAAAATGAAAGACTGAGCAAAACTAATGAAGATTACATGACCTTTTGGGAATGTAAGGATAATATCTTGGACTCACCTTGATGATACTCTACACATTGTGATAAGTTGTTCCCATTTTGGAAAGAAGCTTCTCCCCTCGCTGGTCACCTTTTATATTTATAAAGTGGCTTCTATTTATTGAGTACTTGCTATGCAGATAGTAATGTTTCTTAGGTGTGCAGGGCAAGTTTATTACCACCATCTGGTACCTACCCTTGGTGACACAGAATTGGTTGAAGGGAAGTACAACTGGCAACACCATGAGACACAGGTTTTGCTAATTGGGCTACAGCATTCCCGCCCAGAGAAGTTGTGAATTTTGGTATATAATGAGTTGCAACAATCACCCCTTCTCTTCCCTGGAAATGATTGTAATTCTCACGAATTGCTCAAAACATAATGCCTCGACCAGCATATCTATTTATTATCTATTATACTGGATTGTAAGCTGCTCCGTTTTAAAATTTGTAGATGGCCTGTGGTCAAATAAGGAGGAAAGTTTGGGACTCATGGGTTAGAGTGGGGTTGGGAAGAGACTCAAGTTCATCCATGCCTTTGATGGTAGTGATTCTGCTTCCCATGACAAACACAATTTCTCCATTCCACAGTCCTTAGGTACAGTCGGTCATTTAATTTTCATAGAACTTAGTGACTGCATTTTCTTCCACTTTTGCAACTATGGAAACCAAGTCTCAAAGAAGCAATATTAACTTGATCAAGAGCACATCATCTGAGCAAAGAAGAGCTAGGCTTTAAACTTCAATCCAAGGACACCAGAGGTCCTATTCCTTTCCCTTGTGAGGGTAAGGCAACTTCTGCTAGTGCAGAATCCATCACCCAGTACTACCCCACTCCCAGCTGCAGGGAGTAATGGGAAGGGAGCGTCACAAAGGTCTACTGCTCTGATAATTGCTCCTAAGTAGTTACCAGCCCTCTCCAACCCACTTGGGTTGTTTTGTTTTGTTTGGAGAGGGGGAGGAGGCCCTGTCTGTCTGCCAACTTCTTTATTCTTTAGAACTGATAGGTCTTGGGATTCCAGTTTAAACTTCATTTTGGAAAAATCTGAGCCCAATGAAGCATGTCATGGCCACGTCAGGGTGGGTTTTTTCATTCTTTCTTTTTCTTTCTTTTTTCCCCTTAGCCAAGCAGAGTTGAATGGACAGGCTCTTGGCAACCTCATCATATCTATTATGTTCTGATCATTATTTAAACAAATGGTATTCACTAGGGTCCAAGTCCAAGGGACGGGACACAGAGAAGGCTTTTTATCAGTCAGCTGGACTGCTCTTCCCTTTTCACAAGTCTTTTGTGTGCCCTGAGGATCCCTCAAGTGTAGAGCAGTTCACAAAGGAATGAGATGGACACAGCTTTTGTCTGGGGTGGGACATCCAATCAGTCCCCTTTGCCCCTTTGCAGATGTCTTGATCCTTTTGGTGATTTTCTGTCTCTTTTCAAATAAAAAACTGGGGATGAAACAACTAACAGACTTTTCAGGCATTGGGGCCGCAAAAATGGAGAGTAATGTGCAGGCTTTCTACAAGATCAGATTTGATAAAGTATCAAGGAGGTACATCCATGTAGGTGCTCAGACTTACACAGCAGAGAAGAAACAGGTGTTGAAAGATGCTGGCTCTGGAGACCGTGTGCCTTGCTTCAATAATTATCCAAGTGATTTTGAAAAATGCCGTAACCTAGCGAGACTTAGACCCTTTGTCTGTACATGGGGACAATAATTATAGTTATTTCATTGCACTGACTAGAGGACTAAATGAAATATTTTATGTAGCTTGCTTTTTGGCACATTTTGAGCTTTTATTAAACTCTTACTTTTATAATTAGAGCTGAGGGTAGATTTATGGAGGGAGGTGGTCTTGGGTCCTAGAAAGGAGAAAAATTATAGAATATTTCAGGCCCAAGTCTAGGAAATCACAGGCTTGGGAGAATAAAGACATCTGCAATTTATCTTTTTACTCCAGGTGCAAAGTGAGTAAGAATTTTACTCACCTGAAAGGTCTTAGGTAAACTACACTGGCTTAACACACTGACCCTTGAGCATAATTGCTCAAGCCACGTTCCAACAGAATTATAGTACGGAATATTTTTATTAAGTTACCTCCCTGAACCCTGTTTAAATAAAGGATTCTTTCACTGAACGTATTTGGAAAAACTCAGCATATTTGGCAATTCCTGATCAACAGTAAGATAAAGGCTCAGAGCAGGCCTACGTGAAAAGAACATAATCCAGCATTAACCAAATAAATTTGAATATGTTGCTTCTACTGCTGTCTCTCTTGTTCGGTTTCAGGAAGTAGAAGGGTGCACATACTTGCTCTAGGAAAGATATTGGGGCTTGGAGCCAACGGCTAAGAAAGAATTCTTGAGACATCTTCAGGCCACATCTGCAAAAAGATGGTTTTATTGAAGCACAGGGACAGGCCCCGGGGGCAGAAAGAGCTGCAATGGGGTCGTGAGGAGTGGCCCATTATATTTTCAAATTGGGAGGGGGGGTTGAGGAGAGAATAAGCCTCCAGGGTATTTTGGAAACAAGGTTTCCAAGATCCTGAGGGGGCTAGCTATTGTTAGGAAAAGGTCATTTATTACTGTTTAGTAAGCCCTCAATCATGAGACCCTTCAGATGTCTATCAGTGGGCCCTATGTTTGGGGGATGATTGGTAAAATATATCTTGGGGTGGGGGGAAGGTAGAGAGATAAAGGAAGTTTCCAGTGGAATTTATATGTTAAAGTAGACTTACAGGATCCTGGGTGGTCGAATTAAGATGCTCCCAGAGGAAAGTCACTCCACTTGTTTCAAGGACTTTCAGTGGGCTGTAAGTAGTGAGGGAATTTAATTCTTTCTTTTGCCTTTGTTTCCCTCATCATACTGACATACTGAAGAACACAGGTCTGTGAGACGTGCATTTGGGAGCTCTGTCCTCTGGTTATTCTCAAGAATGGAATTGGCTGTAAGCTGGTTCACCCAGATGTGTACCATGAGAGCAAGCATTAGCAAAGCAGGGCATCTAGTCCATCAAAAAATATTCTCTGCAGGGAGCCTGGGTAGCTCAGTTTGTTAAGCATCCAATTCTTGATTTTGGCTGGGGTCCAGGTCTCAGGGCTGTGAAATCAAGCCCCAGGTCATGCTCTGCACTGAGTGTGGAGCCTGCTTGGGATTCTCTATCTCTCTCTCTCTGTCTCTTCCGCCCACCCCGGCTGGCTGGTGTTCTCTCCATTTAAATAAAAAAATTCTTTGCAACAATTATCGTGACACCAGTCATTGCCCCAAAATGGTGGCTCTAAAGGGCAGTAGTTCTGAAGGCTCAGGAGCTGAGAAATCTGAGTGGGTGGAACCTATAGGGGCAAGTACTCTATCATGATATTGGGACCTCACAATAAAGTATGACTTTCAATTAGCTGAGTTTCCAAGACATTTCCATTATCAACTTGCTTCTGAATACATTCAAAAACTTTACCCTCTCCAACTCTTCCCTACTGTAGTATATAGAGTGTGTGGAAGGTCAGGGCATTGGGTAGAACTGAGAATGTTGTGGAGTATGTGTTAGACATGGAAATAGAAAAAGGGGCAAGGAAGGAAGCCAGGGAAAGAGAATGGTGAAGCCATGATCTCTCAGTTTGAGAGGGGAAAAAAAAAAAAAAAAAAAAAAAAAAAAAAAAAATATATATATATATATATACACACACACACAAATATATATGTATATACGTATTTGAGAGAATTTGAGACAATGAGTATATACATGCACCATATATATAGATTAAAATATTATCCTTATAACAAATCAGTAGCCATTCTTTTAGATTTATCTAGAAACGTAATTTGGGTTTTGAGGGAGTGGAAAAACCCTAAAGATAACTGATGAAAATTTCAATGTTTTAAATGTATTTACAGCTATAGATTAAAATTTGCTGTAGATTAAAATTTGCTATGACTAAGCTTTTATGAATTATTTAACATCTCATAGGTTGCTGGCGCTGTGTCGTGAGAACTTCCTATTCCTGAATTTTTTGGGTCTGAGCCCACCCACTCAGTCTAATGTCTTGGGTCTTGGGAAATCTCTTTATGTATTCCTTGGTTTCTTCATCTGTAAACTGAAAGTAATAATTTTGTTTCTGGGTTTTTATGAAACAAAATAATATACTGCAGTCATTCCCAAATACCTGTCCATATACTGGGGCTAGTTCCATAACAGAGGTAAAAGAAGGAAAGTAAGATGAGTGTGATGAGTGTTAATCAAATTTTGTACAATTTTAAAAATGGAGATGAGTTCTTTCTATTCTTTGGCTTAAAATCTCCTTTACTTTATAAAATACTTTTTGGAGGTTTCTCCTTATTTTCACCCCTCTTTTATTTTTATTTTTTTAAAGATTTTTTGTTTATTTGACAGAGAGAGACACAGCGAGAGAGAGAACACAAGCAGGGAGAGTGGGAGAGAGAGAAGCAGGCTTCCCGTGGAGCAGAGAGCCCGATGTGGGGCTCGATCCCAGGACCCCGGGATCATGACCTGAGCTGAAGGCAGACGCTTAACGACTGAGCCACCCAGGTGCCACCTCGCCCCTCTTTTGTTAGTTGGTAAAATCTCGGGATGCCTGGCTGGCTCAGTTGGTAAGGCCTATGACTCTTGATCTTGGGGCTGTGAATTCGAGCCCCATGGTGGGTGTAGAGATTCCTTAAAAAAATAAAAAATAAATAAAAAATAAATCTTTATTAGTAGGTCTCAAAGTCCCAGAGCTGCTAAGGTGGAGACATGGAAACACTGGACCCAGCATAGACGTGAGTGCTCCTATGATTTTCGCCTCTTGTAGGAAGTTACTCCTCTAACAGAGGAGAGAGAGCTCTTCAGATATAAGTATTTGTGAATTAGTCCCTCTCAAAAACAGTGTTTTGAATGGCTGCCTTAAAGATGTTATTGGCGCCTATGGAATCAAATAAAGTGACCTGCTCACAAGGTGTGGCCTCATTAGTGCTGAGCCCTGCAGACAGAACAGCCAGCTGAATTGGGAGAGAGCCATGGGGCTTTCTCTTCCAAATGTCTCTGGCTGCATCACACAGCCAAATACTACTGATCTCCTGTTAGTCATTGTTTGGCATTTTCTGTGTCTCTTCTGTCCCCTATTCATGATGTAATTTCTACAGGCTTATTCCTTAATTCATTTAACAGACATTCACTGGGGTCCATTGTTTGTCAGGTATCATGCTGAATATTTTGAATGCTTCATTATCTCATTTAATTCACACAACAGTTTAGTGAAACAAGCATTAATTCACAAGTCAGCAAATGAAGCTCAGATGGCCGCGTGCCACGCAAGCCCCATTCAGCAAGAGAGTCACTTAGCTGGGTTCAAGCCCAGGTGTCTCATGGTCACAACATGGACCATGGAAATGCAAGCTCCTCAGTACAGCCGGGAGATCGTAAGGTGGCAACATTAAAAACAAGACTTTGGAAACATATAGATCTCGGTTGTTGCTGCTGCTGATTTCAGTTTGTTTAGAAAATGGGGACAATAATTGAGCCTAACTTTTATGGTGGTTGTCGTTATTAAATTAAATGCTGTATGTACATTCGCGGAACACAGTAAGGTTTTGTGAAAAGGTGATGTCAGTAATAATGTTAACATTAGTAATTGGACTGTGCCGTGCATTGTATGGGTCCTTCCGGGAAATGAGAAAATACGTAGACCATGTGAAGTGAAGCAGGAAGTCTGGGTGGTGGGTTCCAAGTTGTGTGGAAGGCTTGAAAGATTATAATTAGAGGTGAAAAGATGATTGTAGGTGGGTTCCAATCTGGTGAGGGCCTCTTTGTTGAGCCCATCCTGGCCTGGTGGGCCCTGGGGCCTTAGAGCTAGAATCCTAGTTTGTCTCTGGCCACCATGTTTGCAGAGCTTTGCCCCAGTCCTGAGGGGGAGGGAAATGACCAATGAGGGAAAAGGTTCATGCAGCTGAGACCCTGTGAAAGCCGTCTGTATGGATGAAAAGCTGAGCCAGGCCTGAGGGGACGCCCTCCATCCTGGCTGTCTGGTTTGTGTTGAGAAGTGCGGTCAGTCTCTGATTACCTTGGCTCCAAACCCTTTCTCACAATGGTCCAAGAACTGAAAGATTAGGACCCTTCTGGCAGTTGCTGGCATGTTCTGAACCACAACTTTTGAATTTGCTCCAAGCCTGGGAACCAGCTACCCAATGGAGTGTATGAGGAGGGGATTTCACATGGGCAGGAACCTGAAGGGAGAAATTGCTATGGAAGGAAATGAGGTCATGGCTCTTGCTGCATAGCATTTCCCCCAGACTGGGGGACTGGAGTCATTAATTACATATCTTTTGAAACTAAAATCCACAATTATGATGAGTATTTAGAAGTTGGCAAAATTTAGGAAGCACACATTTTCAATGTAGACAAGCATCTAAGGTCCTAAAACTTCTCCAGAGGATTACTCATTTCTCCTGGTTCTTATCTTGGGTGTTGTTATCTGAAAGGGGTAAGGAGAAATGTGCTTAATTTTAATGAATTTTTTTGCATTTTTATACATTTCTACATATCCCCTAAATAGTTTTGTTATGAGATATTGAGTGTCCACGAGTTGCATTGTCATATGTAAACATGTGTATCTATGGCAACGTATTTATGTACATTGCCACACATATGCACACATACACACATGCATGCATATACTTAACTTTCTATTTTGGAATAATTATAGATCCATAGAAAGTTACAAAGATAGTAAAGACTGGTTTCCTGTGTACACTTCATCCATTTTCTGCAATGATTACATCTTGCCTAACTGTAGCATAATACCAAATCACAAAGGTGACATGGGGACAAGGTACAGCTCCAACTAATTTGTTACATGTACAGGTTGATGTGATGACTGCCTGACTCAAGATACAGAACTATCCCCTCACCACAAAGATTTTCCTTATGCTATCCCTTCATGTTTACACCCATCCCTTTCCATCCACCATCCCTAATCCCTGGTTAATAGTTATTAACTTGTTCCCCATCTCTCTAATTTTGACCTTTTGAGAATGTTATATAAATAGACTCACAGGGTAGGTGCCTTTTTGAGATTGGCCATTTTCAGTCAGCACAATGCCCTTGAGATCCATCCGAATCAGTAAGTAGTTCATTACTGTTCATGGCTGAGTAATATTCTATGGCATATTTGTACCACAGTTTGTTTAAGCAAATTGTCCTTTTGAAAGGATTTTCAGTTTTTGGAAATTATAAATAAAGCTGCTATGAACAATAATGTACAGGATTCATTTGGATGTAAGTTTTCCCTTCTCTGGGGTAAATGCCCAGGAAGGTGGTTGTTGGTTGTGTGGTAAGCACATGTATAGTTTTCTTTTACGAAAGTTCCAAACAGTTTTCCAGAGCGGCTCTACCACTTTACATTTTTATTACCATCAGATGAAAGATTCCATTTCTCCACATTCTTATGGTATTTGGTATTGTCACCATTTTTCATTTTAACTGTCCTAATAGGTATGTAATGACATGTTATCATCGTCTTAATTTGTATTCCCACCAGCTGCATTGCCATATTTACATAGCCTTATTGAGATATAATTCACACACCATATAGTTCACACTTTTAAAATGTACAATTCAATGGCTCTCAGTTTATTTACAGAGTACTACATCCATCACCATAACAACTTCAGAGTATTTTTATTACCCCAAAAGAAACTACTTGCCTCAGGGCACCTAGATGGCTCAGTTGGTTAAGCATCAGACTCTTGATTTCAGCTCAGGTCATGATCTTAGGGTCTTGAGATTGAGCCCCGTGTTGGACTCTGCGCTCAGAGGGGAGCCTGCTTGTCCTTTTCCCTCTGCCCCTGCCCCGCCTGCGTGCGCGCGCATGTGCACACTCTCTCTCTCTCTCACAAATAAGTAATAAATTGTAAAAAAAGAAACTCCTTGCCTCTTAACCATCATCCTCGAACCTTCCATCCCACCCCAGCCCTAGGAGACCACTAATCTATTTATCATCTCTAAAGATTTTCCTATTCTGGACTTCTTATATAGATGGAATCATACAGTATTTGGTCCTTTGTGATGGCCTTCTTTCACTAAGCTTAATGTTCACAAAGTCCATCCATCTTGTAGCATGTGTTACTACTTCATTATTGCCAAATAGTACTCCAATGTAGGGTTATACCACATTTTATTTATCCATTCATCAGTTGGGTGGATCCACTTTTTTGGCTATTGTAAATAATGCTGTTATGAATATTCATATGCACATTTTTGTGTGAACAAGTTATCAATTCTCTCCGGTATACACCAATCATTAGGTCATATGGTAATGTATGTTTAACCATTTGAGGAACTGCATATTGTTTTCTAAAATGGCTGTTCCAATTTACATTCCCACCAGGAGTATATAAAAGCTCCAATTTCTTCACATTCTTGACAACAGTTCTTGTTATTTTTCTTTTTGATTAGAGTCATCCTACTAGGTATGAAGTGGTATCTCATTGTGATTTACATTTCCCTGATGTCTAACGATGATGAGCATCTTTTTGTGTTCCAACTGGCCATGTATATATCTTCTTTAGTGAACTATTTGGAGCTTTTGCTCTCTTTTTAATTAAGCTATTTGCATTTTATTTCCAAGTTGGAAGATTCCTTTATATATTTTAGATACATGTCCCTTATCAGATACATGATTTTCCAAATTTTCTCTTATTCTGTGGGTTGTCTTTTCACTTTCTTGTGAGTGTCTTTTGAGGCACAAAAGTTTTAAATTTTGATCATCTCCGGTTTAACTATCTCTTTGTGCTATTGCTTATGCTTTTGGTGCCATATCCATATTTGTGCTCATATTTCAGTGCCTAATCCAAAAGTGTGAAGGTTTAAACCTTTCTTCAAAGAGTTTTAGAGTTTTAGCTCTTACATTTAGGTCAATGATACATTTTGAATTAATTTTTGTTTATGGTGTGTGTTAAGAGTCCACATTTCTTCTTCTTCTTCTTTTTTTTTTTTTTTGAGAGGTAGAGTGAGGGTCGGGGGAGGGACAGCCAGAGGGAGATGGAGAGAGAGAATCTGAAGCAGGCTTCATGCCCAGCACAGAGCCCAACAAGGGGCTCAGTCTCACAACCCTGAGATCATGACCTGAGCTGAAATCAAGAGTCGATGCTTAAGCGACTGAGCCACCCAGGCACTCCCACATTCATTCTTTTACATATAGATATCCAGTTGTCCCAGCACCATCTGTTAAAAAGACTGTTTCCCCTCCATTTAATTGTCCTGGCACTCTTAAAAAATGAATTGACTGGATGCCATATTTTTTAGAGTTGTTTTTTTTCTATCCCAAATCTCCAGTTCCTGAGAACTAAGCAATTTAAGCCTCCAAAGTATGAACTAATGCTTGATCTAAAGCTCCAGGAGCAATAACTTTCAAAGCTGTCGAGAGTCATTCATCCTTTATCTTAAATGAGATCCAGAGACTTTTTAGAGAGCAACTTTAGAAAGGGATGAGAGAGTCCAGTGGCTTTGGATCACTGGAGGGGGGAAGGGAAATAGGACAAAGAGGCAGAGAATGTAAGACAATCCCAGCCATCAACTTTCCTTCTTTTCAGTTGTACTTTAATCAGTCTTGGGTTTTGACTGATTGTTTGGTCTCCCTCTATTCTTCACAGAGTATAATATAGCCTCACTCTGGTTAAAAATGCAGGATTTTGCATCAGACAAACATGGGCTCGAATCCCAGATCCTTTATTTTGCTATTTCCTTTGTTACTTCCTACTTGTTCCATGTCTTCAAACTTTATTTATTAGCAAAACTGGGATAATAATCATGTCTACCTCAACGGATCAGTGAGTATTAGAGAGTACAAATAAATACTTAGCACAGTGCTGTGACATCTTTAAAATATTATCTATTATTATTATTTTCCTTATCCAGAATAAAAAACTTATTTGTCCCCTGTTCCATTTCCTTGGATCCTGCTCTATAAGATAGGATAACCTACTAATATGATTTTTAATCCTACCAGCCTCTTACTAAATTTGAAATATTTTTCTTATGGAGGAATTGAGAAGATTTCAATTCAGTTTATGCTTAATTTCTTGATATATTACAAACTGTATTAAATTACATTTACCATTTGGGGATCTTAAGGGTCCTAAAGTCATACTAAGCCTCTTTTTTCATTTTTAAAGATTTATTTATTTTAGGGGGGGTGGGCAGTAGGAGAGGGAGAGAGAGTCCTAAGCAGATTCCTCACTGAGCACAGAGCCCAAGGTGGGGCTCAGTCTCCCAACCCTGAGATTATGATCCTGAGATCACGACCCTAAGATCACAACCTGGGCCAAAACCAGGAGTCGGACGCTTAACTGACTGCACCAACTAGGCAGCCCCATACTAAGTCTCTATTGATACGTGACAGAAAGGGCAAAAGTCCTTGGGGCGCCTGGGTGGCTCAGTTGGTTGGGCATCTGCTTTGGCTCAGGTCATGATCTCAGGGTCCTGGGATCGAGCCCCCCTTCGGGCTCCCAGCTCGTCAGGGAGTCTGCTTCTCCTTCTCCTTCTGCCCCTCCCCACCATTCGTGCGCTCTCTCACTCTCTAGAAAAAAAAAAAAAGTAAGGGCAAAAGTCTAAAAAATCTATAAAGCTCTAATGGCTCTTCCACTTATTCCCATGATTATAGGCAAGCTCCTCACCTGTGAGCCTCACTGTTACTGCTTGTAAAATGGGGGTGAAATATCAGACTGGACTGTTGTATGGAGTAGCTATGACATTCCAAGGAGGTAGAAAGCATTCCAAGCATTCCAAGGAGGTGGAGCGCCTGGTGGCTCAGTTGGTTAAGCATTCAATTCTTAATCTCAGTTCAGGTCTTGATCTCAGGGTTGTCAGTTCAAGCCTTGCATTGGGCTCCATGCTGGGCATGGAGTCTACTTTAAAAAAAAAAAAAAAGTGTGAAGAACTTTTTTTTTTTTTTTTAAAGATTTTATTTATTTATTTGAGAGAGAGAATGAGAGAGAGCACATGAGAGGGGGGAGGGTCAGAGGGAGAAGCAGACTCCCTGCTCAGCAGGGAGCCTGATGCGGGACTCGATCCCTGGACTCCAGGATCATGACCTGAGCCGAAGGCAGTCACTTAACCAACTGAGCCACCCAGGCGCCCGAGTGTGAAGAACTTTTAAAAGGATAAAGTTTGCTCCATCTGTAGGATGATTTTATTATTTTATTGGAATAGGGAGCAAAGTGAATTCTGTGACAGAACACCAATATTAAATGGTTTTTGTTATTTTTCATTAATGTTATACTACAGTACTGACAGCCTTAAGAGATGTAAGGTGGACAGTACAGTTAAAAAGCTTTAGCTATGAAACAAAGCAAAGAGTCAAATACAGAAAAAATAGTTGCCAGTCAAGATTCTAAGATGAAAAAAAAAGATCCTAAGATGTTCTGAAGGATTAATTAATGCTCAGTGTTTTTTTGTATTCTTTTCTGAAACCTTGGTGAGCTGGCTCTCCCGATGCTTCCTTTCTTGGTGGTATTATTTTTGAGAACAGGAAATAGAACTCAACTTATAATTTTAGGGGCCTTAATTTTAAGGCCAAAGAAATGGTCCCACAGGCTCTGGTCATTTAAAAAATAGGATACTCCATTCTGTGTGTGTGTGTGTGTGTGTGTGTGTGTGTGTATGGTAACAGTAAACTTATTTCAAGCTCACTGATTTTTTAAAATTTATTTATTTTTTAAAATTTCAGTATACTTGGGGTGCCTGGGTGGTTCAGTCAGTTAAGTGTCTGCCTTCAGCTCAGATCATGATCTCAGGGTCCTGGGATTGAGCTCCAGGTCAGGATCCCTGCTCAATGGGGAGTCTGCTTCTCCCTCTGCCTGCCCCTCCCCCTGCTCATGCTTGCTCTCTCTCTCTCAAATGAATAGGTAAAATCTTTAAAAAATAAATTAAAAAAATTTCAGTATACTTAATGTATAGTGTTACATTAGTTTCAGGTATACAGACAGCGATTCAACAATTCTATACATTACTCAGTGCTCATCATGGTAAGTCAAGTTCACTGATTCTTATTGTTTACAGGTTCTTTTGTTAAATTCAAGTATAATTATTTATGGGTATTTAAAAATAGGATCTATGATAGAACTCCATTTCCCTAAAAGTAGCCTCAACCTTTACCCATACACCTGTATATTTACACAGAAAGATGTCTAGGATGATGTCTACGTATTGATGATGATGATAATTTCTATGTGGTACAATTTGGGGTTAAATTTTACTGTCATTTTCTATTTTCCTATATTGTTTGAGGGGTTTTCCCCAACTTAAAAAAATTATAAATTTGAAGTTGAAAAATTGATACAGAGTCCCATGTACCTTCTCCTTATGGTAACAAGTTTTTTTTTTTTTTTAAGATTTTATTTATTTATTTGAGAAAGAGAGTGAGCAAGAGAGAGAGCATGAGAGGGGGGAGGGTCAGAGGGAGAAACGTGCTCCCTACTCCATGTCAGGCAGGGAGACTCACGCGGGACTCGATCTTGGAGCTCCAGGATCATGACCTGAGCCGAAGGCAGTTGTTTAACCAACTGAGCCACCCAGGCACCAGATAACAACTTTTTTTTTTTTTAAGATTTATTTATTTATTTATTTGAGAAAGAGAGTGCATGAGAGGAGGAGGGGCAGAAGGAAAGGGTGAGAGAGAATCCTCAAGTAGACTTCCCACTGAGCACGGAGCCCAGTGTGGGGCTCGATCCCAGGACCCCAAGATCATGACCTGACCCAAAACCAAGAGCCGGCCTCCGAACCGACTGAGCCACCCAGGCATCCCTATGGTAACAACTTCTATAACTATAGTACAATGGCAAAACCAGGAAATTACCATTGGTATAGTACAAACTACAGACTTGATTCAGAGGTCACCAGTTTTTACATGCACTGATTTGCTGCAACTGTCTATCTTAACTCTGTTTATTCCTCAGCAAGTGCTGCTATTATGGGGGGTGGAGTACAGAGCACACTGCACTTTATAGGAATAAACACATACCTGCTTTGAAAAATCACATCACTTATCACTCATAGTAACAAATTGGCAGGAAGTTATCTCTTCCTTCCAAAATTACAGGTAATGAAGTCTTGGGTTGGCTTGTACCAACTCTGAAGGCCAATTGTTAAATATTCTGGAATTTTGTCATTGGCAGCTTGCATCAGCCACGGTAGAAATGTTTATCTTCAAGAGATCTTCAAGGCTTCCCCTTTCTTCTGAGAGCCTGCTTACCAGCACACCATTGTTTGCAGGGCATTTACAGTTCGTCTTGGTTAATCCTAGTTGTCCATACACCTCTTCTCATCTGGGTCTCTCTGTAAAACCTTATTCCCTGGTAGGACAGTCCCTTATCATTCATGATGGTTTTTTTCCCTCAGGGTTGTAGAACAGGGCAGCTAGCTAATCCAACAAAAAGGTTTTCTGTTAATGGATTCTAATACTTTAATATATGGTCTTTCTGGGTAACTCACTTCCATTTTGCCCAGAGACGTTCTAGAATATATATTTATTTTTAACTCAGGAGAACATTGGAGGGCATGTGAAAGATAAGCAGCAGAAAAGGTGTTTGAGAAAGGAGCAGTGGGGCAGGCAGCTGTGGGTTTCACCCACACACAGGGACAGCACCGCCTTCATTGCCCCAGTCCCATCCTTCTCTCTGGGGAGCTGCAGGGAGTCACTGGGCCCTCTCTGTTAAGGGAGGTGATGGGAATGGGGAAGAGAACCGTGTGTTTGATACTTCAAAAGAGGCAGAAAGCCAAAGAGATTCTTTGCAGGTAACAGTGTGAAGCTTTTATATAGTGAAGGGCCATATCCTTCCAACTTTAGTTAACACGTTAGCTATGTTTCCTCTTAACTCTTAGTATTGGTAAAGAAGAAAAATTCAAGCAACTAAATTTGAAGCTCTAATTGACTTTATAAGGTGATTCATGAATCAGGCACCATCCCACCTTGCAAGTAGAAGGGGGTGCTGAAAAGTTGTACAAAATGGAAGGCTTTTATAGGAAAGAGGGTGGGGCAAGAAAGTTATTGGCAAAGAGAAAGGAAGGATTGTTTCAGGCAAGGTCACTTTCCATTAGGGGGAAGAGCAGGGAGTCTTATCAAGCAGATGACCTCATCTTCCTTTGAGGGGTGGAGGTGGGGATGGAGAAGGCCCACATGACAGATTACCTCATTGGTGCTGACCAGAAAATTCCTGACTGACCGTGTTAAGGCTACACTTCTGGCGGGAGGTTGTAACTGTAGTTAGGTTAGGTATTAAGCCCCTGTTTGGTGACCTGGACTAGCATAAGTGACTCCATCTTGGGTCTGTGGTTTTCTTTTTAATAGTACATTAATTGTAGGCAAAAAAAAAAAAAGAGTAAAAACAAAATTTTAACTTTTCTATTCTGTAGTCTCCCCTTGTCTCCATATGTTGCTCATTTAACAGACATTTGAAGACTACGTGCTGGAGGGGAGCAAAATTTGCCACCTCAAATGTGTCTCTTTGGCATGTGGATTACTTGGGACTGCTTATTTCTAAGAACCAAAAGACTCAGCAAGAAACTTTGACTTTCCTCCTAACTACCTAAAAGACTTTAGATAGGGTTCCTGTTTCAAAAAGGGAACTAGCACCACAGATAAGTCCCGTACAATACGAACTAGGTGTGGTAGACCGGGAGGAACTTGGCAAAGGACCTTTGTTAACATTTCTTTCTATGCCCCACTGTTTTTATATGGCCCAGCAAACATTTGCTTACCGAACCTTTACTCTTTCTCATCTTTCTGTGAATTGTCTTCCTTCCCTTTGAAGGCCCAGACCTCCACCCTCTTCTCCTTAGTTCTGGGTGGTATATAAGCCTCAATGGCCTGACTGCCTGTGGGCCTCCTATTTTTATGATGCCCCTGTGAGTAATTAAATCTGATTTTCTCCTGTTAATCTGTCTCATGTCAATTTACCTCTTAGAGCAGCCGAAAGAATCTTGAAGGGTAGAGGAACAGTTTTCCTCCCAACATGCTTTATGGATAGCCTAAGCCAGGTACTGTGGGGGAAGAGTAAATATTCTCTCACCTCAAAGGCCTAATAACTGTTTGGAAGCAAAAACACACTGGCAGCACAGTATAGTGCAATGAACACAAACTTGAACTTTAGATCTGGATTCAAATTCTGATTCAGCCAATTGCTAACTGAATAAACTTGGGCAAATTACCAAATTTTAATGTGTTAGTTTCTTCATTAGTAAATGAAAAGTTGTTAAGATCATGAATGATAATAATGAGCCCCTACCCTGTAGGGGTCATTTTTTTTTTTTTTGTAAGATTTAAGTTTTTCAAGTAATCTCTACACCCAGCATGGGGCTCAAAACTTGTAACTCTGATATCAAGCGTTGCGGGCTCTACCTACTGAGCCAGCCGAGTACCCTATGTATGGGGTATTTTATGTATCTTAATAACGTTTTATTTTATTTCACTTTAATTTAATCCTTATCATAACCTTGCCAGGTAAGTTGTATTAGTTCCATTTTACGAATGAGAAAATTGAGCCCCAGAGACATTCACTAACTTGATTAAGGTCATAGAGCTAATGGGGAACAGTGTTGGGATTCATAAGATCACTCTAGAGGCCATATAGCATATGAAAAAGTGCATAAAAATTCCTAACGCATAGTAGGGACTTAGCCATTGTATATTGTTATTCATTTAATTTATAATTAATTAAATGTTAGTTATATTGATGATGATATTAATATACATATTATAGAGGGTTCTATAATGTATCATATGATGCCTTAATTATATGAATTAATATATATATATTTGAGGGGAAAGTTCACTAAACTTGGAATCAGATTATCTGAACCATGTCTTGGCTCTGCTATTTATTACTTCTGCCAATAGGCAAGTCATGCAAGTATTCTCATTTACACACAGGCATGCGGGCCACATGGTAGCTGTTCAATAAATGTTGAAAAATAAAGGAATAAAAAAATGAATAAGCAAATGAATAAATGTTTAAGGTCTCTGCCGGATCTTAAAAAGCAACTCTCCTTGTGATGTACAAAAAGAAAAATGGTCAGGGACATCAAGAGCTCAAGATGCACAGACCACAGAGGATCCCTACAGTGCCTCCCTGTGGTGCCAAGGAGGTACTGCAAGAGCATTGCGCAGGCTTCCCAGCCATGCCTGATCCTTGGTATGTTGCCAGGGATTTGCCCAGCTACTTGCTTGCTCCCCCTCTACAGCCAATTAACTCTTGCCCAAGCAGGAAGAGTCCTGCTTGGTCCTATACATAAATCACTGCTTATTCACTGAACATTGTGATATTCCGGCTGCATATGTTTTTCTTGGTTTTGTTGGAATGGCAGGAGTCAGGGAAGGACTGTGAAGGCAAGGATGTCGTACTACTGTTCTTTCATCCTTTATGCTCTTGTATTATCCTTTGTACTTCTCCCTTTCACACTCACAAATGAACTTCAAACCTCACAAATAATAAAAATGTGAGTTCTGGAGCCTGCCAATGACTGAGCCCTTGCATACCAGTCACACATTAAAACTTTGGTACTCATCTTGCTACATGTCTCATGTAATTCTGACAACAGCCCAGCAAGGAAAATGATTTTATTCCCCCATTTTACAAAAAAGGGAGGCTTGGAATGAGTCAGTGACTCACTGAATACCACATACCTAACGGCAGAGGTGGGGCTAGGGCCCAGTCTGCCAGTCTTCCAGACACATAATGTCTTTCATAGTAGGAAAAAAAGATAAATAGGTCATAAAGAGAAAAGACCAACATGATTGTGTCTCTGCTTTACTTTCATCAGTAATTATAAGAAAATGGGAGCACCTGGCTTATTTTGAACCGTGCTTTCCCATAGCAGCCCCTATACAACTAGGGAGACACCAGTCCTAAGAAGCAGGGATGCTTTGTCAATTACACAGTGACTTACAAAATGCTGTTTATGGTTAAGAATGGCAAACTAGTGGAATAAAAGCATACTTAGCCAATGTTTTGTGCAAACAACAAGAAATTGTTGCTGTTTTTCATGCTTCTTGGGAGGTAAATGTGTTTTAAGGACAAATCCCCTATTTTTTTCTTCAAAAATTCCTTTAAGAAACATAATATGTTTTGGCAAAGATATTTAAAACATAATACTGTTATTAAAAAAAATTCAAGTGTATTCACATAGAGAAACTCTAGACACAATAACATACCTTCCCTCGACAATACCCTGGGGAGAGCTTGCTTCAGAGGTGGAGAATTAGGGAGTGAATCTGATGAACTGCTTTGACCCCTTTTGTCTGGCGTCTGAGCGAGTTTGGAATGTTTGGAGACTGTGTAATTGGTCGCTAAGTTTCTCTGAGCCTTTTGTGTTTGCAAATGAATTTGCTGCCTGGGTAAAGACAACGACTCAACCTCCCTGAAGTAAAGGACAGGCTGCAAAAAACCAGGATTGTGAGAAACCATAGTAGGAGAGTGGGAGAGGCGGTGCCTCTATTTAGATTATTGCTTTCACATGGGTGTGAGGAAAAGAAACAAAACCAAGGGACACAAAATACCACCTAACATCAGCTTCTGATTTTCCTTGAGCTAACACTTTTTCCTGGACTTTTGGACAAATGCTCCCCTCCTGTGGTCAGATAGTAAAATGCAGGGGGATGGAGAACTTGAACCAGGATAAGGTGAAGCGAGCAGGGGATGTATATTTTTTTGCATATATTTTCTGAAGAGCTTTTGGTGGACAGAATAAAACTCTCCTTCCAAAAGAAAGAGAGGGAAAAGAGAAAAAAAACCAAAAGGAAAAAAAGGAAGGAAATAAGAAAACACACAAATAAAACCCCAGAAACAACAAAATAACTTTCTAAAAATGGCCCAGTTTGCCTATTTCTACCTTCATGGAGCTTTTTTTTATCACCTCAACAAGAAGTGATTCCTCCCTCCATAGCCCCATACATAAACAACAGAATCAGAATAATTTAGTGAGACTCGGCTAGGTAGTCGGGACTATGTAACATGCTCAAGACTGGAAGCTGACAAAGGCATATTCTCTGCCCTCAAATAACTCAGATTTAATTGGCGGGATGATGGGGTTGAACAGAGCAAGTGATTTTAATATACATGGTAAGTGACAGGCTAGGTACACACAAATGCTTTGGGAGAACAAAGGGTATTTTGTTCAACTCTTGAAGAAGGTGATGCCTAAGCTGAATCTCTAAAGATAAGAGTTATCCGGGACATCAATGGCCATACTAAGGAGAGAATGTGAGCCTTGTTTTCTGGAGTTAGCTCAGATAGCGGCCTTGTATTGGCTGCAGTGTCTTAACCCAGTTCCCACTTCCATGTTTATGTTACGGGTTTAGTTCAATAAGCATTTGAGAATTAACCCCAGGTAGGCATGGGAAACCAAGAAGGGGTTTTAACGATGAGAACAACCTGGTCTGATCTGCACATTAAGTCAGGTTGGAAACAAGTAGGGAATATAAATTATTTTTCTATTAGTTTTTTTTAAAGATTTTATTTATTTATTTGACAGAGAGATAGAGAGCACAAGTAGAAGGAGGGGCAGGCAGAGGGAAAGGGAGAAGCAGGCTTCCCGCTGAGCAGAGAGCCCAATGCGGGACTCGATCCCAGGACCCTGAGATCATGACCTGAGCCGAAAGCAGCCGCTTAACCGACTGAGCCACCCAGGTGCCCCCTATTAGATTTTCTTTTAGCTCTTCGCCCAACATGAGGCTTGAACTCACGACCCCGAGATCAAGAGTCACACGCTTCACGACTAAGCCAGCCAGGTGGCCCTGTAGGGCAGATTCAAATAGGGCTCAGCTGGAAGCAGTTATTTTACCAGGAAGCTGCTGCAAGAATTCAGGTGAGAAGCTCTTAGTAGACGTGATGAAGAAGAGAAGACCAACAGATGGGAGAGCTGAAGTCACTGGTCCTTGTAAAGGACTGGATGCAGAAGGTGAGGGAAAAGCAGGAGAGAATGAGGGCTATGAATTCATGATAATCTATCTCTCACTGAGTTAGGGGAACAGGAGAAGAAGCAGGTCTGGAATGAAAAATTAACTCAGGATACTTAGTGGTTTGTGGTATCATCATGGCTTTTAGTCATCCTGGATTGATTCCTTTTTTTTTTTTTTAAGATTTTATTTATTTATTTGAGAAAGAAAGAGCATGAGTCGGGGAGGGGCAGAGAGAGAGGGAGAAACAGACTCCCTGATGTGGAGCTCGATCCCAGAACCTTGAGATCATGACCTGAGCCAAAGTCAGCCGCTTAACCGCTGAGCCACCCAGGTGCGCCCTGGATTGAGTTCTATTTCATTGTTGCCAGGCCTGATCTGTCTTACTTTATAAGTTCATTGAGAGCAAGGAGTCTATCTTGTCTCAATATTCCTTAAAATGCCTTTTGAAAAAGTACTCTTATCAAATTATTAACAATGTCATTCTTATACAAATAAGTGAACATATGTCAAAGTGTTATGTACCTCATTAATTCAAGAAACCAGGAGAGCAACTAAGCTGGTTCAAAAAGGTTTGAAGAACAGGACAAGATAGGCTGAACTCAAGGCAGTATGTGGGAAACCAGATGGGTTAATTTGCACACAGGACAAAATCCTAATCTTTGGGTTTTTCTATCAAGCAGAAAAAAAACAAAAAAGACAGGTCACACCTTACCAACTTTCTGTAAGTTGGTCTTTAACCGTACCAGGCCATGAAACATCGGGGCTCTCTTCAATTATTGCATTTGCCCTGGGGCAGATAACTTTCCAGCTGGCGTGTTAAAAATCCCCTCTGAAGTGAACTTGTAAAGATACACACTCATAATATTGTCTTATCTTATTTAGCGTATTTTTCTACATACTTTCCTATAGTAGCTCTAGGAATACTTACTGTGCATTTTTACAATTTTCAATTTATATCCCGGGCTGTATAAAAATAGATTTGAGGTGGTATAGATTACAGGCAAAATTAAAGTAAATTAAAAGCAAAACAATAAAGTCAATGAAGTAAAGAGAAAATAAAGAATTGATAGGAAGCCATAATTAAATTTTAGATTTGTTTGTGCATTTCTAAGTAGTCAGTGACAAAATAATTTACACAGTAAATTTTCTCGTATTATAACGGAATAAAAATCCTGTTCCTGAGGTGGTTCTGATTTAGTTTTGTGTTTCCTCCTACTACAAAATTCTAAAAAGAAAAAAGTGTCCTATGGAACTTCACATAGATGACAGAGAAGTAGTAGCCCTTGTTCTCAGCATTTTATAGTAATTGCAGGCACAGATTATCAGTGATTATGTGTTACAGACCCTTTTGATCAAAACCAATGACTTCATACTTTTAGTGCGTCTGCATGCAAAAAAAAATGTATCTGTTCAAAACAGATTTTTATGTGGGGCATTTTCAGTGAGGAAAAGCACTACAACCTCACAATCCATATGGAACTACTAAGTTGCTTAAATAAAATAAGCATGATTCATCAGCCATGTGGCACAAATCTTTACCATGAGGTAGGTAAGCATTTGACTGCGTATTCTGCCCCTCTGTGACTGCTTGCTCAGGTGAGGGCAGGACCCCTCTCCCTTGGCATTGTGGGAGGCAGTGTCTCCCATCCCCTTCACTGTCTCCAGGAGATGGGGGCTGGGTCCTTTCTTCTTGAGCTAGGAGAAGTCAGTTGAGTTGCTGACATGATGGCATATTTGAGTTACATATCAGAATTAGAGTTCATCAGAACAGCTTTTCATTTATAAAATGAGATAGAACCCATAATGGTAACTGCCTATTTCAGGGCATGTTGATATGCTCGGTACCTTTTTCAGAGAGGCTCAGTCAGTTGTAAGTCTTCATCAGATAATGTCGATTGTGATGTCTTGAGGGCTGCGGCTATGTTTTATTCTTCTCTGTTTTGAGGATTTGACTTGGCACGCAGATGGTCCTATAAACGAGTAACAGAAGGTTGTAATGAACTGATGAGCAATGCTTTTTGCTAAAACACTTAAGTTAACTAAAGTGTTCAAGTTAAAGATAAATGGGTACAACTGAAAGAAGAAATTGTCTTAGTGTGGGTTTTTCAAGCCCACCCCCAAATACTAATATTATTTTTAGTAGTTCTTTTGTTTTTTAAGATTTTATTTGAGAGAGAGAGAGAGAGAGAGAGAGAGAAACAGCTGGGGGAGAGGCAGAGGGAGAAGCAGGCTCCCCACTGAACAGGGAGCCCGATGCGGGGCTCAATCCCAGGACTCTGGGATCATGACCTGAGCCAAAGGCAGATGCTTAACCAACTGAGCCACCCAGGCACCCTTATTTTTAGTAGTTCTTAATAATGACCTACAAAACTGCACCTCATATTGTGCCATCATGGTTCTTTGTTTCATGCATATATGGACTGTTTCCCACATTTATCTGTAAGCTCTTTTTTAAATTTTATTATGTTATGTTAATCACCATACATTACATCATTAGTTTTTGATGTAGTGTTCCATGATTCATTGTTTGCATATAACACCCAGTGCTCCATGCAGAATGTGCCCTCCTTAATACCCATCACCAGGCTAACCCATCCTCCCACCCCCCTCCCCTCTAGAACCCTCAGTTTGTTTCTCAGAGTCCATAGTCTCTCATGGTTCCTCTCCCCCTCCAATTTCCTCCCCTTCATTTTTCCCTTCCTACTATTTTTTTTTTTTTTAACATATAATGTATTACTTGCTTCAGAGGTACAGGTCTGTGATTCAACAGTCTTACACAATTCACAGCGATCACCATTGCACATACCCTCCCCAATGTCTATCACCCAGCCACCCCATCCCTCCCACCCCCCACCACTCCAGCAACCCTCAGTTTGTTTCCTGAGATTAAGAATTCCTCATATCAGTGAGGTCATATGATACATGTCTTTCTCTGATTGACTTATTTTGCTCAGCATAATACATTCCAGTTCCATCCACGTCATTGCAAATGGCAAGATTTCATTCCTTTTGATGGGTGCATAATATTCCATTGTATATATATACCACATCTTCTTTATCCATTCATCTGTCGATGGACATCTTGACTCTTTCCATAGTTTGGCTATTGTGGACATTACTGCTTTAAAAATTGGGGTGCACATACCCCTTCGAATCCCTACATTTGTATCTTTGGGGTAAATACCCAGTAGTGCAATTGCTGGGTTGTATGGTAGCTCTATTTTCAACTTTTTGAGGAACCTCCATACTGTTTTCCAGAGTGGCTGCACCAGCTTGTATTCCCACCAACAGTGTAGGAGGGTTCCCCTTTCTCCGCATCCCTGCCAACATCTGTCGTTTCCTGACTTGTTAATTTTAGCCATTCTGACTGGTGTGAGGTGGTATCTCATTGAGGTTCTGATTTGGATTTCCCTGATGCCAAGCGATGTTGAGCACTTTTTCATGTGTCTGTTGGCCATTTGGATGTCTTCTTTGGAAAAATGTCTGTTCATGTCTTCTGCCTATTTCTTGATTGGATTATTTGTTGTTTGGGTGTTGAGTTTGATAAGTTCTTTATAGATTTTGGATACTAGCCCTTTATCTGATATGTCATTTGCAAATATCTTCTCCCATTCTGTCGGTTGTCTTTTGGTTTTGTTGACTGTTTATTTTGCTGTGCAAAAGCTTATCTTTTTTTTTTTTTAAGATTTTATTTATTTATTTGACAGAGAGAGAGGGAACACAGTGAGAGAGGGAACACAAGCAGGGGGAGCAGGAGAGGGAGAAGCAGGCTCCCCACCAAGCAGGGAGCCTGATGTGGGGCTCGATCCCAGGACCCCGGGATCATGACCTGAGCCGAAGGCAGACGCTTAACGACTGAGCCACCCAGGCGCCCCAAAAGCTTTTTATCCTGAAGTCCCAATAGTTCATTTTTGCCCTTGCTTCCCTTGCCTTTGGCGATGTTTCTAGGAAGAAGTTGCTGTGGCTGAGGTCAAAGAGGTTGCTGCCTGTGTTCTCCTTTAGGATTTTGATGGATTCCTGTCTCACATTTAGGTTTTTCAACCATTTGGAGTCTATTTTTGTGTGTGGTGTAAGGAAATGGTCCAGTTTCATTCTTCTGCATGTGGCTGTCCAATTTTCCCAACACCATTTGTTGAAGAGACTGTCTTTTTTCCATTGGACATTCTTTCCTGCTTTGTTGAAGATTAGTTGGCCATAGAGTTGAGGGTTCATTTCTGGGCTCTCTATTCTGTTCCATTGATGTATGTGTCTATTTTTGTGCCAGTACCATACTGTCTTGATGTTGACAGCTTTGTACTAGAGCTGGAAGTCCGGAATTGTGATGCCACCAGCTTTGCTTTTCTTTTTCAACATTCCTTTGGCTATTCGGGGTCTTTTCTGGTTCCATACAAATTTTAGGATTATTTGTTCCATTTCTTTGAAAAAAGTGGATGATATTTTGATAGGGATTGCATTAAATGTGTAGATTGCTCTAGGTAGCATTGACATCTTCCCAATATTTGTTCTTCCAACCCATGAGCATGGAACGTTTTTCCATCTCTTTGTGTCTTCCTCACTTTCTTTCATGAGTATTCTATAGTTTTCTGAGTACAGATCCTTTGCCTCTTTGGTTAGATTTATTCCTAGGTATCTTATGGTTTTGGGTGCAATTGTAAATGGGATCAACTCCTTAATTTCTCTTTCTTCTTTCTTGTTGTTGGTGTATGGGAATGCCACTGATTTCTGTGCATTGATTTTATATCCTGCCACTTTACTGAATTCCTGTATGAGTTCTAGCAGTTTTGGGGTGGAGTCTTTTGGGTTTTCCACATAAAGTATCATATCATCTGCAAAGAGTGAGAGTTTGACTTCTTCTTTGCTGATTCAGATGCCTTTTATTTCTTTTGTTGTCTGATTGCTGTGACTAGGACTTCTTTTTTTTTTTTTTTTTTTTAATATTTTATTTATTTGGCAGAGAGAGACACAGTGAGAGAGGGAACAAGCAGGGGGAGTGGGAGAGGGAGAAGCAGGCTTCCCGCCAAGCAGGGAGCCCGATGTGGGGCTCGATCCCAGGACCCTGGGATCATGACCTGAGCCGAAGGCAGCCGCTTAACGACTGAGCCACCCAGGCGCCCCGACTGTGACTAGGACTTCTAATACTATGTTGAATAGCAGCAGTGATAGTGGACATCCCTGCCGTGTTCCTGACCTTAGGGGGAAAGCTCTCAGTTTTTCCGCATTGAGAATGATATTCGCTGTGGGTTTTTCATAGATGGCTTTTATGATATTGAGGTATATACCCTCTATCCCTACACTCTGAAGAGTTTTAATCAAGAAAGGATGCTGTACTTTGTCAAATGCTTTTTCTGCATCTACTGAGAGGATCATATGGCTCTTGTTCTTTCTTTTATTCATGTATTGTATCACATTGATTTGCAGATGTTGAACCAACCTTGCAGCCCAGGGATAAATCCCACTTCGTCGTGGTGAATAATCCTTTGAATGTACTGTTGGATCCTATTGGCTAGTATTTTGGTGAGAATTTTTGCATCCATGTTCATCAGGGATATTGGTCTGTAATTCTCCTTTTTGATGGGGTCTTTGTCTGGTTTTGGGATCAAGGTAATGGTGGCTTCATAAAACGAGTTTGGAAGTTTTCCTTCCATTTCTATTTTTTGGAACAGTTTCAGAAGAGTAGGTATTAATTCTTCTTTAAATGTTTGGTAGAATTCCCCTGGGAAGCCATCTGGCCCTAGGCTTTTGTTTGTTGGGAGATTTTTGATGACTGCTTCAATTTCCTTAGTGGTTATAGGTCTGTTCAGGTTTTCTATTTCTTCCTGGTTCAGTTTTGGTAGTTGATACATCTCTAGGAATGCATCCATTTCTTCCAGGTTATCTAATTTGCTGGCATAGAGTTGCTCATAATATGTTCTTATAATTGTTTGTATTTCTTTGGTGTTGGTTGTGATTTCTCCTCTTTCATTCATGATTTTGTTGATTTGGGTCATTTCTCTTTTCTTTTTGATAAGTCTGGCCAGGGGTTTATCAATCTTGTTAATTCTTTCAAAGAACCAGCTCCTAGTTTTGTTGATCTGTTCTACTGTTCTTTTGGTTTCTATTTCATTGATTTCTGCTCTGATCTTTATTATTTCTCTTCTCCTGCTGGGTTTAGGCTTTATTTGCTGTTCTTTCTCCAGCTCCTTTAGGGGTAGGGTTAGGTTGTGTATTTGAGACCTTTCTTGTTTCTTGAGAAAGGCTTGTATTGCTGTATACTTTCCTCTTAGGACTGCCTTTGCTGCATCCCAAAGATTTTGAACAGTTGTGTTTTCATTTTCATTTGTTTCCATGAATTTTTTTTAATTCTTCTTTAATTTCCTGGTTGACCCATTCATTCTTTAGTAGGATGCTCTTTAGCCTCCATGTATTTGAGTTCTTTCTGACTTTCCTCTTGTGATTGAGTTCTAGCTTCAAAGCATTGTGGTCTGAAAATATGCAGGGAATGATCCCAGTCTTTTGGTACCGGTTGAGACCTGATTTGTGACCTAGGATGTGATCTATTCTGGAGAATGTTCCATGGGCACTAGAGAAGAATGTGTATTCTGTTGCTTTGGGATGGAATGTTCTGAATATATCTGTGAAGTCCATTTGGTCCAATGTGTCATTTAAAGTCTTTATTTCCTTGTTGATCTTTTGCTTAGATGACCTGTCCATTTCAGTGAGGGGGGTGTTAAAGTCCCCCACTATTATTGTATTGTTGTCAATGTGTTTCTTTGATTTTGTTATTAATTGGCTTATATAATTGGCTGCTCCCCTGTTAGGGGCATAGATATTTACAATTGTTAGATCTTCTTGTTGGATAGACCCTTTAAGTAGGATATAGTGTCCTTCCTCAACCCTTATTATAGTCTTTGGTTTAAATCTAATTTGTCTGATATAAGGATTGCCACCACAGCTTTCCTTTGATGTCCATTAGCATGGTAAATGGTTTTCCACCCCCTCACTTTAAATCTGGGGGTGTCTTTGGGTCTAAAATGAGTCTCTTGCAGACAGCATATCGATGGGTCTTGTTTTTTTATCCAATCTGATACCCTGTGTCTTTAGCCCATTTATGTTCAGGGTAACTATTGAAAGATATGAATTTAGTGCCATTGTATTGCCTGTAAGGTGACTGTTACTGTATATTGTCTGTGTTCCTTTCTGGTCTATGTTACTTTTAGGCTCTCTCTTTGCTTAGAGGACCCCTTTCAATATTTCTTGTAGGGCTGGTTTCGTGTTTGCAAATTCCTTTAGTTTTTGTTTGTCCTGGAAGCTTTTTATCTCTCCTTCTATTTTCAATGACAGCCTAGCTGGATATAGTATTCTTGGCTGCATATTTTTCTCATTTAGTGCTCTGAATATATCATGCCAGTCCTTTCTGGCCTGCCAGGTCTCTGTGGATAGGTCTCTTGCCAGTCTAATGTTTCTACCATTGTAGGGTACAGATCTCTTCTCCCGAGCTGCTTTCAGGATTTTCTCTTTGTCTCTGAGACGTGTAAGTTTTACTATTAGATGTCGGGGTGTTGACCTATTTTTATTGATTTTGAGGGGGGTTCTCTGTGCCTCCTGGATTTTGATGCCTGTTTCCTTCCCCAAATTAGGGAAATTCTCTGCTATAATTTGCTCCAATATACCTTCTGCTTCTCTCTCTCTTTCTTTTTCTTCTGGGATCCCAATTATTCTAATATTGTTTCATCTTATGGTATCACTTATCTCTGGAATTCTGCCCTCGTGATCCAGTAGTTGTTTATCTCTTTTTCTCAGCTTCTTTATTTTCCATCATTTGGTCTTCTATATCACTAGTTTCTCTTTTGCCTCATTTATCCTAGCAGTTAGAGCCTCCATTTTTGATTGCATCTCATTAATAGCCTTTTTGACTTCGACTTGGTTAGATTTTAGTTCTTTTATTTCTCCAGAAAGGGTTTCTCTAATATCTTCCATGCTTTTTTCAAGCCCAGCTAGTATCTTTAAAATTGTCATTCTGAACTCTAGTTCCAACATCTTACTAATGTCCTTATTGATTAGGTCCCTGGCAGTCAGTACTGCCTCTTGTTCTTTTTTTTTTTTTTTGAGGTGATTTTTTTCCATCTTGTCATTTTGTCCAGAGGAGAATAGATGAATGAGAGAACAAAATGCTAACAGGGTAACAATGACCCCAGAAAAATATACACTAAACAAATCAGAAGAGACCTGAAACCAGGGGAAAAGAAAGGGAAAGAAAGAAAAAAGAAAAAAAAAGAGAAAAAGATAAAGATAAAAAAAGAGGAATATGATCAAATATGATCAGGCTGGTGAATAGATCAGTGCCACAAACTAGATTTTGGGTGTATTTTGGTCTGTTAGAAGAAACTGCCTCCCAAAATTTTAAAAAAAGAAAAGCTTATATATGTACAAAAATAGGGGTAAATACGATGAAGGGATGGAATATGACTGTAAAGATGAAAACTATAAAAGATTTTATAAAAGGAATTGATAAGATAAGATGTTGGGTTGAAGAAAGAAAGAAGAGAAATTTAAAAAAAGCGGGAGGAGAGAATGTGATCAGGCAGGAGACTACAACAAAGCCATACACTAGAGATTTAGTGTATATTTTGGTCTGTTAGAAGAAACTGTATCCCAAAATTTTAAAGAGAGAACAACTTATATATATGCCAAAAATAAGGGTAACTACTATGAAGGGATATAATATGACTCTAAAAATGAAAAATAAAAATGTTTTTTAAAAAAGGGATTGATAAGATGTTGGTTGAAAAAGGGAAAAAGAAAAATTCAAAAAAAAAAAAAGAAAAAAAAGAATATTAAAAAAATTAACTTTGAAAGACTAAAGAATCAGGGGGACAAAAGCCATGAATTCTATGTGCAGTATTCCCCTAGCGCTGGAGTTCTGCCATTCTCATTGATCGGTAAACTTGGTCTTGGCTGGCTGTTCTTGCTGATCTTCTGGGGGAGGGGCCTGTTGCCGTGGTTCCCAAATGTCTTTGCCGGAGGCAAAATTGCCCCGCCCTTGCCGGTCCGGGCTCAGTAATCTGCTCGGGTTTGCTCTTGGGAGCTTTTGTTCCCTGCAAGCTTTCCGTACAGCTTTGGAGGCCGAGAGTGAAAATGGCGGCCTCCCAATCTCTGTCCCGGAGGAGCCGAGAACTCGGGGCCCCGCTCCTCAGTGAGCCCCCAGAGAAAAGCAGTCAGTCACTCCCGTCTCCCCGGTCTCCGGCCGCACTCCGCGCTCACCCGGCCTGTGACCGAGCGTTTCTATCTCTGGCACCCGACCCCGTGTGGAGTCTCCAAACCCAGCAGATCCCTGCAGTGCGCTCCTGCGCCGTTCCTCCCGGGGGAGAAAGGGGAGTCTCCCCGGATCTGCCACTTGTTGGGTCCCTGCTGGAGGAGCAGTGGCCCGACTGTGCCGCGGATCACGGTTTATGGCAATGCCGAGCTGAGAGCCCGCTCCTCGGCTCCGTCTCTGCAGCCGGCTTCCCTGCTCCGATACCTGGGAGCTCTGCCGCACTCAGGCACCCCCAGTCTTTCTGTGACCCCGAGGGTCCTGAGACCACACTGTCCCTCCCCGCTTAGCCACTGGAGCGACGTCCCTCAGCGGAGCCAACTTCTAAACGTTCCGATTTTGTGCTCTCTGGTTCTATCACTTGCCAGAAGCGGCCGACGGAGGCCCCTCCCCCGCCATCTATCCTCCCGAATATCGCCTCAGATTCACTTCTCCGCACTCACGTCCTACCTTCCAGAAAGTGGTCGCTTTTCTGTTCAGAGTTGCTGCTATTCTTTTCTTCGATCTCCTGTTGAGTTGGTAGGTGTTCAGATTGGTTTGATCCTTATCCAGCTGAATTCCTGAGACCAGACGAAATCCAGATCTCCTACTCCTCCGCCATCTTGCTCCACCCCAATCCTATCTATAAGCTCTTTGAGGGTAGACCTATGCATGCCAGGCTGTAAGGACGGGTACATAAAGGATGCTCACATGATACATACTTGTTAACTTGCTACATCTAGTGGCTCCGTATGGTAGGGAAGAAAGGTAGGTGGACACAGGAAAAGAAGAAATATCTAGAATAAGGATGGCAAATACCTGGCAAGATTCTCTCCCAAATTATACTCAGAGCAGGCATGCTGAATGATCATAGGTCTCTCCTCGAACATGTAAATTCTGCCTTGGACTCTTCTCTACAGTGCCCCTGGCAAGTACAATAAAAAATTCAGAGTGACTAGATGAGGAGAAACCTATTTACTACCCTTGATGTAGAGTTTGATCACTGACATTATACTGAGAGCTCTGATTTTGCTTTACCTTGTTTGTCAAAAGTAGGTAAGAAGACAGTTAAACAAAACAAAAGCAAAAACCTATGAACAATGCAAGATAAAGTTTTAAAAAATGCAGCTTGTTTTATTTTTATATAAACTAAAACACCAGAGCTCATTGATTCCTATATTAAATACATAAATTATAAAATAACCGTTCATAAAACTTTACATACAATAAATTGATTCCAATCTCTACGGTAATACATACAGTGCATGTACATGTTCAGTGTACTTCAGGGGATCATCCTGGTGAAACTCAGTCAATCTATATTTTTCTCCCATTAATAAACAAGCACTGAACCAATAGATGGAGTCATGCTAATGAGATGGAGATAAAGAACCCCAAATGAGGCAGTTGATTGGATGAAAGCTCTGAGAAATTGGTCCCCTGGCTACATGAGCACAGTAGGCTTTGGGGAACTATGTATTCAAATACATAAGCTCTCTTTTTGAGTCCCCATAGAGTTGGATCTCGATGGTTAAAACATGCATGAACCTTGTTGGAATGAAATTTCTAGCTGATAAAATTATGGGACTTTTGGGTAATATTAATACTGTCGATTGTACTGGACTTTCTGTTGCTCTTCCTAGAAAACCACTGGCAACACTACCAGACTGGTTTATGGGGCTGGGTAATTGGAAACCAATGAGCAGTTCTTTGCCTCAGTCAACAACAGGGAATCGTGGTAGTGAACAGAAGGTAGGGGAGGTGGGAGAAGAGGCAGGGAAGGAGGAGAAGAGCACAGACACCAGATGCTAACCAAAAATATGAGTTACCTAGCAGCATAGAAAAACCCCTTCCTTAAGTCCTCAATCCTAGGACAGAAGTACACATTAAGTAAGCGCTCAAACCATCACCTATGTACAGAATATATATGTTTCTATATGTACATTACATATTTATAAAAGTTTGGATTTTGATCTGTCTCATTGTAGGAAGTTACTATAGTGAATGGGGGAAAATAGGCACATTTTGTGAGATGTCAATCAAATCTAAGTGATTGCTGTTATTGATGGATGCTGGGGATGTGCTTTGGGGAAATTGCATTACCCACACTCAAGCAAGTTTGTAGAGTCTTGATTGTAGGCCAAATTGGACTCAAAGTTGTTTATCTACACCACTTCCATCCTATAGAACTTTGATACAACAAGGATGGAAATAAAAGCATGGGTGCAAAGACCTCAATGCAAAAACAGGGACCTTTACCCAATCAGTCACTGCCGCCTCTGAGCACGATATGCTAGGTTGAATATAGCAAATTATAATCTGTTTTTGCTACATTACTCCTTGGAGTATATCTTTAGTAACTTGATTAAACATTGGACTTGGACTTTCAACAATAGAAGGTTTATTTAGGAAGAACAAAATTAAAGGCAGCAAAGGAATGTGACTCTTCCTTACCCAGTACTGAAATGAAATTAGAGGATCAACTCCAACCTTCTATTATTTATGAATCCTCTCACCAATACACCCGAAATTCAGTCTCAAGGTAATATATAGAAGTGACAAGGCAGTTGAACAGAATGGAAGCTTTTGTCCTTTAAGACCTTGTGATCTACTTTTTTCCCTATAGAAAGTAGAAGTCATAAGGAGAGGCTTAGGCCCATCCTGGAAGTATTAGCTCATGACATAAAGTCATCTAAGATTTGCTTTGATTACTGATCTCTCAGAAGTTATATTGAACTTTTTCAATATAGTAGATAAATGTATATGTGTATATATGTATATATACACACACACACATACATATACTATGTATACCTATGTATATATATATATATATACATATATAGTGCCACTCTTTGACAGATCAAAAAAATCAATTAAGTATTTAGAAAATAAAATGTCTATGCTGTCCATCTACTTTGATGTAACATAACACACGTGATCCAATTATTTAAACATCAACACAAAACTGATAAATATCATTTTTACAGTTCCCATGAAAACCTAGGCAGTTTTTCAAACACTTCATTTTAAAACAATGAATTTATGAATTACATTGAAGACATTAAACATGTGAGTTACACAATGGGTTTACAGAAAAAGTTGACAATAAATAGGCAAAAGGAACAAGTTTATCAAAGATTTATCATAAACAAAAATTTAGTTGAAATAAAATACTGTAGCAAAAATTATTTGGCAAAACTTTATTTCTTCCATACTAGTAGAGAACAAATGTCCCCTTTCTACTCCAGTGATGACCCATGAGCCCTCTACATCATGTCTATCCTACTGAAGAACCAGGCCACCTATGTGAACAGTTATTTGTGAGTGGAAGAAAAATCAAAGCAAAATTTATTCTTCCACCCCTAAAACCTTACTACTGGCAATAATTTCATTTATATGACATGGGTTAAAAGCACATTAAAATGTGCTTATTTTCAGCACATTCTAGTGTTTCCTAAAATAAAATTTAGGTGGCATTAAAGAAAAAGAGTTAGACAGTCAATTTAGTAACAGAGGCTTTCTAGTATGATAGCCAAATATAGTTTTTGATTTTGTTCTTCCTTCCTCATGAAAATTTTCCTGTCTTGAATAAATATCCAAATTGGGGCTTTCATTTTTATGTCAAACTATTCTTTAATATCATGTTATATTTATTTTCCAAGAGATGAATACTTCAATAAGAAAAAATTAAGTAAAGGAACCCTGAAGAATGTTGTTCTGACCACTACTAACTCATTGGCCAAATGTGTCAGGATAGTTCAGATGCAGAAATTAAAGATCAGAGTGGTAAAAATTTTTTACCAAATTGAAGATCACAGTACTCTCTGTAAGAAGTGGGGCCACATTCAGCCTCTCCATTACTCATGAGACACATTTTGCTATTGCTGAACATCATATGCAAGGGAAGCATTCATTTAAAAATGATTCATTTCTGTGGATCCATGAGTGAAACATACCTTTACAATTTTGTTGATGTTTTTATAATTGTTGAAATGAATAATAGAGATGTACTTATCAAAAATACTTAGCCTTGGGGCACCTGGGTGGCTCAGTTAAGCGTCTGCCTTCGGCTCAGGTCATGATCCCAGGGTCCTGGGATAGAGCCCCGCATTGGCTCCCTGCTCAGCGGGAAGCCTGTTTCTCCCTCTCCTGCTCCCCCTGCTTGTGTTCCCTCTCTCACTGTGTCTCTGTCAAATAAATAAAATCTTAAAAAAAAAATATTTAGCCTCATCCAATGGTATGTTAATTTTGAGGATCAGGGGTAAGACTTGGTAAAAATATACCCTTTTAGCCTAATATCTAGAGAACTTTGCTCATGTCCTGAAGGTTAAACAAAAAGTACAAATCCCTCCTTTTTGCATTCGCCCTAAACACATCTAAAGCGGCGTAGATGGTCATCCTACCTGTATTGCTCGTGTGATCTTGTATGTGTGTGATACAATCAGATTTATAGCAGATAAGGTACATGATCAAGCCACACTGTTTTTACAAATGTTTCTAGTCATTTAAATCAAAGTCAGTGTTTGGATATAAAATTTAGCATACAAGTTTCTTGGTGGAAAAAGCAAGATGAAGAGAAGGAAAGCAGGTTTGTTATAGCAGATGGAGTATGAATTTGCTCAGATGGACCCTGGAATGACCAATAAAGAGCAGAAGAGAAAAGTCAGAGGGAAGAGTAATTGGTCCTCTTCCATGTACTCGGAGATTGGAAAGGATCGGGTCACAGACTGCAGTGGCGCCTTCTTTGACATTACCTGCACAATGAATGTGCTCTTCATACTGAGTAAAGAAACGACCCAGTTGAATAAAGAATCCAGCGGGATAATTATTTTGTATATTTCCAGTAGGACCCATTACTGTACATCTCCCCGAAATGAAAGGGGTGATGAGACTAATTATGTGATACTATTCGTAGACTCCACACCTTAATTTCAGAGTTGGCTCTCCTACGATAGAAGTGTTGTTTCATATCATGGCATGCATGCGCAATAAGGAGAGCTAGAAGATGCTTATCAGTGAAATGACGTTCTTCTATCTTGTTCAAAAGCATGAGATGATATATTTACTATAGGTTATTAGAGATCCTGGCTCTGGATCTCCCAACATTTATTGCTAGCAATATTCCAGGTAGTTTGATGGAAAAGCTTCAGTGCTGCGGTGCTGAGATTTAACCAAACTGAAGCACTATTTTATCACATGGGGGACTCTTTCTCAACAATAAAGAAAGTTGAATAATATAGCAGTCATCATTTTACAAAGCACTTTGTGCTACTTTAAGCACCTCTTGTTCCAGAACTGCAAAAGCAAACAAACAAAAAAACCTTTATGAAAAAGCATTTAACCTCATTTTGCAGATGAGGAGACTGAGGCACAGAGAGGTTAAGTGACTGGGCCAAAGACACCTGGGTCAGCAGTAAAGAGGACAAAACGTGAGACCCCAGCATTCCAGGCTTCCTTGCCTATTCTTCAGTTCCTTTTCTGGCTTGGAAAATGCCAGTGCTAAAAACCAAACAATAAGATACGGAACTCACGTATGGAAGGATTTGCGTAGCATTTTGTAGGAGTTTCTGGCTCCCTACACACATTCTTTATGCATGGGAAATCTAGCCCTGTAAATAAAACCTTGACAATTTGAAAAATTGAGGCTGTTTTGTTATCTACAGTAAATGAGGTGTAAAATTTGCTTTTCAGGAACATTTATTGGCTCTCAGAGCTGAATCCAAGGCTCAGTATTACATAACTTAGGAAAAGTATCTGTCTTCTACTCGTCTCTGGTAGAAAACGACCTTATTGGTAATGTATGTTACTTCTATATAAAAAAAGTAGAGCTGTCTTTTTGCTGTCAGCTCTCTGGGGAAAAAAAATGTTATCAGTCTAAACGATAAGAGGTCAGAATGCTCTGGGCATATCAGGATACTTTAAAAAATCATCATAATTGTGTTGAGTATTCACATCTCTGTGGCAAACTCAACTGTTGGTAGAAGTTTACTTTTCACCTCTATTGTGTTTTTATTCAAATCATATAACATATTTATGCAGGCAATTTTAAGCAGCCATTTGAAAACCAGTATTTTGGAAACGGATTCAGAGATGCTCTCGGGCCCATGTTCCCTAGAGATGTTAGCATTCTAAACAGAACCAAGTCAGGGAGCTTGTGATTTAGAGCATCATCTTCTTAATTTTCAGTATGACTGAGATCAGTCTGTTCGTGGAGAAAGACAGATGTGACAGAAGGCCAAGGCAGCATCACGTCTGCTTTTGTTTCTTATGTTACATTCGCCTAGGTCCTCCGCCTTGTTGCCAGTTTCGTCGGGGGTCACTGTGATCCGCTTCTCCTCTGTCATCCGCGGAATGCATCCCACAAACCCCACCTCTTGCAGGAAAACAAACAGGAGGCTGCTTTCCTTCCCATTCACATCGCAGACGTCTCTGTTCCTGAGTTTTAAACAACAATAAAGACAAAAAGCAAATCCCTGTAGTAAGAAACCAGACTTTTCAAAGGAAACATTTTATTGTAAATAGCTCCTCATAGGTATTCCTCGTGCTTCATTCCCCACCCACCCTTGTTTTTTCGTTTGTTTTGATTTTTGAAAATGTTTATTTCAGGACTCCTGTTTCCATGGGGTGTGGTGTTACGTTAAAATGATCCCCCTGCACAGCAGGGGGAGAATGTTTCTTTGTAACTTTGGTTCCATGCCCAAGACACATCTTTCCTTGATCTGCTGAAACTGTTTCCATTGCTGAACTTTTTCTTTACACAATATACGTCTATAGTTCTTTTCTTCTGGTTTGACATATACATGTTTCATTAAATGCAGCATATATTGTAGATTTTCAACAGGGTCATGTGGGAACTGTCAAGTAAGAAACCTTGAATAATGGCTTTAAAATACACAGTTGTAGTCCTGGCTACAGGGTAGTTCTTAGTTTTTGATCTCCCTCTCACTGTTGTAAACATTTCTGCCATCTTTGAAGGTCTAGAAGCATTTGCCTTTCTGGGGTCTTATCCGTGTTTTCGGTTACTCTGTAAAATAGAGGGAAAAATGTTAAATCATCATTTCTGTCATTAGCTGAAACAGGAAAAAATTCTTTTTTTAAAGAAAAAAAATTATTCTTTACCACCTCTTTGGGCTCTACGATCTAATCCAAGTTACATAAATGAAGTCTCAAAGCGTAATTAATTTTAAGTGAGAAAAGAGAATGGTCTATTTCAAGGGTTATATATGCATAAAAAGTGATGAACAGGTCTTATTTCATAATAAGCAGCCTGACGTATTAGCAATTATCACTGTGGCCTTTTCTTCTGGGGCCTTCCAAGACAATACCTTAGAAGCTCAAATGAATGATCATACCCCCAAATATAAATATAAGATTATTTTAAAAGCAGGTCTGTCTATGCCCTTCAGTGACTTACTTTTATGTCATACTTCCTCCTCAACAATTGTATCCAGTGGCAGGCGGTCTCCACCCTGAGGTCCTGACCTGGGGATTCCCTGGGAATTATGCCATACAGGTTTCTTAATTGGCTCCAGACATGTTCTTGAAAAGGTACTTCCCCGGACTATACCAGTTAGGACTCCTAGCCCTATTCCTCTTTAAGTCTCTGTGTCTGAGTTTTCACTTGGTTAGAAGTTAAGGATGTAATACTCTCTTCCCCCAAAAAGCCAGCGATGGCACAAAGGACGAGCTATCATGCGCTGCTCAAAGACATGGCCTTTAGAGCCTGAATAACATGGATGGAGAAAACTGGGATTTCCATTTTCTCACTGTATGTCCAAGGACCAATTATTTCAATTCTCTCAGCCTTCATTTCTCCATCTGTAAAACAAAAATACTAATTCTGTAGCAGGACTTTACTGGTGCCCCAGAAATAGTGATCAAGATCCAAAGTGGTGGGAGGCGATGCAATTAGTACCCCAGGGACGTTTCCAGTCCACCAACCAGAGGCAAATGAAAGATTCAAAAGAATTCCTGCCATAAGCGCCAGTCAGAAATATTTGGAATTCATATTTGCAGAGCCACTTTGCACCTAGAGACTAGATTAGACATGAATGAAAGAGTGATAGGGTCCCAGAGGAGGACCAGTGGGAAGTACAGTGGGTGAGATGTAGGAGGGAGAGACTGTTGGTACCTGCACAAATGAGACTCACATTCTAGTGCTCAAACACAGAGCAATGCTCACCTATTGCGCATCTTCCTCTGTCTATTGGGGCAGAGACCTGGAGAGGGATGGCGGGGCAGAGACAGGGGCAGGAGCTTCCTTCCCAGCAAGATGCTGTGGCTGGGAGCACCAGTGCTGAGATCCAGAGTCACAGTGGAAGAGCTCGGGTCTCAGCCAGTCAGGGAATACTGCTGTGGGCATACCCTGCACAGCTTTTGAAGAACTCACATATATGTTCCCCCAAATGGCCAGTCTTTCATCAGCTCTCATAGAAAGGACATCAAGAACTGGTAACAGCCAGAGAAACAGCATCAGCCACCAGGGAGAGAGTCACAACCACTGTCAGTGCAGTTGAGAGGCATGTACCCTTTTCCCTCTACCTCTTCCCTGCCCTCCAGGAGAACCGAGCTTTGAAGAGCGAAGAGGGAGAGATCTCTTAGAGCCAGATCATGAACCTGCCCTATACCTGGAGTAGGGAAGAAATGAGATTAGACAGAATCTGAGGTTGAATTTTAAAACTGAGCTAGACTTTCAAGAACTGAAAAACTGGGGAACCAGCTTAAGATTTATTGAAGAAGAGGAGAGGAAAATTAGAACCTGAGTGAAAGCCATGTTTTGAGAAAAACAGATTGTGTTCATATTAGCATCCCACTGAGATGAGAGCCCCAAACAACTAGTTACAACGGTAATACTCCCATATTCCCTGGTAGAGAAGAGAATTTATCGTAATCTATGTAAAAGATACTTTAAGGTGTGTGTGTATATATATACACATATAAATACATACAGTGTATGTGTGCTTGTATGGATAAAATAAATAAGTAAACACAGAAAGTCTGTTGCTTGCAAACTTTCAATTTACACATTGTCAGAGATAAATCTTAAATTCTGTTTCAAAGCACATATGCATCATTTCTGCCTGTCACAACTGAGATAAAGCCCATCATTTGAGTAAAACAACATTGGTTTAAAAAAAAACAAATGGATGTATAGGCAGTCTCCCAGAATATTAAATTTCTGTACATTGAGTATCTGTAAAGGAACTTGGGGCAGAGCCACATCTATTCAAACGGGCATTCTGAATAACTGAAGCCCCATCCAATGGGCCACCATCGATGACCAATTTTCAGTGAATCAAAGGTCAGTACACTGTAACTAAAACTGTAGAGAATATACATTCATCTTTGATTGACAAGGCCCTTGGGATAGGACAGAACCTCAGGGATTCCTATGAGTGGGTTGCTTAATGTCACTGAGTTTTAGTTTCCTCCTCTGTCAAATAGCGATTGCAGCTACCATTTCTGAGTTTACGACATGTCACCAGACCGAAAGCGAATGAGCACAGTGATGTCACTTCTGACTTGTGACTCTAGTATCCAAGTACCCGCCACATTGCCTGGTTCATGGATGACACTTAGCTAATATGAGTTGGGTTCAATGGACAGGCTACTTATGTTCACTATTCTTTAGGGTTTTCTAACTGCTAGAAGTTAGTTTAGATCCTTTATGGGCCACATATTTAGAGGCATATTGATTCACAAACTGTAGCTACCTCCTAATCCCTAGTTATCATAAATAACCCTGTAAAGGGTACCATGACCCAACCAACTGTACCATCCAGACCCCTAGGGGCCTTCCTGACACCTTTCGTTTCGTCAACCCTCATATACAATTTATCATATAGTAAAATATTCAATGAAGTGTAGCTCTTATTATTACCTCCATCTTACAGATGAGGAAACCGACCCTGTTAGGTAGTCGGCCTATGAGAATCCTAGTGGGAAAGATAGATAATAGTGAATGAAACATAACTGAAGTCAGAGGATCAGAGGAGGCTTCCCTGAGTCCCTGATTTTACACTGAAATGGGTAAGACAAATGGGTATTAACTAGTTGATGGTTGTGTGGGAAATGTGGTCAAAGTAGATAGCAGCACATCTCATAAAATGCATGATCCAAGACAGAATGCTTAGTATGTCCTAGGAACTCGGCTTTTAATGAGTCTTTCTACATGCCAGGTACTATACTGGTTGCTTTACTTATAGGATGTCACTTAATCCCTAGAAAAATAGTAGATGCTATTACTTGCTAATTTTTTTATATTAAGATATTAATATTTATAGAGGTATAACAGTATCTATTTTGTAGGATCTCTCTAACTATTAAATAAAATAATAGATAGGAAATGCACTCGTTCAACCACAAAACAGATGTCTTCTTTCTCTTCTTTACCATAAATCATAACTATCATTAAGAAGTATTTATGGATTGTCAAGTACAAGCTGGGCACTATCTGGGTATTTGGGTTACAGGATGAAGAAAACATGTATGGTCCTGGCCCTTGTGAACCTATACACAATGAGGAATACAGGCATTAATTAACAAAAACAACAACAACAACAATCAAAACAACCCAAATGCATGTAAAATTTGGCCGGGAGTGAAATCAAGGAAGACTTGCCTGCGGGAGTCATACGTGAGCTGGGATCTGAAGGATGAGTGAGTAGGTGTTTGCTAGATAAAGTAGGGCTAAAAGCACTGTGTGCACAAGGACTGCGTGGGCAAACCCCTGCGGTAGGCAGAAGGGACTAAGGCTCATCAAAGGAGCTTCTAGAGCAAGAGAAAGCCCGAGAGATTGCAGTTAGACCACACCAGGTCTGTTTGGCCACATTAAGGGAATGGGATTTCACTCTAATGATGATGCTTTCCCAGGCAGGGGGCATGGTTAGATTTGTGTTTCCTAAAACTCACTCAGCGGCTGTGTGAAGAGTCAATTATGAGCGTCTAGAGGAGAAGCACTGAGCCAGGTGAGTAGGACAATACTACCAAGGAGTTGGGGGAGAATGTATTTGTTCATGTATTCTTTCCTTTGTTCACTCATTCTTAAAGTTATTCCCCAATGACACATAAAAAACAAATGAAAATAGCCATCATGGTATTACAGTCCCATGCTATCCAGGGCTCTGATCTAACATGTCACAAATCTGCTTTCTCAGTCATTTACCCAACCATTTACTCATTTGTCTACCCTTCAGTCCATCTGTCAACTTAAAATGTATTCAAGATTTTATTTATTTATGTGACAGAGAGAGACACAGTGAGAGAGGGAACACAAGCAGGGGGAGTGGGAGAGGGAGAAGCAGGCTTCCTGCCGAGCAGGGAGCCCGATGCAGGGCTCGATCCCAGGACCCTAGGACCATGACCTGAGCCGAAGGCAGACGCTTAACGACTGAGCCACCCAGGCGCCCAACTTAAAATGTATTCAGCACCTAGTATATATAAGGCACTGTTGTAGACCTTGAAGATACAAAGTTATATAAAGCATAAGCCCTACTCTATGCTTTCTTAATAGTCTAATGTATAAGACATGGAGGGAAACAATCTCAATATGACTAGATGAAGACTAATAAATGTATCTACATAAAGAAAGACTGATTAGGGGTGCCTGGGTGGCTCAGTCGGTTAAGCGTCTGCCTTGGGCTCAGGTCATGATCCCGGGGTCCTGGGATCGAGCCCCACACTGGGCTCCCTGCTCAGTGAGAAGTCTGCTTCTCCCTCTCTCTCTGCCCTTCCCCCTGCTTGTACTCTCTCTCTCTCTCTCTCTCAAACAAATAAATAAAATCTTAAAAAAAAAAGGAAAGAAAAACTGATTAACTGACATATTATGATTCATCTTATCTATTTCTCTTACCAATATAAAAGAATAAGGAACAAAAATCTTCATTTTAAACAATAAATATAGTAGAGTCATATTACCATTTGTTTTCCACAGGCCTTGGCAGGAGGGATTGAAAAAATATAAATGTAATAAGAAATAAACATTTGCATATTTTAATGGAGATTTTGTAACTAATCAACTGTAGCTGGTTTTTTTTTTTTAAGATTTTATTTATTTATTTGAGAGAGAGAGAGAGAACGAGCAGTGTGGAGGGGCAGAGTGAGAGAGAGAAAGAAAAGCAGACTCCCTACTGAGCAGAGAGCCTGATGTGGGGCTCGATCCCAGGAACCAGAGATCACAACCCCAGCCAAAGGCAGACACTTAACTGACTGAGCCACCCAGGCACCCCTGTGGCTGTTTTTATAATACAGTATATATTTTTTAAGTTTTTCTTTTTTTTTTAATTTTATTTATTTTTTGAAGGATTTTATTCATTTGACAGAGAGACAGTGAGAGAGGGAACACAAGCAGGGGGAGCGGGAGAGGGAGAAGCAGGCTCTCCTCTGAGCAGGGAGCCCTAAGTTGTTTTTTTTAACAGAACAATACAGTATTATGTGCCTTTTAACCATGTTTTATGTTACTAGACAGGAAGTGAAAATACTGAACTCTCAAGTTCAGGGGTTCATGGTTGACACTGGGATCATTAAAAACGAACAACAGTACGTAGATGAAAAATCATGATCACCTGTTCTCTGTCTGTTCCAAACTTCTGTTCTAATGAACAGAGCTGGTTCCGATATGTTCTTCATTAACATGTCCCTCTTCAGAAGAAGAGGATTTTCAATGGGTCATTATAACCAGATGTAACAATAACCTGGTGATAGCTATTTCTGTACTCTTCTCATTTTCTTCTTTCCTTTGTCTCCCTGCATAACTGACATGGAAGAGTTTGTGGTGCACTATTTATTTAGAATAAATCTCCAGAATGCATGGGCAGATGATATCTCCTGAAACTACCTGTTGTTCCCCTGCTTAAGATAAAAGTCCCGATAGAATCTGTGGAGCTGCATTACTTAGCAACCACTTAAAACAGTAAGGGTGCCTTCTTGAGAGCCTTCCGAAGCTTCTAGATCACTGACAAAATGACTTAGGTAATTATAATTGCTAAAGGAGAAAAAAAGCACACGTGGCTCCACTTTAGGGAGGGTATCTTTACATATAATTTAAGTGAGTCTTGGGTTTAAGAGGAGAATATAAATACTTAACTTAGTAGGAAAAATATTTTTGTGGTTATGGGCAGTACGCCTTAACTACCTGCCAATAAGCCAAACATTTTCTCCCTTACTTCTTCCTATCTCTCCCTCATCTGCTTTGGACATAAAAGTGGCATTGATCAATTTCCAGTCATGTCTTATTTAAATTTAGATTACTCCCTGAAAAGAGGAGACAAAAACGCAATTACTTGTTCTGGTTTAGGTGGTAAACCACTTGGTAATGCTCGAGGTTATAATTTCTTTTTTTTTAAAGACTTCTTTGTTTTTTTTTAAAAGATTTTATTTATTTATTTATTTATTTGAGAGAGAGAGAGAGAGAGAGCGCCCGAGTAGGGAGGAGGAGTAGAGGGGGAGGGAGAAGCAGACTCCCCGCTGATCAGGGAGCCTGACGTGGGGCTCGATCTCAGGAACCCAGGATCATGACCAGAGCCAAAAGAAGATGCAGAGGGCTAGAGAGAGGCAGAGAAGCAGAGTCCCCACTGAATGTAGAGCCTGATGCAGGTCTCGATCACAGAACCATGAGATCATGACCTGAGCCAAAACCAAGAGTCACAGGCTTAACTGACTCAGCCACCCAGGTGCCCCTACAAGTTATAATTTCAAACTTATAAACTGACAGATTCAGTAAATGTGATAGCTAACTTTTTTTATAATAACAGCTAAGAGTTGCTGATTGTGAACTATGTTCCAAGCAATGTGATAAAAGCCCTTTATATGTTTAATCTCATTTAGTCTCTCAACATAATGCCATGTTGTAGTTAATATAACCATTTTACAGAATAGGAAGCCTCATCTCAGGTGGATTAAAGTTACCATGACATAGCCTGTAAATGGCAGGATCCAAACTTAACAGTTAGTATCTAACTTCAAAGCTGTAACTCTAAACCACTCAGCCATTTTCCTATACATGGAAACTCCCCAGATTCATTGTCACATTAATTCACTATATTATTATTAGTTATGATCATGACTTTTCATTCAACAGACAATTACTAAGTGTCAGTTATGTGCTACTCTGGAAGAAAAGCAAATCAAATCCTGTACAACCCTCAAAGAGTCACAAAAAGTGGAAAAAGGTATAGAGATGAGCACACTGTAATTTCAAAACCTACTAGCCAAGCAGTAGTACCCACATTGCAGAAGACACCCCTGACTGCGGATATCCATGAACACAGACGGTGCTCGCAATGAGAAGAAATGCCCCCTCTCCTCTGTGCGGCAGTGCGGTGGTTTGTAAGTGCCTAAATCCTCTAGAGTGAGGCTATCTGCATACAAATGCCAGTCCTGCCAACTGGAGCTCTACAGCCTTGGGAGAGTCCTGTGTTGGTGTGTCTCCAGCTGTGAAGAAAGGAATAAAAGCAGCACCGACTTGATCTGGCAGGCGCCAGGGTGGCTCAGTTGGTTAAGAGTCCGCCTTCGGCTCAGGTCATGATCCCAGGGTCTTGGGATCGAGCCCCCCATCGTGCTCCCTGCTCTGTGGGGAGCCTGCTTCTCCCTCTCCCTCTGCCCCTCCTCCCTGCTTGTGCTCTCTCTTAAATGAATAAATAAAATCTAAAAAAAAAAAAAAAAAAAAAAGCAGCACCGACTTTACAGGGGGTGTTGTGAGGGTTATTATATCTATTGCTTAGACTAGCCCCTGGCATGTAAGTGTTAGCCATTATTGATGTGAATGTTCAAACCTACTCCTTTTCTAACTGGTATTTATGAGTTTTAATTCTTCCCTCAACTACCACATAGTACTTGGGTCTCACTAAACTTTGTCCTGTTTATTTGTTATTCTTGGTTGGGGAGGGCTATTCATTTTCTGATGCTCTAGCCATTCCTACCCTTTCCTAGAAAATCTTACCCATTTCGCCTTATATATTCTCATTCAAATTTTTTTTTTTTAGAGAAAGAGCAAGCAAGCAGGAAGGGGGAGGGGCAGAGGGAGAGGGAGCGAGGAGAAAGAATCTTAAGCAGCTTCCATGTGAGGCTTGATCTCATGACCCTGAGATCATGACCTGAGCCAAAATCAAGAGTCGGACTCTTAACTGACTGAGCCACCCAGGCGCCCCTATTCTTATTCAATTTAAGAGTCTCAGTCCTCTTCCTTAGGTTCTACAAGCCTACCATCCTGATTGCCAAAGGATGGCCGTAGTCGGAACAGAAACTCTTTTGGAAGACAGAATAAGGCCAGAGGGTTGGTTATATGAGGACATAAACTTCCTGGGCATACTTGCTTAACTCCTTCCTTGTATCAGATCATGCTAAAACACTTTTGCTTGTCGGTTCCACAACTAGGTAACAGAGTTGATACCCGTGGAGAGAGAAAGTGTCTCTTCTCTTTTTTTCAACTTGCTATAGAAAATGTTGAAGAACATGAGGTCCAGGAAAGATCCCTGTGTAATACAATAGGAAAACCAAAGTTGTCACAGACCATGATACGTGGATTTAGAAGAGCACCTGGCCCTTCCTCATTTTTAAATACTGATAATATGAGTTGTGGTTTCTGTACCTGGGTAGACATCAGAATTACCTGGTATGCTTGCTAAAGACATAGAGTATTCCTTGCTCTCCACCTCTCCTACCCTCCTTTCTCACCTCTACTTCCAATAACCTGATCCATTAAGTCGGAGGTAAGAACTTGGAATCTGTATTTTTCATAACACTGGGAATCAGTGCCTAAGATGATTTATACATGTATTTGTGAGACATGGACTTGATAATTTAGTAATAATAAAACTCTTATTTTTCTAAGTTGACATTGAAAATGATCTTATTTGAAAAGAAGATCCAATTTCACTTAATAGCCTGCTTTCCTGAGTTCTGTTGAAGTCAGATGGGGAGAAAGGGTTAAGAGTAATCAGTCATTTTTAGCTTGTTAGACTTAAAGAATCAGAATTTTCAAGCTGGAAGAGATACTAAACATATACTCAGATTTCTTCATTTTGCAGATAGGGAAGCAACTCCTTCCACATAATGAAAGACTGGTGAGAACACTGAGCTCCACAGACATCATGACCTCCCAAAGCAATACTGTTAACTAGAACAAAATTCTCAATTTCCACAATACTTGATGGTTCCTTTATTTCTTGAATAATCACCCAAGTGGTTTGGAGCTGCTTCTCACTTTTTTTATTTTAATTTTTTTAATTGAAGCACAGTCAACACACAATGTTACCTTAGTTTCAAGTGACTTTTTCCTCATTTTATGGCATTTAAGCTAACCAAACTAAGTGGATTTGTTTTTTTAACAAACAAACAAACAAACATGGGCATAGTAACTGTATGCAGCATCCTGCTCATCACATACCTCTTAGAACCACATTTTGAGAATTAAATGAAATCTTACCTTTAAGAGGCACCTTGACATCAAGGCCATAGAATAAAGGCAAGAGAGAAGAACAAGAATAGAAACAGAAACTGCAGAAGAAAAAGAAGAAGATTATGTAAATCTGAATTTCTGTACTGTCATTCATGTCGTACAAAACCTCAAGCTTTTCCACTTTGCTCAAGTCTGACCACTTGTCACATACACACCAAGTACCTTCTGTTTAAAAAAAACTGTATATTTTACTTATCTATTGGCAAAGTAATGTGATGAAAAACCGGTGTCAACTAACATCAGCTCATACATTTTGGAATTCTGAGGGGGCCTAATAGATAATGGATTTAAGCCTGTAACTTTATAAATGAAAAAAATAAGCACCGAACAGTTAGTCAATAGTCTAATTGCCTGTAATTTTATGGCATAATAAAGCCTGGAGGTTAGCCCTCCCGAGTCCTACTTCAGCCCATATTATTGTCGCCTTTTTAATGTGTGGCAGGGCCTACCAAAAATACAAAAATATGATCAGAGCATACACTTAATCACGTAAGGCTATCACTGTTTGGTTAATGTGACAGGTTTTAGGAGTAAGGCAGAGCAGGAAGAATATTAATATGTAAGGTAAAGATACGATAAATCATCCACCGTGGGATACTTCTGAAGTAGAAATGGGGGCACTATTAGTAATTACATCAGGGTAGCAGGCATAACCTGGGTCTGCCCTGGATGAGTGAGGATCTATAGTATAAAACGTGCTTGCACATCAGAGGACACTTTGGAAAATGAATGCATGATGCTGTTCAAATCTCCATGCTTCTCAGAGAGTTCTCTCCTTTTTGACTCATAGGAAGTTAAACGGACACTGATTTGTCTCTCTTCTCTGAGAACCTTCAACAAGACGCAGATACTGGGGGGACAGACATGCTTATGTAGCAATGGTATATAACCAACTGCCTACTAATAATTAAAAGTCACAAGTCAGATCGTTTTGTTTTGTTTTTTCCCAAATATCAATTTCCTTGGTGACTGACTCTTACAGAGTCCGTCTTTAACCTTGTTATCACACTTCGGGAGCATTCTGTTGGCCACGACATCTTTGAATAAGGGTTGTCTACGGTATTCTCATGTTGAGCACATTATCTGCATGTGTCCTGTAATGCCATTGTTTCTAGGACTCTTGCTTCACTGTAGCAAAATTGCACGGTCAAGTTCTAAACATGGTGCCAGGAGCCACGTATTGGTGACTGTTCTATTAGTCTGGAAAGCAGAAACTCTGTCCTTTTTTTCCCACTCCTTGAAGATGGAGAGTGGTAAAATGACGCCCGTAGCCGGAGAAGATGGAGGGGATGGGAGGCTTCCGCTACTCCTCCGAGGAGGTCAGCTACCGGCGCTACCTCTCGGGGCATCGGGAGACGCCCATCACCTCATTGGCAATGAGATTCTTTGTCCGGGCAGTGTGGTGGGCCAAGTGTAGCACCTAGCGTCAGACGCCCTGACCTCTGGGCTGGATTTGCCACGGACTGGTTCTACGGTCCTGGGCAAGTTGTTTAATCTCTCTGGACTGTTGTTTATTATCTGCATAAAAGGGGATCCGAGTGTCTGCCGTGCCCGACTCGCAGAGTAACACTGCGTGGGAGCCCATGAAGCCAATGACCGTGGGAGTGCTCGGGATGAGGCACCACTGCACGGCTGGGCAGTGCTGTCTGCGGTTGTCGTGTGACGTGCACTGTGTGAGTGGGGGTTAGGGACACAGAAGGTATCTCAGGTCCCCTCAGTAGGTGTTCAAGTACCCCAGGAAAAGAAAGAGGAGTATTTCTGACATAGGTGATCTTTAGCATTTTTTCTAGGCTTGTGTGTGAGAATCAAGGTCAAGGGAATAGAAGGTGTGTCACAAATCTCATCTCTCATTCAAATCTCCAGTCAGAAACCAACCGGTTGTTTTGAAGTGGCTTAATTTACAATTATATGTGGAATATGCTGCTTTGATAGCTGAAGAATCCTTGTTTGCCATTACGTACATTACCCCATCATCATAAATGTTTAAGAAGTTCAGATCTGTGACATGACAAATTCAGGAAATTCTGACAGGGAACATAGTCTTAATCTCCCTCCTCCTAAAATTTCCATGAGGTTTATTAAGAAAATGCCTAGGGGAGTGACATTAATAGATAATTTTAAAAATCCACCCCCTTTTCAGTTTGTTTTTCCTTAGATGAATGGGGACTGAACCAAACTAAAGTTTCTGGTTTTAATTCTGACTTCCTCCTTTAGTCAGTACAGAAAATGACTAGAACCAAGAGTTAGCCATTCAAAAATGTGTAAAATGGAAGATATCAGGCATGTGCTTTGACAAGCAGGGAAGCTGGGAACAATCCTGGCCTCCTGTGGGTCTTCCTGCCAAACCCTGGGAAGTCAGACTCAGTCCGTGGCACTTTACCTTTGCCTCATTCAGTCCCATAGCGCTAAATAGCACACTTCGGAAATGAGAACTGTTCAAATTTAAAATTTTGAAGAGGATGTGTACTTTCTGTTTGGAAATTTTAAAAAGTACACTTTTTAATCGAACACCTCAGAGTTTTGTCATTTTCACATAAGTGACTTCATTGGCTCTTCATGGAACCCATGAGAGGAGATAAGGGCAAGCTTTATCATCCCTATTTTATCGGTAAGGCTTAGACACAAGTCTAAGTCACATACCAAGGTCAAATAGATATGGAAAGACCCAGCCTACAGAAGAATCCAGGTGCTGATGGTCTGGCTACTGGCCCCTACCGACTCCCTGTGATCTCACACTTAGGGAGAACTAAGAAGCAACCGGGATGAATAAAATCCTAACCATGTCTCAGAAACGGCAGATGGTTTGCTGTTTTCATCTTGGGTACCCACGGGAGATGCTAGAAAATAGCTATACTCTTCTGCAGCACAGGAATTCAGACTGGAACTCTAGAGAAGCCTCTTGCCATCCTTGCTGTGTTCCTAGCACTGGTGCTCCGGGCATCACGGGTGGGAGAATTCTTTGTTGTGTGAGACTGCAGCTTGTTCGGCACCCCTGTGTGAGCCCTCTCCCTTCTCCTGCCATGCACATTCCCAAACGCCCTCTTTGAGAACTACTATGCTTTACCCCCGAAAGTGTTGCTTGACTTGGAGGACTCTCTCCGGCCACTGGGGGAAGTGACATGAGGGCATAATTACCACGTGTCAACCTAAGTTTCTGGACTTACTGTTGAAGGGACATTGCAGCTCAAGGAAAAAAGGGCTTTTTGTGAAGAATAACCAGAATGATTTTTTTTTCAAAAAGGTACCAAAAAGATTTTTAAAAGAAAGAGCAAAGTAGAGTCACAAAACTCAAAAGAAACTTTTAGAAAGGAAGCGAAGGTAAGAAAGGGGAAACTGAGGAAAGAAAACACAGGTAGAAAAGAACAGAAAGCAACACAAAAGGTAAACATGTCCCGGCGAGGCTGCTGAAGGCAGAACCTTTGCTGGAACGCGGGTGCCTGCCTGGTGGTGAAGGTCATGTTGACTCTCACTACACCTGCCTGTGCACGACACAGTGTAACTGAGAAGAAATGAAACGCAGTGAGTGAAACTCCTATTATTTTCTGATCTAAAACTTAAAGACTGAAATTCATATTGAATTGAACACGTACCTTTTCTTCTAAATCCTTTATCTGTCGTTTCTGGATGTCTGTTTTATCTTCTAAGTCACGAATTCTCTGAAGAAAGAAAAAAAAAACCCAAAGAATTAGTGGGTGTTAACAAGAAGACTGTTCACCAGCCTAAAACACAGAACTTGCCATGAAAACGCTAACATTAGTACTTGCAGCTGGAAATATCACAAATACGTTTTTCCATATCCGGGAGATTGTTTGGATGTTTCAAGAATCACCCTCACTTGCGGTGCAAAAGCACTGCGCTAATTATACATATATTTTAAAATCTGCTGCCCCTGTCTATTGCGCCCATCCCCCCAGACTCTATCCCTGTGAGCGATGGGTAGGTCTCACCCCACTGCCCTTGGGCTTGGCCATGAAACCTGTTTGACCAGTGGAATGTGAGCAGGAGTGAGAAGTGGGAATGCCACTTCCTCGTAGAGACAGCAGTATGTCCCAGAACTAGTGAGCAAGAAACCAACTTCGTCATAGCCATTTGGATTAGGATTTTTGGTTGTTTATTACCATAGTAAAAAATGGCTGAAGGTGACACAGAAATGTAAACAATCCCGTTGTTTTTTGCTACCCTTTCTTTCCAACCTTATTTCAACTCTGCTTCGGGGTGGAATTTCATCACAAAACAGGATTTGCCAGTTCTCATAAAACCAAACACTTCACCAAACATTCCAAGGAGGGAAGTGATTAAATTAGAGGAAAACTAAACATAGCAAAAATAGCACAAGTAAGCCTAAAGACAAAAATGTTAGTTCCGGAACTGTCTCTGAACTTCCCTGTCAACTATATAACAAAATTCCAGCAATTTAAATAGCACAGATTTAAAACCAACATTACATAGACAATTATTTGCAAGAGAAAAATAGTCTTCCAATTTTGATCTGGCAATCTAAAGGCCTTTTAGGTTCACGGCACATGGGTATACAATGTAGGCTGGTTATTTTAACACCTCTTTTGGGAATAATCAGAAAATGGGGAATTGGAGTCTGAGAAGAAAACAGTGGAAGCTAAACGGGGTGATAATACAGAAAGAGAGGTTTTTATAATGCAATGTAGGGAGAAAAAGGGAAAGCTAGAACAAAGAATACCTGAACTTGAAAATCCTATCTCCCTTTTCTCTGAAACATTGGTTCTCAGCTGAGGATGACTCTGCCCCTCAGGGGACATTTGGCAATGTCTGAACATCTTTTCAAGTTAGTTAATTTAATCTGAAGTATACAATTCAGTGGTTTTAAAATATTCACAAGATGGTGCAACCATCATCACTGTCTGATTGTCTGGACATTTTTGAATCACATCTGGGACAGTAATGGTCAGTAATCACATCTGGGACGGGGGTTGCAACTAGCATCTAATGGGCAGAGCCCAGGACGATACACAGGACAGCCCCCGACCACAATTATCTGACCAAATGCAGGGAGTGAAGAGACTGAGGAGTCTGCTTTAAAGGGAAGGGATAGATGTGTGTGCAGGAGAGGATGAGGAGTTTTGGTCAGAGAGATGATCGAGGCTGACCTTGAAATTAGAGGACAATGAATGCTGGGTAAGAGAATGGGCCTGGAAGCTAATGGTGTGGGTACATGGGAGTGATGTGTGTGCTTGTGTATATTTCCAGGTGCCAAAGCTACACAATGAAAGAATAAATTTGCTAGACATTTCCACCTTGAGTGTGCACATAATTCCTTGATATGTCTACTGAATGTGGAGGCAAGTATTATATCAATAAAATCATGGACCTGTAAGATTACTGCAGGGTCTCTTCAGCCATCAAGTGTCTGTTTGTTGGGCAACTTCCTACAGAGGACAGGACTTTGCTGAATGTAATGGAGGGTCCAGACACCAGTGAGTTCTTGATCTCAAAGAACCATTCCGATCAGATGGGGAGACAAAGTTTGAAACACAGGGAAACCCAGCTCAAGTAGAAAAGGTAAACGATGGCAAAACCATGTTTAACTTCATCACCAATCTCTAGTAACTAGGGCAGTGTTGAGTACAAAGAAGCTGCCTCTACGTGTTGATTATGAGTTACTTCAGCTAATGTGTGCCGCATGTTCTATTTCTTTTTCCTTCCCATCTGCTTGCCATCCAATCCAAGGGGGATCCCTGTCAGATCCAAATCAGATCCCTTTTCTGCCTGGCTTATCTGTACTGCTAGTAACTCCACCAAGTCACTGTTGTTGGCATCAGTACTGGTGTGACGGCTTACAGCCAGCCCTCCCTGTTTCTAATTTAGTACATCCGTCTACAGCAGCTGTGTGCACTCCCAACACATGAAATCACCAGGGCAGTCCCTGAGTTTAAGGGGGAGAGGAGGAGGGGTAAGAATAAGGAAGATGCAGCTAAGCCGCACTCAGAATATAAGCCCAACTCCTTCAAGGTCCAACATGATTTAGGCCTTGTCTTACTGCTCCAACTTCACCTCATGTCCACTTCCTCTTGGCTCTCTCTGCTCCATTTTTATGGCCTTCTCTCTTGTTTCTTGAATATTCCAAATGTTCCCACAGTAGAGACTTAGACTCTGTTGTCCCTATCTTCGGGGACACTTTGCCAGGATCTTTGTGTGGCTGGTCCCTGGGATTTTAGACATCTTCGGAGAGGCCTGGTCTGACTAGCCAGTCTAAAGAGGTGAATCCTCTATTCCCAGATTCACACACACATTGTATACTTTTCTTCATAGTACTCATGGACACTCTCTACATTGCCTTGGTCATTGTTTTTTGTGTTGTTGCTTTGACCCCTTTCATCTGTAGTATAGATGAGAACAGTGACCTTTACGTCTTTGTCCACCATCACATTCCTAGTCTCTGGCACAAGCAGGCCCTCAATATGGGTGTGAAAGAGTGTGTAACAGGGTATGCAGTATAGATTTTTTTTTTCAATAGTCTGTACTCCATTATTATCAGGGAGAACATCCTAAGGGAAACAGATCTTAAACTGGGACTGGAAAAAATGAGAACATTTGGATAAATGAAGCAGACACGGAAGGGCATTTTAGGGTGAGTGATCAGGCAAACAAAGGCTTAGAGGTGGGAGTCATGGCCCAAGTGGTACCAGGAAGAGGTCTGCATGAGTAGTGAGGAAGGTATGCTCTGCAGACTGTCTCAGGTCAGCTTTCCAGGGAAGGGGTAAGCCAGCTAATGAAGGACCTGGAGAGACCTGCATAGGACCAGACTCAATTGGAAATTGGGATCATGGAGGCTTCTGAGGAAGAATGTACCATCGGAAAAGGTGAAAGACTCTGCAGTGATTTGCACGATGAACAAAGGAGAGGAGAGCTGGAAGTCTTCCCCACAAGTGGGTCCCCAAGGCACACTGCTTATGATTTTTTATACCCCTTGTCAAAAGATATCAGTTAGAGTTATTTTTCTTTGAATTAGTCTCCTGTGACTCCATCAGTAGGTCCTAAGCTTTGTAAAGGCAGGGTCTATGTGAATTCTCTATGGCATGGTGTTCAAAGTCTAGGAGGTGCATTTAAACATCTGACAGAACAAATGCATAGAGGATGGAGCCGGGTTACATCAGAGGACATTTGGCAGAAGCTGGGCCTGCTGCAGTATTGAGAGGTCCTGTGTATGCCTGAGGTTACAAGTGTGGAAAAAATGCAACAGTTTCAAAAACATTTCAGGGGAAATGCTCAGATGGATGTAGTGCTATATTAACTCCTGGAGATAAAAGACCAAGAAGACTCCAGGGTTTCCAGCCTGAGTGCTTTGGGATATGGTAATTCTACTGACCAAGGCAGGCAGCCGGGGAAAGACAGGAGAAGTAAGGATAAGAATGAATATTTAGATCTGTTTCGTATGTGAAACATTCAAACAGAAATGTCCCATGAATAGTTAGTGATATGCTGCTCTACGATTTACCTGGATCATATACTGATATATGACAAATTCTGGCCAAGACCTTCTGGAATAATTCTCTCAAATCAGAACTACTGATTACAATGGCAGGCAAAGAGTAAGAAATAATAACTAGAAAAGGCATTTTCTAGTGAACATTTGTTTGAGAGATAGAGAATTTCAGTGGGAATCTCTGAGGCTTAGAAATATAACATAACCATCCGTTCAGACTGATAACTTAAAGCAAACAAAATCATGTCTTTCGGGAGTGAATCACCTTAGCTGGTTAAAGACTCAAAAGAGATGACAGCTTTTAATCTAAATAAATTCAGATAATTATTTGTACATCTTAGAAATAAACACTGCTGTGGTTCCATGGTACAACTCCTGATTTGTTGAAATTAATTAAATGCTACTGTAGCATAAGAAATTTATGCAGAGGACACTTTCATTCCCCAACTAATGATGCCAGGGAGTCTATTATTAAAGGATTTAAAAACCCTTTCCAGGGTCAAAACCCTGAACTTTATGATGGAATCTGAAGGGCCACTGAAACAAACATGCATGCGTTCACCATCTCCAGGACAAATGGCTTCAGAGTTCCCCTGCTGACTTGAATAATCTGTCCGACTATAAAGATTCACAGAACTCCTGGCTACATAGAGGGTATGCTAAGTGTCATATTCCCCATAAACCGTTCTTATTGGTGTCATAAAATAACCTGTTCCTTTTCCACTCACCTTGAACTCTGAAGACCACATGATTCTTACTTCTTCTATAGTCAGCTTCTATACTCAGCTTCTGAGTACCAACACGACAGCCTGGCACTACCAATTTTGGAATTCTTTTGGAATCTGCTTTTTGACCAGGGCCCTAGTCCTCACCTGTCAAGCTAAGACATGAACTAAGAGTTGGAATTAAGAATTTGGGCTATAAATTGAGTGTCTCTTGAGCCTTGCTGGTCTAGATGAGTCCCGTCAATCATAGTTAACTCAAGCTGTGTATGACAGCGTAGTGCCATGGTTAGATGCACCGGCCTTGAGTCATGCCCACCTGAGTGGTAATCTGGCTCTGGAGCTCGCTATCTGGGTCATCTTGGGCAAACTGAAGCACTCTTGTCATCAGTATCATTATCTCCTCAATTGGGATCATAAGAATACTTACCTCAGTGGGCTATTGTGAAGATTAAATGCAATGATGTAAATTTAGTTCCTGACATAGCAAATGCCAGTAAGTAAGCGGCAGCTTCCAGGCTTTGTTGGTGTTGCTGTTTGTTCTGGGAATAAAGAAAAAGGCCCTTGTTCTCCTTTACCCTATTCAGATTATTGGATCAGGTTAGGTATTGGACTGGGGTGAGTAACAGGATGGAGGCATTATTTCTGTTCTGGGGAGAGTCTTGCTTCCCTGCATAAGGGAGCTAATCAGGATCCAGGAGATTCAAAGGGTATTTCATGACAAAATAGTTCCCAAAATGGCAGCAGTATGCAATGCTTCCGAAATGCCAATTTTCTTAAGACTGAATCATTTCAAAACTGTCCTCCTGTCTCTGAGTCTAGGTGGAAAACAATAGTTATTTTGCTCTCTGAAAATAGTTTATAGCTCCTGGGCTTCTCCACACCCATACTCAGTACAATGTACTTAGTACTAAGTCCCATTTGCTTAGTACCAACCCTACACAGATGCAGTGACTCAGTCCTCACCTGATGGGCTTGCTGTAAGAGCTCCATTCTCTCCTGAAGAATCTGACAGTCATACTCTCTGCTCTTCCTCAGCATCTGCCGCCGTAACTTTTCTACTGCTGTCCTCAGCTCCTCTTGCTGTTTTTCACTTAACAATTCACCAAACTTGATAACAGTTTCTTGCTGCAGAGCATTGTACAAAGTAGCTTCTAGTTCCTGGATTCTCTGGCAAACAGAATTAGAAAAGTCTAACTTTGGAACTTAGCATTGATGTGTGGAATGTGAACAGAGACACTTGCGTGTATGGGGGGGGTCACGCACCACTGTAATCTTACAGGATCATAGCAATATGATAAACTTCAAAGCTTGTCCAGTCTAACTACCATTTTGTTAATCCCCTTTGTAAGATTCCCTAAATGTCATCGAGCTAACAATATGTGAACTTCTCTGGTGATGGGGAATTTATTCTTTTTCTTGGGATCCTGTCCATTTCATTTTGAGGAAGTCCTTACTTTGTTATAAGAACTGTATATCCTTCTATTCCCAAATGTAGCTGAGAATAAATTTGGACTCTCTTTCATTTGACAGCCCTTCAGACATTTAGACATCTATCATGGTGGCTGTACTTTTAGAAATAAGCATTGAAAAGTGGCCTGAGTTGGAATACTTGAAACTAGAGATATATTTCATGTACAAAAGGCCACCTCTTCCACAGGACACACCTATGAACTTGAAGATGGCTGTGCAGTCTCCACATCTTAAAATACAGATTGGGAGATATGATCTAAAAATGGCCTAGAGTCCTCAGAATTGGATTGTTTTTTAATACTCTGAGATTTACAGCTGCTTTAGCTATAAAATGCCTCCTTGGTCTTCTCTGTTTTAGATGAAGAGTCTACTGCTCCTTATATCCCAGTTATTTTTTTTTTAACATGCTTCAGAGATAGCAGCCCAAACCTACAGTCTTACCCCCTGTGACTCTGACAGAGGTGGATGGTCATGCCTGGGTAAGGGGTGTTTTCCTAGCTCTTGCGCTGGACTAAGCAGATCTCTTCTTTTTAACATTAAATGTGGTTGTCTGAACAAGTACGCAGTCATGGTTCACACGAACACACAGATGAACCCTATCATGTGTAGGTGGAGGAGGCAAGGATAAAAGGGTAGGAAGGGGGGGGAGAGTGCTTCCTTCTTGATTCTCCAGGGACCAACTCTCATTTTCTCCTTTCCCCATCAAGTGGTGCTCAGAATCTCTTACTCATTTTGGAAGGGAAGACTAATTCATCTTTGTTACAAGCAGGGGCTAAGTGCTTCACTCTTATCCCCAAAGTGACTCAGGCTGCTTCCAGGAAAGCATTATAAAAACCTCTACTAACAACTCAAAATATTCCTCTTTTAAGTTTGGTCTTTTTCTCTTAAGTTATTACTGTGAATTAATGGGGCGGGGAGGGTGCAGCATATGGAAAGAAGACAGGCAAGCCATAGTCCAATATTAGGAATTATGTATTATGAGTTTGGTGTGGGGAATGAATCAAATGTGCTCCTCAGTCAGCACAATGTTCTGTGGGAGAGAAAAAGGCACAGCCCATTTACCGAAGAGCCTTCCTTACTGTGGCTGGATTACGGCAGTGAAGGCCACAGGGTTTGGAGTCAGACCTGAGCACTACCTGCTTGCTTTGTCAGGCAGAGTTCTTTCTCTCCAAGCCTTCATTCTCTCCTATACAATATAGGAATAGTCAGATTACCTATACCTCTCAGGGTTGTTGGGAGAAATACGTGAAGTAAAAATGTACATAACAGACATTTTAAAGGCTCTATCATTCTACCACTACATTAGGCTCCCAAACCATTGGATTTTATTTAATAAAATTTCTCTTTAATCCACAGTACCATCCAATCTGTCCTTCATTAAAGCATTTTATAATAACATACACTTAATTTTTTTAAATGAAGCATAATTAAATAGTTATTAAGTATTGTAAGATTATTATAACAGGAAAGAGGTAGGGATGCATTTGTTCTAAAACCGGAACTAGAAACCACTGAACAAATGAGCTTTATGTCGTGGTCTATTCAAGCACTTGGCATGACAAACGAACCAGGATGCTTTACTCTGCAGTATAGAGAATTGTGAACTCTCTGGGTGTCTTTAGTGCTTGCTGTACCTACCATATATGCTTGGTCGAGAGCTTGTTTTCTGTAGTCTAGTTCTTCCTCTAGATAGCCTTTTATTTTGCAGAATTGTTCCTATAAGAAGGGGGCCATAATGATAAATAGAAAGAGTCAATTGAGTTTACTAGGAAGTGATATATAAATTGTACTGATTAATGTTTTCTCGAATTCCACTGCAAGATGAGTCACTAGCATTTGTAGGGTCATAGATTTTGTCTGTTAGGGAAATAGTTCAACTTTAATAGCCTCACACAGGGAATGTGAAAATCAATGGAAAGAAGTATAAAAGATATAATGACCAATCCACATGGAATGCTTTAAAGGATTTTTATGCCAATCCAAAAGTACATGGTTAAGGACAGATTCGATTTTGACAAGGTAAGTTAGTAACTAGTAAGTATATCTGTGCCAATATATTGGGAGAGTCTATTTTTGTAAGAATGTTTAGGAATGCACAGTGGTATAATAAAACAATTATTCAAAATTATCTGTGTACAACTAGCAAACACAAAGATGGATAATGATTTAGAGAATGGGGGTGTCACTTAATGAGAGCGCTTTGCTCCTGCCACAAAACCCGGACGAGCTGGGACTTCAACCTAAAGTTCCCACGCTTTTTTCAAGTTTTGTTTTTGTTTTTGTTTTCTTTTAAGGTAAACAGTTCTTGTCACATGCTTTGACTTTAGAGTCTAACCTTTTGGCAAAATAGAAACTCCGTGTAAAATATAAGCAAATGATGTGTGAGCTGTCACATACTATGTAAATACAAGTTATTCTTATTATAGGATTCCCTAACCTGATAGGAATCACTACCTGGTTTTTAGTAGTAATAATACTAATGACAGTACAGTTATAAAATTCTACATATTCCCGTAAATTATAATCAACAATTCCTATGCTTGGGGATTTAAAAAAATTTTTAATTGCGGTAAAACACATACAACATAAATTTTACGCTCTTAACCGTTTTTAAGTGTACAGTTCAGTAGTGTTAAGGATATTTACATGGTTAAGCAGCTAATCTCCGAAATGCTTTTCATTTCGCAAAGCTGAAACTATACCCCTTAAACAACAACACCCCAATTTCTCTTCCTTTTAGACCCTGACAGCCGTCGTCCCTACTTTCTAGGAGCTTGACTACTCTGGATCCTTACGTAAGTGGAATCATCCAGTATTTGTCTTTTTGTGACTGGCTTATTTCACTTAGCATTGTGCCCATGTTATATATGTTACAATTTCCTTCCTTTTAAAAACTTGGATAATATTCATTGTATGTATAGACCACATTTTGCTATCCATTCATCCACTGACAGACATCTGGGTTGCTTCCACATTTAAGCTATGTGAATAATGCTGCTTTGAACATGGGTGTACAAATATCTTTTTGAGACCCTACCTTCAGTTATTTTGGGCATATACCCAAACGTGGTATTCCTGGATTGGATGGTAATTCTATTTTGAATTTTTTCAGCAACCACCATAGTATTTTCCTTAGCAGCCACACACCATTTCACATTCCTACCAGCAGTGCACAGGTTCCAATTTCTCCACATCCCCACCAACATCTAACTTCTGTTTTTTTGATAGTGGCCATCCTAATGAGCATGAGGTGGTTTGGAGATTTTTAAAATCAGAGTTTCATTCATCATTTCTGTACTTTTTACTATGACTATATATGGTGGAAAAATTGTTTAGCCTAAGGAAAAAAACACCTAATTGAATTCTCTTCAGCATTAGTTTTAGAAATATTATAAAAAATACAACATATTTTTGAAGAATATAACTTGAACTTGTGGGATACTTCCAGGAATTTTGTTCCATAGTCTGTACACAAAATAATGGGAAGCTGCAAACTTCCATCAGTGCCAGATAAAAGTGGTAGAAAATGGTTGTTTTCCATTTGCCTTGTCAAGTTTTCTTCATTTTTATGATACCTCTTCTTTGTACTCACCATGTCACTTTCCAGTTCCATCATTTTCTGGTGTAGGGCAGCCTCAGCTCCTTCAATTTGCTGGATCCACTAAGGAGTAAACAAGACAAAACAGTCTACATGATTGCTTGAGATGGCGTACACCGTGCAGTCTACTGAGTTGTTTTGTCTCTTCCTCTTCTATCTTAGGAAGCAGATGAGGACTGAAGTGAAAACTTGGTGCATTTTATCTCTTAGCTCAGGAAATATCATTTTTCATTCACTCATTCATTCATTCATTCATTCATTCAGCAAATGCATTTCTTGACGTCAACCACGTGTCAGGCCCTGCACTAGATACTAGAGCTTTGATGGTTGAGTAAGACCCACATGTTTTTTTGCCCTCATTACACAACACCAGAGGAGGCTTTCCTGGAAGTGACAACTGCAACTGAGTCTGATGAATTCGAGTCAGAGATGATTAGGCAAAAATGACGGGAAGATTCCAAGCAGAAGAGACATCCAGTTCTCCATGGTTGGGGGAAACATGATGAAAGAAAGAAGGCCAGGTGAGACCGGAGAAATGGCAGTTTTTCAGTGTTTGAAACTGCCCACAGCTAAGTGTTGAAGAATCATTTTTGTTGAGTGGAGACATTTTAATCACATTAAAAAAACCTACCTTTCCTAACACTTAGAATATATCATCCTGTTACATGGCACTGAGGTTAACATTGATCAGCACCCTGAGTAAAATTAGATTTTGAATAATATGGCATGAGCTTACCACATATTTGGTTTAATAGAACAAATTATTATAATGGGTCTCTCCCAAGTTAAACATAAGCTTATCCCTTAGGGAGGCAGACACTCTGGCTTTTGCTGCCAAATGACTGTAGCAGACCTGGGAATACAGACTGTGTTTTCTTCATCCAACTGGATGTCACTGGAACACTGTCCTGTGGACATTCACGGTCACTTGTTCACTCCTTCAGTAAACATTTGTTGACCACCTGTTAGATGTGCTGGGCTATTGTGAAAAGCTAGGCAAACAAAGTGGAGTAAACAGATACCATATTTGCCCTCATGGAGCTTAAATCTAGCGGTAGGTGGTTGGGGGCGTATAACAACAGCAAAAAATGAGCAGCCTGTTATAGTTGTTAAAAGCCATAGTAGCAGATGCATAAGTCACTGTGGAAACACAGAGAAAAAACCACCTAACTGGCCTTGGGTGAATAAGAAGGCTTCCCCACACAGGGGCATGTCTAATGGTTCAGATTTAGCCAGACCAAGGTAGAAAAGGAAAAAGGGAATATCTTCTAAGCAAAGAGAACAGTGTAAAGGACCAAGGGATGAAAACAGTGATAGAGATGGAGAGAGAGACAGAGACAGAAGATCGGGGCCCCAGAAGGATTTGTGTATGGCTGGACCTTTGCTATGGACCAAAGAAACAAGTGGGATCCTGGAGAAGCAGGTAAGGGCCAGATCCTCAGGGCCCTCATGGCAAGTTCTGGATTCTGGACGTTATGTTAGAGATAATGTGGTGCTATTAATTTGTTGTGGAGAGGGAGAGTGATACATCTGTAATTAAAGCATAAAGTAAGTTTTTTATTTTATTTTTTATTTTTTTTAATTTTAATTTTAATTTATTTTTTAAAGATTTTATTTATTTGACAGAGAGAGACACAGCGAAAGAGGGAACACAAGCAGGGGGAGTGGGAGAGGGAGAAGCAGGCTTCCTGCCAAGCAGGAGCCCGATGCGGGGCTAGATCCCAGGACCCTGGGATCATGACCTGAGCCGAAGGCAGACGCTTAACGACTGAGCCACCCAGGCGCCCTGTAAGTAAGTTTTTTACAAAGCAAATCCCAGATATCATTTCACATGTAAATACCTCAGTATATATCCCTAACAGAAAAGGCCTTTAAAAAAAAAATCCTTAACTCAAAGACCATTTTTATACCTTGCAAAATGAACATGAACTCCTTTTGTTATATCATTCCTGATCCATATTAAAATCTCCCCAGCTGTCAGCAAAGTGTCCTTTCTTCCACACTTGGTGTCCTTGAATCCGATCCAAAAAAGGATCATTTTACTATTTCTTAAGTAACTTTTTATTTTATAGCAGCCCTTGCCTCTCCCTACATTGTTTTCCCTTTATGTCATGGTATTGTTCGAGTAACTCAATAAATCATTTGACCTGGAGGATTCCCTTACTTCAGACTGGAGAAAGCAGATCACTTGCTTGTTTATGGTTTCATTTAATTTATAACAAACTCTTTATGCATTTAGGAATTAAGAAAGCATTTCAAGGAATTTATACAGTTGTCATTTTATCCAACCATGTACACGAGCCTCTCAAGTAAGTGCTGATTCTCGCGACACCCTGAACATAGCCAGTCATCAAGCTTCTCCACTTGGCTCTTTCCTTTGTCTCTCTCCCTACCATTTACCAGGTTTCGACACAAGGGGGCCAGAACACACTCAGTGTTGCTCTTCTGCCAGTCCCCAGGTTGGGCTTTCTGAATGTGACTGCAGTGAGCCACCACTGAATTACACAATCAGTTCGGGACAACTGGTGTGTACGCAGCCAGGGAAGAGCGCATAAAAAGAGCCAGGCGCCATTTTACCACCTCTCAACGAAACCCTTCTTTACAGCTGTCCCAGCTTGGGCGGGATTGTTTGGATAATGTAATCCAGAAAGTGTTCCATTTTTTAACAGACTACAAAGCAAGAATTATCCACCCACCCCAGATCAGTGTGTAGACTTTTCTTTTGTGTGTTCTCATTCTGTAGGGGTTGTAGCACCCTGAAAAAAAAAGATACTTACTAGGTATTCAGTAACACAAAGTCATGTGCAAAGAGAATGTCCTTCAACCCTACCCGGGTCTTTAGGTGTGAAGTCAGACATTGAGATGGTTTGAATGTTAGTTTGATATATTACCTTTTCTGCCAGGGACAGCACAGTGCTGGCCTGAATTATGGCCACTTGTTCTTCATTTCTTAAGTTCTGCCAAAAGAGAGGGAGGGAGAGAGAGAGAGAGAAAGAAAATAAGCTGAAGACAGTTACGATATTTGCACTATCTGCCTAACAGCCTGCCATAGATATTACCGCAGGTGCATGTATGTAACGTAACAGATGTTCTATTCTACTTAGTTCAGATGTTCTATTCTACAATTCTGAACAAAAAGTTCATTCGAAACATGTAAAAGGACATTAAATGTGATTTTTTTTTTATATCTCTAATACTGACTTGCTTTTGTGTTTCACTGTGAGCATACTTAGCTAATAGTCAGGTTACGAGAAAAGCAGAAACCAAAATGAAATAACAAGTAATCTTTTCATAGTGGTTTGATGTGATTTAATTGATTCTCTTCTCTCCTTTGATGATTTTTCAAGGCAAAAAATGGGTGACTCCTCCAACTTATATGCATCATTCCCATAGTATCTCAATGAATGTTCCTCCCACTGAATTAGTATGCCTTGACCCTGCCTGGAAGGTGTTTTTAGAAAGAAAAGAGATTATAGTTTCCTGGTCCATTTTTATGGGGCTGCCACCAACCCTACTATTTAGCAGCAGTTGCAACTGCATGACTGATTAATTTCATGCTAGATGGCTCCAGGCAACAGAGAGAAGGTAATTAGCTTTAATCACTGCAGATGTGGTCGGCATTCAAACGTGAAACCAGCCCATGAAAAGCACTTCACCAGTTCCCGTTTCTGCCACTGCCTTCTAGAGATCCTTACAACCCCTCAACCAACTTGTTTGACAAATGATTGATTCTCTTCAACGAGCTACATCCTTAAGTGAACGTGGCTTCTCACTTGCTATTATTTTACACATGATGCCCTGGCAAGTATTTCTTGCCCCTCTTTGGGCAAGTTCATATATTTACTGCCCTTAATCAGTTCATTACTTACCCCATTATCACCCAGGATATCAAGCTGCTTTATGAGATCAGGGATGTTCACATCCTGCAACATCAAGGAGACACATTCAAATCAAAGACACAAAGGCGGCTTACTATTCTATCACTGCTTGACCCGTAACTTTGAGAAGACATTTTAAGACCCATACTTCCTTGGGTTGTTTTCAATCAGGCACACGTGGTTTTATGTTTTCACCCTGCTTCTTCCAAGTCGCGTGAACCTGGGCAAACTACTTAACAGTTCATTCTCAATTTCACCAGTTGCAAAATACCTCCTTCATAGGCTGCTCTTAAGGATAAAGGGATGGTATGTGAAAGAGTCTAGGATATAGTAAGGACTTGGAATTCTTTCATTAAAGTTTTTTCTTACTAATTGCCAATTTTTTTGAATTATGATAAATTGTAGGTATAAAGAAAAGTAACAAGTAATAAATATAATCAACTAATTTCATTCTAATTAATGGAATTCTGACCTGGCTGAGATTTTGATTGCCACATAGAAAACTAGAGTACCTTCCATTTTTTAGCATTAATTTCATGCTATGGAAAATAGCTCATTTTAACTATATTTCTTGAGTCAGTTTGAAGCAGCTGAACTCCATTTGAAAAAGTTCCCCTGCATATAAATTTCATCCACCAGAGTAGGTTGTTTGTGATTTATCTAAGAAAAGTATCTAAGGAAAAGACAAAGTAGAAGTCCTTTTCATTTAATTAGAGCTGAATTAAAAAAAAACCCAACAAACTGCTCTGGTTTACAAATTTTTGGGCAGCCCAGGAAGGACAGAAGTTTAAACCTGAAAGAGGTTTAGGATGGAAAACAAGGAAGCGCAATTTTACTACCTAATTTTCCTCCCACTTTTTACTTCATTAGTACACCTCTCTCCTCTTACTCACAACCAGACCCCTACCACCGGGAAGGGGGAGGTCTAGCTCAGTTTCACAGGTAGAGAGAAGGCAACGAAAGCAGGTATTATCTGGCAGCTCAGAGTGGGAGCAGGGAGGGCCATGCACAAGGTCAAGGAGAGACCAGGAACAGCAGGAGGCTTCCCAGCTTTCCCTTCGGGATAGAGACCCACCATGTGATTGCATTACGTTGAAGGACAATATATTTTCCAGGAGATGGGGCCACCTCCATTCAACCTTAACGTTTAAAATGGATCCCAATATCCCTAAAGACAGAATTACATTTTATCTAAATGAACAACATGTTAGAAATCATAAGTCCTTCCAAAAGAGAAATCTTCCCTAAATTAAACGTAATCAAAAGAGATGGTGGGCTAGATGATTTTAAGGTCTCTTCCACCGCCAAAATTCCAAGATTATGAATCCCACAGCACTTAAGACAGCATAACAAAGGGACTCGACAAATATTTTTTTATCTGCTATACTTGAAATGTGCTTCTCAAAGTACTGATATTTTATTATTTAATATTTCCCCTAGATAATTAAGGGTAATTATCTTAATATTTTGAATCTGTATCTTCTTTACCCTACTCTATTCTAAATAATCATGATTTCCTGTGTTCTCTGCTGTTACCATTCATACATCTGTCACACATCTTTTTTTTAATTTTTAAAAAAAAATTATGTTAAGTAGGCTCCAACGCCCAACATGGGGCTCAAACTCACGACCCTGAGATCAAGAATGGCATGCCCTACTAACTGAGCCAGCCTGGCACCTAGATGCGACTCTTTTCAGTTGCTACATAGTTGGTATCAAAATAACATCCAGTGACTGAAAAACAAAAGTGATCAATAACCTCCCCTTTTCCAATTCCCAGTTTCTCTACTTTTTACAAACATAAAAAATTGAGTATCTGCCTACCTTGACACCTTCTTTCATACAGTAGATCTGTAGAGCACTCACACCATCAGAGAATGGGTGAATTTGTAGATTAAATGGAGGGGATCGTCTCTCTCTTTCCTTGAAATACAGTGAAGAATATATGGGAATTAAAAAAAAGAAAAGCAACAACTGATTAAACACTAAACCAGTTGTCTGTGCTCTCTCTTTATGCTATTGCAGTAGTTTATCAATGTCATGTGGCCAAAAAAAAAAACACAAGATGTTCATGCTTAAATTTAATGGAAAAGAACTGACTGATCAACTAAGAGGTATGGTAGAAGAATTTATAGATGGTGTCATTCAGTCTTGCAAATTTTTTGGTCAGAGAAATGTTGGAAGTGAAGTTCCCATTTAAACTATATGAATATTTAGAGCTTTCAGGTGTCACAGAGAATGGTCTTTTGACCATGAAGTCTTATGGCTGCTAACGGCCTTTTGCATATTCAATCCACTCAAGTTTTACGATGAAGATATGTGAGCTACTAAAGAGGACTTCGCTCTTCCTCACTGAGGAACACCAACTGCTAACTCTATCCAGATCTAATTTGAAAAAACCTCAAAAAGAAACCCCTGGCAAAATAACAGAGCTATCAAATGGGAAATTTTCATATCTTTCATATCCATATACATTCAGTCAGATTCTAAGCCAGATTCTTTTTTAAAAAAATATTTATTAGAGTAATCTCTACCCCCAATGTGGGGCTAGAACTCATGATCCACCGATCAAGAGTTGCACACTCTTCTGACTGAGCCACCCAGGCGCCCCAAAGAAGTCAGGCTTTTTCATTTTTATTTTTCTTAGAGAAGGAAAGGGAGTGGGGAGAGTCAGAGAGACAGAGAATCTTAAGCAGGCTCCACCCCCAGTGTGAAGCCCAACATGGGGCTCGATGTCAAACCTGAGATCATGACCTGAGCCGAAATCAAGAGTAGGACTCTTAACTGACTGAGCCATCAGGCACCCCTGTTTTTTTTTTAATTATTTTTTTAAGTAATCTCTACACCCAACATGGGGTTTGGACTCATGACCCTGAGATCAAGAGTCACATGCTCTACTGACCGAGCCAGCCAGGTGCCCCACCCCCCGCCAGATTCCGTGTGATACAATTAAAATCTGATTTGACTGATATGTTTTACTTAAAAAAAAAAAAAAAAAAGACTGAAATTTGGTCAGGTTAACCAAGGTATTTCCTAAAACAAGTTACCTTGCTTCTTAGCCTTTTGCGTAAGTGCACTATAGATTAAAAAAGTTTACTCATGAATTCAAGTGTATAACAAAATATTTTTGTATATAGCACAATTTGAAATATAATTCTTGAGGTAACATTTTTATGAGTCAGAATTCAATGAAGGATGGAAATGATTATTTTAAAGCTATGAAATATTGATGAAGTTTGAAATCTATTATGTAAATTATTTAAAAATTATTCATTCTTGTTCTTAAAGGCAATGGTGTCGAAAAGTACAGTATCTGAGCAGACAATTCTGACTTGCATCAGTGCTTTATCACTTACGGTCCCAGGTATTGGGCAAGTTATTCAAGCTCAGTTGCCTCATCTCTAAAATCTCGATTATGGTTGTGAGGGTGAATGAGAGTAGGCATCTGAAATGCTTAATTTAGCACCTCACACATAGGATGTGTTCAGTGCATGTTAATTGTTACAATTATTTTTATTATCATTAGTATCATCATTTCCTTACTTCTAGCTCTAGGTTTCGAAACTCCAGCAGCTCATTCTGGTCTCGGGCATCCTGTAGTTCCTGTTGTAACCGGTGATTTTCTGCCTCCTGTTTTTCTATCTAATAAAGTAAATCCTCAAGTTAGGTGAACATTGCAAAAACCGTCTACAATTTAGCAAAGCAAGCATGGAGAGCACTCATTTAGTTGGTGAATAAATCATCCAGGCCGTGAAAAAAAAAATCCCAAGTAGATGTGAATAAAATAAGTCTTAGGCTTTCTTTCTAGTTATCCTTTGGTTGACTTTTTCGTGTCATAGAGGAAAATGCTATAAGACGCCTGCATTCATTGCGATAACACCTGGGGAGCCTCTGCGTAGTGAATCTGAGAGTACTGTGGGTCAGGGACGGTGTCCTGGCACTGCCTTCATGGTGCTCATAGTGGAGACCGACACCTCTTGTTTCTGGAGTTACAAATGGTCAGAAAAATTTTATACAGATAGCTCTGATCATATACGAAACTTTACTGCGTTCCAGTTACCCACAGAATAAAGCCCAACTCGTCAATATGGAATTCAAAAACCTTCATACTCTGGTCAGCACCTAGCTTTCTGGCCTTGAATATTCTCACGGTCGTCTCTGCACACGCACACACTCACGTGTGATCACACGCACACAAGAATCTAGAACGCCCCATCTACCCTGTGGACTGACTGCCAGGAGCTGTGTCTTTGTTCATCTTTCTGCCTAAAAGGGGTTCCCTCCATTTCCTTTTCTATATGAGGAACTGCTACTCTTCCTTGAACACAGAACTCTAACATTCCCTACCAAAACAGGCTTCCTTTGTCTACCCGTTTAGAAGTGACACCTTTTCCCTGTATTTTCCTGTAAGATTTCTCCTATAACCTGATAAAGCGTGGAATTAAGTTAGTTGTGTAAAACATGCCTCACCCTATAAGACAGGCCCATGTCTACAAGGGATCAAAACATTTTCATGATCTGTAATAGGTTTGGGGCCGCCTTGGGATTTTAGCTGTGTGGGTGGGCCTCACACACAGGAACTATTTAAAATCTTGAATTTAGAAACAAAAACCCAGGGGCTTTTTATCATAGGATGACTCTTACTTTCCCAAGTATACCCACTTGAAGTAGGATGTTTAGCTTTATTGTCACTGTGGTTTTCTTTTAATCATAGAAGCTTGAGCCCCTTAATTCCCCATTTATTCCAAAGAAATCAAGACTGAAAGAAAGCAGACAGAAGATGTAACGGGAATTAGTTTTTAGGTGTAAAGAAATGTAATAACACTTAATACTGGGCATCTCTAAGACTACTAAAAACCTCTTTTTCTCATAGCCTCAGGATATAGAAAAATTATAGGAAAATAAAGATGGGGAAATAGTGAAATATTAGTGACATTAATCAATGCAGTCAAATTTTTTTACACATAGATTTAGATTTACATTCAGATATTTGTGGTCACGTGAACTTTCAAAAGTTTTAAGAAATTGACTTAGATCCCAAAGAGATTCTACCTAGAATCTTGAATCTGGATCCAAGATGGGATATTTGGGGAGATTTCTGGTTTTGGCAGTTAACACTGGCCATTAGGTCAGTGGCTCACAGGTTGCAATTCACAGACCAGGACCAATGTGTGATGAAGTTTCTTTATAGGGACCCCCCACCTCTCTGAGAGTACCAGGTCTCAATCCTGGAATACCCACCCGCCCTCTATACATATGCACTGTCTCTTGTCATTCAGAAAGCGAGGTAGGCTAAGGACTTTGCTAGACCAGAGGGGAGGGAGGATAAAGCATCTTCTTTCCCCTCTCATGCTTCCAAAAGTGTTGTGGTTAATTTTTGACTTGCCAAGGCTACTGAATATTGGTAGAAATAATCCTAAAATAATTTCTACATAACAACTGGATGAACCTACAGAATTATTTCCCTTATTCAAATGGGCTTTCAAAGTCTGTTTTTTTCCCAAGCATGATTTATTTTGTAATCTTTTCACTAGATTTATGGAAGGTAAACACTAAAGACAAAACCACCTTAAACTTAAAATGATCTCTGTTGTATTTCATTGCCCCAATCAAAAGCCTATGTTCAGATAACCAAATTAATTATATCTATTGAGCCTACACCATGCTTTTGCATTCTTGATTTGTTGAGCAACCTCCGGGACATGCTGTTTTGTGCCTTGGATGCATCTTTTAAAATGTTCTCCCCTTAAAAAAAAAGTATACATATATATATATATCTGTATATAAATAGCCAAGATTAGCAAAACGATTAAAAGTGAGAACAGTCTATGCTAGGTTGCGGCGTGGTCTTGGAGTCGTAGTCTGTCACTGCCTTGCACAAAATAACAAGTCCTATTCGTAGTGTGCTTTTAGTAGATGGCCAACCACATAGGATGTGTGCACGTGTGGGTGTGTGTGTGTATATATATATGTACAGCACACAGACAGTATATATATATATGCGGTAAACAAATCAGTAGGCGTCAGGGATCACAACCTCTCAAGTCCGCACAACACCAGCACAGAGCCATGCACACGGGCCACTAACTGATGGTGATGGCGGTGACAGGGATGCAGTTGAGCACGCAGCAGGGGAGAGCGCAGCGCCGGAAAAGCCTCCCCTTCCCCGAGCCCCTGTGCCACTCCTGAGGGGACCCCCTGCTGCTCCTGGATCTCTCATCATTTTCTCCTCTGCCCCACTAGGGTGTTGCGCCCAACATACCTTTTCTAAAAGCTCCTGGTTTCTCTTAATGAAAAGTTGTTTATCTTCTACCCAGTGTGAGTCCTGTTTGACAAAGAATATTGCGCAGTCAGCATTTCGGAGTGGCACGGGAGAGCCTGTGTCGACAAACCACTTGGCCAGAGCTGTCTCCTCTCACCCAGGTTGTTGGCCGGCCGATGGCTGGTAAATGACACCCACCCCTTGTTATCCGCTCCTTCTTCAAAAGACATCGGGGCCAAAGTTGCCAGGAAAATTTCACCCCCTTCTCATTGACACTCACTAAGCTCTAACTTTTTCAGTCTGAATAATCCAGGACCAGCCTTCCGGGGACTCAGAAGTGACCACACAGGCAAAAAGTGAAAAGGGTCAGAATGCACACAGGCTAGATACATATGGATGGAAAACATTAAAATGCAGAACCATAAATGTAGCATAGAGGCAAAGAATGCAGCTTGAGGGGCGGGTCTTTGTCTCAGCAGCTTGTGACCACTCTAGGCTATTTGTACAGGGCTCCTCTTCATCTGCCATTCTCTCTCTTGCCCAACCTCATTCGTGTTGTAGCGGGGGGTTCACGCTCTGGCCAGAAAAACACCAGGGACAGAAACATCGAGTTGAACATTCTGACAGAGTTTGAGAAAGGTCACTGTGGAGAGCCAAGCTGTGTCCCGGGTGCGGCCCATGCACAGGGGCTGGAGGACAATCCGACCGGACGGGATTGTGTGCATCTGCAGAAGAGCCAGCAACCCGATGCCTACCTGCCCTTTCTGAGCCAGAGTCGCTTCCAGATCTTCAATTTTGGCTTTATACCTTAGCACCTCTGCTTGGAGCTGTTCTTGAGCCTAGTGAAATCAAAATTCCAGAACTCAGTAAGTAAAATGGTAACTCGGTATTTTTCCTTCCCTTATGTTCCTTGATCAGAACTCAACAAGGGAGAAAAAAAATTTTTTTTTCTATGATCAAAGGACCTTTTAAAACTCTTTTTAGGATCGAAATTCTTGCCTAAAACTTTCCATGGTTCCCTTTACCATCAGGTTAAAATTCAAAGTCTTTAGGTGAGATGTGAGAACTCCCATTATATTTGCAATCTTTTCCGCACTACTCATCAACAAAGTTCACCCCTGATCTGCTGGTGATCTCCTTATTTCCTAAATATGCCTTGTAACCCTCCACTTCTCTCTTATTTGAATAAATTCCTCTTCTGGAAAGCCTTCTCCCATTTTGTCTCTCCAAAACTTGCCATTCTTTCAGAGCCAACTTTGCCCTAAATCTAAATCTAGATCCAGATGTATGTATGTATGTATGTATGTATGTATGTATGAATGATGTGTATGCGTGTCGGGGGGTGAGTGTGTGTATCAGCATTTTTGGACGCTGATCTTCTATGGAGCAACCTTACTTCATTTGTTTTCAGATTCTCTTGTATTCTCCCTACATAGGACCTTATTTTCTGTGAAAAATTAGTGGGTTTTTTGCTTTTTGCCCATACACATATTTTTTACTTATCTTAAGATCTCGATAGGTTCTTTAGTGTAATGTGGAATAAAGTCAGCAATGGCAGCTATCCTTTTTTTTTCTTCTTTCCTTCCTTCCTTCCTTTTTCTTTTTTTAGAGGGAGACAGGGTGGGGAGGGGCAAAGGGAGAGGGAGAGAGAGAACCTCAAACAGACTCCCTACTGAGAAGCCCAATGCGGGGCTCAATTTTACAACCCTGACAACATGACCTGAGCCGAAATCAAGAGTTGGATGCTTAACTGACTGAGCCACCCAGGCACCCCCCCGACCCCAGTTCTTCCTTTCTTAAAAGTAATCTCTACACCCAACGTGGGGCTCAAACTCACAACCCTGAGATCAAGAATTGCATGCTCTGACTGAGCCAGCCAGGTGCTCCTCCTTTTCTTATTCTTCATTGGGAGGAGAATATGTCTTTGGACTGTGGAAGATTATATTTACCTTTATTAGATTAAAAAAAAAAAACCCAAGCTTAATTTCACTGAGAATTATTTTAACTTTAAATGAGCATTGAGTACAATCTATTTTTTTCTTGTATCAAAATGATTACATCTTTTGTTTTCATGATACTCATTCATCTATATTATCTATTTTTGCATTTCTTTTTTTAAAAAATATTTTACTTATTTATTTAGAGAGATAGTGAGCATGCAAGCGAGAGTGGGTGAGGGCAGAGGAAGAGAGAGAATCTCAAGCAGACTCAGTGCTGAGCGCAGAGCCCGATGCAGGGCTTGATCTCATGACCCTGAGATCATGACCTGAGCCGAAATGAGAGTTGGATGCTTAACCAACTGAACCACCCAGGCGCCCCTATTTTTGCATTTCTACTTTCTCTCAATTTACTCTATTGCCCTTTTTCTAACATCTTGATTTGTTTCAGACTATTTTGCTGAGAATGGTTAAGGTTTTTTGACTTTCATAGCCAGAGATAACGCTAAACCTTTATTTAGAGGTGAGGGTGAAATGAGAGAAAGAACTGGTTTCTACATCATCACCTCTTCAAAAAACAAGATGTATGCCATTATCTTAATTAACCAATCCTATGTTTCATGAGAATGCTTAGTACATGCTAATCATGAAAACCACAACTATGACGTATTAAGGCATAAACACAAAGGGACACACATACATCCCTTTCTAATGACTGCCTGCCTATCTATTCCAAATCACAGTGGTTTTTTTTTTTAATGTTTATTCATTTATGTATAAACATGTGCATGTATGTATGTTACAATTTAAAAATACACAACTATAATATCTATCCTGTCCCACTGAACAACTAAAAGTAGTTCTTACGACACTGCTCAGCATACTACAGACCCTCTAAACTGGAAGTAGGATAAAATCACTGGGTCGGCACACTCCTTCTTGCCCCATGTAAATTTTAAATCTATGAAGCAAACTCAGAAACACTAGGTTCATATCCTAGCTTTCATCTAACTGAGCTGTATATCCTGGTTTCAACCTAGCCAATCTACATTTAACTCCTACAAAGCTATTATCTCCTCTCCTATAAAAAGGACATAGCTAAGAATAGCATCTAACTCATAAGGTTGTTTTAGGATTGCATGAGATGATATATGTAAAGCGCTTACAATGATGTCTGCAACACAGCAAGGACTCACTAAATTTTAAGTATTAGTATTGTATGTGTGTAGCTTTTTTTTTTTTTAATGAGCTTATGACAGGCAATTGTGACGTAATGGAAAGAACATGTGACCCAGTAAGATTTTAGGTGGAATCCAAGTTTTCCATGAATTAGCTATGTGATCTTGGGCAATTCAATTAACCTCTCAGAGCCTTGAACTCTTTTATAAAATACCTGCCTTAGGGTGCTGTCATAAAAATTAAATGAGATATTGTCAGTGAAAATTCTTTGGAAGCTGTCAATGTAATGTTGTGCACTTATAACTAAGAAAAGAAAGTGGCTAACCACAAAAGTATTTTTTCCAAGCAAGAAGCTAAAAAAACAATGGATTATCAAGATTCAATATTGTCTAGCTTTGAAAAACATAAGTTTTCAAATAGCCAGAATAAGAACTACTACCTTTAAAGGAACAAAAGCATCGATCTAAGTTGGTTCTAATGTCTCTAGATCCAAGGTTTGTTGACATAAAAGATAAAACAGTTCAAAAGCCACAGTGGAGAGAAGGATACAGGGGAAGCTATCCTACTGATATTTTTATGTCCGTGGTACTTTTATGTTGTGACTGCTGCAGGCCAATTCAGAGCACTCTCCCCAGATGTGTACCGACCTTGGCTTCCCTTTCAGCATCGATGATACCTCCAGTCTGCTCCTGCAGGAGGGCATATGCTCTTTGGAGGGCCTGATATTCTTTTGTTAATTGTCGAAATCGTAGCTCAGATTCTTCAGCTGCTAAACTCTTGAGGTTACAAAAAAGGCCAAAAAATAATTAGGTTATGTTCGGATCCTGTGTTCAACATGAAATACTAACATTTGTCCACTTTATAAAGAGAAGTAAATATTTGTTTGATACTGGATTGGGAGTGATTTTATTCTTTTTGTGGGGAGAGGGGTAGAGGGAGACGGAGAGAGAGAATCCCAAGCAGGCTCCATGCCCAGTGCAGAGCCTGAGATGGGGCTTGATCTCACGACCCTGAGATCATGACCTGAGCCGAAATCAAGAGGCAGACACTTAACCAACTGAGCCACCCAGGCACCCCGTGATTTTATTCTTAATTTTAAAGTATGTACATAGACACAAATACTGTAGTACTTTCAAGATCGACATTGCAGAAATACTTAATGTTTATTAATAAGAGGCATTTGCTTATTTATACATTTCTGATGATGGCTCTTTTGGCTTAGATTACAGTCAATTTTGGGTCCAGATGAGAACTTACAGCTAGCTTTTGGATTCAAATGGGAGGAAATGATAGTTTTATTCTCAATTCTTTTCAACACATTCATATGCAACAATTTCTTCCAGAGATAAACTATAAAAATATAGTTTTACAGCTTTAGGTCTCAAACTTCAGAGCATAATATAATCACCAGGGAGCTTTGTGAAAAATGCAGATTTGGGGGTTCTACCCACAGGATCCTGACTCAGGAATTGTGTAGTAGAGTCCAGGAATTTTCACTGTGATTGAACCCCCCTAGATGATTCTGACAATGGTAGTCTACAGAGCACACTTTGCTAAACCCTGTCCTCAACTGTATCTAGAAGCTTGTTCTTCTAAGCTTGTTTCTTGGTTCCCACCTTCCCTAGATGAAGAATTGGGGAGAGTGACTTTTAGTTTGAAAAAAGTCTTCAAGTTACAGAACAGGATTTTAGACAAGTTGTTAAAAGGGTTACATGACACTGGCGAAGCTGTTTTCCAAGAGGTAACAAAGTCAAAATGGATCACTATTATGTGATCATTTTGGGCAGTTCAGAAAGGATATAAGAAGTACAACGCTTTCTCTCCACTTTAAAGCAAAGGTTTGGTGACAATATCACAAAAGACTAGAGAAGTGGAAAAGCTTACTTCGTCCAAGTCATCATCAGGAGTAGCTGGTGTTCGGTCTGTTCTAAATGAGGCCATGGATGATGTCTCTGAATCCATGGAGTCCTCATCATAGCCAATAAATGGGTCCAAAACAGGCCTCTAGGGGTGGGAAAGTACATATTTACTGACACAACTAAGAGTGGGGAAAGTCAACATATTACCAAGGTACCATCAACTGGCATATGTGCAAATGGACACAGAAGACAGGGGTCCTTTAGTGCTTCTTGGAGGAAATAAAAACTTCGGGCATGAACACAATAATTCCAATAAAAGTGTGTCCCACTTTTCACTTCTGATGTTGCTGAGGAATCACTAACTAATTAACTAATCAAAATCACTAACATTTGGCTCTCTTCATAGAAACACTGGAGCCTCTTAATATATTACATTTTATACCATGACGAGTTTATGTGACTTACTCTTTCCAGTATTTAAAATACAATCAAGACAGACTTAAAGTCCATGCACCTATCTGGGATTATCAAATTGTAAGTCTTATCCTCCAATCCCACATCCAAATCAAATAATGTACTTGATAAAAGCAAAATCAAACAAATAGACAAATTAACAAAACTTCATGGATTATAAGAGGCTATACTGATATGGGTGGACTGAGAGTACCATTATTAATAATCATTATCAGTAATAGTATCCAAGTATATAATGGAATAATAAAATCAAACTACTACCAATAATACTGTCCAGGAGAATAATAAAAATACACGGATAATTATAGGGTGGGTATGAGACACTAATACTATTCACTGGGAGGCATTAAATCATGTGTATCTCTTGCATGTTCTTAGAGTTTGACTCTCCAGCTTGTCAGATAATGCTCTCCACCTCAAACCTAGTGCCTATTCACGCAGATAAAGTCATATTAAAGCAAACCTTAAAGGTTAAAATCCATAACGCAATCATTTTTGGACTTCTAAGAACTACCAAGAGAAGAGATTTTCTTCTAGCAAATAAAGCCCATGGTTTGCTGCAGTTTAGGAACATCTGATTTATCACATCTTTGCAGGAAGATTCCTTGGCAGCCTCATTTCTCTCACAGGGTTTGTGGCAAAAGCCTGATAACCTAGTTTTCCCATTACCTTAATTGGCTTGGAACTTCTTCTGTGTTTTCTCCTACGGATGAGCTTTTCTCGGTCCTGGAAAACAGACGAAGAACCTTTCAGATGTTGAGTTGGTACATGTTTTCCTCTAGGTTTTGTGTTGTGTTTTTTTTTTTTCTCAATGACAGAGTTGGTTTTCACCTGAGGCATTACGTATTTCTATTTAAAATAAGATTGTGTTTTGTAATTTTGGTAATTTTTAGGTTTGCTACTTACATATCTTTTTAAAGATTTTATTTATTTATTTGAGAGAGAGAGAGAGCATGAGCAGGGGGAGGAGCAGAAGGGGAGGAAGACGGAGTGGAAAGAATCTCAAACAGACTTCACACTGGGTGTGCGGGGCTTGATCTCATGACGCTGAGATCATGAACTGAGTGGAAACCAAGAGTTGGATGCTTAACCAATTGAGCCACCCAGGTGCCATTACATATTTTTAAAGTAAAAATACACTACAACTTTTCCTGATAATCTATGTGGATCTGAGAGCCTCCCAATCAGGAAGTACACCGTCTTCCTCATCAGAATCCTTTATTATACTTGAAGATCAAGTAGCTCTGAAAATACTCATATTTTCCCAAAGCACAATTTTTCAGTTTTCTCAAACCCAAAATTACTTTATATTTAAGTATTGAAAAAATACTACTTCGCATAAGCCTTATTCTTTTCATTTAATCACTTGAAAGTCATAGCAAGCTGTCTTCTGACTATTCTTAGACCCTTGTTCTCACCTGCAGCCTCTGAAGATGGGAACAGAGTGTCTACTGGGTTGGAATCATCTATTGGGCTTTTTTGGGGGGGAGGGGAATCAATTTCTTGATTCTTTTTTTTTGTGGATGGAGATATCCTGGGAATTTGGTGTTCATCAACTAAGTATTCCACGTATTTACTGTACAAATTCAAAGGTAGATTAAATAAGTGGCACTTAGTTTCCCTGAAAGTCTGGATGATATGTCTCAACATGTCAAATTCTTATAAGAAACTTTTATCTTAAGTTCAGATACTCAAAGTCAAGAAAAGTCTTGGCCGAGTGAATCTGGGATTTACTAGTAATTAAGGTTGTGGACGTGAAGTAAGAGGCACACTGCACCAGAAGGCCATGTTTAATACGTTGTCTGGTTTATGCCAGTGATGTTAACCTTTAGGATTTCTCACCTTGTAAAAATATTTTGATCATATAACCTCAATATATCTGAAACTTTGAAAATTTATACTTAGATTACCCTCCTAATACAGTATATGCATTATAACATATACTCAACGTAGACAATTTTAAAAGGATAAACCACAAATAGTTATAACCAGACGTTATCATCTTTTCTCCCCTCAATAGCACTAAATCATCTTGCTCACCCTTCCCTGGAGACACTTGCCTAACCCCCCACCCCCACCCCTCCCATTGCTAGTTCCTCAACTCTCCAGCCCTTGGCTTGCTCCTCAAGTGAGAGTGACCAGAGATAACAATCATGGAATAAAGACAGTGAGGCAAAGAGGAAACCCAAAGGCATGTGAAGGTCTTAGGCCACTGCTGTTGGTAAAACAAGCCTTGACCAGATGCAAATGGAAGTAATAACTGCTCTAAGGCACTGAGGTCATGGTCAGAAGATCGGGACTGAAATTTCCACTCTGTCATGTAATTACGATGTCACTGTTCATTCAACAAATATTTATTAAACTGCACTATGTGCTAGATACTGAATTAAATGTTGGGAAATAAGAGGCATATGGTCTTGTTATTGTTGGCCAAATATTTAATCTCTGAGCCTCAGAATCTTGATACCGGAAGGCAATTATAAGGTACACCCAGACTACATACCTACTCACATAATGATGCATTTGGAGGTTCTTTTAGGGTGTTTTGCAGCCACTATTTGTGTTATCAAATTAGTTAAGAGGATTCTAATTGAAAATGTATAAAACAGTTTAATAATATGAAGTATTTTTGGAATAGAGTCTCTTCAACTTACTTATATATTGAATATATAAACTCGGGCTTTGGGGGCTAATCTGAAATTATTAAGTGCTTCCAGTGCATGTTGATTTCTCAGTGACTTGCCCTTGGGAACAGCTCAGAGTTTATAGATTGATCAAGACCTACCCTTGTGAGCTCATCAATAATGTTCTGCTGCTCAATGACTTGAAGTTTTAAAAACTCTGTCTCTTGTTCTTCATTAGCTTGATCGAGGTCATTCAGAGATTTTAATTTCTTTAAGGGTGGGTGGGATGTTATTTTTTCTCTCTGGATTGGAAAAGAAGAAAGTATAGGTAGAGATTTTAAAAATCCTAAACTTTAGCAGTTCACATAGAAACTTTATGAGGCTCCAACTAAATTTGAAAATTGCTCAGCTTCATAGATGCACCAACCAAAACCCTCAAGTTTATTTTATCTTCTACAAGTCAAAATCACTGGGGATGTCTGAAGATCTCGACAGCTGTGTTGTAAGTCTGTTAAGGAGTGCAAGAGCTTATCACTGTCCATACATAATACAAGTGGTGGCATCTATTTCTCAACTATTATGCAATGTCTCAGAAGATAAGAGGTACCCATTGTACAGTTCTATGAAGAGCGTGTTAGTGAAATTCTTGGAAGGAAGTTTCTGTGACTGAGTTTGCTTCTCTACTGGGGAGATTTTGGAAAGTGTGCAGATTCCTGGAAGCAGTCCTACCGTTCTGCAAATTTAGAAACCCCTTAAAATTCAGAGCCATCAATTTTCTCTTGCTTTCTTCCTTTAAGGTTCCTTGCTTCCACAGGGAAAAAACCCCAATTTTCATGAATAGCATTGTATTTTAAAAATGAACTGAGAAAGAGTAGTAAGTCAGGTTAGTGGAGTTGGAAGGACGGAAGCTGCAGCTTTGCAGAGTCTGTGATACACACCATTTCTGAATTTTCCTTGGTAACGGCTTTTAGCTTCTCTTCCATGCGCTGCAAAGACACCATCAGCTCATCGTTCCTCTTGGTGAGGCACTTGTTCCTTTCCAGAAGAGGTTTACATTGTTTCTCGGTTTCCCGCACCCGTTTTAACTGGGAAGACAGAAGTTACAATTTGTCTCTTGTGCTGGAGTGGATGTGGGAGCAGAGGGAGTGAATGGGCAGGGGTGAAACCCATCCGGGGCCGCCTTGGTTGGCCTCACTGTGTGTCCCGGAACTGACCATGTCCATCCTTCATTTAATAGCCCGACTGCTTTGTTTTCAGTTTCCTCGAACGGTTTGCCATCATCATAGTATTCACAACTCTGTATCAAGTGTTACCTTCAAGGAGGTGCTGCCAAGGTTCTGATTTTGGAAATGCTCGGCAAGAGCAATTGCACGCCTTGCTTGCCCCTTGATTTCCTCCAGCCCGGGTACCCTGCTACACTGAGCCCCAACCTCATGCTGCTCATACCTCTCCCTGGGCCTGCAATGACCCCTCACTGGCTCAGAGAGATAAAGCCGCTCATATGAATCACCAGTCACTAAGGAGTGCAACCAGGACCCAAACCCAAGCCTGATTGTCGGCAAAGCCTGTTCTTCTGTAAGAGATGTTGCTAAGATTCCTGAAACCACACTAAGACTGTTATTTTTATTTATTCATTTTTTTTTTACATTTATTTTTTGGTAATCTCCACACCCAATGTGGGGCTCAAACTCACAACCCTGAGATCAAGAGTCTCATGCTCTTCTGACTAAGCCAGCCAGGTGCCCCAAGGATGTTTATTTTTAAGAAAATGTTATTGAGAAAAAAAACATACTCTCAAAACTCTATTGATATTTGTGTTTAAGAACATTTAATTCTCACCGAGCTTAGGAAAAGTATGATTATATTCTTACCTGCCCATAATTAAGAGTGATCATATTCTGGTTTGCTAGTTAGTCTAAGGCAAGGTTTCTCAACCCCAGCACTCTAGACATTTTGGGCTAGATACTTTTTGTCATGAGGAGATGTCCTGCATTGTAGAATGTTTAACAGCATCCCTGGCCTCTGCCCAATAGATGCTGGTAACATCCTCCCAGTTGTGACAATCAAAAACATCTCCAGATACTGCCAAAATTGCTTCTAGCTGAGAAACACTGGTCTAATTTTATGAATGCTATCTTGGGGTAATTGTTAATAATCCCCCCTTTTGCTCTCAAAACTCCCATTTGGATGACATATTTTATGGTCCCTCTAAACATAACGGATTTCCATGTTAAAGTTCCCATGCTTAGTTCAGTGACTTTATACTAATGTTTCTGAATGAGTATGTATTGGGGGAGGGGTATTGAAGCAAGGAAAGTGGTGGAGTCTATCAGAACCATCTGACAAGATAAAGTACTCACTCCTATTTTTGAGAATCTAACGCTTTAGGAAGTGCTGGGGTAGGAGACTTAGCCACCTATAAATATTTGAAACAGCTGCTTGTGGGATTCTAAAACAGTACTCCCCAACTGTATCCTAACTGCCATTTGAAAACTCATTTTATATCAAAGGCCAAAATTTTTCATAACCTTATTTAATCCTCAGATTTGAGTTTCAGTGTCTGAAGAAATCATATTAAATATGAAGCACATACAAGGACAAATAAGTTATTCCACTAGGTTCACTATTTTAAACTTCGTCTCTTTTCTGAAGGTCAATGACAAGGGTTTTAAACAGTTAAATTTACCTAGTAGATGCTATTTATGGAAGATGCAGAAAAACACAAGTAAAAGGAGATATCAGTAATTCTACCATACCATACATTAGTAACCTTAGATGTAAAGTACCTAAAAAAAACTGTTCCTTTTAAAAGATATAGCTTAAGTATTATAAAGGAAGTGTGAAAGTCAATATAGATATTCATGAAACCACCGAAAGAAAAAATCTGACATAGTGTAACTAACATCAGACCAAGACTTTAAATCAAGAAGTATTACTAAAGATAAAAAAATTCATGATGCAAACATTTAACAAATCTTAATTTATATGTACCTAGTAACATAACTTCAAATATATATAAAGCAAACTTGATAAAACTAAGAATAGATATGGACAAATCTGTTGGGAGATTATACAAAACAGTATAAAGATATAGGAGATTTTAAACAAGACTATTAATGAACTTGATTCAAAACACATGCAATGATTGCACAACATACCTTCTTTTTATGAGAACATGGAATGTTTCTAAAATTGACAGTATGCTACCATCATAAAGTAAATTTCAACAAATTTTAAAGAATGAAATGATACAAAGTATTCCTGACTAACGTAACACTGTGTGTCAACTGTACTTCAACTTAAAAAAAAAAAAGAATACGAAGTATATTCTCTGACTATAATGGAATTAAGGTAGAAATCAATAGCAGAGAGATAACTCAAAAATCCCCAAATGTTTAGAAGTTAAGCCTTATGGTGCTAAGTAACCCATTGGTCAAAGAAGAAATCATATATTAGAAAAGATTTTGAAATAACAATACATTATGACGTAAAAGAATGTATGGGATGAAGCTAGTCATGCTTAGAGATATTTATGACCTAAAATGTATATATTTGGAAAAAAACAAAATGCTGAAAATAACTTCTTTGTACCAAGAGCCACCATTAAGAATGTAAAATGTAAGGCACAGAGCAAGATTTTTTTTTTAAGATTTATTTATTTGAGAGAGAGCATGTGCGAAAAAGCGTGGGGGAAGGGCAGAGGGAGAAGGAGAGAGAAAATCCCAGACAGACTCCATGCTGAGCATGGAGCCTGATACAGGGCTCAATCTCATGACCCTGAGATCACGACCTGAGCCGAGACAAAGAGTCAGTCACTTAACCAACTGTGCCACCCAGGTGACCCCAGAGCAGGATATTTTAAATACAAATATCCAAAAATGATGCAAAGAATTCCTAATATTAATAAGAAAATAAAGGCAGCACAAAAGAAAATTTTACAAAAGACCTATGTCTTTCGTAGGTCAGATCCCACAAGGACACCCAAAAGGCCAAAAGATTTTTGAAAATTCATTCAATCTCATTATTAAGGAAAGTAAAAATCAAAATCCTACAATCAGAATATCGCTCACACCCACCATACTGACTAATATGATCAACGATCTGTGCATGTTGGCAAAGCTGTGGAGAAACTGCAAGTCTCCCATGTTGGCGGTGGGAATGCAATTGTTCTAACAACTGTGGAAACCCAGCAACCAGTACTGAGGCTGATCACACACACACGCCCTACGACCCAGTCATTCTGCTCCTTGGTATGTTCTCAGCAGAAATGAACACATTTTCTCACCAAAGACATGTAGCAGCACCACTAACATTAAAACTGTTAAGAAACACTATAAATGCCCATTAACAATTGAAGAAGAAATATACTGTGGTGTATTAATTGAATAAAATAGAGTAAGAAAATGAAAGAATGATACATGTTATACAGTGAGTAACTTCCACAAATGTAATGCTGGGCAAAAAAGCCAGACACAGAAGAGTGATTACTATAGGATGCCATTTACAAAACATTTAAAAAATGGTGACACACATCTACGGTGACAGAATTCAGTAGAGTGATTAACTTTAGAAGGATGTGACTGGCAGAGGTCCCAAGAGAGGGAGGCTCGGAGGTGCTGGTAATCTTCCAGGTACTCATCTGGGTGGTGGTTATATGGTTCTATCACTTTGGGCGTATTTATTAAACTGGACCTTTATTATCTGTGCACTTATCTTTATTATGTTATACTTCTACAACATCATATATACTTTCTTAAACAAAATGCTTAACAAAATCACCAGATAAATAAATAATTCTGGGCAGAACTCACCAGTTCGTTTCGTTCATCTCCAAGCAGGGTGTTCCTGTCTTCTAATTTTCTTATAGTGGCATTCAATTCCGCTATTCTCTTCTGATTTCTTCTCAAATCCTAGGCAGGAAAATTAAAATGGGTATTTCTTCAAGAACACTTTTCACAAAGTTTGGGAATTCTACTCATAAAAGTAAGAGGCTTGGTTCCTTTCATCTGGCTTATGAGGTGAGAGTAAAATGTTCTGTAATCAGAGAAGAGTAAATATTTACCCTCTTCTAACCCTTGATATTCACTGCTTGGGTTGAAGACCAGGCCTGGTTGAAACTGCAAATGAATTCCATGTGGCAGATACCCTCTGGAGCCCTGACTCCTGGCAGGGGGAGTGGTAGATGGTTGGATGAGCCTATCAGATCTGTGAGTTCTGAGACCAAGGTCATGTCGTGATTACATGAGGTTCAAGAAGCGTCTCTTAAGTCATGGCTGCACATTGCTTTCCACAGCTAAGACAGATGTCCTATCACACTTAGCCAAAGAATAGAAGATAGGGCTGGGCTTTGAAAATTCCTGCATACTCCTGGAGAAAAAGGTCAGTGTGAGAAGGCTGGTGCATTACCTTCACGTATAAAACGCAGTAGATTATAAGATAGCCTTTGCTGGTACATTTTGCCCAGAGCTCTTGGCTTCCCCACTGTCATAATTGCCATGGATCACTTTACACATGGCTCTCATGGATTAATTCCATGCTCTAGTGTCCATAGGACCATTACAGACTTGCAATTCCATTATCATCTTACATTTTTGATAGTGCTGCACTGTTGACAAAGCAGTTTCCCACACATTTTATCTCCAGATTCATAAAATCCTAGAGGATTTCTTCCTGAAGATTCAGGAAGGTCATAACTCGTTCAAGGTCTTGTGGCTACTATCAATAGATCAATAATTAATATTTATTGAATGCTAATTATGAACCGGACACTGTGCTCAACATTTTACAGACCATTTCTTCTAGACCTCCGACCAGCCTTACGGAGTCCCATTATTGCCTCTCTTTTACAGATGAGGAAACTCTGAGCAGGAAAATGATTTGCCTGAGGTCATGCAGTAAGTGGCAGATCCAGAATTTGAACTAAAGAGTCTGACCCTAGAGCCCATTCTCTTGACAGTTTTGCTGCACTGCAGGTAAATGTCAGGGACAGAACTGAAACTTGCATCTGCTAAATCCTGATTCCGCCACCTACTGGGATATATATATCCTGAATACCAATTCATAAATTATTCATTACTTGGTTCTAAGTACTACTTTGGAACCTATCTCTGTTCCTAAATAATACATTTTCATCTTTTTAGCAGCTAAGTTATGAAAGCCAACGATACACAAGCTGATTTCTATGCCTGCAGTTCTGAAAATAATTTCTCCTATAAAATGATGAAAATCCAGGGTAATGAGTAGCAAGTTCGATCGGACTAGAAACTTTTAGATGATGATTTAAGCGGTTCAGTTTTTTATATAGTCATACATTTTGACCCCTCTAGATGACAACCGTCTTCACCAATTTCCAACCCAACGGTTCACACAAGGGAAAATTACCAGTCTTGGCAAGAGGCAAAGTAGTTTCATCTACTTTATGACTCTTATAATAGGCTAAAGTTTGGATAGGTATTGCGTGGGTAGAAAAATTCTATGAAAGATTTAAAAAGACCTGTAATTCTCTTGTGATCTGCTAATGCAGGGCAGACCACTTTGGTGCCTGTGAGTTTAGAAAACCCTGTTCCCAAGATACTAGCTGGTTTTATAGGAGGAGGTAGAATTGATTTCTTTGCAGTAAACAGGAAAAGAGCTTAAGTGAAAAGTACAACTTGGAAGCTAAATAAAAGATGACTCCTGAGTTCTTCGCTTCAGCTCGGACAGACTTACAGGACTGCCGCAGTGCTCGGAGCCGTCTCCCGCTCTTCCTGGAATCTCTCGTTTCGGACTGCTCATGTTACACTCGGCCTCCTTGACCAGAAAGAGCTGTTCGTCCAACGCCTCTTTCTGCAGCTGCAGTTTCTGGACGTAGCCAGTTTGGGTCTCCAGTTCCTTTTCCAGGGAGAAGATGATCCTGTCCTTGGCTTTAATCTCATCCATCTGAATTAAATGACACCCAGGACATTTTATTTAACAATGCTGTAAAAAAAAAATGCATTTTTACAATGGTAGGAGTTTAACTTCTTTCCGCTGATTGTTATGGGGAAAAATTATGACTGTGACAGGTATACCGAATTTAGGAACAAGACAAGGCAACACTGTGTAATGAAAGGCTATCCTTGGATAATTAGGTATCAAGGAAAGTAACTTTTTCTCTCTGGTATATCCTGGGTAGATGCTTTAGTTCAGTATATTGTTTATTTATTTTTTTTTTTTTAAAGATTTTATTTATTTATTTGACAGAGAGAGAGACAGCGAGAGAGGGAACACAAGCAGGGGGAGTGGGAGAGGGAGAAGCAGGCTTCCCGCCGAGCAGGGAGCCCGATGCGGGGCTCGATCCCAGCACCCTGGGATCATGACCTGAGCCGAAGGCAGACGCTTAACGACTGAGCCACCCAGGTGCCCCCAGTATATTGTTTAAAATAGTCTAGGCTGGTTGGATTTAGAGAGGTTAACTTTAAAATGGGTCATTGGTAAAAAAAATAATAATAAAATAAAATGGGTCATTTGTGTTAATAAAGACGGATATTCAGTATTCCATTACAGTGTTTCCCAGGACAATTTCTGATCTTCCCTCCTGTTTGGAGGAAGAGACTTTAGGTTCACTTTAACTAGGAGGAGGCACTATGAATTGGTCATTTTTTGCTGACGAAGCTGCGGACTTTCCAGGAGCCTAGTCAGTTCCTAAGGCCAGTATGTTTGCATTCAGGTGGCGAATGTGGAGTGAATTCAGGTGTGAGTTTGGAGCATGGTTCACGTTATGTGGATCTTTCCATTCCTTTCCACATTTCAGAGCAAACAGCTAAGGCAACTATTTTACCATTACTGTCAGAAAACCAGAGTCGGGACAAGAAGAGGATTGGGAAACACCTGGTAATATCAGCCACTGTTTCCCCTCCTACAACTGTGGGACATATTTATGGATCCCAGCACTCACTTCTATTAAGTCTCAGCATGGTCTCAGAATTATTTGTCAACTAAAGGCCATAAGCATTTGATATCAACTGATCAAGAGTTTCATTGGACTGAAAAATTTGTGCCATTCCTGGTGAGGGCTAGGGACGTTAACGCCTGTAAACAATTTCTGAAGAGAGCATAACCATCAGGCAAAATCTTTCTTCTCATTTCATTATATTTCATAAGAATATTCAAAATGGAGATAGGATAGAGACATTTAATATAAATGATATTATACTGTTCTCTTTATAAAAATATCTCCTTATTTATAACAAATCACTTTGTGTAGATCATTCTTTGCTGTGTTCCTCATATAAATCTGCCTATGTATATATTTGGAACAAAAAGTGATGCATGGTCCCATTTTTCCACATTTAAGTTTCTGCGAGCCAATGCCTCCCAGTCACAGGATTACATTTTAGATCAATTTTGGAAGGCCATGGGGGCTAAATTCTGCATGGTTCTGTGATATTATCTGATAAGTTGGTGAGTAGTCAAACATTGTCCTGTTAATTCTGGAATGAAAGCACTGTCTTTAGTTTCTACCTTCTTCTAGAAGATTTGAATCCAGTGTTATTCTTAACTAGGTAGTATATTTATTTGTTAGACCTGTCATCTCCGATGTCATTTACAGTTTACCGTGGCTCCACACCTCTGTGCTCCTAGTTGGTTCTGATGTACCCTACCTAAATGAACTTGCTGGAAATTACTCCATTACTGCCCATATAGTCATCCTCATCATCGCCATCATCATAACTAAAATTTATTAATTTTTTACTACATGCAAGACACTATCTTCAGAGCTTTACATATCTTACCTCCTTTTATAACAATCCTACTACACAAGTTCTGTTATCACCATTTTATAGATGATAACCAAGGACTTCTGACTCCAGAGCCCATTTTAATAGGCTATGCAGTAATGATCCCCACATTATCCTTATACTTCCAGCACTTTCCAAGGTAGTTTTCTGTAGAATATCCAGTAATCAGTATTGATGAGTCTCTATTGCATAGTGGTTGTAAGCATAGACCCTGGCTTCAGAATACTGAAAATCTTCCGAAGTTCTAGTTCTTAGATGGGAAGGGGTGCCTACCAGAATTCCCTGGAGAAATTTTCTAAACAGAATGGCTCTCATTTCTCTCCCTTCCAGTTCCAAAAATGGAGCTGGGTGTGGGGGTAGTGACAGAACAAGATAAAACTGAAGACAAGGGCATCTGTACTACTGAAAAACTTCTCATGTTATTCTGTTTGCATCCAGTTTTTTAACCACTCTTGAGGTACCTTAGATTTTACATTGTTACTAAGAAAGACTGCATTGTCTTCTTGATCATTATGCTGGTAAAAGCAATTTCACAGAAAGAAACTACAGATCAACAAGCGGATATACTTGCAGACTTTATATCGAAAACCATCAACAAACACAAATATTTGATGTACAACATCTTTTTCATTTACCCACCTGCTGACTCCAGAGTTCATAGTCCTGGTTCTTTCTTCATCAGCTGTTGTCTTTTCAAAAACCAAAGACAGGGCAGAGACCAATATTTCTGCACTGTGTTTGGTCTTTATTGTCAACCAGGGCAATAGAATGAATTGCAGACAAAGAATTTGGAAAGTGTGGCAAAGGCAACATTTTACGGTCACACTATATTGCAGTACAAAGAAAATTACACATTTAGTTTTTTAAAATGTTCTACGGTAACCACTTTTACTTAAAATCGAAATCCTAGAGATATGGTCCAAGGAACATAATTGGAGTTCTTACAAAATAATTGCTTAGAATTGGCAGACACAAAAGGAAAGTGTAGTTTTCTTAAGAAAATATTATTATTATTTTTAAGGATTTTATTTTTAAGTACTCTCTACCCCCAGCATGGGGCTCGAACTCACAACCCTGAGATCAAGAGTCGCATGCTCCACTGACTGAGCCAGCCAGGTGGCCAGAAAATATTACTGTTAGAGAAGCATAAAGTGCATTCTAACAGGTGAGGGGTAATTTGACAAGACAGAACTAAGATATAACTAATGCTAAACATTCTGAATATAGATGCATGTAAATGTTTCTTCTAAAATAATTAGACGTGGTCAACTTAGGACTATGGCTTTCATGCAATAATTATATTTGTTTTGTTTTTAGGTATAGTGAGAGATCAATGTGGTTTTTGGTCATACGTATTAAAAAGAAAGATCCAACCCTATAGCTTGAAGTAAGTCTTGGAAATTGACAATAGCAAATAAACTACTTAGGAATAGTTTAAAAATTATAATGGCCACTGTTTTGAATGGCCCTTGTTTATTTTGAGAAAGAAAATCTATTTTAAAAATGACTAGGGTTCTTATAGTTCTATTCCTTGCTTTCAGACACAGTTCCTGGAAAGAAGACAGGTGAATCATTCAGGATGCTCTCAGTGGCTGCCATTTCAGATACCTTGAAAGCCACAGAAACTTTCCCCATCCCTGTAAAAACCCAGTGACATTTTATAAATAGAAAGCCCATAAAACATGTTGATTTTAGAAGAGTTCATAATTTAGAATATTTTTATAGACATTCAAGAAAACAGGAGTCATTGAATAGATACTCTCCATATATGTGAGGCTGGAAGAATCCAGTTTTTATGAGAAAGGTGATTCCAATATCTTCTACACTTTACAATTCCAATTTTGGCTTGGGCGTATCTATCTATTTATCTACCTACCTACCTATGGACCTATCTTGCATTTTGGACAGAGTGCTAGACAGGAGGTGAGCACTGTTTATAATCCACTCATGAGAAACACCAGTAGAAGCATACCCATGGCACTCTAAAACCTGGAAAGAGAATGATCGTACACTGACGTACTGCCCTGGGTTACTAACCAGCCTCCGAATATCCCGTTCTGACTCCCACTTGATCTTCGAGATGGCTTCCTGGTGGGACTGATGCTCACTCCTAAGGTCCCCAGCCTTGATTTTATCCGCTTGGATCATATTGCTGAGAGCCTCGTCCACCTGCTTCTTGGCAGTTTTCAGGTCCGCGATTTCCTGTAAGAGCTTAAGGCGCTCTGCATCAAACAGTTTCCGGGCCTCCTCCCGGGCCTCAATGGTGAGCGCTGTCCTTACTTTGTCACTGCTGCCGTCCCGGAGAGCGCACAGAGCCGACTTGAGCCTCTGGATCTCTCCATCCCGCAGCTTCACCGTCCTTGACATTTCTTGCTCGTGCTGTTTGATGAGATTCTCCCTCACGGCCTGCAGCTCCTTCATCTTCTCCTCATGGAGCTTGGCTTTGAGTTCTGTCACCAGGACCGTGTGCTTGCGCTGCTCCAGCTCACGAATCCTCTTTGCTTCTTGAGTCTTCTCTCTTTCAAGCTTAGACACCTACAGGCAGAGAGGCGAAAGGACGAAACGAGGTGAGCCTCAAAGGAAAGGTGCTCCCAAGCAGGGTCTGTAGCTCAGATCCCTGGGCTCTCCCAATTCCTCACCTCTCTGTGCTCTGAGGGGACGGACCCACAGGCCCCAAAGCTGGGAATATAGTGTGGGAAAGGCGGAGATACCTGGGGATGCTTGTATTATTTGGTGCAGACAATATCTGATGTTTGGGGGCCTTACTATTCCATCGGTGGTCTGCAGACAACCAACACAGGAATCGCCCAGAAGCTTGTCAGAAATGCAGAATCCAAGGCTCCTTTCCAGACCTATAATCAGGACGTGCATTTTAACAAGTCCCCAGGTGATTGTATGCACATTAAAATTAGGACATAGTGCTATAACGGTTTTCACCTCGGTGGGGAGAAGTCCAAAACAGATCACCTGCAGAGCTTTTTAGACCACATATCCCTGGCTAGGTGCAAGCTGATAAACGTGGGTGTCTTAGGACTGTTCAGAGTTGAATATTATGATCAGACTAATAAAATGGTGCCCAAAGTGATATTATAAAATATTTCTCCTGTTTCCCCCTTCTTTTTTGGCTGCTGTAATGGGGGAAATGAAGCCAGCTGATATATCCTCAACCTCACCTTTTTTTCCTATGGCAACTTAGTTCTACCTCCAAACATTATGCAGACACACACACACCAGCCCCAAACACTGCAGTTCATTGGGCCATCTCTCTGTTCAAGGGGTCTGGTGGCTGTTACTTCTGCGTGCTCCACGGACGTCCCTTTGTGTCCTTCCCTGCCCCACTCAGCAACCTCTCCCGCTACCCCCACCAACTAACCCTCCAAGCAGTTTAATAAAGTATTCCTTCTAACCCTTAGACCTTTCTGGTATTTTGGTTAAACAAAATCTCCTGTGTTTTGCTTTATTTCTGATGATAATATGGGTCTCCTTAGAGATTAGCCATGGCACTACCTTAATCTGGTTGTGAGTCTGGCTCTGAGTCAGTAGATCAGGGTGGGGCCCTGGCATGTGTAGCTTGGAGAAGCCTCTTAGCAAATGGTCTTTACTACTGTCCTCCTCCCCGCTCCTCGTCTCAGCTGCCTGTCTTTGTTTCTCTGCCTCTGTCATGTACCGTAGAATCACACACTCACTCTCTCTCTCTCTCTCTCTCTCTCACACACACACACACACACACACACAGTCACCTGGAAAAAGGGAAGAATTAGGCAACCCCGGGAGTAATATTCGGTTCAGTGAAACTGGGTCTCTGCCATTTGTAAAATCGGAAAGCTTCATGAAATAATTGTGAAGAGCCTCTCTGGCTGAAAAATGTTAAGAGGCTCTTGTAATTATCATGTAAAGCGTGTGAGATTCTACTTACCTTAACGGTACCTACCTTTGGCTAGAACAGGATTTTCTAAGTCCACATGGCAATTTAATGAATATTTTATTTTAAAGGCACAGCAATTATTACCGCGTTGGTTATTCTAAAAGAACTTAGGGCACAAGGAGACTTGGGAGAATAAATGGGCATCCTTAAATGACTGTCTTTGATCTTGCCTCCAGCGTCGGCCAGGGTCCCTTCCTGGATGCTTATTATTACATATGCTCTAGAGCTGTGCTGTCTAATACGGTGGCCACTTGCTACAATGAGCATTTGGAATATCCCAAGTCTGAACTGAGACTTGCTCTAAATGAAAATACACACCAGATTTTGAGGTCTTAGTGTAAGGTAAAGAATGTAAAAACCTCAGCAATAATTTTTATACTGATCCTGAGATCACTACCTGAGCCGAAACCAAGAGTCAGATGCTTAACCAACAGTACCACCCAGGTGCTCCAGTAAAGCCCAGTTCTGATCCAATTTATGTACTTGCTCAAAAATCACCCAGGGCTCCTTTATGTTGTGGAATAAAACCCCAACACCTGAGCTTCGCCTTTCCGGCTCCCAGAAGATTTGGTTGGACTCCCAGCTCCCATTTCTGTCTCTCCCTGTACCTCTCCTCACCTGTCCCGCACTGCAGGCCCCGGGGCTTGTGCTTTTCCCCGCACACGCCCTGAGTCTCTGTACCTATATGCCTACGGTTTCCTCTTCCTGGCCTGCCCTTCCCTCAGCTTCCTTTGAGATCCTCTCATCCCTCACGGCCAGCTAGATGTCGCCCTCTCCACTCATGCCACCCCTGACCACCAAATGAGAACAAACCTCATTTCTCCTGCCTATGCCTTTTCAGGGCACTTTGCTAAAACCTCCTTACTGCTCCTTTCCACATCTTTCTTTATGCCATGCTTATGGTTTTTTGTATGCTTGTCTGTCCTCACCACCTCTTCTCCTGCTCCTACTCCACACTGCAAACTGCTAGAGAGCTGCCGATGATCCTTGTTCATCTTTGTCCACCCAGTGGTTGCCAGCACAGCACATGATAAGGAGCCCGAGAGTGTGTGTGCAATTAAAGAAGGTATGCCAGTATGTTTCCCTAGCTAGCCCTCTAACCAGAGGCAAGACTAATATATCCTGTCATATAGCTTAGAGAACACAGATCTGTAGGGTTTTCTAGAGCAACCCCTTTTCCTAGAGCATCCATCCCTTCCCAGGGTACACCACGCACATATAAGAATGCCTGTCCTCTACTCGATATTTCTCTCAGTGCTTCCGTAAGGACAACATAAATCTTACTCCCCATTTTTCTAGATTAAACTCAAGTGAGTATCTTCTACCATGGGTGGGCAAACCATAACCCATGGAACAAATACTTTCCCGCCTCCATTTTTGTGAATAAAGTTTTATTGGAACACAGCCATGCTCTTCTATTTACATATTGCCTACAGCTGCTTTTATGCAACAATGGAGTTAAGCAGTCTCGGAGAGCCTGGCCCACAAAGTCAAAAATATGCACTATTTTGCCCTCTACAGAAGAAGTTTGCTGATTTCTCTTCTAATAATACAGTTTTTTGTGAAAAAAGAGGCCTTATTTTTCACTGATTTAGGAACTCTGATAATTTACTTTGCATCCACACCTTGGGAAAGTTAACTCTAACTCAAGTAATAGGAAATTAGCCATCATCAATTTCAGCAGCATGTATTTACATTAGGCATTTGCAACAGTATCATGACTACAGGGCTGTCAGGTAGCAAATTACTAAGGGAAATTTTATCAGTTCTTCTGGGAACGATAAAAAACTGGTAAAAACGGACAACGGATAAGGAATTCTGGGTTTGCATTTTGATTTCACAGTCTGCTATATCTAAGAAAGTTGCTTTATCCTTCTGAGGCTCTTTGATTACACTTAAAAACTACCCATAATGGGATTATTCTTAGGGTTAAATTAGCTAATGCATGGAAAAGAACCTTGAGCTGTAAAGTACTATGAAATGCAAGGTAATATTATTACTGGATATAAGAGGAGATATTCATGACCCAAAATTATTTATGTCCAATTCTTGACAGGCACGTTAGACTGTTTCACTCTGTGATCCTGTCATTTCTCTCAAATTATAAACACTGATCTTTTGCGTGTACACTGGAGATGAATGAAAAAGAAAAAAAATGAAAATACAGGTGTATGGAAAATATATCCCAGCCTGAAGATAAAAACAAATACAAACAAACACTGGCCTTCTTGTCCATCACTTAAAGGAATCCACAGAACCCAAAGAAAATTCAAAGGCACTGATTGATTACATTTGGCATTTTTCATGTCTGCTTTTTTTGGTTGCCATGGAAACTGGCATTTTTGCAGGATTTCTAGGTATGACTTCTTTTTTAAGCTTGGGAGAAGTGTTTCACTACGAAGGAGACACAAAGGATGTGACTGACATTTGGGAAGGAAAAAAGCCAATTAAAATTTTTGTAGTAAAACTGTTTTCTGAAAATTATTTGCAGCTCAGATTATACCAGTAAGAAAATAGAATTTACTATCTTAATGTAAATCGTACACAAAAATAGAAAGAACTGCTCCTGACTAACAATGAAAAATATAAAGATAATACCTGAAGTGGAAAAAAATACTTAGTAGAAGAAAGAATCAATTTTGATAAGTGGAAATGTTTCTCTGAAACATTTCCGCTGGATCACATAGTAGCGTTTATTGAGGGCTTACTGTGAGTTACACAGCTTCCTAAAGGCTTCACAAACATCACCGCATTTACCCTTGGCAGCTCTGTGATGTAGGTAGTATCTGTGCATCCGAATCTCAGATGAGAAAGGTGAGGACAAGTCTCTGCCCAAGCACAGCGTGAAGAAGGCTGCTTAGCGCCCAGCATGGGCCAGGAGCCAAGTTTGGGTCAGGTCCCAGACCTCCCTGTGCACTTTTTTAAAAAATTTATTAATTATTTTATTTTATTTTATTTTATTTATTTATTTATTGGGAGAGAGAGAGCGCGCAAGCATGCACACTAGCTGGGGGAGGGGCAGAGGGAAAGGGAGAAGCAGACTCCCTGATGAGTGCGGAGCCCGACTCGGAGCTCTTGAGGTGTTCGATCTCACACCCTGAGATCATGACCTGAGCCAAAACCAAGAGTCGGGCTCAACCAGCTGAGCCACCCAGGTGCCCCCTCCCTGTTCATTCTGAAACCTCTGGCAAGCTGTTCACGTCCCCCAGCCTCCATTTTCTTATGTGTAAACTGGGATTGGGGGTCTCATTCTCATATGGTCATGGTGAGGGCTGACTTAGATAATGTATCCAAAGTCCTTCGGAAAGGCTGGAACACCTAGGAGATTAATAATTATTAATACATGGTTAAATAGTACAGTATCAATTTTGATGAATATTGACGACATATTGATATTTTTATATCATGCAATGCTATATTAATGCCAAGGACGTAAGTGTAAGAACCCATATTATCAGGATAAGACTAACATGACTATTACTATATTATTAAGACCATAATAACTATTTTCCTAACAAAAACCTTGAAAACAAAGGTAAAATTGGGTCTCCTGGGGATATCTTGAGTTCCCTGGCATTGGTGGCATCTAATCTTAACTTGGAAGAAACTCAGATTATGTGTGTGCAGGAGTGGGGAGGGACAGGGTAAGGGGATGAACCCTAAACAGGGCTTCGAAAGATACAGATCCCAAATCCCTTCTCCCCTGTAGGTTTCACAGAAGAAAAAAATCACTAGGAAAATTTAATCCTACTGGGGAGGGCTTACACTGTGTCAGGAGGAACATTCATGACTATTACCCCACGAGGGCCTCACGTGATATTTTCCTTTCTAGTCTGGCCTTTGAAAGCCAGTGTAAATTCTGCCAAGATAAAGATGGTGATGTTTGAGCTTTAATGTGACCTTAGAAATCTAGGATGACAAATTGGATGGCCTTGTCCAAGGTGAGGAAGTTGAGAGGTTATCTAGGCAAGACAAGCTAACATATAAGCTTTGGTGTGGATTATGTGCACCGGACGTTCCGGGAGATCTAAACTCATAGTAGGCACGCAGGGAGTCTCATGGGCACTAAGTAACTCGCAATCAGGAGATATGAAGCTGCCACCATATGAAGGTTGTGTATAGGGGAAATTTTATACAATCTGCAGAGGTACCAAGGCTTCTATTTTCTCATTTCTTACTTTTAGACACAACGCTTCCTGAAAACAAAACCAAAGGTGCATAAAGCAAGAAATACTGCATCCTAAATTGGGGCGCTGAAAATGGAGGCTCTGGAGCAGTCACTTGAGGACAAGGGTTGGCTGATTTTCTGGGAGTTCTAGAGGCAACAAGATACTCAGCATTACCCAGGTCATTTGGGAATTCCCATTTTGGCTCCTCTACTCGCTGTGTCACTGGGAGCATATCAGTTAAACGGTTAGAACTCATTTTCTTTCTCAGTGAAATTGGAATATAATTTGGAATACACAGTAGGCTCGCTGGGAGGAGTAAAAGTGCTCTGCAGTCTGAGGGCTGTTCTAGGAGCGCAAACTCCTGTCTGGAGCTGACTCCTCCAGACCCTGCCACTCAGGCCTGCTGCTTTGCTGCCCCCAGCCTGGAGCCCTGTTGTCTGCTCCTCGGCCTCCAAGCCCTCTGCACTGTGCCTGTGGGGTTCACCAAGACTGCAGGCTGCCTCTGCGGGAAAGTAGGAAGCCCTAGGGAATCAGTGGGTGGATTCCACATCTCACAGCAATCCCTAGTGAGTTCACACACCCCTGGGCAGCAGATCATGGCCTCACGCTGTCCATAGGAGAGACAAACAGAGGAAAATACCAAAGCCTAATGGCTACAGCGCCGGTCCAAAAAAAAAGACAGACCTGGGTGGAAATCCTTTCTTTGCCCAAGCCCGGGGTTTTCCATCAAAATAAATACTGTAACAGTATTTATGCCATGGGGTTGTTGGGAAAGTTTTTAAACGGGAACATGAAAATGTATTCCACAAGTATTACTGAGTGTCTCCGGCATGCCAGGCAGCATTCAAAGCACGGAGGACGCCTTCCTTAGGGGATCCCTTAGGAAGACATGGTCTCTTACGCATAAGAAGCTTATATTTTACTGGGGACAGGGAGGGGGCAGTTAGGCAGTGGGCAATGCACAAGCAAATGAACAAAATCACTTCAGGCAGTACAGAGTTCTATGCCGAAGATAAGAGCAGGGTGATGTGATAGAGTAAATGGATGTCAGAGCGTTACCTGGACCAGGTGGTCAGAATGGAGCTGACACCTGCGGGTCCTGAGAGCTGTCTCAGTGCCAGAAGAGCTAGAGCACACGGTTGCCTTCCCTGACCGATCCCTACCATTTTGGAAGGACCATAGCACCTCCTTACTGCCCACAATCTATTCATTTTATAGATGGGAAAATGCAGGCTCAGAAATGACGAGTACACACGGCACTGAGGCCCCACTGTGTGTTCTCTCCTCTCCGCACCCTGGTTCCACCTTCTTGGGCGTTAAGCTTGGAGTTCAGTTAGAATGACCTACTTACCTGCTTATTCCTATCACTGCTTGGCAAATCTTTTAGACAAATTTCTATTCATTAGATGTTGATTATGTCTAGTCTTTTTGTTTCATTTCCCTGCAGTGGAAATGCAGACATTTAGGAGAGAAGGATTCAGGTATGTTCGTACCCCCACTCCCAACACTTTGTTTCTTCATTTGAAATTTGCTTAATAGTGGAGAGTAAACTTCTGATATGCTCTCTTCCTTTGCCTAAGGCTTCCAGTTTTTTCAAGACCTGCACATTTTTTTTTTAAGATTTTATTTATTTATTTGACAGAGAGAGACATAGTGAGAGAGGGAACACAAGCAGGGGGAGTGGGGGAGGGAGAAGCAGGCTTCCCACGGAGCAGGGAGCCCGATGTGGGGCTCGATCCCAGGACCCTGAGATCATGACCTGAGCCGAAGGCAAGCGCTTAACGACTGAGCCACCCAGGTGCCCCGACCTTCACATTTTTTAAGACCATAGGTAGTGTAAGACCTAGAAACAACCTAAGTCCATCAGTGGATGAATGGATAAAGAAAAAGTGTACATATTACATACATATACATGTTATATAATATGTATATACTATGTACACACACACACACACACAATGGAATATCATTAAGCCATTAGAAAGAAGGAAATCCTGCCACTAGCAACAACACAGATGGACCTTGAGAGTATTTTGCTAGGTGAAGTAAGTCAGAGACAGAAAAACAAATACCATGTGATCTCACTTATATGTGGAATCTAAAAAACTTGAACCCACAGATAGAGAGAAGAGATGGGTGGTCGTCAGAGGCAGAGGCAGGGGGCTAGGGGTAGGAGAAATGGGTGAAGGGGTCGAAAGGGACAAACTTCCGGTTATAAGATGAATAAGTTCTGGGTATGTAATGTACAGCATGGTGACTAGAGTTAACAACACTGTATTGTATATTTGGAAGTTGTGAGGAGAGATCTAACAAGCTCTCATCAAAAGAAAAAAATTTATTAACTGTGAGAAATGGGTGTTGAGTCAACTTACTGTTGTAACCATTTTACAATATATACATGTGTCAAATCATTACATTGTACACCTAAAATGAATACAATATTATATATCAATTGTATCTCAATAAGACTAGGGAAAATATATCAAAAAAGAAAACAAGAACATAGACTCTGAAGGAGAGGCAAAGGGATTTGAAGAACTAGCTCTGCTACCTCCTAACATGTGACTCTGGGTGAATTACTTTACTTCACTGAATCTTAGTTTCCTCATCTGTAAAATGGGGATAACAATGCCCACCTATAATTAAATCATATTTTTTAAAAATAGATTTTATTTATTTCTTTGAGAGAGAGAGAAAGAGCTTGAGTGGCGGAAGGGGCAAAGGGGGAAGGATAGGGACAAGCAGTCTCCACAGTGAGCACAGATCCTGCCATGGGGCTCGATCCCAGGACCCTGAGATCAGGACCTGAGCCGAAACCAAGAATTGGATGTTTAACCAACTGAGCCATCCAGGTGCCCCTTGAATCATAATACTTAACATGCCTGACACAAACTAACCGCTCAAGACCAACACACACACATACATCCATATGAAGTAGACACTGCTATTCTCCCATTTGACGGATGAGGAAAGGAAAACACCGAGGGATTTTTGTAACCTGCTCAGGGTCACTCAGGTGGTATGTGAAAGAGGTGAGATTATGTCAGGATGAAATGTGCTTATGATAGCATGTGACAGATAGTAAACATTCAATAAAGTGTAGCTATTTATATAATCAGTTTAAAGCATTTATGCCTCTGCTCTGTCGGCAGTGTGTTCTGTAAATGTCAAGGGGTGATGTGTCTTTCTGGAAAAATGAGTAATGCTCCATGGCTTCAAAGGTCTCCACTCTTTAACTAGCCCATTTCCCAATAGCTGAATTGTCATTTTATCATCATAGCCTAGGAGCCAAACTGAGAATATGAATTAACATCTTGGCATTGTTTATATTCTCTCTCTGAAAGCCTGGGCCTTTGGAAACACAATCATATTTATTTTAATAAAACTGCTTTATGACTTGCTTGCCCTCTAAATTCCCTTTGCTCTTTGGGGAAGGCTGCTGACAGGCAATGGGGCTTTGTTTTAGTCCCTGTGCAGGGATCATAATTAACTGCCACAGAGAGGGAGACCGGGGATAGTCAGCAGAGAGAAGGTTAAGGACAGTGCTTTTATGCATGAGACTGACTTTCAGGCTCTTGTCTGAGGAAGGGGAGATTATGCTTGACCTGCCACCTTAGAGACCAGGCCCTGGATAAACAGGCAGCCCAGTCCAGGCTCAAGAGTTACTTACCCCTTTTAAAAGGCTTGAATGTGTGGAAAATTGGCAGTGGTAGGGTCTGCAGGACCTCTGCCCTTCTGAAACCTCATGAGTCTGCTCTCTGTAAATCAGTGTCAGTTTATAGTTACCAGTCTCTAGACTGACAGGCTTCTCCCTATGAATGTAGTTTGTCATCCTGTCGTTACTACAGTTAAAGGAGTCTGCCTCCCTGGAAATGTGACGTTGCCCCAGGGAAAGTTAAAACCAATGAAATGTTCTTAGACCGTCAGACCTGGAAGGAATCTTAAGAGTGCTGTGTTTGCCAACACAGAACTACGTCCGTGGGGACTGCCTGGACCGTCTGCTAGAATTCCAAGTCCTGGTCCTCACTACGCCTGCCTTATCAAAATCCGCGGACTGTGGGCCCAAAGGTCTCAATTTTAATAAGTTCCCCCAGGTTGTTCTAATGCACAGTGAGGCTTGAGAGCTACAGATATGGAGAAACAGATTCAGTCATCTGAATTACAGATCAAGATACTGAGACACTTCAATTTGTCCCCGAGGAGGGATAAACACAATGCCCTGGTCTTCGGACTCTCAAACAAATGTTTTTGTTTTGTTTTGTTTGTTTGCTTTTATGATATCATATTCCTTTTAGCTTCATGGAAAAAGACTTCCTCCACAAATTTTACACTGGGGTCTGGTTATCCAAGGTTTATAAGGCTTAGCTGAGATAGGAGGCAAGGGGCACTGGGCGATCCAAGCTTTATTATTGCTGAAACCAGGAGGAATAGATTTTTGGGAAAATAAATGATTAAAATTTAATAGTAATGTCAAGGAAGAAGAGATAGATTAAAAAAAGAATAAGGATATTGGTTTTTGATTGACAGCTTCATCAGGAACATTTATTTTTGTTACTATACAAAGAGTTATCTAAATAGGGCAACTTGGTGCTGACACGGCTGTCTCTGATTTGCAGGGAGCAAAAATGTCTTATGTGTGTCGGGTATTTGAAAATGCTTTCCTATCCATGACCCTATTTGATCCACATCACTCTGGAGAGGTAAGTGTTAGCATATCCAACTATGAGATGAGATTCAGAGAAGAAAAGAGACTGCCCTAAGTCTAGTTAGTAACGACTAACATGCATATTAGGAAGCGTATTAGGAAGACTATTACTATGACTGTTTAGGAGTGTACCATGTGCCAGGAATCTCTCTGAGCACTTGATAGGAATTTTCTCATTTAATCATCACGACTGCTTTATATACTTGTCTAATTTGACCCTCATCACAGCTCTATGAGATAGTAACATGTTACTGATGAAGAAGCTAAGGTATAAGGGAATGAATCACCTTTCATTCGTTCCTCTACTCATTCAACAAACCCATGCTAAGCTTCTCAGTTCTAGACATTTATTTAAGCTCTAGGGATACTCTGCTTTCGTGGAGTTGACACTGGAGGGTAGAAAAAAGCACTAAACAAGGAAATGGATAAATACATAAATCGCTATGAAATGAATCAAAATAGACTGTGGGAGTAACTGGACATGGCAGGTGTTGTGTCTTGGACACTGTGGCAGATGAAAGGTACTGGAGCTGACACCTGAAACAGGTATACAGCTGCCTGGGGGAAGAGGGGCAAAGGCCCTAAATGTGATCAGCGTATCTCTTGATCCAGCAAAGAGGATGGAACGGAGTCATGGGGGGGCTGGGGAAGCAGTGGGAGAGGAGTCAAAGACAGGAGGAAGAAACATCCTGTAGTGGTAGGGAAAATCCTTTGACTTTGAGAAAGGTAGGAAGCCACGGAGGGTTTGAGCAGGGCAGTGACCTGATGTGATGTACTTTAGAAAGCTTGCTCTGTACCAAAGCGGGGAGATCCCATAGAGGGCAGAGTGGAACTTGCCCAGGGTCATACAAGTGATGGGAGGTAGTGGGGGTGCAGGTCGTCTCAATGTTTAGCTCTGGCTTCCTGAGGAGGCACGCATCAGTCTCACCAGCATGTTATCCTCACCTTCCGCGAATCCTGTGCTCGAGTCCCTCCTGCCACACACAAGAGACTCTCCCTAAGGACAGGGGTTGTTGCTCTCCACGGCAACTGGCAGAGAGGAGCCACTGGGGCAGGCCAGCAGGCAGAGCTGGGCCAGAGCCGTTCTCAAGGCTGTGGCCCCAGGTGGCCTCACTCACCTTGGACTTCTCTTGATGCAGCTCTATCTGGATGTCTGTGAGCTTGGTCCTGAGGTCTTCATTGGCAGCTTGAAGGGCGACGATGAGCGCTTCGGGCTTCTCGCCCTTATTTCGCCCTTTCTTGGACATTGTTCCTTTCTAAAGGGAGTCTTGTTTTTGAATGCCTTTCAAACAGGTGCTGCCATGTTACTGCTTCTTATCGTGGGTGCAATATCTCAGCATCTACTGTGTGGTGCTCCTTGGTAAGGTCTCCTCAGCCGCTGCCCTGGAAGCCCTGGGGAGAGGCAGAGACGGCGATTACGGCTGTGGCAGGGACCTGGGCCAAGGGCCAGGCAGGGTCTCTCAGCCTGAGCTACCTGTATGAGCCTGCTCCCGAGGGCTCCTGCCCCCAGATCCTCCCATCCACTTGGCACATGAATTTAGAGCCATCTTTCGAAAGACGTGGTCTGGTCCTCCAATGCCCTGCTCAAAATCCTCCAAAGACCTATGAGTATTTGAGTGTATTTTTCACATCTCAGAGTGCTTTTTATGTCTGAAACTGCCCATTCCCCTATCTTATCTCCTCCATTTCACTCACTCTCCAGCCCTAAGAAATCCCCTTTTTGGGGTGCCTGGGGTGGCTCAGTCAGTTAAGCGTGTGACTCTTGATTTCCACTCAGGTTATGATCTCAGAGTTGTGAGATTGAGCCCCGCCGCTGCATCGGGCTCCACGCTGGGCATGGAGCCTGCTTAGGATTCTATTTCTCCCTCTCCCTCTGCTCCCTTCCCCCCCTTTAGCTCTCTCTAAAAACAAACAAAAAAAATGCTTTTTATTTTTTTTTAAGCAGGCTCCATGCCCAGTGTGGGGCTTGAACTCACAGCCCTGAGATCAAGACCAGAGCTGAGATCAAGGGTCAGTGGCTTAACTGACTGAGCCACCCAGGCACTCCAGAAATGCCCTTTAATTTTCTGATTCTTGCTCTCTTCCCATAAAGACTTTCCCTACCCCGTTCATTTCTCTCCATGCTCTGCCCAGCCTCCTCACGAGTCCTCCCTTGTGTTCTCATCCTCACAGCCTCACACACATACAGCTTAGTTTGGCTAACTTTTATGCTTCCTTCAGGTCTCAGCTTCCATATCAGTTCTTCCTGGAAGCACCTCTAGATTATTACGTGCCCTCATTATTTAATGGTGGTCACACCTCCATGAATCTGTAAACTTTGTGAGGGCAGGAATGCATTAATCCTATTTAAAACTTGCTTCTCAGAATCCATCATAAGACCTGCCACATACCAGGTAGTCAATTGGTATTTGTGAAAGGAAGTCAACTATGTAATGACTTCATGTCGCCCCATAGAGAGCCCCCAGTTTAAGAAAATTCTATATACAAAGACCTAGAATCATACAATGGATAAACTAATAGAGGGGGGGATTAATTATACTGGGTTAATTGAGTGACTCATTTATTCATTCAGTCAATATTGTTAGAGTTCCTTCTTTATGCTGTGGTAGGTACACCATGTTGAAATTGAAAGTAAGAGTTCCAAGACAAACAATAAAACTTTTATATCTATCTATCTATCTATCTATCTATCATCTATCTTCATCATTATCATAATCATCACCATCACCTATCTGATAACTGCCTTTAAAAAAATAAACACTAGTTGTTTCAGAAGTATAGACAAGGACTCCTCCCTCCAATAAGGTGACTAAGGAATCTCCTTGAGGAAGGCGGCATTGCCTGGAACTTAAGGAGGAGGATGTTAACAGATGTAGAAACAGATGAGACATCCTAAGTGAATGAAATGGCAGGTGCTGAGATACAGAAAAAAAAGAAAATCACAGCAAGTATTTTGTGGGGAAAAGGAGGGCCTGATCAATTAACCCAGAGTATGGTTGATGGGCAGTATGCTGGAGAGGTTGCCTGGAAATGATAGACTGTGGAGGACCTGGAACACCAACCTTAAGATTTTGGAATCTTTTTTTTTTTTTTTTTTTCAGTAAGCAATGGGTAAACTGCTGAAGTTCTTGGCAGGTGGATACCCTAATGGGAAATGCTTTGGTGTGGTTATTCTGGTGGCAGAGTGGGGAGAAACTGGGAGTGGGGAGACTGGATAGAAGGCTACTGAATTTGCCAAGGTGAAAGATGATGCAGCCCTAAACAGAACAGTATCAACGAGAGAGGGGAAAAAAAGGGATGTGTCTTGATTTACAAATTCTTAAATGCGTCACAGGAATGAGGAGATCAGAAAAATATGGATACTAAATTGTGAAAGTCAATGGGAAAAACATAACAAGATACTAGAGAAAGTTTCTCACACAACCTTTCAGAAAATTGGGTATTGTGTACATGGAGGTGCTTCGGTCCAAAACTAAGGGGAATTCCTACTGGTCACCCATATGTTCCCGCAGCTGCTGTTCTCTCAAGCCCCCTGGTATTCAGCCTGGAGGACCATGCTGGGATCCTGGGCTTTCTGCCATCCCCACATGAGCACTGGGGCCATGCCCTTTGCAGTGTGACCCTAGGGAAAGGGATAGGAAGAGGTTAGGAGGTAGCGAGGACCAGTCTGTCTCTAGAAGTCATGGAACTGTCCACCATATTCTACCCTAAGCTGGATGTTGGAGTCCTTCTTCATGCTTATTTTGCAAATGTCGCCAAATCATTGAAGTGTATAGCTGGGAGATGTTAAAGGGGCTACCATTCTTTGCTTTTAGAATTGAAATGAATTAACAAGCATTTATTGGATTTTTATGACGAATACTACTAGGCACAAAGATAAATAAGACAGTATTTAATTTCAAGCAGGTGTTAGGGGAGTGAACTCACATGTTTTTGTTTAACAGGTTTCTCTTCCTCTAGCTGAGCTCTAAACATTGCTGGTCCCCTGGGTTCCCCAAAGTTATCACCAATGACCCCAACAATAGGGTTATGACTCCCCATTTTATATCCATAGCCCTGACCACTCCCCAAACCCCGACTCACATATTCAACATCTTACTTACCAAATCTACTTGGATATCTGACTGGTGGATCAAACCTAACCTAACTAACATGGATGTCTTTATTACTAGCCCCTCAGAGCTTCATTCTCTCCAGGTTTTCCCATATCAATAAATGCACCACCATGGGCCCAGTTGTTCCAGATCTAAGCTTAGAAGCCCTCTTTTCTTCTTGTATCCATCATTCCTCTTCTCTAGTCCACCAGGGGTCCTGTTTGTTTTTCCTATAAAATATAATTCCCTTTGGTCAACTTCTCTGAACCCCCTACAGTGTTCTCAGAACATGGAGAAAGGAGGAATTTGAGAAAAACTTCAGTCACTTCATAGCCTTATGGTCTTCCTTTCTGACTAGAGATACAGGAATGACAGAGAAAGAGCTTGAGAAGTACTGGGAGTCATAAATTTGCCGGACGCATTTAGAGAAGGTTGTGAACAGGGAGAAGACAAACTGGGTTAGATTGCACAGGTTCCTGCATGACTGATGGTTAGATTTCATTGATAATGATTCCATTTCATTATGTAGAAACAAAGCATTTGAATATAAGTGTAATAATAAGAGCTCAGAGTGACTGACTGCTTTGAGCTAGACATTGGACTAAGCACTTGACATACTGCTCTCATTTCGTCCTCCCTAAAAATAGGGGGAAACGATTCACAGAAAGATGAATTAACTTATCTAAAATGACTGAGTCATAGGGAATGAGGCCTTCATGCAAGACTGGGACCCAGGCTGCGATGCCCTGGGTTGCACTGCCTCATGTCTGCATTTTAGAGAGGTAGCTCAGGCAGTGTGATAGATGGTGAGTTCCCAGGGAAGGTCACACAGGAAGCAGGAAATCAGGCTGCTCACTGGTCCAGGTGAGTGGAAGACAGCCCTGAATCTACCCATGGCCATGGGGATGAAAAAGGACATAGTAACTCTGACACATGGAGACTCTGATGGAATCATGTCTTCCTTTTAAACATTATTACTGGCTTGAACATTCTTCTCCGCCATGGTAAATAATGAGTACCAGCTTTCTGGTAATGCTTGCAGCAGAAATGTGCACTGCCATAGTCATATTTTACATTTTAATCTATAATCCTTTCCCAAAAAATATAATACTATGTGTCTGACTTCATGCATTTTTTTTGTCCGGGAATTATTTTTAACTTAGTCCCATAAGGGCTAGGGAAAAGAAGAGGGCTAAAAAACTAGAAACAGGGGCGCCTGGGTGGCTCAGTCGTTGAGCATCTGCCTTCAGATCAGGTCACGATCCCAGGGTCCTGGGATCAAGCCCCATATCGAGCTGCCTGCTCAGCAGGGAGCCTGCTTCTCCCTCTCCCGCTCCCCCTGCTTGTGTTCCTTCTCTCTCTGTGTCTCTGTCAAATAAATAAATAAATAAATAAATAAAATCTTAAAAAAAAAAAAAAAAAAAAAAAACTAGAAACATGTCCAAGACAGAAAAAAGCATCACAGAAAGTTACTGATAGAGTCAGCTTATGGATACGGTAAGGTGAGCATCAGTTCATAAGGATGATCCTGTACATCCTCCTGGTGAAGGGGAACTTTGTGAAGCCTTTTCCGGTCGTGATGGGTATCTGGCAATCTCATGATTCTCGTGTATAATTTTACTACAGTGCTTCTGTCGCCCTGTGCTGCCTCCCCCCAACCCCACTTTTTGGATAGCTTTACTGAGATATAATTCACATATAAAATCTACCCTTTAAAAGTGTATTAATTCAGTGGCGCTAGCATATTCTCAATAGTGACCAATCATCACCACAATGAATTTCAGAACTTTTTATCACCCCAAAAAGAAACCCTATACCTGTTAGCAGTCATTCCCTATTCCTCACCAAACTCTCTCAGCCCTAGGCAACCACTAATCTATGGATTTGCTTATCCTGAACATTTTCTATCAAATGGAATCATACAATATATAACTGGCTTCTTCCACTATAGCATAACATTGTCAAGGTTCATTCATATTATAGCATATACAGATACTTCATTTCTTTTCACTGCTGCATAATATTCCACTGTATGGCTAAAACTGCATTTCATTTATCCAGCCATCAGCTGAAGGACAAGTGCTGCCTCTGCTTAAGTAGCCTGAGGCGAGCCTTTCAAAGAAGCTGCCAGCCAGACCAAAGACCTCTATGCAGGCAAAAGGTCTCACTGTGCATTCGTGAACCTGACACAGCAAAAAAAAAAAAAAAAAAAAAAAAGCCTTTTTTTGAGAGACAGAGAAAGCACAGAGGAGGGCATGAAGATATAACTGCAAGCAGGGGGAATGTCTCTGGACCGCCTTAGGAGCCTGTGTCAGTGATAACGTCTGACCCAGTACATGATCTGGATCCAGGAGGAATAGAAGCCTTGTTCAACTAAGGGCCAATCCTTGAGGTTAAGAGATAACCTCTTGGGAATCCTTGCCTTTTAAAACATGGATCATTGTTTGAGAGTAAACCTTAATGCAGAAGTGGATTATCAAAGGGAGAATTACAGTCATCATTCATTCATTCACTCACTCATTCAAATAGACATTTAGAAGAAATATAATGTGGTATTTGGGAGTAGAGCTTACCAAATCTTTGGTCTGGTTGTGCTAAAATCTCCTGGAAAGTTTTAGTGATTCTAGAGCTCCATCTCTTTAGATTTTGATGTAGTAGTTGCCAGGTGATTTTGATGCCAGACCATTTTTGAGAATTTCTGGTTAAGAGTATGGGCTATGGGTCAGAGAGACTTGAGTTTAAGTCCCACCTCTGTAGTAGATCATGTGGATCATGGATAAATTGCTTAATTCTCTAGGCCTCAATATTCCTCATCTCTGAAATGGGGAAGAGGGGAGGGGAGACATATAGGACTATGGCATTGGACTATTTGACAATTAAATGAAAATGTGTAAGTGATAGTCTCATATAGTTCATGACAAACAGTTACCTCTTATTAAGAGCTCTCTATTTCTACTATTGGCTAAGGTGGTGGAAACAAAATAGCCTCTAAGTGCTGTCCTCAAGATGCTTAAATTGAGTAAGAATGATGGCAGATATGCAAAAAATAATAATTCAAGAGTCACACTATGGAAGTCCTCAAATATGAACAAAGCGATTCTTATTCTTGGTTCTCTATAGACTCATTTACACATTGACACAAAACCCGAGAGAGGGAAACCACACAATTCTTTGCCAGAAGTATGGCCATATATTTGGCTAAGAATGTGGCCACTATTTATTGAGCTCTGTTCTTGGCTTTTCATAGACGTAAAAAAAATCTAAGCATCATTCCTACCCTCCAGTGGCTTCCAGCCTATAAAAGGAGACAGGTGTGTATAAAGAGAAAACAAATTCTAGAAAGCTGTGAATGATACAGTCAGTAAATGCTGGGGTAGTGCCTTAGTTTGGACTAAGGAAGACAAAGACTTGTTAGAGAAGGTGTCATGTGAGCTGAGCCTGAATGAGGCTGGGTACCTTACTGGGTTCTTACTCTGTGCCAGGCACTGTGCTAAGGTACACTAACGTTAGGTCCATTAACTCACTGAACTGTTTCAATTCACCCTTTCAGATATTTACTCTTACTATTTCTTAGGGAACTGAGGATCAGAAAGGTTAATTAACTTGACAAAAATTACACAGCTAAGAAATGGCAGAGCTGCAACTCAAATACACATCTGTCAGTCTCTAAAGTTGCTTCTTCTTCTTCTTCTTCTTTTTGAGAGAGAGAGAGCATGCACATGCATGGGCGTGGGGGAGGGGTTGAGGGAGAGGGAGAAAGAGAACCCAAGCAGGCTCCACACCCAGCATGAGCCAACGTGGGGGCTGGATCTCACAACCCTGAGATCATGACCCAAGCGGAAATCAAATAGGACGCCCCTTTCCAAAGCTTCTTAACACTTACATTAACACTTTCTTGAAAGACAGGCAGGTTCAGCTCTGGTTGTAAGTAGGCTAAAGAGATGGCAAATGTGTTGTGCAAATGTCAGCTGGGGGCTTACAAAATAGAATGGTAGAATGCAGTGGTTAAAAGATTGGACTCTGAAATCAGAGAAACTGGCTTTGAATCAACCTTCCTAGCTGTAGATTCTTAAGAAATTAAACTCTCTAAGGTTCTGTTTCTTTACTATAATATAGAGAAAGGAATATATTTATTGCAGTGAACTCTTCCAAGGAATAAATGAGCTAAAGTGTGTCAAATGATTAGTAAGTTATTATTATCATCATCATTACCATGGTTATTATTTTTCTATTTTTCTACCTATCCACAAAAAGCCAGCTTTGATTTTAAGAGAAGAAGAAACGCATTTATCACCTATTTATGTTAAAAAGACAGGCCAGGAAAAGCCCAGAGATCCCTCGGAAGACTAATGTAATTCATGTTTATGCTTTTGGGACAATGGGACTTGTGTTGACAGGATCAGTATGCCCAGGAGTCTTGGCTTTGTCGTTGGTTCTGCCCTAAGCTATAAACTGAATAAAATCATTATTAATCTTGGAGGTTCCAATAAGGCTATTGCTTGGAGTCATGATTTGCAAAGCAACTGTAATACAAAAGGGCTAAAGTTCATATGTGTGAAGCTAAAAGCTTCACCACTTCTCTGTGATTAATATTTGGGTATGTCCACTCTACCAAAGCCTTGGGAGTTTGTTTTGGCCATTTCCCCCTTTTTTTTCTAAAGACAATGCTTTGAGTCAAACGTTGTTAGTCTGTAAAATGAACGAATTAAACTGCTTGCTTGATTCCCGGTGATCACTTCTTAAACCTTTCTCTATGCAGGCAGAAAGTCTCACTGTGCACCCATCAACCGGACACAGCAATCCGATATAAAGCATGGGGGCTGATGTTTAAGCCACTCCAACCCAGGAGTCCTAGTTTCCCTAGATAAAGGGAATGTGGTGCTGTGGCTACAGGGCGGGTCAGAAGACTTTTTACCCATTACACATCTCTTAGAAGAAAATGGATCTGAAAGGCTGACATTCTGCATGGTACCGATTATGCATCTTCAGGATTGTAGGGTGCCAGGCGTATATGTCTTCCTATGTTTGTTTTTCTCTCTCTCCCTCGTCTTCCACTGAAATGCCCTTTTTATCACCTAATAATAGTAGCAATTATTACTATTATTATTATTATTATTATAAATTATTTAAAGTTTTGTTAAGTTTTTCATATGAAAGAATGCTAAATAAAACCCTAAACCTGGGCCTCCTGGATGGCTCAGTCGGTTAAGCGTCTGCCTTCGGCTTCGATCATGATCCTAGAGTCCTGAGATCGAGCCCCAAGCTGGGCTCCCTGCTCGGCGGAGAGTCTGCTTCTCCCTCTCCCTCTGCTCTTCCCTCCACCACCGTCCCTGCTCGTACTCTCTCTCTCAAAAAAACAAAACCAAAAAACCCCAAACTTATTACTCCCAATGAATGTGTTTTTTTGATCTCAGGTTTAAAATTTCACATCAGAAATATACTTCATAACGTGTAGAATAAGAGACTGCTCTCAACACACATACAAGAGACATCTAACCTCTTTAAGGGGGCTTCTTAGGAAGGCTTGGTAGAAGTGATGTCAAATTTGGGATCCAATGCAAGTAGGATTCATGCAGAGCCGCTCTATTCTGCAAACCCTTGGCTTTGCTCATGCATGCCTTTCCCTCTGTCAACATCCTGGTGAACTCCCTCCCATGCATCCTTTTTTTTCTTTTTCTTTTTTAAAGATTTATTTATCTGTGGCGGGGAGGGAGAGAGAGTCTCAAGCAGACTCTGCTGAGCACAGAGCCTGACACGGGGCTACATCTCATGACCCAGAGAACACAACCTGAGCAGAAACCAAGAGTAGGTGGCTTGACTGCGCCCCCCAGAGGCCCCCCCCCCAACGCATCCTTCAGGGCCCAGGTCCAGTGGAATCAGTTATTCCCTCATCTGGATTTCCATTTTTACTCTGAAGGTACTTCTTAAAGTATTCATCACTCATTCCTCAATTCATTTACTCATCAATTCACATATATTGATGAAGCATCTTGAGCGGGGGATGTCGGTGCTAAACTTAAGAGGCAGGGCCCTTGTCCTTCCCAAAGGAGGAATCAGCAGTTTTGTACAGTGTGGTAGTTGCATACATGATAGGAGATAGGAATCACAGGAGTCTTGGTGGGCCGGGAAGGACTGCTCAGGGAAAGTGCTTTAAAGAAAAAAAAAAAAAAAAAGACGTGTAACATGAAGAGGAATCAGCCAGCAAAGGGTTGGAGGGGGAAAGAAGAACATTCCTCGCGGACAGAGCACTGAATATGAAGGTCTACAGGTAAAAGAGAATACGAATGATGCTGTGGAGAAACAGACAGGCAAGAGCTTGGAGGGGAAAAGGTCAGAGAGGAGCTCAGAGAGGCAGGCAGACAGCGGCTGGTGGAGAGCGTTTTGGGAAGATGGACTTCAAGCCCCTAGCATGTGTAGTCACCAAGAGGTTCATACAGGGAAGTGGCTTGATCACATTTTGAATTTGGTAACAATCCCCTGGCAACTGAGGATGGAACAGAAATGCAGAAAGAAAGTGTGGAGGCTGTGGCCATAATTCATTTACACTGTAGTTAATTTTTAGGCGAGTGAGTCCCACTTAAGGGTAAAACTGTGTTTTATTCATCTTTGTGCTTATAGTACCTGTCACAGTGGCCACTACGAAGTTCAACTGAATTAATATTGATCCGAATCCAAGGAAAATACTGAGATGGAGGGATGTATTTCACAATTTCTACAAAGATCATTTATAATAAGGTCTACTATGGGAAATTTCTTTTACTTTGCAGGACCCCTTGAATGACTGTTTTGATTTCAGGCAAAAGTTAAAGCTTGGTGTAAGAGTTAAATAAACAAAAAAATTAAATGAATTTTTATTTAAGCCATGTGTTGAGATTTCATAATCCTTGCTGCTATCCATCATACTCCTGAGCCTAATCTCACTCCTCAGTACCGAGTAAGTCATCTTGTACCACGCTCTCTTGTCTGGGTTTAGAAGGCTTTCATAAGGACTAGTTAAGCGAAGTAACTCTCTCAGTGCTATATTGTCTTATTTGCATTGTCTTTTCTTTCTGCATTCAAAGTATTTCACAGCTGTTAGAATGAGAAGTACCAACTTCATTGGACATGGGGGAGAAATCTCAAACACAGAAGGAAACTATTATGAATTCAAGGTCAGACAGCAAGAAACATGCCTCAAAGCCCCTTCCCAAGGCAGGCATTCACTCTGTATGTACACTTTTATTAAAAACAAACTGTACATTAAGTTAAAGAAAAATACCCAAATCACTGAAGGAAGTGGTCTTCAGATAATTATATTTATAAGTGATAGCAAGCTTTCCTATTTTAGGTGTAACTGAAACAAGTATAACCTATTCTGTTGTTTTCAAAGACCTTGAATTAAAAAAAAAACAAACCTATCATAAAGGCACTTGCAAAGTGTCACACATGAGCAGAAATTTCTATATATAGGAGGTGAATCAGGGGTGTATCTGCTATTAAAAGAGGGGGAGCAGAACAATATCTGTATTAAGATTTACAGTGGAGTGCCTGGGTGGCTCAGTCGGTTAAGTGTCTGCCTTGGGCTCAGGTCATGATCTGGGGTTCTGGGATTCAGCCCCTGTTAGACTCCCTGCTGAGCTATTCTCCCTCTGCCCACCACCACCCCCCCATGTGCTCTCTCACTCTTGAGCTGTCTCTCTCTCAAATAAATAAAATCTTAAAAAAAAAATTTACGTTGATTAATATGACTTAAGTAGAAGCACATCAAGTTTGAGTAAAATAACTTCTGGATATACTGTGTGGTTCGATTAGAACTGCATTTAATTTTCCACATTCTACTGAAGAGAATCTGGCTATCACTATTTCCCCTATGTTATAATATGGTATGATATAGTATAATATTACAGAGCAATATAGATTATTCCTTTTTTAACATTTAGGATTCTGTTTTGGATTTTGTCCCAGAGGCCAATGTATAACTACATTTTTTTTTTTCATTTGATGGGATCTTGGAAGCAAGACCGTACCTAAGGAGGACTAAAGGAAGGTTGTCAACCTACCCCCAATGTAAGTTACATGCTATAGGAAAATAATTTTAAAAAACAGATCAACAGGGGTGCCTGGGTGGCTCAGTCGTTAAGCGTCTGCCTTCGGCTCAGGTCATGATCCCAGGGTCCTGGGATTGAACCCCGCATGGGGCTCCCTGCTCAGCGGAAGCCTGCTTCTCCCTCTCCCACCCCCCCGCTTGTGTTCCCTCTCTCGCTGTGTCTCTCTCTCAAATAAATAAATAAAATTTTTAAAAAATAAAAATAAAAAAATAGAAAACAGATCAACAACTCTCTCTTGAACCAGTTACTATGTTAGAGTTGAAGATGATGCACGATGTAGGTACCAAACAAAGCTGTGTATCCTTTGTGCCAAAGGAGTGGGGATAACACACACACACACACACACACACACACACACACACACACACACATACACACACACACGTACGCATACACACCAACAGGAGGAAGTGCAGCAGGAAGGCAAGGGCCATCTCTGTCTGGCTCCTTGTGAATTTCAGTGCCTAGCACAGTGCCAGGCACAAAGTAGATGCTGAATAAAAATTTCTGAATAATTAAATGACTTCACCAAAAGAGAAGCCTTTACGGTTAAGGCTGGAACATGAAGGATGAACAGGAGGAATCAAGGAAAGACAGGAAGGTAGGACAAGTGGAAGGTAAGTGTGAGGAATAAGTTATAGAACACAATGTTTGATGTGCGAAGTTCATCGTGGGGAACTGGTGAATGGACAATTGGAAAAATAAAGAGAGAGTAAATTATGCATGTGTTGACGGCCTAGATACTGAATTTATGTTTTGTTTAATAATTACTGAGAATCTGATAAACATTTTTAAGAGGAGAGACATGATCCAATTTTATTTATTTATTTATTTATTTTAAAGATTTTATTTATTTATTTGACAGAGAGAAAGACAGCAGGGGGAGTGGGAGAGGGAGAAACAGGCTTCCCGCGAGCAGGGAGCCTGATGCAGGACTCAATCCTAGGACTCTGGGATCATGACCTGAGCCGAAGGCAGACGCCCAACCGGCTGAGCACCCAGGCGCCCCGATCCAATTTTTTTAAAGGAAGATTAATCTTGAAGTTGAGTGCAGGCAGAATGGAACAGAAAGGAACCAGAGGTTAGAGGTCTGGAAAGGAGTCCACTGTCAGTGTTCAGAGAGAGAGAGGACGTTTGGATTAGGGTAGGAGGGTAGAAGGGCTTTCTCTTCCTTAAGCTAAAAGAACTCTTACTCATCTCACCACCATCATGTTCTTCATCCTCACTCAACACCTTTTCTCTTTATTGAGCACTCCGTATGTGCTGAGCACTGCACAATGCAGGGCCTGTGTGTATCCGCCCGTTTCAGACTTACAGCAAGGCTATGAGATGCATGAGGTCACTATTCTCCATTTATTAATGAGAGAACTGAGTTGATAGGAGACCCATTCCCTCACTTAAGAGTCACAGAGTAAGGTAAATGGTGTAGTAAAGGTGTGTGTAAGCCTGAAGCTTCTTACAGACGTGAGTCCCTATACTCCTCTCCATCTGGTGTGTGGTGTTTGAAGACTCCACATAATGTGCTGATTTGGGGAAGTAATGCCAGAAAGAAGGAAAGATCAAAGATGACAACCAATGCTTGCACATGGGACATTAGAAGAATGTGGATACCATCACAAATTTGCAAAGATGAAAGGAGTCACACACGTGCTTAGAAATAACAAGACCTACGGGTGCCTGGGTGGCTCAGTGGTTAAGCATCTGCCTTCAGCTCAGGTTATGATCCCAGGGTCCTGGGATCGAGGCCCGAATAGGGCTCCCTGCTCTGCGGGAAGCCTGCTTCTCCCTCTCCTACTCCCCCTGCTCGTGTTCCCTCTCTTGCTGTGTCTCTGTCAAATAAATAAATAAAATCTTAAAAAAAAGAAATAACAAGACCTAAATAGTAGTATACTAAATAACATATATTCATTTTCTCATTTAATCCACATTATAAATATTACAGATAAGGGGGGGAAAGCCCAAAAAAGAAATATGGATTGTGCAAACGTGTGTTGCTGGTCAATAGCAAAGTCAAGACATAACATGGACAGCCTCACTCCAGAGCCTGTTTGCCCAGGGACTACGCTGTACCAGAAACACTCCAGTTTGTTTTGAGAAAAATCATGTTTCAGGGTACGCAATAGTGTCTTTTAATTATTTATTATTTATCTACTTTTCAAATTTTTCTCCACACCTATTTGAAAACAATTCCCAAGGCCTCAATCAGATAAATGTACTTCAACATAATGAGATTTAAGACATTTATGAAGTAGACAGTACATGTGTACACACATCTAGAGATAGGTGTTTAAATTGCAATAGTTTTCTTTAGTAGTAGATGACGGGAGATCTTAATTTAAAACTTCTTAAGGCTTTTCTTCTCCCTCTCCAAGATTTCTATAATAATTGTTATATAACTTCTATAATCTGAATGAAATAATGTTTCTGGGAGGAAAATGAAGAAGAATTCAGTGAGGAAAGAGGAGCAAACAGAAAGTAAGCGTAGACAACCAGCTGGAGCTGGGAGTGAGGCTGGAATAAACAGGCAGGCTTTCAACATCACATTATGAAGAGCTGGAATTAACGCAAGCATAGAGATTTTTGTTCCTAAATCTGAAATGCTTTGGACTCTAAAATGCCCCTTCTCTCTGCTGAAGAGTGAACCAGCCATTAGGCAAAGCAAGTCAGAGCACACTTGTTCACTCCGTAAAATTGACCGCTGAAATCAACAAGATCAGAACAGTCTCCTTCTCAATGGATGCCGGGCCCCTTCTCAGGAAGGGACTATACAGTCAGTTAGATTGCACCTTGAATAAATCATTTATTGGAAATCACTGGGAACACTGTTTTTTTTTATCAAACCTACCTTTCTCTTTCTTCACTGCCCACCAGCCTCTCCCATGTATATCTCACAGACTCAGGAATACAGATCACTCAGGGCAATAAACTGTTTTGCCTATGAAATTAACTTTCCTTCCTTCAATGTCTCTATCCTTTTTTGCGTCATAGAGGCAGAGATTTTCCTGGGCCTGTTCACCACTTTTAACCCCACTGCTTAGCATAGAGCCTGACAGTAGGTACTCAGATATGAAAACATTTATTGAGTTCGGTAAATGAAGCTAAAATGGAATTTTCAATGGCAAGAGTAAAGAACTCTTTCAACCCACAAAATATTAATGTTGTCCTCCCAAATAAGGACTATTACAGAAGGAAGTGTTATTCACAATTGACTTAATGATAATGTTATTTCACCCCATGTTAAACTCTGGAGTATATTAATAGTGCTAACTACTTAGAAATGTAAGCAATACACTTACAAATGTGTAAGCAATTTACTTCTACGAAACACATTTTTTCCCCTAGTACTTTTTTTTTTTTTTTTTTTTTTTTTAGTTTTTATTTGCTAGCATTTATTGCTAGGTTAATTTAATCCCCTAGTACTTTTTTGACTTATTACTTCCTGACACAGAAAGTAGGAATTACAATTTCTCCTTTATGATTTGAAACCACTTCTATAGACAGTCTTACTAGGAAAAGCAGTTTTTTTCCACATGGACCTTACAGGAAGATTCTGAGAGCCAAATTTCCTCTTTGTACAGTAAGCAATCTTTGATATTTCCAAAACTCTGGGGCCTTGGCCTCTGGCATTCTAGATCATAATAGCATTTGTATAGATAATTATTAAACTTCATCTGCTTACTCACCTCATACTGTGACAGATGAATGCTACTGCTACTGCTAATCATCATCATCATCATTATTATTGGCTATTTACTACTGCTGGCCACTGTGCTAAGCTATTTAAAAGCATTATCTTTTCAGTGCTCTGAGGTGGGTGTTAAAAGTCATCTAGTCCAGCATTAACTGTATGATTTATGAATCCTCTGTACAACTCCCCACTGGGAGACACCGACATTCAAATAATGAACTGCAGGACTGAAGATGTGATGAGTTTTGAAACAGAGAAGCAAAGCAGACCAAAGCACAGAGGAGATGCAATTCCCTGGGGAGGACTCAGGCTGCTTCTAACAGAAGGCACGGTTAGCTGAGTCTTGAAAGATGAGAGAGTACTTGTCATATGGTTGAAGGAATAAAGAAGAATTGAATAAATATAAGATTTGGTAAGAATCACAGATGTACCGCGACTATTAATTAACCAGAGTTGTGAGGATGGGGAAGGAGAAGGAATTTGGAAAGGGCTTCTTTTTATATCTGATGCTAAGATCATCTGAATTCTTACTTTTCAAGTAAAACTTTCAATTTTGGGTGAAGGGTTCCACATTCTGATCTGTACAGTGAAAAATTGTTTAATAATAACTACTAAACTCTTTCTGTATGTCAAGCACAGTACTTACCATTGCACATTTATTATTTCATAAAAACAAATTCATGAGATAGATATCATTTTCCCACTATACAAGAGAAGAAATTAAAATTTAAAATTTGCCCAGCATTACACAGCTTGTATGTCTATGAGGCACTCATTCATTCAACTGTTCCTCGAGAGTCTGTGATGTGTCTGTCAAAATCTGAAAGCGGGTCAGCCTGATTTGAAAACATTTGTTTTAACCACTACACAGCACCTGTCCCTCCCTTAGCATCAGAAAGAGATTCTATATTTTTTCTTTTTCACATTTATTATTTTTTTAAAGATTTTTTTAAAAATTTGAGCGGGGGGCGCCCGGGTGGCTCAGTCGGTTACCTTCAGCTCAGATCATGATCCCGGGGTCCTGGGATTGAGCCCCATGTCGGGCTCTCTGCTCAGCGGGGAAGCCTGCTTCTCCCTCTCCCACTCCCCCTGCTTGTGTTCCCTCTCTTGCTGTCTCTCTCTGTCAAATAAATAAATAAAATCTTTAAAAATTAAAAATAAAATTTGAGAGGGGGTAGAGAGAGAGAACAAGCGGGGAGAGGGGTGGAGGGAGAGGGAAAAGCAGACTCCCTGCTGATCAGGGAGCCTGATGCGGGACTCGATCCCAGGACCCTGAAATCATGACCTGAGCCAAAGGCAGATGTTAACCGACTGGGCCACCTAGGCGCCCCTCACATTTATTATTATCTTTAAAATTCTCAGATGACTCAAGAACGAGTCGTATTCTATAGAAGTCAAAGTGTGAGGCTACTAAACACATTTCTCATCTGGAGCATGACAGAGATTTAACACAAAGCTGTGCATCATTATTTTAGCAATGCTCTGAATGCTGAGTTCATGGCTTAGGCCATTTCACTGATAAATCCCATTTTTCAGGGCACTTATAATCTAGCAGTTAATATTTTTCCTGTGTGAAATAGGCTAAGACAAGGGAGTATTTTACTCTGGCAAAACAGTACACACAAAATAGCTATTAAGTTTTAAATGATCACATGAGAGAGATAACTAGGTAAGACAGGATTTGAAGCCTAAATCTAGGGCTGTGGTGGAAAAATCTAGGGCTTCGTACAGAGACTGACAAAATACAACCGATTGGGATAAATAGGAATCATTAATATTTCCTTTGTATTCATTCAGATGGGGTAACGAAGACTTAGTGAAGACACGCAATTGGCTTGCGGCCCAGAGCTGGTAAGCAATGGGGTGAGGCTGTCCTCCAAGCTGTTTGCCTGGAGAGCCCATTGTCTTCGCTCTATCTCTATCGTACCTCCCCCATAGGGAGCGGGTGAAAATGACATGCAATAATGCAGGTGAAGGGTTTAGCAGAGCATGCGTCAAATAAGCACTCTCTTTAAAATCAGTTTGACAAATACGTATGAACATTTAAGTGCTGCCAATCACTGTTCTTGGCCCTGAATAAATACAATAAAATATATAACATACATGTCTGGCTCATGGAGCTAATGTGTTAGGTGGGAGAGACCCACAATAAACATGATAAATAAAGACAGAAGTACTACGCCGGATGACAACAAAGTGCTATAGGAAAAAATAATAGTAATAAAGCGCAGAAGTGATAGGAAGCGTCCAGGTGGGATTTTTTTAACTTTAGATATGGAAAAGTCTAACCAAATAGGTTCTATTTGGCTGAAGGCTGGAAGGGAGGGAGTCATGCGGTGGCGTGGCGTGGCGGGACGGGGGACGGGGGGGGTGCGGGGGAGGAGCATTCCAGGCGGGGTGCGGGGCAAGTGCGGGAGCTCCGCAGCGGGCACGGACATCCCAGTTCCAGGAACCGCAGGCAGCTAGCGAGCCTGAGGGCAATGAGCGAGCGAGGACAGCAGTCTGAGGGCAGACGCGAACGGGAGGGCAGTGTGTCCTGACCATGCTATGCTTTTTAGGCTACTTGACATCAGCTTAGGCTTTTACTGGGCGTGAGGCCCCACTGCAGGGTTTGACAGGAGGAGGCCCTGACCTGACTCGGGTTTTAGCGTTTCACTGACTGCAACAGGAAGAGAAGAATTGGCATGCGTGCAAGTACAGAGATAGGTTTGGAGGCCGCGGCAAAAATCCAGCTTCGAGATGGTGGTGGTTGCTTAGGCTGTGGAGGCAGAGAGAAGGATCAGATATAAGCTAGGGTGGAGCCTTCTTAAATTGGCATCTGGCCAAAATTACGATCCGTTGGTTGTTGAGCTGAGATGCAAAGCCACATAGGCCTGACTGAAGTTTTACACAATGTGCTAGGGGCGCCTGGGTGGCTTACTCGTTAAGCGTCTGCCTTCAGCTCAGGTCATGATCCCAGGGTCCTGGGATCGAGCCCTACATCAGGCTCCTTGCTCCACGGGAAACCTGCTTCACCCTCTCCCACTCCCCCTGCTTCTGTTCCTGCTCTCGCTCTCTCTCTCTGTCAAATAAATAAATAAAATCTTAAAAAAAAAAACAGAACAATGTGCTATACTCTTTGTCTCTGAAATGTATTAAAAGCTCCCAGTCTAAGAAAGGCATTAGGCCAAGCACTGCAGATGAAAGAGATGAGGGTGACTATCCCTGCCCCTTTAAAAACTTAACTCTATCAAGAGGACAGTATACGTGACTATAAGCAGCGGCACACTGTGGCCATATGCGTTCCTCCAATAAATATATTGGGTGCAGTTTTAGGTGCTGGAGATAGATCGATAGAATAGACAAAAATCCCTGCTCTCATGGGGCTTATATTCTAGTAGAGTGAGACAAAAAATTAGCAAGTAATATAAATTATACAGCATTCTAAAAGGTAATAATGAGGGACTTCAACAAGATCAAGCCCATACCTGTGCAACACTCTTAGTACTGAAAAATTATGACCGATGTAATGTCCATGTAAAAGAAATTGGCTTAATAAGGTGGTATGTCCAGTCTACAAATTAGTATGCAACAGTTTAAAAATACAGAAGTAAATCTAATGAATCAATGAGATTTTTACTTTAAGACAGATAATAAAGAGCAAGATAATGAGTGAAGGGAAAAGCCTGATGTTATACACACACACACCTCTATGTACACATGTATGTATATAATGCCACAGTATATTCTGGAATGACAGATGATAGGGTGAAAGGTACCACCTTGTTTAGGAATCAAGGCTTCCTAGATTTGAATCCTGTGGGGAATATAGTTCCAACCCTTGCTTTCCCAACCACGGGCCAGTCCACAGGCAGCCGTCCACAGCTCTGTGGCTTTATGGCCGGGGCACGATACACTGGTAGTCCTCTGCCCCACCTTGGCAACAGCTCTGACAATTACATACTTTGATCTACTCTGGAAAAGCTGAGACCCTTAAAGAGGACAGGGTTGGTCCTGGGTGAGGACAGGAGTTCTTCAGTTTTTCTCCTGTCTCCCAAGGCCTTCTTGGAGGCTTGGGGGTGACCAGGGCCCCTCCTGGCCTCCTTTCTCCGGCTCTGCCACCATCTCCTCGAGCAGTGCTTTGCTCCGTTCTGTCTCCCCCGGATCACTACGTGTGATAAACCACTTCTGCCAATGTGCTAGCAGATAAGGCTTGTGTTCACAAACTCTCCCATCCCCCCAGTGCATGAGCTTTATTTTAAAAAGGGATTTAGGAGGCACAAGCATTGCATGAGATTGTGTATGAGGAAACTAGCTGTTACCCATAAACCACTGTACTTAAACTGAGTTATTAAAATGATTATTAACTCTCCCACCCTCGCTACGGTACACACATTAAATGTTATGATTATTAATAACCTTCTCACCTCCTCCGCAGTATACACATTGGGAAATGCTATTACTAAACTCCCTCTCCCAGCCCTGCTCCTTCTGTCACTGGGAAGGCATTCACAGAAACTGTGCTAGGCTTAAAGGCCAAGGATTTTAGTCTTCCCTATTCCTAGCGCTGCCTAATAATCTTTTTCCTTATTTATTTATTTATTTTATTTAAATTCAATTAGCCAACATATGGTACATCATTAGTTTTTGATGTAGTGTTCAATGATTCATCAGTTGCGTGTAACACCCAGTGCTCATCACATCACATGCCCTCCTTATGGCCCATCACTGAGTTACCCCATCCCCCCACCCACCTCCCTTTCCACAACCCTCAGTTTGTTTCCTGGAGTCAAGAGTCTCATATGGTGTGTCTCTCTGACTTCTTCCCCTTCAGTTTTCTCTCCTTTCCCCTATTGTCCTCTGCACTATTCCTTATGTTCCACATATGAGTGAAACCACTCTGGAAAACAGTAGGGAGGTTCCTCAAGACGTTAAAAATAGAGCTTTCTCCTTATTTATAAGCTTACAAGGTATTTGAACATGCTTTATCTCATCAATATTCACAATGAGACTGAGGTAGACTCCAGTGTTCCCATGTTATAGATGAGGAAACAGGCTCAGAGCATGCAGTCACTCACCAGCGTTGTTACAAGGCTGGGAATTAACCTAACTTGTCTTCTTCCAAACACATGTTCATGTACCACAACCCAAGCTTGGTCCCTGAAGGAGCCTTGCCCAGAACAGGGGAGTGTTTCCCCTCCTTCTACTCAAGAACACATGAGGGTGCTGGTGGATTAGGAGGATGCAGAAGAAGGAGCCCAGGAACCAGAGTGAAGACTACATGGTTTGCAACTGTCCACACCTTGTGTGAGGACATCTGTATGGGAGCCCACAGGCCACACCTGCAGGTGCACACTCTTGAGTCTCTTGGCTCCTGTGTTTCCCTGCACAGGTATCTGTTTCTGGATCCTCTTTCAAGTCATCAAATAGAATGCTCCCTAACACACTGCACTTCCCTTGCAGGGTCCTCTCTCCTTTAAATTCTAATGATCTCAACTTAAATGTAATTGACTCAAGGAGACTGTTGTAGGTTGAGCTGTGCTCCCTAAAAAATTATGGCCAAGTCCAAAGTCCTGATACCTTTGCATGTGACCTTATTTGAAAATAAGGTCTTTGCAAATGTAATCAATTAAGAGGAGGTCTTATGGATTAGGGTAGGCCTTAATCCAGTGAATAGTGTGCTTTTAAGGAAAGGAAAATTTGCACAGAAACACACACAGAGACACATACAGGGAAAAACGCCTGGATGAAGGAGGCAGAGACTGGAGTCATGCGTGGACAAGCCAAGGAACACCAGGGATTGGCAGCAACTACCAGAAGCTTGGAGAAAGGCCCAGAAGAGATCCCTGAGCCTCCAGAAAGAACCAACTCTGCTGACACCTGGGTTTCAGATTTCTGGCCTCCAGAACTGAGAGAGAATACATCTCTGTTGTTTTCATCACCCAGTTTTTGGTAATTTGTTACAGCAGCCCCAGGAAGTCTTCCTGTTTTTTCCAGATCAGGCCAGGTTCTTCTCCTGTACATTTTCACAGCATTGGCTATTTTTTTCTAAATAGTGTTGTGTCGCAGCATGTGGTTATATATTTGTTTGATTTTTTTATCAATATTTATTGCCCCACTAAAAAGGAAGCCCCGTGAAAACAGATGATGTGGGGTTTTGCTCACTATAGTGACTACCATAAAAACAGTACAGTCTGCAATAAACTATTTTTTAAATAAAAGAAAGAGTGAATGAATGATTAGATTGATGAACGCAAGAAGAGAGCAGAGCGCTTGCAACTATGGCCTGAGGGTGTGGGAGAAGCGTTCACCTGAAAGCAAAACAAAGATCTCTCTCTCCATCTCTCTCTGTCACAGACCTCTGTCTCTCTTCCCTCTCTCAATCTCTCTCTGTCTCTCTCTCTCTTGCTTGTGCCAAGTTAGATTCAGAAGATTTGTCTTTTTAAAAATCTGTGGCGAATGATAAGATTGACAAGACAGTTAAGAATATCAGGGAAAACTGTCAACTCTAACAGTGATGATAAACACTGTAAAAGTGTAAAAAATGAAAACAAACGATTTCTTTCTACAAGTTAGAGAAAGTGGATACTCTTTATCATTTTGTCTTATCAAATGGCGCAACAGTAATTATTTGTACCATTAATTTTGTATACATTCTAAAACGGCAGACTATTTTTATTTGATGAAAACAGTAAAAATCATACATATTTTTTCTATCTTTAGAGTTAGCTATTTAAAATTTAGTCACATACCCATATATCTTAAAAATTACAGAAAAATGATGTTGCACAATGGTTAAGGGTCAGAGCTCTGGAGTCAGACCCCAGGGCGAAAAGACCAGCTTTAACCAACTACAGTGGTTACATTGGACTTGGACACATTATTTAACTTGTCTCTGCCCAGCTTTTAATTTCTGCCTCATAGGGTCATGATTTGGATGAAAAAAGCTAATATATGCAAATACATACAAGAGTAATTGGCACACAGTAAAACTCAATACATTTTAGCATTATTATTACTATTAGACATCTGACGTTTGATGAGACCTTGGTGAAGAGTCATTGAGATAATCTCATCCATTTATGTCATAACTATAAATTACAAATCATTTTCTTTTTTCATCTTTCAGAATTAAAAAGTGATGAACGAAATAGACTGGTGAGCGACGCGTGGGGTTACGGATGGCAAAGAGATTTTGCAAAGACTTTTCTTTGTAATAAAAAATGCTGAAAGCTTAATTAATCTTTTGGGGGGGTGACAGAGAGTGGGGGGCATAAAATAAAATGTCCCAAAATATGGAATTATAATACCTTATTTCCATTCTAGTTAAGGCATTAACTTATTTTTATGGTAATTTTTTAAGTTCAAGTTTTTGTCCTTTAGTGTCAGTCTTGCCAAGTCCCAATTTCAAAGGATTTTTAAAAACTCAGGTTTAATGGCTTAAGTGGTTTAAAGATTCAGAATTCCAATTAATTTTGGGGTTGAACTTCTGATTAGACATGTCAGATTTCAGTATAAAGTCAAATCTATTTAGTATATCTGTGGTGTTTCCTCCTTCCCAAAGAAATACTTTTTTCTACTGACATTTTCAGTAACTTGCTTAACGAGTTTTAGGGACAATTATTTAATATATTTAAACTTAGCTCTTGGTGTCAAATAGGATCATTTTCATCCAATCTGAGATTTAATGTTGACCAGTCAGCTGGCAGGTGCTACTGCCTACACTGGAAAACTGCTGAGGTTTAAAAAATTCCTTTAAGGTTCTATTTTGGCTAGAGAAGATAAAGTTCATTTTCCAGAGGGATGCCGGCAGCTCCTTATCTTTTTGGGTGTTTCCAATCTTGTCTCTGTGGCTAATTTGGGGATCACAATCATATGATGGGCAGCGAAAATAGAAACAGGACTCCTCAGTGGGCTGTCTACACCACAAGCAGTCATTACCCCAGGCCAGAACTTCCTGATAGATGGAGAGGCCATGCAGGAAAATGAGCCACCCCAATGATCCCTACAGGTCCTATAATTGTCTAGTGAAATTGATAGGCTATGCTTGTCAAAGCTGCTATTTGTCATTCTCCCGGACTCCCTCCATCTTTGTGGCTGGCAATTTCCATCTGCAGCTTTCACAGTCTGATGTATAATTTGGCCACTCGTGCCTCTCTGAATTTTGCCTCCATGTTACTTCTCCTTTTGAGACTGCATATTTCTCAAACTTTTCTTATCTCTTAGTATTGTTTGGATTCATTCTTTGCTGTTGGAAGAATCAGAGTTCATCTTTGCAAAAAATACAGTAAAGATGGAAACCACTGTCAAATGAAGAAAATAAAACACAGAAAACAAAAGTTGTTTTTAAAGACATAGGAATCCAATTTTAGGTCTCTTGTCCTTTTTTAAAAATTTATTTATTTGAGAGAGACCAAGTGGGGGTGTGGGAGGGGCAGTCGGAGAAAGAGAGAAAGTCTTAAGCAGACTCGCACTCGGACCCCAACATGGGGCTCAATCCCACAAACCTTGAGATCATGACCTGGGCCAAAATCAAGAGTCGGATGCTTAACCGATTGCGCCACCAAGGCGCCCCTTATGCCTCGTCCTTTTGACCAAAGTAATAAATATATGTGGCTCAAAGCTTATAAAATTGTGACAAATTTTGTGTTAGAGGTTCTAAATTAGAGGCTGAATAAACTGAAGGCACAGAATAATAGAAGCACAGGCAAGCAAGTCAATCTGTTTTGTATGTGACCATTTTTGGACATAGGACCAGAAGGATTTTCTCCCCTCATTCTCAAAGTTAAGACTATAGATGAGTATTCACAATCAAGTTAGAGTCAAACCAAATTGAAGACATGATAAGTATTAACACTCAGGACTCTTATGGAGTGATTTTTGTACCAAATTTGGCAGTTTATAGGTAGTTACCAATTGAACTAAATTAAGGGCTCTTTAGCACAAGCTTAAACAAAGAAAAGCCTATTCATTGGTTGACAGGATAAAAAGGAAAAGAAAATGGCACGAATTGCTGGGTTTCCTTCCACACCCATTTTAGAAGGCAGAAGACCCTCAGGATCCAGGCTTTCTTTCCTTAAGACTCAACATAGGTAAAATTTATGATGGCTTCTCTTAGTCTGCAGCTTGGCTATACCAGTTCCCATATTTCCTCTCTAGGGAGAGCCAGAATTCCTTCTTATGGCATTACTAACAGGGATAGCAGTGCTCCAACTGAAGCAGGCCTCACTTGTGCCCTTGGCCCAGACATTTCTATTCTTCCTTAGCTTCTGACCAGCAAAGCAGGGCTTGCTTTTCTCTTTTCTTCTCCTACTGTTATGGAAGCGAAGGTGTATCTGTGTGTGTGTGTGTGTGTGTGTGTGAAAGAGACAGAGAGAGAGAATGTCAGAGAGCTAGCTAGTTCAGGGATTTTTCTCCCTCATTTATACTCATTTATTATATAATGATTTATAGGAGTTGAGAACTAATGTTTGGCATACCTGCTTGACTTAGATATAAGTTAAATAAATCAAAATATTTTTTTTCTGGTAAGGTTATGCAGAATAATACATATTTCTATTATGCATTTGAAAGCCACAGCACATCCAGTATCTAAAATCTGTGAATATAATATTAGAATATTGCTTCCGTTTCAAAGAAGAGACAAAAACAAAACAATATTCTGTGGAGATCTTCTCAATATTACAGATCATTACCTGTCTTAACTCTCCTCAATCCAACAAGGTTAGGTAAATACAAAAATAATGTTAAGACATATCCCAGTGGAGACTGGACAAAATTTAGTAAGCAGGAACCAAACGCTAGTCATGCTTAAGATTTTTTTTTATTTGGTATAAGCTTTACTGAGACTAACCCACTGCACAATTTTGGGAGATGTCATTCATGTATGCTCCCTAGAATTGTGCAAAGTGGTGATACAAAAACAAATACAATATGGTCTTTCATTCATGCCCTCTGGTGCACAGAATAAAGACAACCTCTCTGGCATTGAAAGCTCTACAATCTGACCCAAATCTCATTTATCACAATCTATGTAGCCTAACATTTGGCTATAAAGAATCTATTTGCTACCCACCTTTTCCTATAATTGGCCTATACTGTTCCACCCCTTCTTGTTTTGCTCATGTTGTGACCCCAATCATATAAAGCAGATTATAGATGTAGATAGATAGATAGATAGATAGATATTGGTGTGCAGATAATACATATATGTGTGTGTGTGTGTGTGTGTGTGCGTGTTTTATTATTATATGCTGTAGGTAAAGGAAACTGAGAGAAAATAGAGCTGGAAAGGTAATTTAGGCCAGCTAAAAGACTTATTCAGTAGGCCAAATGGATTGCTGATGGTTTGAATAGGTGTGTGACATGAACAAAGTTGTGCATTAGTAAGTCAAAATGGGTTACAGTAAGAAAATTACTGCAATTGTTAAACAAGATAGAATTAGGCTTTAACCTTGGTGGGTATAGAGAAGATAGATGTAGAAAGATTTCCAGGGTAAGAGAAGGTAATTGACAAACAGATCCTGAAAGTTATCTACATTGGTAAGAAAATTAGAGAAGGAGTGTTTTATACGAGTAAGACCATGAAGAAAGAAGGTAGGAAGACAGGCAAGTGAGGTGGGAATAGGGCTGAGTGGCTTGGGAAATCGAGATGAATTAAAAAGAATTTCTTTTCCAGCAATATACTGATCTAGTTTTCTTGAACATTTTGCCCACTTACACACCTAAATTTACAGTTAACAACAATAGCAACAACCAATAATGGACCAAAAATAGGATTCCAGGAATGTAAACAAACACCACAGATGATTCAATCCTAGGGGTATCATCAAAATGTGATGATTCTTGGACACTAGGGACAGGAAATAAACCCTAGTGTCTATCAAGAATATGGCCTTTTATTTTAGGAAGGAGCCTGCACATAATTGGGTTACCAAAAAGAACTAAGTATCAGCCAACTCTACCAGAAGAATACCAAGGCAAATTGCCACAAGTCATCCATCCTTTATGATGGTGTGTGACCTGAAAATATACTACCTATGTTAGTTGAAAACATGTTGGATGAAAAACCAGTGATCTAAGTGAACAGACAGAAGCAAACTGAAAACTTATTTGGAGAAGCATACCATCAAAATAGATCTCAAAAAATTCTCCCAGATAAAGTTCCAAGGTAGAAAATTTTACTGGGAAAGAGGAGCAGACAATAAAATCAGAGTTACAAAGGTCCAAATATTGAAATCATCAGGCACAGAATATAAGTTATATATGCTAAAAATACTAAAAAATAAAGTAAGATTTTAAATACAAGCACTAATTATAAAATATACAATTTTTATAAAAATGATGAAAATAATCACACAAATAGAATTTCTAAAATAACCAAAATTGAATCTATATAAGTGTAACAATAATTGAACATTTAGGAAGGAAAAAAATAAGTATAGTTGAAAATTAAATGGATGGTGACTATCACGTTAGATACAGATGGGAGTTTCACAAGGCATAAAAAAAGCCAATCTTAGAATTTCAAAACAAAAGAACTTCAGAGATAAAGAGTATGTTTTGACTTGCTTCAAGTCCCAGAGCTAGTTAATGGTAGATCTAGTGATAACATCCAGATCTCTCATACTTTCTGCTCTCAAGAAGAGATGGTGTTGTGCTCTCCCTTTGTCTCCTTGCCTTCCCCTACTGGGGCCTCTAGTGCTAAAGAGAATGAGAGGAGGGATCTCCAACATTGGAGGTGGGGCAACGTAAGAAGAGAGCGAACAGGGGAGTCGGGGGGGATGATGCACTCTCCTGTAGGACTAAATTATCTACTAAATTTCAATCAGCTTCTCCATGGAAAATCAATGGATCCTCTTTGATAATCAATCAGCACGACCATTACTCAACAGTGAAGTCTGACAGGTTTTGCTTCCTTAACTTGTACAGATCTTCAGCTGTCAGTAATTTTTGTAGTTGATAAGGCTGATTATTCTGACTTTGAAGAAAGGATCTGAGGTGGAGTTAGGAAGCTTCTCAGAAGCAGAAATGCTGCAGCGTGGCTGTGTGTAAGGGCAGCCTGAGGCCCAATGGAGCTGTGTTTGTTCACTTTTCTGATGGATGCAGCATTTACTGGATGAAGCCAGAGAGAGAAAAATAGCACTCACAGCATAGCAGAGTGTGAATAACAAGGTACAGGCAAACATCTGCACACAAATCAGCCGGGATAATTTTATCTCATCATCTGCTATAGCCAGGATGCGTGAGAGAAATCTCTTTTTGGAATCTGCTCATTGGTGCTTCAAGACAGACTATTCCTTGCTCTTAAGGATAATTATCCTCTGATTACTCGATTCCTTGGAATGCCTTTTGAATCAGACAAGCCCATCGTGAATGTGTGGAAAAACTTGTCTTGCTCAAGCTGGGTTTGAACCCCAGAGTTCTAATACAGTCACTTATCTTTTCTGCACCTTAAGCAGTAGATTATCGGAGCCAGAAGGGAATTCGAAGAGCATTTAACTCAGAGACAGTAAATGGTCACTTGTTAAGTAAAAGATATGTTTGAGATACTATGCGACTCTTGGCAAAACTCTCTCCACTTTGGGCTTCAACTTTCAGACCAGCAAAGTGAGAGTTGGGCTAAGTGAAATCTAAGGTCAATTTCAGGGCAGAAATGCTCTGACCATCTATTTTCAGGATAAAGTGGCTGGAAGGTTGGTCATTTAGTTTAACACAAAGCATTGAAAGAGAGCAGTTCAATCTTCTGCATAACTAAGGACTTGCAATTTAAAGCTATAATTCTGTTTTTTATGTATCAGAAAAAAAAATTTTTTTAAGTGCCGTTTTGGCATGGATGTGGGGAAATTCTCCTATACTGTAGTGGAAGAGTAAACTAGCACAATCTTCCTGTACAGCTATGTGGCAACATATTTGACAATTGAAAATGCATGCACCCTTGACTTACACATTCTACTTCTAGGAATTTCTACTATAGGTAGAGTTGCACATGTGTGAAAGACTTTTGTGTAAGGCTAGTCACTATAGCATTGTTTGTAGTAGCAAGAGACTGGGAACAATTTAAATATCCGTATCTACAATGGAATACCTGTGCAGTGGAATATCATGCAGCTGTGATAAAGAGTAGAACGGAGAGAAAAGTCTTAAAATGTGTTAATAAGAAAACACTTTTGCAGAAATGAATCACCTTAGCTACCTGATTAAAGAAAGGCTTAAAAGGGATGCCTGCTCTTTTCGTCTTCCCCAAGTCTTGAGTATCAGGAATGGGTTCAAGGCCAGTAAGTACATTCTAACAAAGAACTGACCAGTAACTCTTTGCAGTCAGCACTTGTAAGGATGGGGATGGGGACTCTGGCTGAGGTATTCTATTCATGATCTCTTCCTCTGTCTTGTCCCTCTTCCCAATGATGCCTATGTGTTAACATCTTCTGTCATAAATACTCACAATTCTCTTTCTTAACACCTTTAATGGCCACCTGATATAATGGACATCTCTTTAAAAAAAAAGAATAACAGTTATAGTATTGAATACCCACAATGTGCCATGCAGTATGACTAGAAATTTATGTAAATTCGGCCATTTATCCTAAAAACTACGATCTACCTAAATATTACCTCCATCTGTCAGATGGGAAAACACAGATGCTGAGAAGCTTAATAATCTACTCAGAGAATGACAGTCAGTGAAGGGTTCTTTCTGCTGTCAAAGCTTATGTGTGTTTATCTTTGTGTTGTCCTCCTAGGACATGTGACCATTTTTTCTTTGAGGACATGTGAACATTTTTTTATACAGGAAGTTGAACAGTTTCAACAGACATTGTGACTTAATACATAGTTATTAATCCTACGCGCCAGGCATTGTGCTGAGTGCCTGGCAAGTGCAGCCAAGCTGTAAAGTCCCAGAAAGGACAGAAATGAACACGTGCTCCTAGGGATGCTGGATGCCCATGATGGATGTACAGCCAATATTGATAAATACACTGCTTCCCAAATGTCAGACATTTTCATACGACCCTCACAATTTTCACTATAGTTACATGCTACCTATAATATTATTTAATTAATTTTTCTTTAAATCAACTCATTTTTTCCTTAAAGTCCATCTATTTTAGCCTTCATCTAAGCAGGCATACCTGTAAACCCGAAGTTCTGGTGTGTTAGTAATATTTTTCTACTAAATGCTATAATAAATATATAATTATAGGGAGAAAAAATCCATCCATGTCCCATTTAACATCACACTTTAGGAAATACTGGATTACTGCCAAATTGTGGTAGAGTGATAGGGTCCCCTTTCACGATCCATGACATTCTCTCATTCAACTTTTAACAATGCTATTCCTCACAGAAATGCAATGTGTAGCCACCAGTTTTGCTAACATTGGTACATCCTCCCTGGTGACATATCCCACTCCAAATTTGACAGACATATACATTTTCTGTCATGCATTCTCCTTCCAAATGTTTGACTAAGACTGTTGATGTGATATGTAACAGCGGGTTTGTGACACTGAATTCGGTGAGTCAATGTTTGCTACATAAATCAGGTTCAAAATAGCAAGAGTCTTCCTAGCAAAAAGGAATTGAAACAAGAGGTGGGAAAGAAGCCATGATCTGAATTGATGTTTCCATAGAACTTGGGCTGTTTTGATGTAGGCGAAACATTGACTAGTCTGAGAAAAATCAGTTACAAAAAAGCTTAAGCTGGGGATGATTTTTTTTAAAGATTTTATTTATTTATTTGACAGAGAGAGAGAGAGGGAGAGTGCACAAGCAGAGGGAGAGGGGGAGTGGCAGACAGAGGGAGAGGGAGAAGCAGGCTCTCTGTTGAGTAGGGAGCCTGATGCAGGGCTCGATCCAAGGACCCCGGGATCATGACCTAAGCCAAAGGCTGACGCTTAACCGACTGAGCCACCCAGGTGCCCCAGCTGAGGATGATTTCTGAGTACTTTCTTCTAAGAGTACAAGTCAGAAAGAAGGGGGATTTAAATTTATATTATATACTACCAACAAATACTTACTTTCTAAAAGATTTTCTTAAGAGATATTCTTGGAAGTGTTAAATTATTGAGTATGAAAATATTCTACACATTTAGATACATATGATGAAATTCTAACGAACTAAGGTTCAAGTGACAATGGAAGCATAGTATCAATTTCAAAAAAAAAAAAGACAAATGAAAATCAAAATAAAATTTAAAAAAGGAAAGTGGGCCAAAGAAAGATCCACACTTCTCTCAGCAATGGGTTTCAGACATTGACTCTCAAACTTTGAAGAGATTTAGTGTCACCTGAGGAGTCAGTTAAAACTATCGAAGTTAGGCTCCGTCTCTACACATTCTGAATCAGCTCTGAGGTGAGGACTTGGAATCTCCATTTTTAGCAAGCTCCCAGGTGATTCTGACGTTCTGCACACTTCAAGACTTAACTGGCAGCTGGTCAGGTGGGAGGAGGAGCAAGTTGGAATTATGATTACCAACACATAGTTTAATTATGATTAATCATCAATCTACAGACTAAACATCCTTTAAACTTGTTCTTTTTCATCCACAATTTTAACTTCTGTTGCTTCCATTCTAATATGACCCCCATACACTTCAATATTCTGGAAACTGAGACACTGCTTACAATCGAAGTATTTTCTTTTCCTGAAAAGATGTTAGTAAATCAGTGTTACAAAATACAGTGAACTGTATCTTAATCAAAGAAATACAACATTTGTGAGTGACCTCCAAGGTCCATGGCATGAGGCCATGGTGTAATAGTGTGGATTCCTAGGTTTGAACTGTGGGCACTCTGAAACCAGCGTGTAGCCTGGGTTACTGCTGGTGAGTGAGCATAGGCAACTGCCCACATCCCAAAGCAGCCTTACTCTTTAGAAATGCAGTGATTTTCCTAAAGTATATGTGCTGCTGAAGCCAGCCGTGACTTTCCTTAAAGTGAAGCAACCATCACCACCTCACCAACAGCACATTTTGTTTCTTGGTGAAAATCATGACCCAGATTTAGCCAGTGGTTGGCTCTCGTGTGGGTATGGAAAGACCTAAGAGTGATCTTTGTATCTAAAAAGAGGTCTTTTGAAAAAAATCAAGAAGTTGAGCTGTGGCAGCAAGTAAGGTGTTTTAAATGAATCATACACGTAGTTTAGATTTGTGGAGCTGTCTTACGTTTAAATGATATTTTATAACCGTGTTAGGAAAACTTCATTACATTAGGGGAATTGCGAAGATCTCAGACATCTGCTGAGAATGTTAAGGGTCTACATTATGCAACTATTATATAAACTTGCATGTATTTGTGTATGAAGAGATACACACACAAGTAAAAGAAGTCAGAGAAACACAAATACTGTATGATCTCACTTACATGTGGAATATAAAAAAACCAAACTCATAGAAACAGATCAGATTTGTGGTTGGCAGAGGTGCGGATTTAGAGGATAAGGGAAATGGGCGAAGGTGGTCAAAAGGTACAAATTTCCAGGTATAAGATAATTTTTAGGGCTGTAAATGACTACAGTTAACAATACTGTATTGCATATTTGATAGTTGCTAAGAGAGTAGATCTTAAAAGTTTTCATCAAAATAAAAAAAATTGGGCGCCTGGGTGGCTCAGTTGGTTAAGCGACTGCCTTCGGCTCAGGTCATGATCCTGGAGTCCCGGGATCGAGTCCCGCATCAGGCTCCCTGCTCAGCGGGGAGTCTGCTTCTCCCTCTGACCCTCCCCCCTCTCATGCTCTCTGTCTCCCATTCTCTCTCTCAAATAAATAAATAAATAAATCTTTAAAAAAAAAAAAATAAATAAATAAAAAAATAAAAAAAATTGTCACTATGTATGGTGACAAATGTTAACTAAACTTATTGTGGTAATCATTTTGCTATATATATATATATATATCAAATCATTATGTTGTACATGTAAAACTAATACAATGTCATATGTCAATTATATTTCAATAAAACTGGAAAAAATTTAATTATATAGAAAAAAAGGAAATATACATGCACACATTCCCTTAAAATGTTTATGTAAACATCTATAATTATTTATGTATGCACCCATGCCTAAAATTACATATTTGTAATTATTTCTATGCATTTGCACATGGATCTATAAGCATCTTTATTTAAATAAGTACATATATACTAATGTACCCAGTATGCCCTTTAAATTATGTAAAAAATGCAATTAAATAGTTTCTGTGGTCTATCCTACTAACAGCAAGTCACATATTAATTATTCTGAAATCAATATGAAGTAAATGAGAGGGGAAAAAATTAATCTTTCTTTTCTTGCTTTGCTTGTATTTTTTTAAAAGATTTATTTATTTTGAGAGAGAGTGAGAGCATGAGTGGAGGGAGGGGAAAAGGGAGAAGCAGACTCCCCACTGAGCAGGGAGCCCCATGCATGGCTCCATCCCACGACCCTAACATCATGACCTGGGCCAAAATCAAGAGTTAAATGCTTAACCAACTGAGCCACCCAGGTGCCCCCCTAAAAATTTTTCAAAAAATATTGCCACTGCTTTATAATATTACAGAGATACATACATTCTGCGGTGACACACAATTTTATCATCTCTTCCATCAAATATATTAGCTATCAAAAAAGAAAAGTCAAATAAAATATCTGAAACCAACAGGTATGCATTGCATGTACAGCAAAGTGTCAAGAAGTGAAAAACACAACATACAATTTTTTGCAACGGGCTTATTTCACTTAGAAGTCAAAAATCGTAGAATCTAGTCTGAGCTTCGCCACCTACTAGCCGGGTGACCTTCAGAAACAAGTCATTTACCTTTTGAGACCCCATTTCCTGGTCTGTAAAATAAAGATTATAATACTTGCTTTATCTCCTTTCAGAGTTGTTGTGAGGTCCACTATGATAATATATGTGAAAGCAGTTTATATAGTGCTGTACAAATGATGGTTGTAGTTCTATCCTTCAATACCAATGTTTTAATGGTATTCAACTCTATATTATTATGGCACAATGAATTCAAAACGCACCAAGGTTTTGCTGAAGAGAAATGTAAAATAAAATGATAGATGTGATGGGGTACAGCTCTGAAAACTTAATTACATTATGCAAATGCAAGGTACTACTATTCTTTTATATCTTGATGCAGATTTCTGAATCAGTTATAGGGACACATTCCAAGGAGTGAAATGTCTAGGTAACAAATGACTGTTTCTGAACAGAGAGGAATAAAAACATTTACATTATTTTGTAAAGCCAAAATCTCAGGCTCTTACATTTTTCTGAAAATTACTCACTTTGTTGAAAAGGTAACACGTTAAATGACAGCATTTTACAACGATAGAGACATGAACGGATCCACCTTAAAAAAAAAAAAAACTGTCCTTATTTTCATGTTCATAGGGATTTTGAGAACATGGGCTTGAAGGAAAAGACAATAGGACCATGACTGCCAAGAAATAGATGCTTGTGCCTAATAGCAGGGGAAACATGCCATCAAACTCAGAGCCTGTGGTTTTCTAGAATCATGATGAGGTGGTTGCTGGTCCACAGGAGTGATGACAAAATGGTATATTCTATTCATTTATTCCTTTATTAGTTTATTCAACAGGTATTTCTTTTGCATTGGGTACTATGCTTGGAGGTGGAGACTCAGTAGTGAGTAAAAGGGATGGTTTCTTTCCTTCCCGGACTTTTCAATCAGGCAGCGGAAACGAATGTTAAGGAACATGGAAACAGGGTGACATACTGGTGACAATGCAGACAGCTTAGAGACAGATGCTGTAGGAATTGGGGACAACCTGATTTTATTAAGCCCAGTTTCCTCTTGGATAAAAGTGGAATAGTACTATCACTGACCTCGCAAGTATTTTAGAAAATTAAATGAAACAATGAATGTAAATTATAGTGTGTAACACACAGTAAATTCTTATGAGATGGTAGACTTTAAGGTGTTGATAAAGAGATCTTTACCAGCTATACAACTTAAAACTAGTTGTGCAGACTTTACGCCATTTAGAACATTCTACAAGGAACCTTGATTTTTCCATAATTTAGATTTCAAAAATGTATGCCATGTTTTCACTTTGAACTTTGTCTTCTGATTCAAATCCTCTCTGTTCTGATCTTTGGCTTTGTCTCAGTTCTTCAACTGCACACCTACTATCAGCCCCATGTCTGAAACTCTCCTCCTGTTCTGGGCTGACCTTTTTGGCTACACTCCACACTCATCTGCAGAAGTCATGCTTTGCAGCTACTCCAGGAAATAACTAGAAGGCCCATAGGACCAAGATTCCCACTGGGTTTCCCCCAGCCCAGGGAAGGGATTTGGTCAAGTTTATTTGTGATAAAGCAATTTATGTTCCCTAGGTCTCAGTTTCTGCATCTGTTAAATGACAAGATTTGATTAAATAGTGCCTTTTTATCCATCATTTTATAAAGTCCTGTTTCTCTTTCATTTTAATTTTGGTATGAAAAAGATCATGTTTTGCATATAGTCCCTTGTGAAATCATATGACTGTTGAAGCAATAGGAACATGCAGGATGGGAAACAAATTTTAAAGTCTTTCCACTAATAATACCTACACAAGGCTTCACGCACATTTCTTTGTGTGGCTTTCTCGCATCAAAAAACTGCTTTGCCAATATCAGTTAGTGGAGGGGGGAGGAGACATTTTAAAACTAGGAATTGGATGTTTCACTCGGTTGCTCCCTCATCCATCTTAATCTAGACACCATAACCACACAGCACCTAGCACCCACCCCTCCCACTTGATGGAAATAATGGCCATGTCTATGAATGTTTAAAAGCAAAAACGGAAGGGCACACATTTCAGCTTCAAATGTAGACACTTTCCATTTTCTTTCTCAAGTAAAAAGTTAAGCAGTAACTCTTTTGAGAATTCTGAATGTTGAAATAAATACTCTTTGTTATGCTGAGATCACAAACCCAAGTAGTGCTAGGTAGACAGGGCTTCTCTGAGTAATATGGTTAACAATTCAGAAATATGTGTAAAAGGAGGGCAGGAAAGTGAGAGTATAGGGAACTATCAAAACTGGTCATCTCCAAAAATAAACCACACCATCCCGAATATTGATAATATGTTGTATAAATTTGTGACATTTTATATTTAAAATATTTCTAGCCAAGAGTGATATAATGCAGCTGGTTCAGCTCTGTTTTCATTTTAAGGATGGTAGAATTAGCATATCTTTATTATACTAATACCAAATTGCTTAACATTTGTTTAACTTTTTTGATAGTTCACAAACTAAGCCTTTTTGCAAGTGTGAACCTTCATTAACATCAAGGTTCCATTTTTTAGGAGGTATTTTTTTTCACCATTTTAAAGATTTATTTATTTGAGAGGGAGAGAGAGCACACAAGTGGGGGAGGGGCAGAGGGAGAGGGAGAGAGAGAATCTCAAGCAGACTCCCCGCAGGGCGGAGCCCAAAGAGTGGGGGTGGGGGGCTCGATCTCAGGACCTTGAGATCATGACCTAAGCTGAAATCAAGAGTTGGACGCTTAACCGATTAAGGCACCAAGGAACCCCATTTTTTAGGAGGTATTTTTAACAAACAGCAATAATGTTAGGAAAAACAGTATTTATATTTATATTGAACATTCAGTAAGTACCAGATACTATTCTCCGGGCTCTGCATGCATCAATTTGCTTAAAACAGTCTGAAGAAGTAGGTAATCCCATTTTAGTTATAAAGAAATTAATAGTAGGAAAAACAGTAAATGTTTAAGTACACTGAGGATTCTCATTAATTAATGGGAGACCAGATAATTCTGACTAACCCTCAATCAATAAAGACAACTTAAAAGTCTGGGAAAAAAATCCGACTTTTAAAAAGCACTAAAGAACAAACAAGATTTGTAAAGAATTCCTAGGCTGAGATTTGGGGAGAAATAGGAACCCAGAGTCAAGAACACAGAGCAGTCAGGGGCTTTTGGTTTGATGGTATTTGCTAATCCAGAAGCAATGGCCAAGAGGCTGAAATGAGTTTTTGATAGACTAATGAGACTAGAGAGGAAAAAGCTGGGATCCAGGTAAACTGTCCTTGCTTTGGGCTGTGACCTCAGATGCTGCATACTTAAAGAAAAGATGAAGTAAAAGTAAAAGAATATTCATAAAGACTCCAGCCTGGCTGTGAGTCATCTACACGACCCAGAAAATCTCAAACTCCAAACTTAGATTAAGGTAATCCCAGATTGCTATTACTCACAGAAGACTGGGAAAAGCAAAAGAAAATTGCCATGGACCGCTCAAATGATTTCTACTAACGATTATTGAAATACCATGCTCAGCACACATTCAAAGGTGACATGAGGAGACAAGATAGCATTTGTGAGAAACCAGCAGAATCAAGAGACAACAGAAACATAAAGTCTTTAAGTATTGTAATCACCAGAAAGGTCCCATAAAACAGCTATGGTTACCTTAATTCAAGGAGATAAAAATTTAGCTTGAAAGTTTTGAAAGGCAACCTTAAAATATAAAGAGTGACATAGAAGAGAAATTATAGAACTGAGAAGGAATAGCAACCAAAATTAAGAAATCAATAGATGAGCTCACTGGCAGTCTAGGTGCAATAGAAGAATCAGTGAATGAAAGACAGGTCAACCATGGAGAGATCAAGAGATGGAAAATGAGGCAAGATGCAGGAGAAGACATCAAGGATTCTGCATTAAAGTCTGGTCTATATTCAGTGGAGCCACAGAAGGATCCAAGAGACAGAATGGGGCAGAGGCAGTGTTTAAAGAGATAATTGCTAAATTTTTCCCGGAATTGACAAAGCATACCAATCCATAGACTCAAGAAGTCCAGTAAGTACCAGCAAGAATCAAAGATAAAGAGAAAAATCTTAAGAGCTGTCAGCAGAATAGATGGGCAGCCTACAGAAGAACAGCAGTTATACTGATGGCAGACTTCTCAACAGAGACATGAGGAGCAGAAGACAGTGGAATGATACTTTCAGTCTGTCAAAAGAAAGTAACTGTCAAATAAGAATCCTGTATCTACTGAAAATATCCTTTAAGAATGAAGGTAAAATAAAGACATTTCAGATGGATATTAAAGACAATTCTGAAGAGTATTTTTCAAGCAGAAGGAAAATGATACAAGGGAGAAATAAGAACAGGAAAGTGATAAAAATCTGGGCAAATCTAAATGAACACAGACTACTTTAAAATTTGAATATTTCTTGGGAATATTTATGTAGTCTGTGTGAGCCATCATTACACATTACAGGAAAAAACAACACATGGCTTAAAAAGTCCCTATTCTGTTGTATCTATTAGCTGTCACTACATAGTTTGTCTTTTCATAGTAGTCTAGGGATAATAATCCCCAACACAGTAACTCTTTAAAAAAAAAAATACAATGAATGGACCAAAATTTTTTCATATAATTATTCACAAAAATAATAGCACATAGGTCTAGAATTCCAAAGGGGTAAATATGGTTTTAAGGAGTAGGAGGAAGATAGATGGATTAAAGTCAGGTTTTGATAACCCAAGACTATGTTACAATGACTAGGTTAGCACTAAAAGAATAGTTTGTAACTGCTAAATTAACAGAGAGAAGAAATTAAATGATTTTAAAAATTTCGTATTGGGGTGCCTGGGTAGCTCAGTCAGTTGAATCCAACTCTTGAGTTTGGGTGAGGTCATGATCTCAGGGTCCTGGGATGGAGCCCCACGTCAGGGTCCCCCTGACTCGGTGGGGAGTCTGCTGGTCTACCTCTCATCCTGCCCCTCCCCCCTCTCCCCACTCGTGCTCTTTCTCTCTCTAAAATAAATAAATAAATCTATTTTTAAAATTTTTTAAAGATTTTATTTATTTATTTGAGAGAATGTGAGAGAGCATGAGTGGGGGGGTGGGGAGAAGCAGACTCCCTGCTGAGCAGGGAGCCCGATGTGGGACTTGATCCCAGGACCTAAGATCATGACCTGAGCTGTAGGCAGATGCTTAACCTACTGAGCCACCCAGGTGCCCAATAAATAAATCTTTAAAAATAATAATAATAAAAATTCCCATTAATCCAAAAGAAATTAAGGAAGGAGAAGAAAATAAACTAATACAGAACTCTTGGGGCAAACAGAAAATATATAATGAAGTAGTAGATATAAATTCAAATATCAGTAATTACATTATATTTCATCAAATTACATTAACTTAAATTAAATACATCAGTTAAAAGATAAAATTGGCACACTGGGAAAAAACAAGCAAAAAATCCAAAATTACATGTTCTTTAAAGAGCTCTATCTATAGTACAAAGACATAAAATAGTTAAAAATATATAAATGCATATTTATGTTATATATTGTATAAACATAAAAACATAACTGAAAAAAGTGTTGGCTGCACTAATAACAAAAATAAATTTTACAGGAATAAATAGATTAAATTCATAATGATAAAATTCAATTTCCCCAGAAAGATATAAAAATTCTAAACGTGTATGTATCTACTAACATAGCCTCAAAGAACACAAAGCAAGTTGACCAAATTATAAATTAAAGTGGAAAAATCCATAATCATAGTGGGAGTTTTTTGTTTTTTTAAACTCTCCTCTCTGAGTAAAAGATGGCCATTTCAAGGGGTGCCTGACTGGCTCAGTCGGTGGAGATTGCAACTCTTGATCTCGGGGCCATGAGTTCAAGCCCCATGCTGGGTATAGAAATTACTTAAAAAAATAAAATCCTTTAAAAAAAAAAAAAGATGGCCCCTTCAAGCCATCTAATGACATTATTGTTTTTCAATCCTATTTCTTCCATACTTGGGTGTAGGAGAGAATGGGTGTTACCTTCCTTATTTTTCCCAAGGCTAGGACCTCTTAGGAAGGTTTAACCTTAGAAACAAGCGTTTAAGATCACCATGAGAGACTATGGACTCTGAGAAACAAACTGAGGGTTCTAGAGGGGAGGGGGGTGGGGGGATGGGTTAGCCTGGTGATGGGTATTAAAGAGGGCACGTTCTGCATGGAGCACTGGGTATTATACACAAACAATGAATCATGGAACACTACATCAAAAACTAATGATGTAATGTATGGTGATTAACATAACAATAAAATAAAAATAAAAATAAAAAGATCAATTATGGAACACTATACTACCTGTCAACAGGTATTAGTCCTCGTTATCCTGGGTATTCATAAATAGTTTACAATACAGAAAGTACTTGAAGGTACAACATTTTAAAACCAGTGAACTGAATGATTTCTAAAGGGTCCTCCACATCCGTAACATTTTAAAGATCAACTCATTGCTCTTTGCACTCTCTACCCAACTTTGCTGCAAATGACTAATCTAAGTATTTTGCTTCTGGTTGCAATTCTCACCCTTGCGGTTTTATAAATACCTGTGCACTTTTTCAGGGATGCTGTTATAAGTTGCTATCACAGATTTCAGGTCTGTGTCCTTGCTCTTTTTAGTTATTCCCTTCTTCCTTTCCCTACCCTTCCTTACTCTTCACTTCACTTCTCTCTCCCAGCTCTATCCCTTTAATTTTTTCTTTGTTTTTGATTATGCATTTTGCACATGGGAGGTTCCTTGTGTAAGGAGTGGCTGTTTCCTGAAAATTCCTCTTCATGATTTCCCCAAATTCCTAAATCTTTGAGAATTCGCACCAGCAGCCTCCAGAATATCATAAACTGAAATTTCTTATTTCTTTTTTTCCTATAGAATAAAGGGTATTTGACCTGAGACTTTTAAAGTACAAGACCAGCCCCAGAGAAGTACAGCCAACAAAAGGATAACGTGGGGCAATGTTACTCATGGAAGGATGGTGACAATATTTGGTTTACATCAGAAGTGTAACTGAAACCTCTTAAAAGCATAAAGTTGAACAAGAATCAAAATGACCTGCACTAATGCTTCAGCCAAGCTTGATTTTATTTATTTCTTATTGTTTTTTTAAAGATTATTTATTTATTTATTTGACAGAGAGAGAGACAGCGAGAGAGGGAACACAAGCAGGGGAGTGGGAGAGGGAGAAGCAGGCTCCCACCCCCCAGCAGGGAGCCCGATGCGGGTCTCCATCCCAGGACCCTGGGATCATGACCTGAGCTGAAGGCAGACGCTTAGCGACTGAGCCACACAGGCGCCCCCAAGCTCAATTTTAAACTAAGTATCCTTTCTCCTCTCTTCTGCAAACCTCCCCTCCCCCCTTCTTAGCCTTTTGTTCCAGGAACCCGTACCACCCCAAACACAGGACAGCCCAGGCTGACAGCACATACACAATTCCTGTCAAAACCGGCTGGATCCTGTACTTCCCTCCAAAGCCCTCCAGCCCCTTCCAGGGGGAGCGGGGAGACTTGCAGGTTTTGAAAGCCTGAGCCTGCTGCAGCTTCCTTGGCCCCACCAAGCAATAAAGCTATTGTTCCTCTTTATTCCCAAACTCTTCTTTGCATTACATATTTCAGCTCCGGGGCCCAGAGGTCAGTTTTTGACAGCAAAATGAAGAAACTAACTCATCTGATGTTAAAGATGTCAAGCGTGGTGTTCTGACAGATAAAAGAAAACTAATTTGCTGTTCTCCTGATACCGCAATACCTAATGTTCTCAAAGAATCGTCTGCTTTTAACAAATTAAAGGTAGAAGATCGCTACGGTTCCTCTCACTCCCATCCTCTTTCTGTCCGCCTGCAGCCCCTTTCACGTTGTACTGCAGGAGAGACGCTCGACTTTCATGATGCTTACAGTTACCCAGCAGGAGCAAAGCACTTCTGGGACAGGAAGAACAGTGTGTCAGTAATTACATTTTGCAGTTTGAAAAATGCAGCCACAAATTATTAGTATGGTATTGAATATAAAGGAAATAGTGGGAATTCCATTTTATTTAAGAGCGGAAATTTTGCAATTTAATCCATAACTTTTGCATTTCAGTAAGGTTGGACTTTCTAAGCTACTTGGCCTTTTAGGCCTTGTTACTCTCAATTTAATACTAAACCTAGAGAAAAGCACTATCATATGTCCCATGTAATCAGACACAACAAAACCCAGATATATGTGTATTTTGTAAACACGTTGATTTACATGGTATTTAGTATGCTAGCTAAACATTTTATAAACTAGCATAAGATACAGTGATTTAATACCCACTCTCTGGCTTACATAAATCTTTTAGAAAACAAAAGAGTTCTATTTCGGCACTATGCGAGACGATTTCATCTTTAGAGAATGAAATTAATTAAAGTCAACAAATTCACAAGCCTCCCACATATGTTAACTAAAATATGGAGACCGTGTAGAATAAAAAAAATAAGAAACGTTTGTGCGATTAAATTTATTATTATTCAAACGGGGTAGGGGAAGAGTTGAATACAACGACTTTGTACATTCTAGGTGGGACATTCTATTATAGTGCCCCGTTTGGGTTATTAACATTAATTGTGGGCAATGCCATGGGATGAGGTGTGGCCACTGTTTTCAAAAAAAGAACACTTCTCTTACTGCTGGGTGTTTGGTCACAGACAATTTTTTTTTTTTTAAAGATTTTATTTATTTATTTGAGAGAGAGAATGAGAGAGAGAGAGCACATGAGAGGGGGGAGAGTAGAGGGAGAAGCAGACTCCCTGCCGAGCAGGGAGCCCGATGCGGGACTCGATCCCGGGACTCCAGGATCATGACCTGAGCCGAAGGCAGTCGCCCAACCAACTGAGCCACCCAGGCGCCCGGGTCACAGACAATTTTTAAAAACAGGTAATCACTGATCCAAATATAGTAAAAAGTTAATATCCCTCCTTAATATTCACAAGATGATTCTCTCTTACTCTTCTATGCCTTTTGACAGTTATTTTTAGTAATTATAGCTCTGCCTATGTCTCATTCATTATGCAGTCTGTATAAGCCATCATTACATCATTACACATTACAGGAAAGAACAGCACCTGCCTTAAAAAGTACTCATTCTGTTGTATCTATTAGCTGTCACTACATGGTTGTCTCTTCATAGTAGCCTGGGGATAATAATCCCAAACACAGTAACTCTTTAAAAAAAATACAACGAATGGACCAAAACCTGAAAAAAGAGATACATAACGTATCTGGGAGATACTGTGGTAAAATGATCTTATAATTTCCCACTACCTGTGGGAAGGCCTTTTCACACCTCCAAAGGAGTTTTAATCAAATGCAATTCAATGTCTAGAAAATGCTATTTGTTATAAAGAAGAACAATTCACTTCACCAGATACCTAATTGAGGACTTATTTTGTGGCAGGCACACTGCAAGATAATAGGGTTACAAAAACAAATGAGAAGTTAATTAAATAAACTATTCCTTTATGCATAATTCTACCCTTTTTTTGAACCCTCACTATTACCAAGCACTGAAATATGTCCTGAGGATACATGACACCTGACCTTAACTCAGTTTTTTATTCTAGAGAACTTACAACACAAGGCAGTTTTCTTTTACCAGCTAATGTGGCACATGCTTATAAATGAAGGCTCAGGTAAACACGCCAAACATACATTTTCTAACACCATTATTTATGTCACCTTCCTCTTACTTGTTATCACACCTGCAGCTTCATGTAATGAGACAAAGTGTTCTACAGCAATATGTTTTTATTTCTTGCTCTTCAATAACAATAACAAAAAAAAAAAGAAAGAAAGAAAAACAAAAACATCAATGTATCATGCACTTATTGTGTGCCAAGCATTGGACTAAGTGCTTTATAGGCTTTGAATTTAAAAACTCTATCAGGTAAGAACTATTATCATTTTAATGTAATGAGAAGAAATTGAGGTTCAGAGTGATTTACTAAATCCCTTGAGCTAACCAGGATAGTAAGGGGCTCAGCCCAAACTCAAACTCAGGTCCATTATATGGGATGGTGATACAAGGGGAAGATCTTCCCATACTCACCCTTCTGTAATAAGTCTTCCCAAGTTGGGGCACTTTGAACTGATTTTTAAAAGAGTTGGATCAGTAGTTTTCTTTTCCTTTTTAATCACTGTCCAGATGGATGGATGGATAGATGACAGATAGATAGATAGATAGATAGATAATAGATAGATAGACAGATAGATAGATATTGCACTCCCACATAATAAGTCAGGATGTCCCTGAATTAAGAATTGGCCAACATCAATTTTAGGCACAGATGCAGGACCCTGTCCAACACATTTAACCCCTCCATGTTGGTTTTCCCATCTATAAAGTCTTAATTCCATCCTTGCCTAATTCACCTACTCACTTTCAAGAGAATAAAATGAAGCCACTTGAGCCAGCACTCTGGTAACTGGATGAAGATGCTCCAGCATCATCAATAAAAACTAGGTAGAGTGGGGAAAATGAAGGACAGAAAAATTGCCAAGCCTGATATCTCTAAAGTGTTATAATTTCAAAAGCCTAAGGCAAGGTTAGATGATGTCAAATAAAAAGTTTTGTTCTGTGAAATATTTATTCCCTGAAAACCTTTCCCAGCAGAGCAAATGCAAGATTTTGTCTTTAAAGAGGAAGCAATGGAGTATGGTGGTTAGGGAAGCAGACTTCAAGGTCAGCTGTGCCTGGCTTGAAATGGGCTTGGCCATTTCATTACCTGCAAGACTGCAGAAGTTGTATATGTTCTCTAAGCCTCACTATCCCATCTGTGAAACAGGAATAATAATAACCTGAAAATACAGTTGCAAAAACTAAATAAAAATAATGCTTGGTATTGTGTTTGGCACTGTGTCTGGCACATAGAAAATGCTCAATAAATGGTCTCGGCAGAACCATACACTGGATGATTTCCTACCCATACACTCATATTGTTTTTGTTTTTTTTTAACTGAGTGATTTCAGGCCATTTTAGGTTCATCAAGAATGCAAGTGGACAGAGGGGCTAAAAGAATTGTGGCAAGTTTGTTAGACTGGAATAAAGTCAGTGACCAGGGAATGAGGGTAATGTCCCAGGCCAGATGTACAGAGGCCACGTGACAGAGAAACAAGAATCATTTAGTTCCACTTTGAATGGACTAGGCGGGAGAGGTCAATGAGGACAACGAAGACCTAGTATGACAATAAAAGACCCTGCTTAGAATTTTTAGGAAAAGAAATCATTAAGCTGAAAGAGATCCTTGGGGGGTGTAAGGCAACCTAGGCTTCTGAGCAGAGCAATGGTAAGATTCCATTTTGCTCAGGACAGACCTGATTAAACCTGCTCTCCTAGGGTCACTAGTCCCAGTGCTCTCCAAGTGTCCAGGGCTGGACAATTACACATAGTCTCCTACTTCTGAAACCTGACAACAAAGGGGGCCTCGTTGGAGGGATTCTGGATGAGGTTTCCACGGGAGTGAAAGCAACAGCTCCTCCAGTCATGGGCTGAATGCTGCAAAGGTTCTGCACTGCCTCTTAAATTCATGGCTATGTTTACCAGGAAAAAGCCTCGGTTCAGAGTCCCACAGAACATAGCAATGCTCACCTCTTCCTTTTATCTAGATTAGTTTCCTCCAAGATAATCGCAACAATAGTTTGGAAAAATAGGTCACCTAGATTTCAAAACTATTTTGTTTCAAGCCATCTGGGGCTGAGGATGATTTTGAAATGAGCTGTTCTCGGCAGCGCGGCAGAAATGCGACAGAGCACATTTATTTGCACATCTGCCAGGGCGGCAGCATTGTTCTGGGTATTTGATATGCAGAAGATGTATCAAGAATTGGAACCTTGGAGAAACAAACTACTCAGCATTTCAATTAGGATCAGTGCGTTGTGCATACAAAGCATCACTACAGAAAATCTCGTAACATGTAACACATAGGCTTTTAAAACTAAATATTGCCGAGCTTTGCAAGTGAAATTTTATTCTGCAAGGGTGGTGATCTCTTCCTCTGTCCCTGAATAGCTGTTCTAAGAAAGATGGTTAATATAGACTCCTCATTTACATCTCCGAATTCCTACCATCACAGGTTTCCAGCCCGTGTTTAGTGAATTATTCTCAGCCCATAATTGACTCTATATAAAGATTTGATTAAATGGCATCTAAGAAAGCAGGTCATGTGACTCCATGTATTTCCAATAACACCCAACATAACTATAAAAAAGATTAGTAGCTTCATTTGGAATTGCTGCTGTTGGGGGGGCCTTCCCCCCACCTTGCTGAAATATTTCTTAATGTTCTTCTCTTTTGCCATGTGTTTGGGGGGCCTCCAGTGTTCTATTCACAGCTGCTATTATCAAAACAGAAAAAAGAGATGGCTCCATCTCTTGTAAGAAGTGGAGTGTGCTGGAATTTAAACATGGCAATTTCTCCCCATCTGCCTTGATAGTGGATACTGGAAAAAACAGAGGGCTTATTGTGATCCTTCAGATAATAATGAGGGATACTACTACAATAATAACAAATGTATAGGGAACACTTTTTAGGTGCTGCAGTTCTTACCTGCATCATGTCACTAATTCTTACAAACCTGATGCAGTTAAGTACTGTAAGGTCTATTGTTTGATTCAGGAAATAGGCTTACAGAGATTTAACAGCTTTCCCAGTGTCATATAATTGGTACTTTTTCAGGAGATCAGGATTTTAGCCCAGATCTGTCTGACCTTTGAATTTGCTCTTAATCTCATGCTATGATACTTCTTTTTCACAGTAGGACATTCTGAATGCCCACCACCATCCTGCCATATGATCCTACAGTGTTATATTAAAATTCTTCTGTCTTCCCAGCACCCACAAGGAAATACCTAAAATTAAAATCTTTATGATGCTTATAGAATCTAAAATTGACAGAGATTACCTGTACAAAACCATTACTCATAATTAAATCATGGTCTAGGTGAGGATATTTTTAATCCATTAAACTCTGAGGTTCTTAAGGGGAGATAGTATCAATCATTTTATCCCCATTGATGAGCACGATGGTCGACAGGTAGTTGTCACCAAGAGATGTTTAGTGAATGCATGTGTATAAAAAGGAAAAAAAAAAAAACTTCATTCATGATAACATCATTCACTTTAGTTGTGAGAGCAGTTCAGACATAGAAAACCTGAAATGGGCAGTGTCAGCCCAAGCCAGGCTCTATGTTTGCAAAGTTCAGTAAAGGAGGAAGGAACAAAGGAGAAGGTGTGTTTTTATAGTTGTGCTGTTACTGCACTACCTCATTTTTGGCTTTTCTAATTATTACATTTTTGTGCTGGTATTTTTCATGTTGCCCCCGACGTCCTTTGTTTTCCTGCTTATTCGTGATAGAACTTTCCATCCTTGCATTTGCCGCTGCTGTTTCAGCATCTTTGTAAGGTAAGGTTATTGACAAAACAGATTGCTTTCCAAGAAGAACAACAGAAATTGATTTGGGGGCAAGATTTACAAACTACATGCAGATCATAACAAACTGCTAATAAACTGCTTTCTGTATATAATGAGTGTGAACACAGAGCATGATTTATTCTCTGTGTAAAGAGAGGAGGTGTAAGGGGGCACCCTGAGGGCCCTTGCAGACGTCTCATATGAGAAGGAAATGTTCTGCTATGAGAGAGAGCTGACTCCCTCCTTCCAGGCAGATTTTCTACCAGTTTTGCAAGGTTCTATGCAGAGGGTAAGAGTGGAAATCCCCTGAAAATAGATTCTTGTGGATCTGCATATGCCAGGGTCAGCACCCAGAAAGATCCTTGCTATTCAGGTGTCCCTGTTTCAATGTGTTTCTCTCCTGCCAGACCTCAGTTTGAGTCCTGCCTCTGTCAACCATGTCACCTCGACCAAATTACTTTAACTGTCTTAGTTCCCTTGTCTGAAAAAAAGTGCCTAGTGCAAAACTCAAATCAACAACTTTCAGAATATGAAAGTGATTTTCAAATTATAAAGCCCACTTCAAATGTTGCATGTTATTATTATAGGCATCATCTTCCAAATGTTTCCACCAACTGAATTCTCATATTTCCTAATGATTAGCCTTAGTCAATCTTTGGCCATCTCGAAACTGTTTATTAGTCATGGTACTAAATGTTTTTAGCTGTTGTACTTTCTAGCAAACGTTGCTATTAGTAAATCACTTAAGTACCACTTCCATGAAATAATGAAATCAGCACAGTGGGTTAGAATGAGCACTGGTTTAGAAGTCGGGAGTTGATAGTTCTGGTCTCAGTTTGGAGTCCAATTTACTACACTCTGGGTAAGTCATTCTCCTCTCTGAGCCTCCGGGCAGATTAAACAAGGCAATTCCTATAAACAAAGGTCCTTTCCCATCACTCATTCTATAACTTGGCTTAAGAAAGGAATATAGTAAACTGTTTCTCACCTACAATTCTCAAGACATACAGATCAATGGATCAGAACAGAGACCCCAGAAAAATTGGACAGCCACATGCAGAAGAATGAAACTGGACCATTTCCTTACACCACACACAAAAATAGACTCCAAATGGTTGAAAGACCTCAATGTGAGACAGGAGTCCATCAAAATCCTAAAGGAGAACACAGGCAGCAACCTCTTCGACCTCAGCCACAGCAACTTCTTCCTAGAAACATCGCCAAAGGCAAGGGAAGCAAGGGCAAAAATGAACTATTGGGACTTCATCAAGATAAAAAGCTTTTGCAAAGCAAAGGAAACAGTCAGCAAAACCAAAAGACAACTGACAGAATGGGAGAAGATATTTGCAAATGACATATCAGATAAAGGGCTAGTATCCAAAAATCTATAAAGAACTCATCAAACTCAACACCAAAAGAACAAAGAATCCAATCAAGAAATGGGCAGAAGACATGAACAGACATTTTTCCAAAGAAGACATCCAAACGGCCAACAGACACATGAAAAAGTGTTCAATATCACTCGGCATCAGGGAAATCCAAATCAAAACCTCAATGAGATACCACCTCACACCAGTCAGAATGGCTAAAATTAACAAGTCAGGAAATGACAGATGTTGGTGGGGATGCGGAGAAAGGGGAACCCTCCTACACTGTTGGTGGGAATGCAAGCTGGTACAGCCACTCTGGAAAACAGTATGGAGGTTCCTCAAAAAGTTGAAAATAGAGCTACCATATGATCCAGCAATTGCACTCCTGGGTATTTACCCCAAAGATACAAAAGTAGGGACCCGAAAGGCTACGTGCACCCCGATGTTTATAGCAGCAATGTCCACAATAGCCAAACTGTGGAAAGAGCCAAGATGTCCATCAACAGATGAATGGATAAAGAAGATGTGGTATATATATACAATGGAATATTATGCAGCCATCAAAAGGAATGAGATCTTGCCATTTGCAACGACGTGGATGGAACTGGAGGGTATTATGCTGAGCGAAATAAGTCAAACAGAGAAAGACATGTATCATATGACCTCACTGATATGAGGAATTCTTAATCTCAGGAAACAAACTGAGGGTTGCTGGAGTGGGGGGTGGGGTGGGAGGTGTGGGGTGACTGGGTGATGGACACTGGGGAGGGTATGTGTTCTGGTAAGCGCTGTGAATTGTGCAAGACTGTTGAATCTCAGATCTGTACCTCTGAAACAAATAATGCAATATATGTTAAGAAAGAAAAAAAGAAGAAGAAGAATGTAGCAGGAGGGGAAGAATGAAGGGGGGGAAATCAGAGGGGGAGAAGAACCATGAGAGACGATGGACTCTGAAAAACAAACTGAGGGTTCTAGAGGGGAGGGGGGTGGGAGGATGGGTTAGCCTGGTGATGGGTATTGAGGAGGGCACGTTCTGCATGGAGCACTGGGTGTTATGCACAAACAATGAATCATGGAACACTATATCTAAAACTAATGATGTAATGTATGGGGATTAACATAACAATAAAAAAATTAAAAAAAAAAAAAAAAGAACAGAGACCCCAGAAATAAACCCACATTTATATGGTCAATTAATTCGTGACAAAAGAGGGAAGAATATAAAATAGGGAAAAGACAGTGTTTTTAATAAATGGTGCAGGGAAAACTGGACAGCTACATGTAAAAGAATGAAACTCGACTGCTTTCTAACACCAGACACAAAAATCAACTCAAAATGGATAAAAGACCTGAAATGTGAGACCTGAAAGCATAAAAATCCTAGAAAAGAACACAGGCAGTAATTTCTCTGACATCAGCCATAGCAACATTTTTCTCGTTATGTCTTCTAAGGCAAGAGAAACAAAAGCAAAAATGAACTATTCAGAATACATCAAAATAAAAAGCTTTTGCTCAGTGAAGAAAACCAAACCAAAAAAACACAAAAGGTAACCCACTGAATGGGAGAAAATATCTGTAAATGATATATCTGATAATGGGTTAATATCCAAAATACATAAAGAAATTATACAACTCAACACCAAAAAAAACCCAAACAATCCAATTAAAAAATGGGCAGAAGACCTGAATAGACATTTTTCCAAAGAAGACATACAGATTATCAACAGACACATGAAGATGCTTAACATCACTAATCATCAGGGAAATGCAAATCAAAACCACAATGAGGTATCACCTCATACCTGTCAGATTGGCTAAAATCAAGAAGACAGGAAACAACAAATATTGGTGAGGATGTGGAAAAAAAGGAACCCTTGTGCACTGTTAATGAGAATGTGGAAAACACCTCCACTGTGGAAAACAGTATGGCGGTTTCCCAAAAAATTAAAAATAGAAATACCATATCATCCAATAATTCCACTATTGGGTATATACCCAGGGAAAATGAAAACACTAACTCGAAAAGATATATGGGCCCCCCATGTTTACTGCAGCATTATTTACAATAGCCAAGACATGCAAGCAACCTAATTATCCATCAATAGACAAATGGATAAGGAAGATGTGGCATATATCTGTATCTCCACTCATAAATGGGATCTAAAAAAGAAAATAAACAAAAAGCAGAATCAGAACTATAAATACAGAGAACAAACTGGTGGTTGCCAGAGGGGAGGCCATGGAGTTTGGGCAAAATGGGAGAAGGGGAAGGGAAATACAGCGCTCCAGTTATACAATGAGTAAGTCATGGGAATAAAAAGCTGAACATAAGGAAAAGAGTCAATGATAATGTAATATAGATGTAATGGGATAGATAGCAGCTATACTTCTGGTGAACATAGAATAATGTACAAACTTGTCAAATCACTAAGTTGAAACTAATGTAACATTGTGTGTCAACTATACTCAAAAATAATAATAAAAAAAATAAAATAATCTGAGAAGAAAAAGAGTTGGGTTTTCTAGTTCATTTAATTTCCTGATTAATTAAAAGTAAATTTTATTTCAGTCATTGCCAAGAACATTCTAGGAAGATTAATCTACTTCTTTTATAAAATATTAGCTACAAAGGGGTATTTTAGAGTTCATTTATCAAAACCCTGGATTTTAAAGATTTCTGATGTTGAGTATTTATCGGTATCTTTCACATATATTTTATGTGAATCTTATATTGTTTCAATGTTAAAATACTGGAAATACTCAGGTAATTGGTAGCAATTTAGGAAATTTAAGGTCAATACTTCACACATACTCAATATTGAGTATTACTATTTCCCAAGTGAGTTCCCAAGGGAAGAGAAAGTTTACTAGGAGACACTGCACCTGATAGGGAGAGATTTGTGGTGTTCCTAGTCACTATTATTGCATGAGAGAACTGATTTTTAAGACTGTCTAAGGGTTCATTTATCTCTCTTACTACAGGGATGAGCCTTTGTCTTTTTAGGTAAGGTATTAGCTGACTATCTATCTGATATCAGGCCCAGTAATCTGCACTAAAGGACATAAATTTAGAGAAAAAAAGCCAGAATATTTCTAGAAATATTTATTGTAATGGAAACTTTGGATGCTGTATTTAATTTTAATTTCTTATGTTTAAGTATTGCCTGATCTTTCAGAATGAAAATACTTCCCACTTTACTGTCAAAACATCTCCTAATGAAATTAATTATGGAGCTGAAGCATATGATTATCACTAAGTTTTTTTGTGTGCCCTGTTCTAGCCTTGCTGTAACTCTGCTCTTGCAGTGTTATAAATCAGAACTATAAATAAAGAAGGATGTAACTTTTTGTTTTGTCATTTTTAGACCAAGACATTCAAGTTCTTTTTTCTAGAGACAGGGAGAAATTAAGAAGAAAGAATTCACTAACAAATAGCACTGAGAATTTAATTTCCCTTAACTGAGATGGTAATGATACAAATTTAGAATTGAGGTCCTCAAAGGTGGGAAATGTTACACTGAGGAGGATATTCCCACAATTCTCTTACTTTTGTAAGGGGTGTGTGTTGTGACCAAGAATGCATTCAAGCTGTGACAGACTTTCAGATTTTGCTATTTAAAATATTATACAGGAATTGTTTCCAACAGCTGCTGATTGATTTTAAGATTCTGCTCATAAAACATGTTCATTCTTCTATTGGAAAATAACATTCTCATTAAAGGGAGCCAGAATTCTTGATTAATTAATGTAAGTGACTTACATGTCTCAGTTAATACAAGTGTCTTATTGAGCACATACATATAAGCATACTTTTTCCTCCCAAAAACGTTAATATAATGGGTTTAAGCAGCAATGCCTTGAAGACAAGTTAAATTTAAGCTGTGCATTTTATAAGAAAATTCAAGGTATGGAAATTCAATGTATAGTTCAGGCAATTCCTTAGTACTGAGGGCTAGTTTTGAATTTCCTTTATAGAAGTGTTAGAACTGTTAGGTTAATAACGGTAAGTGTGTTAGTAAATATGAAGTTGATGACTAAGAGCTTGGGTATTGGAGTAAGAAAGACTTTGGATCAGATCCTGGCTCTGCCACTTACCAGATGTGTGACCTTGAGCTAGTTACTTTTCTAAGTTTTAATCTTCACATCAGAAAAAGAATGTTAGCTACCTTCCATGACTGTTACTAGGATTGAATGAGATCATGAGATGATCGTAAGTAGAAGAATGTTAATGTTAATCTTTTCACTAAGGCCAAAGATAGAATAGATGCTACAAACCAAAGAGAAATTCCAGATCAAAATATAAGTGCTCAGTGTGTGTCCTGAGAACCAGTTTTATGACCCTTAGGTCTTCACCCAAGGATGTTAAAACAAGAGGTAGGATATAAAATGTCTGAAGGTGGAGAAAAGGGGGCTTTTGTTTAGCTGATTTTGGAAAACAGGCTTCAGAGGATGGTATGTCACACCTGTTCCTTAACCCTCCCCAAGGAGAAGGCATGAAGGAGTGCCTTTCCTCTCCATTGAAGCTCATCAGGGGCTTTAACATAACCATGGGAAAGCTTAATATCAGTCTCCCAGAACTCTTGAGGCAATGGACTTGAGTCTGACTCCCACCAAGGAAATTTGGAGGGAAGCAAAGCCTGGTGAGCTGCTTTTCTGGAACAGGGGAGAGAGTTCCTTCTGTAACAGCTTTCCCTCTAACAGCAGATCAAAGAACATGTGAGTTTACATTCAAGTTTAAGTCACATGGGAGGAAAAGTTGGCCACAGGTTGTTTTTACTTATACCCAGGAGCACCATCTGGAAGGAGCAATGGGATTCCAACTCTGAGGGTCCATATGGAGGGTCTTCCCAGACAACCAGTAGTGGAGTGACTGGGTGGTTCATGAGAGTACAGTTCCAGGGGCCACAGAAGAGCCTCTGAAGAAAACTCAAAAATGTCTACAAGGCAAGCGTCAGCTTTGAACTCTCTTCTCTTGTGGAAAAAAGAGAAACAGTCCGTAAGAGAACAGAGCATGAAACCATTTTGAAACAGTATCAGTTCAAGTGAAATCAATTTCTATATCCTCCTTTGCCCTTCCATTTTCCAAAGCTCCAACCACAGAGGAGGTGGTGGGTGAGAAAAAGACAGGAACACCCCTACACACACACACACACACACACTCTCTCTCTCTCTCTCTCTCTCTGCAAATGCTAGGATTCACTGTGGGTGGGAGAAAAGCCAACATTAAATCAACTTCAGAGTCTTAATCATCCTCTGGGACTAGACAGCCTAATTCCTAAAATGAGATTATCTGTGATTTTAAAAGATTATTGGACTTTCTATCAACTGAAACTGACCAGAAAAACCATTTGCTGTCCAGGGTCATAGAAAGACTATGTCTACTAGGCAAATTTTAAAGAAATAAAAAATTAAAGTGTTTTGATTATGTTCTACGAGCTATCCTTGTTCAAAGTACAATTGATTATAGGTATAAATTTTTTTAATTTTTTAAATCTTTTAATACACTGGGAAACCTTATTTATTGCACACTAGACTCTTAGCCATACAATTACATGGTTGTTTTTCATGAGCCTCACTCAAGATGCCACCACGGAGAAGGTGTGCTTATACACACAGTCAGCGCAATGTTATGTAAGGTAAATAATATGTAGAGTGTGAATGTACGTAGCACTAAGACCTGATGCTTAATTATAGATTCAGAATGCAAGAAACACATTAATCTCTCAGATATAAAGAAAAAAATTAAGGACTGATTGGCATTACACACATAAAAAATACACTTTTATTGTCAGTGCACCCTGAAGCCTGACTGGACATTGCTGGGGGCAGATAGGGGTTAGGGAGCTAGCAACCATGGCAGATAATAAGCAGGTCTCATCACACACTTGTTTCTAAGGAATAAGCCAGTTTCATGAGATTTCTTTTTTCTGCCGGTTGACTTTGAGCTTTTCCCATGCTGGAACCTAGTAGTTGTCTCAATAAACCTTCTCTGCAATGCCAAGTCTTTCTCCACTGATGCTCGGCATGCCTGCATTTGCGAAAACATCTGGACATCTTAGAAGCAATATGGGATGCTCATAAAAATCCTGAAATTGTTGTCTTGCAGGTTCTTCTCTCATCTTCCAGGAACCCCTAGCATAAGAAACAGGCTAAAGCTAAAGCTCCAGTATCAGGTTCTGCCTCTACTACCAGAACTTAGAACAGTGATTGGCACTATGTATGTGCTCTATAATAAATGATGGCTTGGAAGGAGGGGAGTGTGTCATTATCATTACTGCAATCCCTCTCAAAGAGCAAACCTCACCTATAGGGTTGGTGAAGAACACTGTCTCTAAAATGAGCTGTGGGTTCCTTTTATGTGGGAAGCAGTGTAATATAATCATAAATCACTAGAGCTGGAAGGCCCAAGGAGGTGCTTTGTTGCAACACCTTACTATATCCTACACAGCTAACTCTTCATATGGGCCGCACTTCTTAGGATGGTGTTGATCAGTACACAGTGCCCTGTCCATTCAGGCCTGGAAGTACATTACAGATAAATCCTGCTGCAAAAACAAAACAAAAAACAAAACCCAATTAACTAAAATACAAACATGTTGAGCTAAATTAGATGTAGGGATATCACTACATGAAAATTTTTTTACCTTACCTAAATACTAAAATGATTTCAGTACTTCTCCAAATGTAAATTAAAAACATTTGCACAGAGTATATTTTAAATAATTCTGATGATAACTACAGGGCAAAAAACTTAGAGACATAATTTTCAAAAAATACACTTTTTCAAGCTTTTGAATGTGAATGTCAAAAATGTTGTCTTAGACAACAGAATTGTGGGTGGCATTTATTACGTATCTCTTCCTTGGAATTTTATTACCTTACTTTCTACGTTTTCTAAAATGAACCCATATAACTTGTTTAATATATAAGAAGGTCAAAGGCATAAATATAAGTATACACTTTTTCCTAGAAGCAAGGAAGTTTGCACACCTCCTTAATTAATCCACCAGAAAATTAAGAAATCTTTGCTTTATTTTGTAATTATGCATAAAATTTGGTAACATATTTGTTATTTGGTGAAAGAAAATACTTATAAAGAAAACTGATAGAGATGAGCAAATTCATTTAAGATTTTAACATAAAGAAAAATAATTTTTCTTCCACAATACACAAGAAAGTGTTTTCTTTCTAGCTTCCGGGAAAGCTTGTGAGCTATAATTAAGTACTGAACTAACACTACTAGATTAGAATTAATAGTACAATCAATACCTGAGCTTGAATGAAATGTGAGTATGGGCATCAGCAAAACTGCTGAAAAGTTATAGCACTCAAGATAAATTCCATTTGCTGTTCCATATCACCTAACCTTAACAATCAAGGTGACAACAGTATTAATGTTGACCAAGAAAAGGTTCAGCTCAAGATTTCATTTGAACACACATGTGCATACACACACACACACACACACACACAACATTAAAAGACAACAGCTTTGCCATTATCAAACCATACTGCCAAACAGTATATTGTTACTTTAATATAGCATTATCTGTAACCTTGTCTCTTCCCCACAAGCCATGTGGATCATATATATGTACATTACTGTATTGTATTTTTTGGTAATTTTTTTGTAGACCTTTGGTGGGATTACAGCATGTTTATTAAGATAAATAAAGACATCCTGAGCTGTCACAAAAAGAGGGCTAGCATATACTGACCTACTGGCTTAAATGTGTGTATTATACCCTGATGCTTGTTTATTTGATGCAACCAAGATGCAGAGCAGCTCCCTCTCAACCCTGGCCTCCCAGGATCATGCCCTCTGAGATCCTGCCCTCTTCTTAAGTCAATTCATTCTTGAGCTCTTCTGTGGCAAGGAGCAAGCTTATTTTCATTCATTCATTCCTTCACTTATTCAAGGAATATTTATTAAAACGCCAAAACTTATATGGCATCACAAAAGACCCCACATAACCAAAGCAATTTGGAGAAAAAAAGAACAAAGCTGGAGGTATCACACTCTTTGATTTCAAATACACCACAAAGCTGTAGTAATCAAAACAGTATGGTACTGGCACAAAAACAGCACAGATCAATGGAACAGAACAGAGAGCCCAGAAATAAACCCACACATCTATGGTCAATTAATCTATAACAAATGAGGCATGAATATACAAAGGGAAAACGACAGTCTCCTCAATAAATGGTGTTGGGAAAAATTGGACAGCCACATGGCAAAAGAATGAAACTGGACCACTATCTTATACCATGCACACAAACTCAAAATGGATTAAAGGCTTAAATGTGAAATGGAAACCATAAAACTCCTAGAAGAAAACAAAGGCAGTAAAATCTTTGACATCAGTCTCAGCAAATATATATATATTTTTTTGGATCTGCCTCTTCAGACAAGGACAACAAAAGCAAAAATAAACAAATAGGACTACAGCAAACTACAGAGCTTTTGCAGTGAAGGAAACCATCAAAGACATGAAAAGGCAACAGACCAAATGGGAGAAAATATTTGCAAATGATATATCTGATAAGGGGTTAATATCCAAAATACATAAAGAACTCATACAACTCAATTAAAAAAAAAAACACCACAAACAATCCAATTAAAAAAATGGGCAGAGGACTTGAATAGACATTTCTCCAAAGATATACAGATGGCCCGACAGACATGCAAAAAGGCTCCTCAATACTAATCACCAGGGAAATGCAAATCAAAACTACAATGAGCTATCTCACCTCACATGTGTCAAAATGAGTATTATCAAAAAAATAAGAAATAGCAAGTATTGGAAAGGAAGTAGAGAAAGGGGAATCTGCAATTACTGTTGGTGGGAATGAAAACTGGTGCAACCACTATGGGAAACAGTGTGGAGTTTCATCAAAAAATTAAAAATAGAACTACCGTACAGTCCACCAATTCCACTGCTGGGTGTTTATTCAAAGAAAATGAAAACACTAATTTGAAAAGATATAATGTAGCCCTGTGTTCACTGCAGCATTATGCACAATAGCCAAGATATGTTAGAAACCTAAGTGTCCCATCAATAGATGAATGGATAAAAAAGATATGGTATATATATATACAATGGAATATTACTCAGTCATAAAAAAGAATGAGATCGTACCATTTGCCACCAAATGGGATGGAAGTAAAATAAGTAAAGCTAAATAAAATGCTAAGTAAAATAAGTCAGACGGAGAAAGACAAACACCATATGATTTCACTTACATGTGGAATCTGAAAAACAAAACAGATGAACAAACAAAATAAAACAGAAACAGACTCATAGATACAGAGAACAATCTAGTGACTGCCAGAGCGGAGAGAGGCAGGAGGATGGGTGAAATAGATGAGAGGGATTAAAAGGTACAAACTTCCAGTTATAAAATAAATAAATAATGGGGATATAATGTACAGCATAGGGAATGCTGTCAATAACATTCTAACAACTGTGTATGGAGATAGATGGTAGCTAGACTTATTGTGGTGATCACCCAGTAATGTACATAAATGTTGAATCATTATGTTGTAGACCAGAAACTAATATACTATTATATGTCAGCTACACTCCAATAAGAAAAAAAAAAAAAGAAGTATTTATTGCATATTTACTATGTGCCAGGAAACAACAAGTGAAGCAGGGCTTGCATGGAATTTTCAGTCTTGTGAGGGCAGACACATAGTTACAACACAAAACTATGTATGCAGTGGTGATAAGTGCTAAGTAGAAAAAGTAAAGCAGGGTGAGGGAGGGAGAGATGGGGGTTTATTTATGCAGCATGGGGAAGAACGTGTGTTGCTGGTGCTCAATAAATGCCTATTGCATAAGTGAATGAGTGCAACTATACACAGTCTCACATTTGTTCAGTTCGTCAGTCCTTCAAGAAATGATGTCCTGTGCTTAACTCTGTTATCCTCTCTCCCAGGTGTTCACATCTTAACTTTTTGAATTATCATCCCTACACTATTTTTATGTTAGGAGCAAATTAACTGTGGAAACATAAATATTAATGGCTTAGAAAAATGTCTAGCACAATGCTTGGCATATAGTAGGTATATTACAAGGCTGGTTGACTTACAGCACTGAAAACCTGAAATGGAACTGAATTTTCACTCTCCCTCTAGAATTCCATACACTATCCCAATCCTCTCTCTGAGAAACTTTCCAGATAATAACTGTAAGCATAATCGACCTTATTGAGTTCTTACTGTGATAAATAAATGAGTTGCTATGTTAACTCTTTAGATTATCATCATATGAATCCTCATACCAATACTATGAAGGAAGCACTCATCGATCCTCTTTTTCTATGGATAAGGAAACATTCTCAGAGAGGTTAGGTGACTGCTCTGTATCACACAGCTTGTATGAGGTCTGAAAGGTTAGGAGACAAGGCTATCTGATTTGACCCGAGCTAGCATTCTTCATCACTCACTTGCATTGTCTAAATAAACTTTATGTTATCCATTCAGTTTTTTTTTTAAAGATTTTATTTATTTGACAGAGAGAGACACAGCGAGAGAGGGAACACAAGCAGGGGGAGTGGGAGAGGGAGAAGCAGGCTTCCCGCGGAGCAGGAGAGCCCGACGCGGGGCTCGATCCCAGAACCCCGGGACCACGACCCAAGCCGAAGGCAGACACCCAACGACTGAGCCACCCAGGCGCCCCTATCCATTCAATTTGAAATAGCTTTTATGTAGAAGGCTGTTTAACCTGTTAAAGGCACAAAAATTACTCATGGTACTTGAATAACAGTACTTGAGCGGGTGTGTATATGGAGGAGAAATGCTCTCTTCTACTTGGAATCTGTGTATTCCTCATGATAAAATGCAAACATTAGACTTTGATCTCAAAGGAAACTAACAGCCCAGATATTTTAAAAATCTCTGTCTGTTCACTAATAAGATGAAGTTGAAGTTGGGCAAGACAGAAACCCAGATTAGTACATTATTCTTATTGTCTCTCCATTATCCTAGAAAATAACCCATGCATGAACTACCTGATTGGAGAGTCTAGTGCTATTCAGTTTTTATTTGAGAATATTCCATAGAACCTAATGGATGCAGGGAATCTGTCTAGGGGATTGGTCTACCTTCTCTTGTTTTTGGTCTAGGATATTACATTCTAGTTGGCTCTCGTTTCCTTGTGAACTCTCTAGAGCTACCAGAAGACCCCTGAAGTGCTTAACCACGTAGTAATGTTCTTCTCCAAAAGGCTCAGTGTTGAAAAACAGAACTGAAAGTCATGCTCCTCTGATGAGGCTTTTTCCAAGGTTAATCAAAGCCTGAATTCAATATCCCTTCCCTGCAGCACCCAGCTGTTTCCCTCTTTCTCTATCTCTCTCTTTTTCCCTTCCTACCTAGCTGCCTCACTTGTTTCTCAAAGAAAAAAGACAAACAAATGAGCCAACACAGAGAGTTGTCCTATCTCCAAAGGGTAGCTGGAGATATCAAGAAGACTCAGGATGGCTAATGAAATTTTTTTCCCATTACTCTTGGCAAAGCAAACCAAGTCATCCCCAGCCTGTCATGCCATATTTTGTGATGACAGGGGACGCTATGCCTATGATAAGGAGCCACCAGTTTCCAACTTGACCCTTGGTGTGACATTATTAAGAACATGCTCAGATTCTTAAACACTCACTGAAGAAACATTCTATGACATTTATAAATAAACTCTTAAAGGCCAGTTGTATTAAAAAATGAATAAAAGTCCAAAACAGTTGTCCAAAATTTATTATATACTTTAAACCTATTAAACCATAAATACCGTTTCAAAGCAAAAGATGCAAAGCAAACTAACTGTGCTGCTTACAAAAATAATTACAGTATTTATTTTATAAAATGAATCATTGTTCACTAAAGATCTTAAGGTTTTGCAATGGGACAAAACTTTTAGATTTTATGATGGATGTATTTCCATCCTGTCAAGGTATTATTCTGACTGTACATAGATCCTCACTTGGACATCTCAAAGTTTAAATGGGAGACTCTCATTGGAAACGAGATCTGCCTTCAGCACCTATTAGAGGCCTATTGGGCACTCCCCAAACAACAGGTCTGTTGGGAAAACACAGACAAACCTTGAGGGGTGAAACTTGGATGTATACTAATAAACACCAATGACCTGAGAATAGCACATTAGCAAAAATATTTGCCAGTGCAGGAAAATGAAGACTAAAACTGTCTTGAAATGACTTGGACCACTCAAGATCTCTTCTTTTAGACCCCCAGACTTTTGCGTTTGTTACATTCTGCCTGATTGACTATTCTTTGCTTTATTAAGCAGAAATTACCAAGAGTAGCAGTTTTGGCTTGCGGTCTCTGCATCATCTCTGTAATGACTAGTGATTGACTGTCTTTGCTGTGGCCTTAGAGTCCACCCAAGAGGATAAGAATGTCCATCCTTCCTTCATCACTACAGACTGACATAGAGGTTTCAGCTCTCATGTCTGATTTTTATGGCCTTTTGTACTCTCCCCTTTACTGTTAACAATTATATTTCTCACATCTGCTATTGAACCTGCAAATAATAGACTCTCCTCTGACCTGTCCCTTTGTTTTTCTCCTGAGAGCTTAAAGACTAAAGAGCCAACTTTGATGGCTGAGTTTAAAAACAAAAATAAAAAACACAGTTCTGGAGTAATGTTATTATGAATTCCAAATACAGGACATTAACTTTAGTTCCTGAACTTTTGTGAATTTATTTTTGTTCTTTTGCCTATGCAGAAGCTCTCTGAGCTTCAGATTCATCATCCGTAAAACTGTGCACACAATTTAGGTAAGTATTAATATGTCATATAGTATAATAGAGATAGATGATATGTCCTTATAGTAATACAGATAGGCATTTATAGTTATTAATGTTTCTGATTATTAGTTGTGTTAAAGATAGATGAGGTTTCCAGAGAGCTGAATTCTGGGGAAGTGATATCAGATTTTGAACTTCTGAGGGTATACAATCCAAGTTGAGAAAATCCAAAATAAATATATGGTTAGAAAGAAGTGGACGTTTGCATTTATCAGACTCAGCCACAGGAAATAGATACACTTTCTCAGGATTCTTTGGAGCATCCAAGCTATCCTAACATAGCAGGGCTTCAACAAACTTCAAACACTGCTTAATGGCCTTTCATTCAGATGTGTCTGATAGAGGTATTTTCTCATCTAATTCTCCCTAGAAAACCCTGATGACCTAAGTTGTACCTATGGATTAAAAATAGCAACAGAATTAATCAGAAATAGACCTCGAATCTGTCAGAAGAATCATTTTATGAAGCCAATTGCTCATCCGAGACTTTAGATATTCTTATGCTTTAAGAACTATTTATTTACATATAAATATATGTAAATATAATATATAGAAAACAATAAATGTATGAAATGAAAATATATAATTTATAAATGTATATGCAAAGCATTTGTCATGGAGCCTGAAACATGTAAAGTATTCATGAAAAATTAGCTAGTCCCATTACTGCAGAATTATCTGCCAAAATATCAACCAATTATACAACTGTATTTTTGTACATGCATCTTTATTCACTCATTCACTAGTATAAAGATATACACTTTTTGTTTTTGTAAAAATGATATTACTCAGAAATTCTCACTTACATACATTTGAGGCATTACTGCTGTTCACATATTTGACTTTATAACGGGTAACTCAGTAGTCCGTTGGTTTGCTTCAGCATAGCTTATTTTGTGATTTCTATGTCTTTAAACATTTATAAGCCAATTATTCTAATAAAAAAATAAAGTCACTGAATGGGCCAGGGCCCATAAATTAGTGCTTTAAGGCAGAAGATTGAATTTTTCTCGTAATAGCTTTTCCCAGGACCAACCCTCCATGCAGAAAAAGCTGTCTTACGTGTTCAATGTTCATTAACAATGAGGCAGCGTTAGGATTCCAAGGACGTGAAAAAGACTCCAGGTAAGTACAAATGCCCTTCTCCTTGCCCACATGCCATAGAGCTGGCATTTCTGTACCCAGCAGAGTCATTCCGAGTTCTTTTAAAAAACAAGGTCCTTATCAATTTCAGTGGTGCCATGGCGCAACCAGAGAAGGCTGTGTAACCAAGCGCAGGAAAATGAAATCCTCCCCATTTCCCGGCTGGGGATAAAGGCCGAGAATCACGACATATATAAACATCACTGTCAGAGAAATTACTTCAAATATCACTTCTATCTAGCCACCAACAGGTTCTGTTATACGGGCAAATTAAACAAGTTGAAAAACAAAAATTGCAACAATGAACACAGCTGGCCTGAAAACATGAGGATGCTAGCAATAAAAACTAGTCATTACCAATGATGTAAATAAACAGAGGCTGACTTTTGTTCTGATGCGGTCTCATGGCCACTTGGTCTACCGTATCATATGTCCCGTGGACTAATTCGGGAGACTTCCCCTTGTCTTCTCTCTTCCTGCCTCTGCTTCCTGCAACCCATCTTCAAAGGGCCATGGAGTTATTGCCTGACTTTGTCTCTTTCTACTCAAAATCAGAAGTGACTTCCCCTTATCAGATCACTTGGTTTTATTTAAACTGCTCCAAAGTTCAACTCCAGATGATCTTTTTCAGGCTTATTGTCCCAGACTCTTCCCTCATCCTTTGTTCCAACCAAATTGAGCTCTCGTTATTCTCCATATACGCCCTGCCTTTATATCTTTGCACGAGCTATTCACCCTGTCTAGAATGTCTAAATGCAAAAATCTCCTCAAAGCCTGGGTTTGTTTAACTGTTTACTTGCTGACATATATTCTTCAAAGTGTATCTTATATATGCTACCTCCTGGGAGGAGCCATTTTCCCATACATTATTATTTATAACAAAAACTGGAAACATTTACTGATTGTTTTCACTGTGCTAGGCACTCTACTAAACGTTTCATAGACTTAAGTAACAAATGAGAAAAGTGTAACAGTGTGAAAGAGTGCAGAATGCCAGGGTTCAAATCTTGGCTCTACAGATTGTTTGCTGATGAACTTGGGAATTTCTTTACTTTCTGTGTATACAGCGTTGCCATGTATAAAAAGGAGAGAGTTATAATAGAGCTAATACTAATAAAGTTATTATAGAGATTATGTGAAATGACACATAGAAAGCCCTTGGAACAATTCCTAGCACACTGTAATTACAGTATAAATATCTGAGCCTGCTATTATTATACCTCACAATATGCTATGAGGTAGATGTTGTCATTATTCCCATTTAAGAGATAAAGAAACTGAGGTTCACTCATGCTGAAAACATGTCCCGAGTAACATAGATAACAGGTGACAGATCCAGAACGTACACACACAAATCTGTCAACGGTAAACCTTGATCTTTTCTGCGAGGCAGGCAGACTAGCTGTCTTTGGTTTCAATCTAGTGGTTTTCCTGAGTGGAAGTTAAACAATAACAACAACCACGTTTGCTGACATTTACTGAATTCTCACTATGGAGTATGTGTCAGGCGCCGGTACTCAACGCGTCATGCATTAGCTCATTAACTTTCACAGCTGACTTCACTGGAAACCATCTCTATCCAAGTTTTACAGAGGAGGAAACTGCTTTAGAGAAACTTATTCAGTCACACAGCTTATAAGTGACAGAGCTAGGACTCAAACTTAGACTCTTATTGAAATGATACTCTGCCTTACTTTTAGCTGCATTATTCCTTTCCTTCTCTGTCCTTCCAGTTCTCTTAGCAGAAACTATTTTCTCTGTCACTGGGCACTTGGTTAGTTGTGCTCACACCTGACACCACTGCCAACCTGTCAATCACCTGAAAAGCTAGACCCTGTCCCATTCACATTACCTGCAGAACAAGATCTTCCAAGCAGTAGAAGCCTAAGAAATCTTGGACTGAATTGACCTTCATGTTGGAACTTGGATCATAAAGAATCAAATGTTGCATAGAAAATATTTTGCATATATGCTGACACTTTAAATTATAATGACAAAGGGTTTGAATCCAGTTCCTCTAAGAATGACTAATGAATGACGGACAACTTTCACATTAGTTGAAAGGCTCCGCCTTGAAATTGGATTGAGCTGGAATCAAGACCCAAGCTTATGATATTTTTGCTTGTTTTACTTATCCATTCCAAACCTCAGTTTCCTTATCTTTGAACAGAAGAATAATACGTCCTTCTTAGGGTTTTTGATATGATTAAATGAAAATATTCATGAAAGCTACTTAGCATGGTGACTCATACACGGTAAGCACTCAGCAAGGTTCGTATGATAACTAAAAATTGTTTTAAAAGTCAAATAATTAAAGAATAGCTCCTTGATCACTCAAGCAAATTGCTCTTGCTCAGATCTAAAATCTTCCTGAAGGAAGATCACAAATATTATGAAATAAACTTGAGTGAAGGTGTGAGAAGAGAAAATAAATAACTCTCCAAGAAAAGGTGCCCTGAAAGGGCCAAGCATGTGAGAAATGGCAGGAAAGCAGGCCATTTGGTGGTAAACAGCTTCATTCTTAACCCAAGGGACACAGTCTCCAGAGGATACCTTGTGTTGTTAAGATGTGTCATGAAGGCCCCACGGTGAGGGTTTCCCTTTGTTCTCTAGTCTCACTGAAAGAGTGAATTTCACTGTAGTACCCATTTATTTGTAAATTCCGATCTCTAATTTACTAAGAGTTGCAAGACTGAGACTGGCTGAAAAGTGTTAGAGCCAATAAGAAAAAAAGAGTAAGCACAGATTTCCCAAGGAAGATATCACTCATATTGCCAGCAAATACAAATATAGATACAGATATATTCCTTTAAGCAACAAGGAAGTCTGTATTACATGAAATTACAGTTTTAAAGATTCCTGACTGTTATGGACTGAACTGTGTTTTCCCAAAAGTCATATGTTAAAGTCCTAACCCGCAATGTGACTGTATTTGGAGATAGGGCCTTTAAAGAGGTAATGAAGGTTAAAATGAAGTCAAAAGGATGGGACCTTAATCTGATAGGACTGGTGTCCTTACATGAAAAGGAAGACACCAGAGGTCTTTCTCCATATAACAGGGGAAAGAACATGTGGGACAAAGTGAGAGACAGCCTTTTATAAATCGGGAAGAAAGGTCTCACCAGGGACCAACTTTGCTGGCACCTTGATCTTAGGGCCTCCAGAATTGGGAGAAAGTGAATTTTCTGTTGAAGCTACCCAGTCTGTAGTATTCCATTATGATAGCACAAGCAGACTCATATACTAATATTTGTATTAAACGATTTCCTGTCGTCCTATAAAAATAATGGTTATATTTTTCCAATGATGAGGCAAGATGGCTTACTGGATAAAGGACTTTTGTGTCTCTTTCAAGTCAAGGAGTCCATTTGGGAGATGTAGTTTGGATCTTCTAGCTTTCACACTTCAGACAAAAAGAAAAAAATATTAACACCCCACACATAACACTTGTTTTATAAAGTATCTCTTTATTAGGAATCTCTTCCCTAAGTACCTCCCTCCAGACATGAAGCACAGGCAAAGTTCCACAGGGAAACAAAGACCAGTCACACAGCAGAAATCAGCATAAACTTAGCTGATACAGGCTCTTTGTTACATAGATTTTACCCTTTGTCCTTCTGAAATTTAAATTCTTTCTGGTTGGAAGAAATTTTACAATTCTGTCTTTTTAGGCTAGCCACACTTGGTAATTTTTGGTCAAAGAGGGCAGAATAAAGCCAGGGCCTGCAGAGACTGATGAGGCTTTGCTGACCTTCTAGAACTGCAGGCTTAAAGAGGTGCTGTGGTTTATACTGATTTGAGAGCAGTCATTCATTCATTCATTCATTCTTCCAAAAAATACCTTTTGAGGCCTTCTCTGTGTCTGGTACTGGACAAGGCTCTGGGGATACATACAGCCCTAGTCTGCCACCAGCTTACAAACTAGTATGTAAATACAGACTACCATATGAAATTAACCAAATGAATAAATAAGGCATTTACCGATGACAGAAAGTGCTTAAAAGATCATAAAAAAGAGTAATGAATGACTTTAAGTTGTCATATGGAGTGAGTCTGAACTGCAATCCACTAAGATGGGGGGAGGAAAATCCAGGACAACCGGTACCAAGGCTCTGGGGAAAGAAGCAGCTCTGTGTGTCTGAAAATCAAAAACAAGGATGGCATGGCTGGGGTCAAAAGGGGCACTAGATCCAAAGAGCCAGGCAGAACTTGATCAGGAGCATTGAGGAGGTATTCTTCTGCTTTGAGAAAACACAGCAGGAGTTTAAGGTAAGTGAGTCTAACTACAAACAATGGCCCATAGGCCAAATGGAGCCTCCAGCCTGTTTTGGTGAATCAAGTTTGTCTGGGGCAGAGCCAGGCCCAGTGGCTTAAGTATTGTCTATGCTTGCTTTTGTGTACAAGTGCAGAACTCAGTGGTTGTAACAAAGACTGTATGGCCCACAACACCTAAAATCAATTTACTATCTAGCCCTTTACAGAAAAAGTTTGGTCTAGTGGAAGCAGGGAGAGCTCTCGAGAGCCTGTGCATCATCCACTGGAGAGTTGATGACAGCTCGGACCAGACTGATTGGTAGCAGTACAGAGGTAGGGAGGTAAACAGATCTAGGGCATGCTTTGCAAGAAGAGCTGACTGAATCTGTTAAAGGATGAAACATGGTGGGGTAGAGAGGAGAGGATAGAGAGGAATCAAAATATTCTTAGCTTTTTGGCATGAGCAACGGAGTGGATAAGAAGGTCATATGCTGCGTTAGGGGGTTTTGGATGGGGGGAGGGGGGGTAGCTTTGTGGGGCAGGTGAGAATAAAGAGCTACTGGAGAATGTTTAGTTCAAAAAGGGAAATGCCTTTTTATAAGGCCTGAGTGTTGCTTTTGCTTTTTCAACCCAGTGCAGGGATTCTCAAAATAACCCAATGACTTCTTCTCCTTCTGTGTTCTATAACACAAACAAAAGCCACATGGCCAGGAGAATAATAACTGACATTTCCTCGATGCTAAGCTATAAACATTCTGCAGGCAGGGACCATGCCTGTATTCCTCACCACTGTATCTCCATGCCTAGCCCAGGAGCTGCCACATAGTAGGAGCTCAATAAATACAAGTTTTGAAAGTGAACTGAAGAAATAATCAGCAACCATTTACTATAACATCAGGAACTTGATGGAAGTACTTCACAAAAATTACATTATGTAATCTTTACAAAAATCCCTCAAGCTAGGGGCGCTTGGGTGGCTCCATCGGTTAAGCATCTGACTTCGGCTCAGGTCATGATCTCAGGGTCCTGGGATAGAGCCTCACGTCACACTCCCTACTCAGCAGGCAGTCTGCTTCTCCTTCTCCCTCTGCCTCTCCCCACTGCTCGTGTTCTCTCTCTAATAAATAAAATCTTTTAAAAAATCCCACCAGCTAGTTGCTGATACACCAATTCTACCGAATTAGGAACTGAGACTTAAGCAAGGGATCACAAATATGAATGCCTGCCCTACAGAGTTGAGTTAGGAGGCAAAAATGGGTGAAAGGAACCATATATTGATTAATGGGAACTGGTACAATGACATCTTTCCTTATGCCATCCATCCAACTGCTTCTTAGCTTCCACCAAGAATTGTTCTTTGAAAAAACAGCCACCCAATATTGCCAGGTCTGATCTTCCAAGAGAAGCTGGAAATCCAGTTTACTTCATAAATGTAAACTCTCTCAGTTAAAGGAAAAAAAAAAAGACAATGTCCTGGAGCAAGCATGAAAAAGTCCAGTCCTACCAGGCATCCCTTACACTTTCCTTTATGCACCGTCTCTCTGGTGGGGAGAAATAAAAGCTCACCTACTCCTTAGTAAATATTATTGGTAAATCTGGTATAACACACTGTCCCTGTGTGCTCAGCCAAATGTATTTTTTGTTGAAGATGTTTCTTATACTAGCTAAGGGTTGCACTAGGCACTTGCTTTTTGTGTCTGGAACACTGTAGCCATTCTCTGGTGTTTGAACATCTGCCTGATGACTAGAGTGAAAGCCCAAATCATACTGTGCAAGTGGCTAATGAATTCACGTAGTCTTCCTGACACAATGTTGCAACAATGCTGACCTCGCTGTGCCAACAAGCCCTGCAATCTTAGAACTAAAGACACCAAATGCTTCCTTTTTTTTTAAGATTCCTTTCTTGTTACTAAGTCTGGTTTTTGGACACCGGGTATCATGTTGATGGTTCCAACTTAATTAAATTTCATAAAATAAGAGATTAAAAAATGCCATCACTGGCTTCTCCTTTCAATTTTAGCACAACCACCTCCACATAGTGTTAACAAGGAGGGAAATAAGGCATTTAAAATATCTAACAAATTCTGTTTGGTGAACAATTACTGACTGCCAAATATATGCCAGGATCTGTGCTAGGTCCCAGGATATGAAATGACCAAGCCATTGCCCCTGCCCACGAGTACTCATGTTCCAGTGGGGGAAACAGACTCATAAATAATAGATTGAGACACATGCTATCATAGAAGGATTACAAAATGCTCTGGGAACTTAAATAAAAGGATGATTAATAATGACTTCATGGGGGCAGAACTGGGAGAAGTCTAGGTCAAGGGAAGCTACATAGGAAAGGTTACAACTTAGCTCTAACTTTAAGGATGGCTGGCAGTTCATAGGTGCATTCTGGGTAATACAAGCAAGAGCTATCAAAGATTTACCATGAGTAAGGTACTGTGCTGAGCACTTACACCTCATTCTTCACAGCTATCCAATAAATTAAACTTGTTTTACATTCCCATTTTTCAGGTTAAGAAACTGAGTCCCAGAAAGGTAAAATCACGTAGCCAGGCCTCACAGCTAGTTATTGACAAAACTTGCAGACTATTTCATGTCCGTATGACTTGAAAGCCTGGGCTTTTAGACATTATATTCTATCACCAAGCAGGATAAGCAGCATGTAGACAAAAAATAGAATTGTGTGAGGATTAGCAATTAGCCCATTGTAAGTAGAAGATAGCTTGCATTCGTGTGTGTTGGGGTGGGAGGTACAGGTAAGGAGCAGCTGGGAAAATTTCAATATAAGACTTATAAACTGGGTCCAGACTTTAAGACTACAGAGTTGGAGCTTTACTCCACAGGCAAGCAAGGACTCTGGATGCTTGAAAGGACCAGAATAATGTGATCAAGAATGAGCTCATCAGATAAACCCAGGAGCTCTGGAGCAGCTTTGGAGAAGCCAAATGCTAGAAGTTATTTAAAGTTTATTGAAATAGTCCAGACAAAAGATGATGATGGTCTAAACTCAGGTACTGGCAGTGATGACAAAGAAAAAGACAAGGATGTATAAAGATGCTGTGGAGGGAGAATCAACATGATTTCAGAATGACTGATTGGAGGGATGAAGGAGAGGTACCATGGATGACACTAGGGAATCTGGCTTGAATAACTGGTTAGGTATTGACGTGAAATTTGGGATATAAGGGGCAGGTCCATGGACGTTCAAGTTGATAAGTCAAAGAAATAATTGGTAATATAAAATCTTTTCTTGAAAACATAGATTTAGGAGCCATAAAAAGGGAGAGATCCCCTGCACCCAGGCAAAGTGTGACAATGAGAGGAAAAGGAGGACGTTAAGACACAGTAGCAATGCCAGCCGTTATACTCATACATGGATGTTCCCGGTAAGGTTTAACCTGACAATAAACATGATTCTTCCCAGTGCCTCTGTAATCTGTTTTTGCTAATTGTTTGAAATTAACCAAGCCTGAGTAACTTTTCTTTTTACGACTAGTCCATGTACAAGCGTTTAATGGCTGGCGGATCTGAGCATGACTGATACCCCAGTATCAGTGTATTGAACCTATTCCAATTCTAATCTACAATGAGAACTTAGCTCATTTAATGAATCTACATATGTGTATATACTATATACTACTTTAACAAAGAAGAACACAGGTTACCTACAAACGTCCATATGAAAGTATCATAAACAGGTAAGTGTATCACTGCAAAGGGAAGGGTCCATTATGAATATTTAAATGTTTTTTAAAAAGGAACAGTCACTGTGATCACTAATATTTCAACTAGAGTGAATTAAATGGAAGTACAATGCTTTGAAAGAATTACTTTTTAAAGCATGTTATAGAAGAATTTTATCAAAGACAATTTGCATTTGTGTTGTCTTTACAGGAAAAATCATTTGTCAGTAAAGGTCAATAAAAAACAACAGGGAGGCTCTTGCCCTCACCCCTTACCCTGGTACGTGCAGAGATTAGAACATTCTAACCACTTAGCTTTAGAATTACTGCACACTTTACTTTCTGAGCTATTCAGAAAGGCTCTGTTCATGAAAAGTTCCCATGGTTATAAAACATGAAACAAAAAAACTTGTCCAACATGTTATGTTGTATTTATTTTTCTTTTTGTTTGAGGATTTGAAAAAGCTTTGCAAACAAGACCTAATAAATCTCTTTAAGGTAGTTGCTTCTGGGAACTCTTCGCCCCTGAATGGAGGCTGGGGACAGGTAAAGGGAGAACAGAGACGGAGAGGAGACAAGGAGGGTGGAAAGGCACCTGCTGTCATCTAAAGTCTCCAAAGAAGCCCAGGGCTGCACACATTTGTCCTGCAATAGGACTTGTCAACATAAACAATGAGTGCTCTACCCTTCTCCTGTGACGGCTGCTACTTCTAGATTTTGCCATCTGTTAACACAGGTGAGCAACAGTGAACAAAACACCAGAAATGCACAGGGTAGGGAAGCAGAACAAGGAAGACAAGAAAGAATAATGACAGTGCTTCATGTGTTCAGCAAACTGTGCTAGAGACTGTCCATTTATAGTAGGTACTCAGTAAATACTTAGTCTCATCCCTAATTTATGCTATGTTCAATGAACATGAGGAAGAGACTAGCAGAATTTGACATAAATGCTCTAATTTATTCTTTTTGATTAAGGAAACTGGTTTTTATAGAGAAAAAGAAGAGAGTTTCTGTGAATTACAACTGCTGATCATGACAAAGCTAATTTATTTATCGGTACTTGGAGGCATGAAGGAAAGAGGGGGCACAGTGCTGGGTCAAGGTTGGCTTATATGCTGTGTAAAGTGATTACACCCAGGTAAGACACATTCCATTCATAGAAAATATTACTACCAAAAATGAAGAACCTAAGGGATAAGGGACAGAAGTAGCCACTGGGACGAAGAATACCAATTATATACAAATCTCTTCTGGGGCACCTGGGTGGCTCAGTTGGTTAAGCGACTGCCTTCGGCTCAGGTCATGATCCTGGAGTCCCGGGATCGAGTCCCGCATCGGGCTCCCTGCTCGGCAGGGAGTCTGCTTCTCCCTCTGACCCTTCCCCCCTCTCATATGCTCTCTCTCTCTCATAAATAAATAAAATTAAAAAAAAAAAAGTTTCTATATACAAATCTCTTCTCTAGTGGAGTGGACTATTCAGGGTAGGGAAAGTCTTCAGAAATGAAGTCATTGCCTTAGTTCCTGATTTTGAAAGCAGAGCAGAGACTGTGATGTGGCATTAGGGAGACATCTTACTCTCTCTACCTACAAGATTAAACTTGTTCTTAGATCTTCATAAAAATCTGAAGACGACCTTTGAAAAATTATAGCTTTCACAAGACAAGAGAACTACTGAAATCAGCCAAGTCAGGTATAGTACCCCAGTGGCTCTGCTGTCAGATAGGACAACATACCCATGGGATGAATCCAGCCCTTGCCACTTAACCTGGGCCTAGTTCTGTAATCTAGTTATGTACTCTCTACGCCCAGTTTCCTTTTTTATGACATGAGTAATAATAATAATAATATCTATAATATCTACCTCCCAGGGCAACATAATGAAATGAAATAAGGCATGTGGACACTTAGCAAAGCGTCTACCAAGTAGTAAGAATTCAACATATATTAGTTTATGCTGGTAGCAATTTTTAAAAATCCTGGGATAATAATGCACTTACTGCGAGGCTTAGTATCCATCCATACCATTCTGAAAAGCATTCTCATGATTTTTGATAAAATAGATGTGATTTTGACATAAATATATTTGATTTATATATATATATCAATTAATGCAAAAGTTTATATATACTTATCAACCCATAACCCGCAGGATCTGCTTTTACTTTTTCTTTTCTGGAATGTATCAAATACTAATAGTGATTAACTTGTTTTTCTTTTCAAAATATAAGCCATGTTTTTTTTTTTTTTTTTTTTAAACTCATGCATAAGCTATATCATGTGTTACTTAACTTCTAAGGACAAATTTACCTATTAAAATGTTATTCGGGGCCGCCTGGGTGAGATGGTATATCAATGAAATTAATGATTAAAGATAGACCATACAGGGCGCCTGGGTGGCTCAGTTGGTTAAGCAACTGCCTTCGGCTCAGGTCATGATCCTGGAGTCCCTGGATCGAGTCCCGCATCGGGCTCCCTGCTCAGCAGGGAGCCTGCTTCACCCTCTGACCCTCCCCCCTCTCATGTGCTCTCTCTCTCTCTCATTCTCTCTGTCTTAAATAAATAAATAAAATCTTTGAAAAAAAAAAAAAAAAAAAAAAAAAAAAAAGATAGACCATACAGTCACATGGGGAAATGCTTCTGTGAACCCTAGTCTAGGGCATTCATCCAGCATATATTTTTAACCCCTCTTTAAATTAAGAGAGAAGAGCATTCCAAGAGCGTGTTTAAGAAACAGAAAGGGGAGCACATGAGTAAAAGACTAGTAGAATTTGACAATTAAGAGGTGTGTGAGGTCAATTTGTAGGACTATATAAACTTTGACAAGGAGGCTGTCTTTATTCGATGGCTCTAAAGTGAAAATTGTGATCTGGTTTATGTTTAAAAAGATTGCTCTGCTTTCTGTGAGGAGGGGAGAGAGGCAGGCAATCCCACCAGTGGGTTAGCAAGGTGGTTCCAGTAGGAAGCTGGTGGCTTCAACTAGGAAGAAATAGAGATGGAAAAGTAAGCCAATTTAGGGAATGTTTGGAGGTAAAATTATACAAATGTTAATAGATTGGATGCGTGGTATCAGAGAAAGAAAGAAACCAAAAGCAGCTCCATAAACTGGCTTTAGAAATTTAGAGCATATTAATGCCATTTACTACAACAGAGACTGGGGAAGGATGAGCTTGTCCTCAGTGTGACAGGCACATAAGTCAAGAGTTCTACTTTGTCCCTGTTAAATACGAAAAACTAGTAAACACATTAGTGGAGATGTTAAATAGGTGACTGAATCTGGACTTCCAGGAAGTAGGACCGGAAATGGTGTTGTCATCCTCGAGATGAGAATTTGTGAAACGACCCCGGGGGAATGTAGCTAGACAGCTGGAGGAGATCTGGGATGGAGCCTGAACTCCAATATTTAGAGGTGAGAAGTAGAAAAGGGACCAGCCACAAGAACAGAGGGAGCCAGGGAAACAGGAGAAATAATCAGTGAGTGTGTAGTAATAGAAACCACAAAGGGAAAACCCATAAGGGACTGGAGAATCTAATCGGAGAGGTCAAAAGCCTTACCTGAGACATCAAGATATAAAAAGGTCAGGATAAGAAAAGGACTAAATGACTAGAATTTGGCATCTCAGTGGTCACTGGAATTTAAATGCAGTCCCAGGGCAGTGACGGGATTGGAAGCCCCTCTAGAGCTGGTTAAGGAGAAGGTGTGTAATGAGTAGGTGTAGGCAGCACTGAGAAACAGCTCAACAGGTATTGCTGGGAAGGGCAGAATATAAATGAGGCAGTGATTAAGGGAGATGTTGAAGTCAAAAGAGATGTAAGAGAGTATCGTATGCTGATGTGAGTAGTATAGTTGAGAGGAAGAAATGGATGATTCAGGAAAAAGAGAACACGACTGCAGGGGCCAAGACCTTGAGAAGGGGAGAGGAGCTCCACTCTGGCCTCCACAGGCACAGGCACCCTTCGACTGTGAAAGGTAGGAGGCCCATACATATGGTAGAACTATGACCTCGTGTAAGTATTAGGCAGGCGGGAAGGAAATAGGAGTAATTAAAGAGTTAAATAAGGGCACTGGGGAGAATCTTCTTCTTTTAGTGTCCCTTAGTATCTGTATTTATAGTAAACAGAATTTTATAAAGTAAGAGGTTCTCAGAGCACCTGGGTGTGTCAGTCAGTTAAGCATCTGCCTTCAGCTCAGGTCATGATCCCAGGGTCCTGGGATTGAGCCCCACATCAGGCTCCCTGCTCAGGGGGGAGCCTGCTTCTCCCTCTCCCTGTGCCCCTCCCCCTGCTCCTGCTCTCTCTCTCTCATGCACGCTCTCTCTCAACTAAATAAATAAAATCTTAAAAAAAATTCATGTAAGAGGTTCTCAAAAAAGCTCCTAAATCAAGGCGTTCTTACTAGTTACACAGCAAGAAAAGAGTTGACAAATATACAGTTGTTTCCAATATATACAAAATACCTGGACTACTATATGTTGACAGTGTGGTGCTCTTGATGAAAAACACTATACACCAGCCACTGTATTAATTCTTCTTAGAGTTAATAAATGCCTATACGGTCTTGTTATGTACCAGTACTGTTCTAAGAATTTTATAAATATTAACACATTTAACTCCCAAAATAAGATTGATTATGCAGGCAGCATCATTCCCATTTCACATATGAGGACTCTGAGGCACAGAGAGGTTAAGTAACTTATCTAGAGCCACACAGCTAATTCAGAGAGCTAAGACTCAAACCAAGGCACTTTGATGCCAGAATCCTCGCCTTCTGACTGTGTCCTCACATCGCCTTTCCTCTTTGTCCCTTTTTCTAATAAGACACCACTCATATTGGATTAGGGTCCCACTCTAATGACTTTAATTCTAATTAATCCTAATGGGCTTAACTCCAAATATGTCACGTTATATGTCACATTAGGGGTTAAGGCTTCAACATATGGATATGAGGCAAACACAATCCAGTCCATACCAGGTTGTTTCCAATTTTTTGGTAGTATAAGTCATGCTGATGACAAATGATAAAGTGATCTTAATAGCATAATTGCTAGGTCAAAGGGTATGTCATTTAAGGCTTTTGATATTAATTGCCAAGTTGTCTTCTAGAAATGTGTTCCCCTGGAAACTCTTGCCAGTAGAGTATCAGGATGAAAACACAACCATTTTAAAGAGTAATATATGTGTGTAAAAATCTCTAGCCCTGAACTAAATCTTAGCTCTACCATGTCTTGACTATCTGTGACAAGAGGCAAGTGACCGCAGACTATTACTGGCAGCCATTTGTTTGCTCCTGCTATTCCATCTGAATTCTGGGAAGCGAAGGAGAACTTTGTGAAAACAAAGAGACAGAATAGCCTGGATTGATGCATTCAGACAGCTTCCTTTAGGATCTTTGTTGCTTGCTTTAAATTACTCCCTTTCAGTTCTTCACATTGCATTAATGGGAAGAGGAAACCCAATTTATCTCGCTGAAAAAGAGGAACACAGCAGGGCAGAAGAGGTGTGGGAATGTGCTGGTTAATTTGGGATGGGCTCTGAGGCTGTCTTGTCTAGCTTCCTGCTAAGCTAACACAGTTGAAGGGGAGCCTTTTCCTACTCAGCATTCTCTCCATAAATACTCTGTTCTGCTGTCTCCTGCTGGGGTCAGGTTACCACAGGCTTCTGAAGATCCGAGAGGCACTGCAGGGAAGTAAGTTTGGAATCACTGCTTCCTCTTCAGTGCCTTTTGTCTCTGAAGCCTGATGCCTCCACAGCTGGGAGAATATTTTTAATTTAGAGGCAGAAAGGAATCTCAAAATGAACTAGAGAGAAGGTCATTCTTACACGCAGGGAATAGAGAGAGCTTATCCATGTATCCATGTCTTTAACATGGTTCCTGGGCTACAGGAACAGTTAATGAATTGGGCACTTTTAGGTTGAATGTAGTTTTGGTGAGTCAAAAAATATCATGGAAGAGGGAAAGAAAAATTTGGTAGGAAGAGGGAACGCTATTTAAAAGCAAATAACTGAAAGTTGACTATATTTAATGTTTCTATCATTACATTTTCCCTCACTTATGTCAAACAAATCAAGAGTATGGAAAAGTAGAAAATTAAATAAAATTATAAGTGACCTATCACATAAAGTGACTTGTTATCCGTCAGACAATATGGTGGTATGCAAAATGTTTAGAGATGCAGAGGCAGACAGCTGTAACCAGCTGTGTGGCCTCAGCAAAGTAAACCTCTCTCAGGTTCACTCTCATCCCATGACATAGGAGGATATTTATACCCACTTAACAGAGTAGTTATCAGGCATTAATGATAAAACATGCAAAACACCCAGGATGCCATGGTATATGCCATACAGGATTCACTCATAAAACAGAGGTTTCCCTCCACTTCTGACAGAAGGAGGAGGACTGTAAATTCTTCAACAGCCTTTCAATTTAGACGTGGAGACAAAATGAGAACATCTGAAACAAGGAGAACAATTATGTGCTAAACAGTGTGGTAGTGATCGCAAATAGGATAGGAATTGAGACTAGGGGAGATCTGAGTGCTCCAGATTACTCTGCTGGTGAAAGATTGGCCTAATTATTGGATCTTACATACTGGGTGTCTAGGATAAGTCACAGAAACAAAGTGAGGAAAGAAGACATTGAAAGGGGGTGGGAGGGATGGGGAATGCGGAAGCAAAGACACAAATAAATGGTAGAGAAGTTGAATAAAATTAAGCAAAAATGACAAATGAAACTAAGCAACTGATCTATAATTTATGGAAAGAGCAATGCTCATAGGGGATACATTTAAAAAAGAAGCAGAATGACTAAGAAGAATCACAGTATGAGTATGTACTGAATAAATACTAATAGATGACAATAATGGTTTATCAGAATTCATTTTTTAAATTAAGGAAACGATCTGTGAATATAAACCAATTGGTCATATTTTCAAAAAAAGAAATGACCCCAATATTAATTTGCATAACTACTAGTACAAAGAACATTAAGAAAACTCTTTTTAATTGTTGATGATGACATAATCACTTTGCTTTGCTTGACATGATCTTGGGGCTGTTCCTTCAGTATCACTCCACTTTAATACTGACAGGACCCTGCTGTTGGTCTTCATTTGGTTCGTCTAATTCCTAGGGTTTTCATTCCCTGCATTTACTTATGGTTGACAGTTATTTTTTTTAAGATTTTATTTATTTATCCTAGAGAGAGCGCGCGCTCGCGCAAGAGCAGGCATGGGAGGGAGGGGCAGAGAATCTCAAGCAGACTCAGAGCTAAGCACACCACAGCCCTACTTGGGGCTCAATCTCACAATCCTAACATCATGACCTCAGCAGAAACCTAGAGTCGGTCACTTAATCGACTGAGCCACCCAGGCACCCCAGTTGATAATTATTTTAATTCACATTTTAAAAAAAGTAACAATGAAATCATTTGCCCTAATATGAAAGAATATGAGCTCTGCCTTTTCACCTACCTAATATCCATCAGGAACTTACCAAAAGTGTTCAGGTAAAGGCAACTTCAAAAAGTCTTTTTGGTTTGCTTCCTTTCTTTTTAACCAAGTAATAAATGTTCATTGGGAAAAACTTAGGAAGCCTTGATCAATAGAAAATTAAAATTAAAAATTAAATTCACCTATATTTCTATCACTTAACACTTTTTATATTTTATTTCCTGCAGGACTTTTTTCTCCATGCACATATGAACACATTTTTAACAGACACAGTGCTGTTAGGTCTATGTTTTTACTAAATGTACTCTAGACATCTTTCCATGTCATTAAAAAAATTGTTTAATCTGTAATGTTTAAAACGTTGATAACACATGCCATCTGCAATGTTCATTCACCAGACTTTCACTATATTCCAACCAGTGAAGGCAATTTTACATTTTGTAGTCAGATATTACAAACTCAAAGGTTAAGCTGTGTTTTCGTGCCATCTGCAATTCCGTCACCCCTTCCTGAATTCTGATTTACTCCTTAGGATTCTGTGTCCCCCTTCTTTTCTCACTCTCTCTCCTCCCCTACTGCCCTCATCAAGGCGATTGTTGGCTAGTGGGGGAAATAAGTCAGGTCCATAAATACTCACTACTAGAGGCAAATAAAAGGGCAAATAGAAGGACTTCCAAATTCAGAAGAAGATTCCTTCAGTCAGTCTGCAAATACACTGACACACCTGAATGCAAAGGAATTAAGAAAACCCTTCTATTCCTTACTTATTTTTTCTCCTTTCAAGGGTAGCAACAGGGAAAAAAAAAAAAGGAGGTGATATCCTTTCTCTCTCTTTTTACAATTGGAAAAACCAAAAACGCTAATGGACAGGATACGTGTTCACGTCACCCAGCTAGTTGTTAGCTAAGCAGAGATTAGACTTGTGATTTCTGAATCCCAGGTTTGTGCTTTCACAGCGGCACAATGGTTCATCCTAAAAAAATACCTAAACAATACTCCCATACAAAACTGTGGGAAAAGAATCCTTGTCAAGTCAAGGGATTCTCTAATTTTTTTACAACAGCAAAACATGTCCTGAAAAATGGAAGGGAATAAAAAAGATAATCCTGTATCCTTTCATTTGATTTTTTCTTTCAAGTACAGCTATATTTATACCTTGATTAAAATATCACACAAATGTTGGGCAACCCTCTTGGGTCCCCTCCCTCCTCAGGAGCTTTGTATTATCACTTTGCTATCGTACAATAAACCTTGCTTTGCTGCCCACAAAAAACAAACAAACAAATAAATAAAGATAAAAAATAAATACCACACAAATGCAAACTGGGCTTCCAACATGATCTCTAAAAAGAAAAATCTAGAAAGTGACTTTCCGAATGTGTGAGAGCAAATATTTTATGTGCCAGAGAATGTTCCTGCCTGAGGGGTCTATTTACCACACATTCATAATGTCAAATGGAAAGAGACTTTAAATATAATCAAATATAACCCTTTAAATAACCTAGAAACCCTCTTAATAACATCTCTGTCAATCAATCATTTACCTTGTGCTTGAACATTGGCAATTATTAGATGAAGCATCTGGGTTGAAATCAAGAAAAAGTAAACACAGTATCTTTATGCACTGGACTGACTAATTAGTCCAGCAGCATACCAAATTATATGTCTTTTAAGCTGTATGGCTTGGATTTAATGAGTTGTTTCCTGAGTTGAATGTCAACATCTCTCTCTCTCTCTCTCTCTCTTTCACACACACACACACACATGTACACAGTGAAGGAGGAAAATGATCAAAAGCCAATACTGCTATATTATCTTGGGAAGTATTTATTATGACACAAGACCGACAGAAAACATGATGGGCAGTCACAGACTCCTAAACCTCTAGGTTTCCGGCTGACTTTCCTTTTACTTACAGGGAAATAAGGAGTTTAAGAGATTTGCCAGGGTTTTATAGGTTTCTGCCTGAGTGGCATTTGACTACGCACAGAAAGGGAGAAAATTTACAGATTATTTAATACAGAGGTTGGAGTAGTAATAATCACAGCTCAAAAAAGGGAAAACAATGTGAAGGCAGGCGAATCAGAATCAATACTCTCATCAAATACTCAATGACCTTTCCCCTCTGGATTTATATTTTTCCTCATTTTCTGGGATGCTTTTTATGCATTAAATACAGAAAAAAATAATAATGAAAAGAGTCCCTTGACTGTGTAACTGGAATCAATGTATCTAACATGTTTCCCAGTACTTACTGTGCACATCGCCTCATTAGATTGACTGCCACGAAGGGTTCAAACAGGAAAAAAAAACTTTAGAAAGCCATTCATGATTTTCTCTTCGGGATTTAACGGTCATTCCATACTTGTCTTATGGTCTCTTTCCTAATACATCCCAAGTGAAAAAGTTTCAGGTATGCTGGAATTCTGAGTCCAGCAAGAAAATATTTGCTGCAAAGTGCTTGGTTTATGTGGTTTTGTTTTGCTTCATTTTGAAAATCCATATTCTGCATTATTCTCTGATAAAGGCCAGTAGTGGCTTGATTCCCTGTCGCTGTAACATTCTTTTTTAACTTCAAGGAAAAGGCAGAGTACAATGCCCCTCCCACACTTCCAGGTCCATAAACTCAATCTTCGTGAATTTGCTGTCTTTCTTCATTTGTGCTCCTTGATTGATGTTCTTAACCAAGTTTTCTTGGTTAGATGTTCACGTTTGATACCCAATTTGCAAATGTTCTTACGTTCTGATAAAGTCGCTGTGTCTCTTGGCATGATTTTAGTGTCTAAGTGCTTACTGCTTTACTATATACTTTTAAGAATGAGTCTTACTCATCTTTGTAGATTTCCCACTCTCTACTCCTCCACATATACACCTGAGAGAATACATCATAGGTGTTAGAATTATTTTTAAATTTAAGTATTTCTTTGTATTAAAAGCCTGACCACAAATCTAAAGAACACTCATTTGCATTCAGTTTGAAGAAAATATTCAAGTTCCATTTTAATTCAAAATATTCAAATATATCCCTAGTTTTTAATTGAACAGGTTTACCAGGTGATGTCATGAAGAAAAATAGGTAACCATTACTTAGTAATTCACATAAGAAACAAGATATTTGAGTTACCTTAAGATTCATCACTGAGATAGGTTTGCTCACATAATATTAAAATACACAATCTAGGGGCACCTAGGTGGCTCAGTCGGTTGACTGTCCCACTCTTGATTTCAGCTCAGATCATGATCTCAGGGTCCTCGGATGGAGCCCAGCGTTGGGCTCCGCACTCAGGGGGTAGTCTGTTTGAGGATTCTCTCTCTCCTTCTGCCCCTCACCCAGCTCACATTCTCACTCACTCTCTCTCTCTCTCTCTCTCTCTCCCTAAAATAAATAAATAAATCTTAAAAAAAAAGAATGCTATAATAATCCTTGTTTAAGGTTTCCAATAAAAATGAATTATGACTGAATCACATGGAGTTAAGCTTGGAGTTCTGTCCTATTAATACTGAGTCTAATAAACTACTGTGAACTAAAACCACTCAAGACTATGACAATAAGATGAATATCCAAGTGAAAATTGAAAAATTTAGCTTTTAAAGAAATTAGGTATTTGGCACATAGAATATCAACTTTATCAATTATATCATTGAGTTTTCAAACTATTTTGTGACACGATTTTGTTCTCAAAACTTTAGGAGGAGGACATCCAGTGGGTATTCTGTGTAGAGAGCCTGTATCCTGTTCTCTTAGCCATTCCCTTCTCTCTGCGGCTCACCAGAACACTGTTGTTGTATGTAGACACCAGTTTGGAACCTCTGATCCAGAGAGAGCAAATCTTCCATGTTCCAGAAGCCCTGCAGAGTCACTTCAGATAGTTAAATATTTGGGTTTATGGATGTTTTACCGATTTTGATGACAAAATCTGTCATTTAAAAAATTTACATTTTGCTAATTAAATAAGTAAAATACATTTTAGTAAATTTGGAAATCATAAAAAACTCAATGAAGAAATTTTTCATAAAGTCACCACCCAGAATTAATTCTTGTTAATATTTTGATGTACACTATTTTAGTCTTTTAAAAAACATATATGTGTTCGCATATTTTTTTCTCTTTTCATAAAATTGGGATCAAATTCCCTCTTTTGATTTTTGAGCTTTTAACTTAAAAGACATATCTTACATATTGTTCTATGTTACTAAACCTTTTTCTACAACATACTGTTTGAAGGGCCTCTTTGTATTCCACAGCTGGGGTAGGTCACAGTTCCTTTGTCATATATATTGGATCTATACAGAGACAGATAAATCAAGGTTTCAGTGTTTTGTCACCCAAACCTATTCTTGTCAAAACTCCTGCTATTCACTATAAGCAAAAATTGAAAAAAAAAAGTCTTATGTTGCATGAATTTTAGCACCATGAACTATAAGAGCACAGAAACTGTATTGTTCATAGCATTAAGTTCTGGGATTTGTGCTGCTCAGTCTATTTTGCACTTGGGGATTTTTTTTTCCAGAGATAAATTCCTGTAAAACTGCTCTCTGAATCTCTTTAGAGGAAAAGAAAATGTTCATAGTTTACAGAACTGTGGAAACACAGCACAAAATGTTTTCTTGCTCCTTTGTTACTTGAAAAAAGTAGGAAGGAAAACTAGGTAATTTTCTTTTATTAAAATACATTTAATGCCTATTTAAAATTTTGCTTTAAAAAGAGAATCCCAGACTATATTGTACAAATACACACAACTCATGCATGATCAAATAGTTACTTAAACACAAAATCTCTACATGGTTTATAATAGGACTGGGATTCATTCCATCCCTCCCTTGTTTTCTTTCTTCACTGAGGAAATTGGTTATATGGACTTTGTTCTTGAATATATTTTTGCAGAGTGTTGCTATCCTTTACTTAGCAAGAATTGGGTCTTGATTAATATTTAACAACAACAATAACATTAAAATATATTTGCCTTTCTCTTCGCTTTAATTTTCAGGAGCAGAATCAAATTTTCATTACAAAAGGGAACTAATTAGCATATCAGTTAAGAGCGACCTGGGATAGGAATCTGACATACTTGGGTTCAGAGTCCGCTTCCAGCAGTCACTAGTTAGATAATCTTGAGAAAGTATTACGTTGCTTTATCTCAATAAACCTTAGTTTCATTTTGTATAAAATAGGAATACTATTACTTTCCTGAAAGCATGTTGGTGCGGGGTATGGGATGACTTTAGTGCAATGCTTGGCATCTAGGCAAAGTAGTAAAACAAAAAACAACACAGTAACCACTGACATTAATGTCAAAATATGTTTTGAAAGTAATTTTTTTAGACATTTTTAAATCCAAATTCAGTCTAAAAAGTAGATCAATATGCCTCAATAATTTTTATTTGTTAATGGGAACATTATTGCATTTGGCTCATCAAATGAAAGATATACCTTGGGAGAGAAAGGTAGGATTAAATATTGATTCAAAACCATCCTCATCAGCATGTGCATCCAGAGTTCAGGCTTATTAGCTAGAAGCTATAGTGGTCACTTCACAAAAACAGAGCAGACTTCTGCTGGCAACGGTGGGGCTAGTTACACATTCTGTGTGTTAACAGGTGCTAACGTTCTATTAAATTTGACCCTTTTTCCTTATAAAAATATAAGTTCCTTTTGGACAGGGACCGGAGTCTCTGAATGCTATTTTGAGGAACTTCACTTAAGCTCTTGTAGTGTTAGTGATGATGATGATGATGATGATGATGATGATGATGATACACACGTGGGAACTATTTATTCATACCCCCGCCCAAAGCTCTTGATTTATCTAGTTGTTTCCAGATACAGACACACACACCTAGATTATATGTGAAAAGAAGAACCTGGGAGGAAGAACCAAAGACCTTAAGTTACTTAGCACCTGAATTAGGGCTTAGAGGCCAAGTCAGATCATGTCATAATTCTTTGGCCCTGATTCATGTGACTGATATATCATTTGGTTGTTTGGGGCTGGATCTTAACAGAAAAAAATTTCTGAAGTAAAGAAATCTGGATTTGAGTTCCATACTTTTCAATTAGTCATTAGGTGATGCTAACTAAGCACAAGTAGACACTTTGAACTTTACTCTTAGGATGATTATAAATAATATAATGTAATATCAAATAATGTAACATAATATACAACATCTTCTCTACTTGTATGTCTGTGAGAATTTGAAGTATCAAAAGTTCTTTGTAACTTATAAAATAAAGTTTTAAACACATATTGTGAAAAAATGTCTTAGCTTACTAATTATAAAAAAGTTGAATAATTGTTGGAGCATAAAAGGAAACACTTGAAGTTGCAAATTATCATTGTGTCATTGTGATTGCCCAAAAACCAGATCAACAGCATTAAAGTTCACAGAGATAGTTTATTTTTATCAAATGCTTATCTGCTGGGTCATTTTTTACATTTTCAGCTTCTATATTCATGAAATCTGGATATTTCCCTGAAGAACAAAAACCATGTTTTACTGGAAATAACATGGTGTAGTGAAATGAAAATGGGCTAAATAAGAGTTAAGACCCCAATTGCCTCAAGTGCCAAAGAGTTAAAGTGAATCAAATGAAGGGGCAGGAGGCTTGGGGGTCAATGAAGCACACACTGTAGAGCACAAGACTCACCAGGAAGAACACCCATTACCCAACTCCAGATGTGTTTGTCATGAAGAGATGTGGGCCTAGTGATGCCACATTTTCTTTCTTTCTTTTTTTTTTTTTTAAAGATTTATTTACTCATTTGAGAGATAGAGAGGCAGAGAGAGAGGGAGAGAAATCCTCAAGCAGACTCCCCACTGAGTGTGGAGCCCCATATAGGGCTCAGTCCCAACACCCCGAGATCATGACCTGAGCCAAAATCAAGAAGAGTCAGCTACCTGGCCGACTGAGCCACCCAGGTGCCCCAGATTTTCTTACTTTCTAAGAGGAGGCAGATACTCAGGTGTTTTTTTAAAATGTTAAAATAATATAATCTGGGGATAAAAGTGTGTTTTTAAAAATACTGGGCTGGAAGCATAGATTGTTGTTTACAAGCACTTTACACATGTTTACAAACACTTCCCTGAGCTGGGTCCAGACCACAGGCTCCAGCTTTGAACTACTGTGCTATAAAATCAGATAGATCTTACTTCAATCTCAACTCTAAACTCACTAACTGAATGACTCTGGCTAAGAAATTTAACCTATCCAAGCTTCATTTTCCTCTTGCAAAGTGGGAAGAACAATGCCTCTGTTGTGAGGATTGCAAAAATGGACATGGATGAAAACAGTCTAATAGACACAGAATAGGTACTCAATACAGCTCTTTTTCTCTTTTTGTGGATGACTTAGAAAAAGTAAGTTGTTCTGTTTTCTCCTTTTCATTCTTGTTATACTCGGAGCACGTCAGATATGCGTGTTATTAAGAGGGTCAGGGTTATCTCATTCATTGTTGGAATAAACTGTTTTACTTGAATTATAAAGAAAATTTTAAATGATGGATGTCCCCAATTCTAAAGAATAGAGACGAGTCAGCATCAAGTCTGAAATTTTTTTCAGATTGACTCAGGCTTCTTTGCAAAACGACAGTCTCCTGAACAAAATGCTTTTCCACAATTTTATCTGCTCCTTCTCTGTCATAAAGATCCTTTTGTTAGTCAAACAGCATTTAAGGACATCAAGAATGTGGTAAGTGATGGCACCATATGAACTAAGAATGAATCAATTCTGCTTAGATTACAGTTAACTATACAGCCAAAGATCGATGTTTCAAAGCAAGACGATTACATAAAATAAATTTAGACAGTTAATGTGTTCCAACTATACAAATGTTAGTGAAAGTTCAGTAAGCAAATGACCAGTGACTGACTAGCAATATTAATCTTGCCTCTTTCCTACCTTCCAGAGCCATTTAGGTCTGATTTCAAAAAATGTAAATAAAGTGAAAGGAGAAAAATATAAAATCATATATTATAGTTAAAAGAGATTAGACAGTATGTGCAGTCAAACTTGTCCAAACAAAAGCACTGGTATGAATCAGGCATGTTTAAGCATGCATTTAGAGACTGGGCTCATTTAAATCTATAGGGATAAAAACCTAATGGTCACAAAATGGTGGAAGAATCAATTTCCCTTATACCAGGCTATTTTCCTGGTGTCAGAGTGTAGCACTGCACCTGTGGATCCCCAAATGTGCACAGTCTAGCTAAGAAGAGAGCAAGGTGACTAAAATGTTCCTTCTATGTAAAACTAACTAGGGTGAGGGGTTCCTTGTTCCATCATTTTTTAAAAGCTAGGGTTTATTTTTAATGATTGCTGATGTTTTAGGCATCTGGCTCAAAACACTACAAATTCTACACTTTGTAGCTGCTTTTATTCAATGAAGTGTTTTAAAAATAAAAGTAAATCATAATTTAAATGTTTTCCTTAAGAAATCAAAATCATATATTTTCTAAAATGTAAAATTCATTTTATGGTTAACTAATTGCCACTTAAATTCCTCCTTAACAGATGTAGGAGACAGAGACTGAACCAGGGGAGTGGGAGTAATTCTAGGTCTAGGTAACCAGAGAGCAGAGCAGATGATGGAGAAACCCCAGTAATTCCAGAGTCTACATCTTCATAATCTGAATTAGCTAGGAAATTCATAAGAAAGCAAATATGGGATCTATAATATCTTCAAAACACTTAGATCCTTCTCTCTGTCTTATCAGTACCAATTAGCAGAATTTCGAGAATTCTCATGAGAATTCAGAGTGTTGATTTTTTGTACACCTCCAGGTTGGGAACTGTCATATAAAAAATTATTGTCAATTGTCTTGCTATTCTTTTAATGGCTCCTTCGTAGAATGGTACCCATGAGTACAGAATGGTACTCATTTAATAAGTATTCTGACTAGTTGTTTTCATCAGCATCCTTGCATTAAAAAAAGTGGCTTTTGTTCTGGAAAATATGTTTAAAGTACGTATATCTGACCTAAGAATAGTTTATGGGACACAATATGGATCAGTAATGACCACAGAGTATGAACTCAGCTTATTTTTGGAAGGTACCTCTCTCCATGAAATGCTGCACAAGAAAGGACCAGATAAGGAATGTGGGTAAGAAACATTTGCTTGGTTTACATTTTCCATTGTTGTGATACTGGTAGCATTTTCCAGGGGCATATTTCCAGTTTGGAACAGAAGCCATGAGGGAAAATATCACCCTTTTTTCTTGAGCACATGCTCACAAAGCTTTTTTAGAGTCCCAATGATCTCAGCAAATTTCCTTCTTGAAAATAACCAGCGAATTGTTTTCTGACCAAATAGTGTCAACTAAACTTAGTCAGACTTGGTTTTCTATGTATATTTTTGCTGCAGTTAGACTCCAGAATTTCAAGCATTGCAGTAAATGATCTTGATTTAGATTTAAACAAAGAAAGGGAACAAAGACTTCTACCTCATACTTAAGTTTCTGAACTTCCATGAAAGCAAAATGCTGTCTTAATTTATCTTTTGAGTAAGATTATTACTTCCATTTCTGTTTAGTCTTAATTTCTGGATACAGATATGAAGGGATGATTTATTTACAATTAGTGAATTTACTAGAGTGGATTTCCAGAATAGCAAAAGAACTGTGAGTGTGGATCATGTAATTTGATGTTAATAATAATTAAATTACTAATTTACTTTAAGAAATTCAGTGAATCCAAAGGTATTTCCTTACTGGTGGTGTCATTATTTCTGACTTGCAATTTAGTTTTGAAAGGGAATAAAAGGAGCCACAGAAATGTTCCCAGCTTTTCTTATTTATGTCATAGCACGTAGTGAACAAGTTTTAATTAGGGATTTTTAAAGTGTTGTGATTTATTGCCTTTAAGAATTTGATTTCCCTTTATCAGAATCTTAGAATCCTGAGAATGTCACAGATATGAATACAATCCACTTTGTTTTTACAGCCAAAATAAAAAGATGAATAATCACTGTCCAAAGAACTACCAGTGGAAAGCCATAGGGCAGAGGTCCTTCAGGAGACCATCCATCCATCCATCCATCCAGTCAGTCAACCAACGTTAATTAAGCACATATGTTGTGCTATGAGATTTGTCATTAGTGGTTTCATTTTCTGCCCACTTAGAGCTTACAATCTACTGAAGGGTAAGGAAAATCAAGTAAGCAAATAAATAGCTCTATAATTACGACTTTGATAAATGCTATGAAGGAAACCCACAGGGTGCAGAGGATAATAATGGAGATACACTTAAGGAAACCTCTCCAAAGAGTTATATTTAAAGCTCAAACTTAAAGTATAAGGAGATTCCAACCATTCATATATTAAAAGGGGAAGAGTCAGATGACTGGCCTTTTATTTTATTTTCTTTTTTCGAGAGAGATTGCCAAGATGTGTGAGCTGGGGAGGGGTTGTGAGACAGAGCCCCACCTTGGGCTTCCACTCAGTGTGGAATCTGCTTGGGATTCTCTATCTCTCCTTTTCCCTCTGCCCCTCCACTTGTGCGCTCATTCTATCTCTAAAAAAAAATAAAAAATAAAATAAATAAAATAAATAAATATGCTTTCATAGAGAATTTGACTTGGACACAGAGATTAAGACTGTAGGATGCCACTACCATACTGAGGAAAAATGACAAAATTCTGGAAGAAATTTATTTTTGTTTTTTTGCTTGTTTGTGTGCTTATGCATGCATCTGATGACATTTTCTGTGATTCAGACAAAGATTTCATTGACTTGGGCTTAAAACTCACTCATTATGAGCACACAAGAGATAACCAAGGTTAATTTAATACCCATTGTGAGATGTAGTGGCAGGTCAGGGTAACAGATGCCAGATTTCCTGAAAATAATGCTTGACTCACAGCTGCTGTAAACCAAGCAGGATCTACCTGTGTCATGACAAGTATTTAAAACAAAGTATAAAGACCCCCAAGTGGGGAAAAAACATCTTGAATCATCATGGAAAAATGCATATAGAGATTAAAAATTTAGTAGAGACATATTTCGTTGACATGGAATGACAGTCACCTTATAAAAAGTAAAAGAACTACAAAACAATGCTTAGAGTATGCTCCCATTAATGAAATTGTATGTCTGAGTGTGCTTATATTCACATGTAAAAAAAATCTAGAAGGAAAATTTCCAAAATGCTAACAGTAATTATTTCTTGATGGTAGGCTCATGCGTGATTTCCTTTTTAATTTTTTTCTTTTCTTTTTATACATTTCTGTATAACCTTTTTTTTTGTTTATCACAATGATGTATTTTTTAAATGTGGAAAAAAAAAAACCTTTAAAAGATAAAATTTAATTGTATTGGTGAATATTGATTTAAAGCAGACTGTCTTTAGTGTGACAGATCTCACTTGTACTGCAAGCTAATTAATTTTAAAGGACACTTCCCAAATGTGGAATGATAGTTCAGATGGCATAATTTGCTCTTTGGCCAGTGTTGAATGCCAAATAGTCAGACACAGAGTATGTGCCTAGCGCATTAGCAAAAAAAGAAAGACACACACACAAAAAATATATTTTTAGAGAAAAGTATTAAACTTTTGAAATTTCAGAAAAGTGTAAAAGCATTTGCCTAGGGAAAATATTAGAAAGTTGATGAACTGATGTACAACTTTTTTATTTTTATAGATTTATTTATTTATTTGAGAGAGAGAGAGTGAGTATGGGCCGTGCAAGCGGGGGGAGGGGCAAAAGGAGAGGGAGAGAAGCAGACTCCCCAGTAAGCATAGAACCTGAGGAGGGGCTCGATTTCAGAACCCTGAGATCATGACCTGAGTGGAAACCAAGAGGTTTCCGGCACCCCATGATGTACACTATTTAATGATTTAATATCATTTTTAATTTTAAGAATATGTAGGTGAAAAGATGCTTAGGACATATAGGTGGGAGGTATGGCTGAGTTTTTTTCAAGATCCAGGATCTATAGGAATCTTAATTTGGTCCTAAGCACAGAAAAAAATTATGTTACCTCCTAACCTGGATGTCACTAAAAATAAAGACAATACTTAGCCGTAAAATAAGGGCACCTCAATCCAATGAAGTTCTGATTCTTCCCAGACAAATGCTTCTATGCTTTTCTAAAATATCAAGAATCCCAGCTTTTCTCCAAAATTTTTGTGTGCACCATTTTTGGGTGGGGGGGCGGAGGTTGATACCCTAAGCATACATTTAGTCACTAGCAATTCAATATGATCAAAAAGCAAATCATGACACCTGACATATTCAAATAAAAATTCAAATAAAATGAGTCACATTTAATGCAGATTTACCATGTTTGATATTTTTAAATTCTAATTAGCAAGATAATATGTTAAATGTTCTAACATGGCAGATTTGGGCTCATGGGATTTGGAATCCAGGTCCAATTAGACCATTTACCAAACCCAAACCTGGACAAGTCTAACTTCTCTGAGCCTGTTTCCACTTATTTAAAATAGTTATGATGACACAGTTTTACTGGCACGATAGAATTTGGGGGAATATTAGATGAGAAATAAAGAATGTAAAATGACTTTGAGAACTACAAAAGATTATATTAATAATATAAGGTATAATGGTGGTACTTATTACAACTGTATTGTTTTCACCTCTGTATATCTTATATACCCCAAGGAATCCTATGTCGCTAGGATATGCAAATTGTTCTAGTCATATAAGAGCTCTACAAATAGTTTGATTATATGATTGATTGCTCTTGTGTAAAAACACATTTTTAACTGATAGAGTAATACTTGGGATATAAAACAGGAGGAATTGTAACTGACCTCTCATAGTAACACTCAAGTATAAATCTGGTTTATTTATTTCAGAAAAAACAGAATGTTGAGTTATGTTGAAACTTCCATGATAAATTCGGTTTTCTTTTAGGTTACAATCATGGAAAACAAAGAATTAATCCTTTTATGAACCTATGAGAAATGTAAAAAATGGTTTTGTCTCTTCTAAGTCATCCTGATGGAGAGTAGAGCATGTACATAAAATTGAAATATGTTCTGAGGTCACTTGAAGAAATAAGGAACATCCTATCACAAAGTGAGGAATTAGATAATGTATGTTTTACTCCAATTAAAACAAGTTTTACTAAAGTTTAAATGCCAGTCAAAATATTTAATATTCCAATAAGAATGGCATTTCCAAAACAGTGTTTGAGAAATCGGGAATTAATTAAATTAGAATATTGCTAAACAATACATTTAAACAATAACTCACAGGTATCCTTCATATACTTTGTTCTTTCCAACATCACCTTATGGCTCTTGAATTATTTTGGATCTAGACCCCACTCAACCCCATTTTAGTTTTCAAAATTAGCAATACAAAAGGGAATAATTTTAATATGGCTGTTAAATATCACATTCCAAAAGTTGCTGAAAAAGGACTCTTATGAAGAGGCCAGTGTTCAGTTCCCTGCATCGTGACAAGATAACATATATTTTCCAAGCAGATGGTCAATCAACTTCTTTAAAAATATCCAAATTCTGTAACTTAGAAGCCCATTGCAAAATAGAGCCTTACTGTTATAGATCTAGAAGTACCAGATATTAAACAACCAAAGCACTCTAAAATGGGAAATTTACACTAGAAAAAGCCAGAGAAGTTTTTGAGAAAGAATCTAGCCTACTCCATCCCAAATAAATGCATGTCTAGGTCATACTCTCAGAGGTTTTGGTGAAAGAAGAATGCACTGCTTTATCTGGTTGCTCAGTTGACAACTCAACTTTGCTATCAGGAAGTTCCACATCCTCTATTTCTAATCCTCATTTTTCCTAATGAAGTTGAAGCTCACTGACTATATTTTAGGTTCCAAACAACCCCCAGCTCTTCTGAAACAAATGATTGTCATCTCTTAATTTTCTCTTCTCCTAATGAAATAATCCTAGTCTCCTTATCCTTTGTTAGAGAATACAACTTGTAGTCCTTTAAACACACTTCACTTTTGTGTGGCCCCTTAGTAAAGGCCATAAAATTGTCTTAAGCTGTGGGATCAAACACTAGGTCTAAGATTCCCATCAGGGTCTGACCACATAGGTAAAACATGCTACTACTGATAGTTCTGTGCTGACAGCCTACAGTCATTGGCCTCTGCCTAAACTGTACCAACTTCACCTATAAAACCACAACCCAATGAAAACTCAACACAAAGGAAATAAAACAAAGCCCCAAGATAGCTGTTTTCATTGCATGAAACAGGGTCAACTAAATGTGTCTTTATTTTTTAAAGCTTATTATAGATATATCTGAAATTTTAATTTTTGGAAGTCAAAAGTTATCATTAAAAGATTTAGGATGCAGTGTGTCATAAAAATTTTATGTGACATATAAGCCCAGTACTTCTTTCCTTGCTCTACTTTATTTAGTTATAATTAGGCACACGATAGCATGACTTTACAGAGTTGTGAATCTATATAATATACAAGATGCCGTGAGCATATTAAATCCATTCTTCCCATTAAGTCTTCCTATATATAAACCAAATAGAACATTTATTCTCTGAGAAATTAAAACTATAAACTTCATTCAAATACATGTAAAAATTTAAAATGAAGAAGGGGCAGCAGTGTGTAAAATAAAATGCAAGATTAAGATAAAAAATGTTACTTAACATTATAAAAAATGTTTGCACTGACAATGATGTTTGAGAAGAGATCGATGGATAAAACTAGTCCATATGATGAATGTAATAAATACACTTTTACCTGCAAGGATTTTTCTGGCTTTAATTTAATTAAATCCATTCTCCTGGGTAGTAATGGAGTCCTGTACGCTACTCATCTCAGGCATCTTCAGTCTCCTAAGCTGCCTTAAAGCCTTGACATAATAAAAGGTCAAGCAGATCCTAGTAAGCATTTGTAAACTACAACAGCCCCCCATTTCGGGCTCACTCTCTTGTTTCATTTCATTGTATAAGTAGGCTAATTTGGGAATAGCTAGGGTACTTGGGAACACCTAGATTTTCAAAAAAATCCCACTTTCCTACTTAACCACCTAAAGAAGTGACCCATAATACAACATTTGAGAGAACTGTAAAATGGTGCCTGGATACTGAAGGAATGAAGACCAAATAGCAAGCAGCACTATCACATAAAATGAATGCATTTCACCTTCCAGCTCATGTGTGCTTCCTGGGACACAAGGCACAAACATGAAAGGGATGGAGCAGAATTTCGAGAAAACTGATTTGTTTCAACATTGACTTGGCAAGATGCTGAACACAAAATAACACCTCAAGGCACCTCCCTTTCCCATCATTGTAAATTCAGGGCTCTCAAGTCACCCCCCCCCACACCCCAGCAAAACCAATTAAAAATAAAGAAAAGAGGGAGGCTATGAATTTACATCTGGTACTAAGATACAGATTAAATGATAGGCATCTGTCCTAATTGGTCACAATGAAACTAAGGGACAATAACAAGAATAAATCTCACATTAATCCAAATGAAGCCAATGAATAATACAAACCAGAAGCACAGTTTCAAAAATATGCAATTACCTCCAAGCATGCAAGGGCATTTATAACCCATAAATATGATTGCAGAGCACAGTATGCATATAAATATATTTCATAAATGCACTACTTATGCTAAGAAACGTGTATATATGATATGCAAATCCATAGGATATACATTTGTATGTTTACAATCACATCTACCTACTAAAAATCAAACTCCATCCAGCAAATGGTTTCTCAACAAGAGTACATTAGAATATGAAATAGAATGCTAAATTCTGAGGCCACCTTTTCTTAGTGATAAAGGAAATAAGCAAAATCACCTCATAATTAGGCCGGGAAGCTTAAGAGGCACCAAATGGGTTTCTGAGGAAGGCCCAACCCTGTATGTGAGAGCTGCAAATTAAACGAGTCCTTTCAATAACACCCATTTCTTGTTAGCTCTTTTTCCACCCCCTAATTCTGCTGCTAAGCTTGGAAGGAAAGGAACCAAGTGGCTCAGTCTGCATTCTGAGCCAGTTCAAGATAAAATCAGAACACCATTTTTTCTTTTTTAAACACCGCGGATGTTTTCTTACTTCTCTCTTCCTGGCAACCTTCCTCTCTCTCCATCCCCATCTCTGTCTCCACATCTTCCTCTCCTACTCCGAGGGAGTCATTGTTCAAGTGCTGGCCACAAATGTACACTCAGGTCCTTTAACCGGCAGCTAAACCAAGAAGATAGCCCCACAGTCTCCTACTCACCATGCTGAGACCCGGAGAAGCTGCTGAAAGGAGGGAAAGATGCAAACTGAATCCATTTTCCTTGTGACCGAGTCGGATGCAGCCTCCGAACCCAACATCGGCAGCTGCTGCTGGGATTTTGTTCCCTCGCTCTCTGGTTGGCGATGGTGCGAACAGGAACCACCCTTCCAGCCTCACTAGAGCATCAGCAGTCGAGGCGGCGGGAGCAGCGGCATCACCACCTGCCTCCTCCCTCTTGGAGGATGGGGTGAGCTCAGAAGCAGCCAGGAACTTGCAGCAGACACCTCCTCTGGCTCCTCCTCTCCTGCCCCCTCCCCCAAAGCCCCACCCCTGCTGCGGTAGAGGCTGCCGGTCCCGGCCGCTGCTGGTTGTCATGGCAACGACCAATGGTGAGCCACCAGACTAAGGGGGAGGGGAGATGGGTGAAATGAGCTGCAGGGGCTGGAGGGGAGTGAATTTTGTGCTGCTGCCCTCTGGGATGCTTTTGGTCTCTCCTACCGGGACTCTGGGTCTTTAAAAATGGGGCAAAGGTGTATAGGCACAGGAAGAGAATCATTTAAATGTAGTCCAAATCAAGACTGAAACATACAAAATAACTTAGCTATTTGTTGCACTTACTATGGTTTTCCAACAAAACCTATTAAAATTTGCCATCAGAAAAAAATAATAACAAATGGGGAAAATCATATCGTGTACTGGGAGATTATAATTACTCCAAACATGTTTGTCCTTGATGGTATCTTTTATTCAATGTCACTCAAGACTTAAAAAGCAAAGTAAGTGGCTGGACTTTACAATAAAGTAAGAGTCTGATTCCTTAGCATTACCCTCTGCTTGTTCTTCTCAAGTGAGTCACTTGGTCTCACTGTTTCTCCAGTTCTATCCCTGAACAGGACTTGGAGGTATATGGCACTCCCCTGTGGAAAAGGAAGTTGGAACAGAGGGAACAGAAATTTCTTGAGCAACCACATGGTTCTCAGGAACACCAACCAGTTGGTGGATAGTTCCAAACCTTTGGAATGTCAAACTCCTGGAGTGTTGTTTCCTGCAGAAAATTCTAAGCCATTTTCATGGATGCCATTTTCATGGATGCCTTGGAGTTCCCAAGCCAGCTGGTAGTCAGGATGGTAGGTAGAAAAAAGAAAGTGAAATCAGCAGTGTTCTGAGTTCTTTGTGAGTTCTGTTTAGTTCTGTTTCTAACTATAAATTATAGATGACACTAGTATTTATCTCATGCAGTAGTTGTAAAGAGTAAATGAAATAATGCATTAATAGCCCTTGGCATGTAGTAAGTGTGTAAATAAATGTTTACTAGTAGTAGTAGTAGTATACTGTAACTGCCTCTTAATTCAAGGGCTCGAGGGAATAGCATGGCAAATTCAGACAAGGCGAGAAAACAATACACGATAGATGTGTTGGTGATGATGATGGCAAAGACAGAGAGATCCTGAAAGAAGAAAAATTCTCTAAAATGTGACAGTCGAGGATATTCTAAGTCTTAAAGGACTTAGATAAATTTCCCAAATTGACACAGCTAATTAATGATACGGCCACAATGAAAACTCTGACCCTTCTAATACTAACATTTGCTCCCCCCCTAATGATCACAATTTTCTGCCACTACTCCATGGAATGGAGATACCCTTTGTTCTTAACCTATAGGGTTATTTATAAGTTCAAATAGGATTAAGGTAATTTTCAGAGTCAGACAGCCTGGGATCCATTTCTGGTGCCAGTATTTACTATAGATATGACTTGACACACAATAATTAACTTCCCTGAACCGATGTTTTTGGAAATAATCATAGAACCTCATGGAGTCATCATGAGAACTGAACAGAATGATGTATGTAGAGCATTAACACAGTGTCTAGCACATAGTAACTGTTCAATAAATGGTAGCTATGATTATTTGTTACTCGTTCTTAAGTAACTAATATTAAAATGTAAGATTTTTTTTTCCTAGATGGGGTCACTCTTGATGCCAGGGCCTTATTCTAACAAAACTAACTTGAAGATAATTAGGTGGTCAAGGAAAGGGCTGCAGTCATCCTCATTACCATCCTTGGCCTTACCTCTTGGTCCTCTCCCAAGGGAAGCCTGCATCCTACTCTGTGCAGTGGTGGCTCCTGCCTCCCCTCAGAGACTGAGCCACTACGCAGTCTGCACATACTTCCACACGAGCATCACGTAAGTGTAGTCATGCAACAGAAAGGAATGGGTTGTTTTGCTTTTTTGTGTGTGTTCTTCTCTGTATTTCACCTTCTGTTGTCTCCACAGAGATGGTCCTGTAAGTAAGCAGAAAGGAAGGCTGCAGGTTATAGAAGCTCAGGCATGTCTGAGAGACACAACCCTCCCACCAGCCTTGTGAGGGAGCATTTCATCTTTCACGCCAAGAGCTGACTTGGTTGGGGTGAGCCATTCCAGTTTTCTCTCCTCCCATTAACAAAGGCAGAATCAACTGGGGGAGAAAACAGTGTTTGGTGTTCAAACAATTTAGTCATTCAAATGCTCTCCCACCTTTTACCATATCCATGAAGCACTGTATTTATTATTTTATAATAGTTTTTAAAAAATACTTAATTATTTACTATTTTATCTACTTTATTTGTTATTTTAAAATGAAATTTATCTCTGCCTTCAGTAGAATATAAATAAAAATAAGCATGGTAAAGAGAGTGTCCTCAGAGAAAGGAACTTAAAGCGAAATCATACATTTTGGGGGGCTGAAACAGACACTAACTTTTTTTGTAATATTTTTTTATAATTTTAAAATCTCATTCCTTCTCTCCATTGCCATCTCCTCTCTAATCATGCTCTATTTTTCCATGGTATTTGTCATCTTCTATTATACTATATTATTTATTTGTGCTTCTACATATTTTGTTATCTGTTTCTCTCCACTAGAATGTAAGCTACGAAAGGGCAGGGATTTTTGATTGCTTATGTTTTTGAACAGTCCCTGACCTTTATTAGGTGCTCTGTAAATATTTGTTGAATGAATAAAGCAGTAAATAAATAAAATACCAACAACTTCTGCATTGAATCATGGCTATATAAGCTATTGTTAGAATATTATTTGTCCAGTTACATATTTTTGATATTTCTCAAAATTAAAACTAAGATAATTACACAAATTATCTTATTAGCATAATGCATATTAGCATAATGTCTATCTGATACATATTTTAAATATACATAGTTATGAAAATGGAAACGTTTGCTCATGCATATTCAAAGTCATCTAGCATATCGCCGGTAGTATGCATGGTGTTGAGAAATACTGATTTTGTTCTAAGAATGTCTTCTCCAGTAGTACTAACAATGAGCAGACTGTCTACCTCTCCTGGGACCTTTCCAATTTTGACTTCTGGATTCTATGAGATGTCTGAAAAAGTACAGGGTGTGGGTCTTGGCTCCAAAGTGGCATTAAATTTTCAGGAGAAACCACAGCATAATGGGAGGAAGCTGCAAAGTGTAGGCTCTGAAGACAGACTTTTTGGAATGAGTTCATGCTTCACCATTTGTTTTCTGAATGACCTTGGGCAAGCTGCTTAATTTCTGTATGCCTCAGTTCCTTCGTTATATGACATGCTAGGAGTACCTACTTCATTGGGTTGTTCTGAAGATCCAAGTTATTGTTGCAAAAAGCTAACAAGTACCTGGCATATAATAAACAATAGATAATATGTAGCTCACACCATTATAAATATCATTTTAAATAACTATGGTTATGCAAAGCATATTATTCTGGATGTTTCCAAAACACTCAGATCACTCAAGGTTATTCTAAGAACTTGTTATGACTGCAGACCTGCTTTCAGCAGACCATGAGGATTTCTACAGATGTTTATCTCAGAGATAGGCCAATGTCTTGATTTCCCCAAAAAGGGGACAAAAAGGGAGAAGTCACAGTCAGAAGTGAATGTTTATTCTTTGTCTACTCTGTAAGAGGTTATTAACATATTATGTATTTATAGAGAACATTAAATATAAGCTGTCAGGATCTTTCTGAGTTCGTTAAGAAAAAAACACATCATTTGGACCTCACTGCATATCCTTTATCAATACTACCAGTAATGGGGCACCTGGCTAGCTCAGTCGGTAGAGCATATGACTCTTGATCTCGGGGTTGTAAGTCTGGGTGTAGAGATTACTTAAAAGAAAATAAAATCTTAAAAAAAAATGCTACCAGTAAGCAAAAATATTAGAACTCTCCCATGAACTCCATACTCCCAAAGCCAACCATCTTATGAATGACTGCCTGCATAGTAGGTGGACACATCGGCCTTTGCTCACCCTGTTCCCTGCCCCAATTCTTCAATCTTAATGATTTCTCCATCACCTCCTTTGGGTAGTCTTCAACAACGATACCAGGATTAGGATTAGAAGTGACGTTCCCATTGTCCCCTGTCACATCTTTATTGCTGCCCTCATGATGTTGAATGGCAAATAGTTTTTTCTTTGTCTTTCTTTCCTATTTGACTGTAAGCACTTTGAGGTCAGGAGTATACTGTTCATTCATTCATTTATTGCTGTGCCAACCTAACAAATATTTATTGCCAGCTGCTACTGTGTGCGGTCCTAGGTGCTACAGATACAGCTGTGACTAAGACAGCATGAACACGCTCTCCATGGAGCTAATAATCTAAAAGGAATGTCAGACTACGTAATTAAACGTAATTAAATTACGTTGAGGGTTAAACAGAGAACCATCAGAAGTTCTGATAGCATATAAAGGGAAGATATAACTGAGTTTAGGAGCCCAAGGAAGATATTACCGGAGGGATAATAGGGTAGGGTAGGGGCAGTTGGTTTTGGAAGAAGGGAAGGAGATGTACACAGGCGCTGAAATGTGCAAGAACTTGCAAGTTCCTCACGTTTTATTTAATGTTGGTACCTAGCACAGTATCTGTGCATAGTATGGGCACTTAGGTGTTTGTTGAAAGAATTTGCCTCCTTCCCCCCCAACCACTCACACACATAAGCACACAACTTCTTTCCATCATGTTTTTTTTCTGTTAATTTATTTGAAGAGTTAGAGTTTGTCAATAGCTAAGGAGCCGACAGGCTGTGTGGGATGAGAAGGAATGATGGGAGGCCGAAGGATTAACTGTTTCTACTGTAGAAAAAGAGGTGTAATGCTAATAGTGACCACTGTTCCAGTACAGATTTATTAAGTAAGATTTACATGATAATACAAACCTTTGCTCTGATATTGAAACGTGAGATAGTTTTTCCCTTTCAGGTCCAGGGCAGTTGTATATTACCCAGTGGCAGACAACACATGGACTTAGGTTACCAGCAAATCAGGGACACCAAAGAAATGAGAAAAGTTCCATTTCAGTGGCCTTTTCCAAGATTTTGCAATCAGAAAATTTACAAATAAGCTGGTTTGATTTCAGAATATATGCAAGTTTCATTTTAATTTTAGCATAGTTTTTACTTTTAGTTGTCTATGGGAGGCACCATAATTTCTGTAATTCTTACAGTGCCTAGTAACTCAAAACATCTTATTACACACAGCACTAAGAGTGGAGAACATGAGCTACGTAACACAAAAAGCACATGCATCCCAGAGTGAACTGTCATGATGGAGCTTACAGTCTAGTGGGTGGGGCAGCCAAAGAACAAGAAAACAAACCACTAAAATAATAGGAAATTTTCATGGGGTTCCTGGGTGGCTCAGGCGATTAAGCATCCAGCTTTTGATTTTGCTCAGGTCATGATCTCAGGGTCCTGGTTTCAACTCCCACCTCAGGCTCTGCACTCAGTGTGGAGTCTACTTGAGATTCTCTCTCTCCCTCTGCCCCTCCCCCCACTCATGGGCACACACTCTCTCTCTCTCAAAATAAATAAATAAAATCTTTTTAAAAAATAGCAAATTTTCACAAGTGCTATGAAGCAATGAACCAGAGAAGAAGATAAGGAATGGGGGTGGGGAGAATGGGCATGACTCACTATGGAGGCGGCATTTAAACTGAGAAATGAAGTATGGATTATGGCAGTTATGTAGGAGCTGAGAAAAGAGAGGTTCACATGGAAGGATGAGCTCTGAGGAGAGAGAAAGTCAGGAATAAGAAATACTTTTGAAGGTCAGTATAGCTGGAAATGGTGAGCGTGATAGAAAGTGGCAAGAAGGGAAGTTGGGAAGGTGGACAGGAACCAAATTATGCAGCACCTTGTAGCCCACTGTCAGGTAATTGGAGTTTTTTTGTAAATGTAGTGAAGAGCCATTGAAGATTTTAAATTCGGTTTAAAGTATTGTGGGGAAGGAATTGGTAGTGGGTAAAAGTGGATGCCATTAGGGTGCTGTGGACATCTAGGCTGGAGGTGATATTGGTTATATGAGGTAGTATCAGTGGATATAGAAAAAATTAAACTATTTTGAATGAATACATTTGAGAGGTGGCACTGTGAGGACTTGCTGGTGGACTGGATGCTGGAGCTGAAGGAGAGGGAGATAGCAAGATCGTTTCTAAGTAGACAGCCAACTCTTCCATTTCAGAGGTCACGCTGGTCCCTTCTATAGGGAGGAAAGGCCTCAGCATTCTCACTCTGGGAAACTGTGGGGAAACATGAAGGGTTCTAAGTGCCCCACTTTCAGGGGCCTTTCCTCCCTTCCTCCCCAGGCCTAGCGCTCTGGAGAATTAGGCATTAACCACCAGTCCATGCGCTGGACAAGTCACTAATGAGCTCATGGCAATGGAAGCAACTTGGCTGAGAAGGGTAGATGAGGCCTGGAAGAATACCATAATTTTGATTCAGAAAATCCCCAGATCTGGAGAAGTGGATTGCCATCAAGAAATGGCCTTCCTCGGGCGCCTGGGTGGCTCAGTCATTAAGTGCCTGCCTTCGGCTCAGGTCATGATCCCAGGGTCCTGGGATCGAGCCCCGCATCGGGCTCCCTGCTCTGCCAGAAGCCTGCTTCTCCCTCTCCCACTCCCCCTGCTTGTGTTCTCGCTGTGTCTCTCTCTGTCAAATAAATAAATAAAATCTTTAAAAAATAATAAAAAAAAAAGAAAAAGAAAAAGAAACAGCCTTCCTGGGGAACCCTCCTACACTGTTGATGGGAATGCAAGCTGGTGCAGCCACTCTGGAACAGTATGGAGGTTCCTCAAAAAGCTGAAAACAGAGCTACCCTACAACCCAGCAATTGCACTACTGGGTATTTACCCCAAAGATACAAATGTAGGGATCCGAAGGGGCATCTGCACCCCAGTGTTTATAGCAGCAATGTCCACCACAATGGCCAAACTCTGGAAAGAGCCTGGATGTCCATCAACAGATGAATGGATAAAGAAGATGTGGTATATATATACAATGGAATACTACTCAGCCATCAAAAAATTTGAAATCTTGCCATTTGCAACAATGTGGATGGAACTAGAGGGTATTATGCTAAGCAAAATAAGTCAATCAGAGAAAGACAATTATCATATGATCTCACTGATATGAGGAATTTGAAAAACAAGACAGAGGATCATAGGGGAAGGGAGGAGAAAATGAAACAAGACAAAACCAGAGAGGGAAACAAACCATAAGAGACTCTTAATCTCAGGAAACAAACTAAGGGTTGCTGGAGGGGAGGAGGGGTGGGAAGGATGGGGTGGCTGGGTGATGGACACTGGGGAGGGTATGTGCTATGGTGAGCACTGTGAATTGTGTAAGAGTGATGAATCACAAACCTGTACCCCTGATACAAATAATACATTATATGTTAATTAAAAAAAAAGAAATCTGAATTAAAAAAAAAAAAAGAAAGAAAGAAAGAAATGGCCTTCCTCTGATGCCTGGGTGGCTCAGTCGGTTAAACGTTTAAACATCTGCCTTTGGCTCAGGGATCAAGTCCTGCATCTGGCTCCCTGCTGAGCAGGGAGCCCGCTTCTCCCTCTACCTGCCACTCCCCCTGCTTGTGCATGCCCACATTCTCTCTCTCTCTGATAAAAAAATAAATAAAAACTTAAAAAAAAAAAGAAAAGAAATGGCCTTCCTCTACTCTGAGCCTCCTGAACATCTAAACCATATTCTCTACCACAACTAGTTTGGCTTCTTCCTGGGTTACAGTCCCAAGCCTGCCACCTTCTAACCGTGAGACCCTGTAACCATATCCTCCCTCAGCCTCAATGTCCTCCTCTACGAAGCCAGGGTAGAAATCGCCTTTGCCTACTAAATGAAGATCTAAATGAATTATGTTTATAAAAACCTTAGCACATGACTGGCATGTAGACAGGTCTCTGTGAGTTCTAGCTGTTCTGTTATACCCAACCCCATATCTGAACCTTTCTTATGAAAGCCTTCATAGCCCCAAACATTTGCCTACAGATCTCAAATTTTAGAAAATGTTTCCTCCCACCTCCAACCCCCCCAAATTATCTTTTAGATACCTCAAACAGAACTTACTTTCATCTGGCAGGTATGCTAGGGGCAGAGGCACTGAAAAGAGAAAAGGGTTGTCTATAAGTGGAGTTTACAGACTGCCTGGTCTGTCTCATATTTATGAGCCAACTTTCTTTAAATATTTACATTTTATTACTATTCGATTTGTTTCTTACAGTTGATCTGAAGTGTGAAATTGGGAGCCTGGAGCTTGCTAACACTTCCATGTTAGAAAAATGCACAGGGAAGGAATTTGAGTTCTGTGGGTTTCCCGCACTCCCACACCGAGGACAACAAAACCTTGTGAGGAAATCTTCGAGATGTCTGTGTCTGCCCACTGCTTCCTCCTGAGGCACTCTTGCTTAACAGGCCCCTAGTTCTAGCCCATGGTACAAGCTAAGGGGCTTCAAAGCTGAAGAGCCAAAGACTCCCATTATGGACCAAGTGGGCTTGATTCTAGAATAGGGATGTTGGACGGGAGGCTAGGTCAAACCCAGAGAGGGGGAGCTCAATTTTGGGAAAGCCACTTTCCTACTTTTAACTCTTTTAAGCCTCTTTTCTTTTATCTTAATTCCAAATTCCTTCACTTTTCTCAGCATCTGTTTCTCCTTATAATAAACTTTTGTCTTTAACAAAACCCAAACCATCTCTCAAATAAATCTGTAAATCGCTTAACTCTTGTTGATGTCTAGTTTTAAAATGATAAAATTGGGACCCTCAGGCAAATGTAAAATGTACACATCAATGATTTTATTTTAATTAGCTAATTAATCAGAGGGCCTATAAGATGCTAAAACTGGCCCAAAGAGCATTTGAAAAGCTAGATATTTATAGGTAAAACAGAAATGAGAGGACAAGAGTGGTTTTACTTATGCAGTCTCATGTGAACTTTAAGCCTTGAGATACAAATTTATCCACAGGATTAATCTTTATGACCCTGAATAAACTATGCTTCTGGTCAATCTTTTGTAGGTCATACTAGCCAGCCGTGTACCACCTGAATCAACAGATGAAATGAATATTAATCTCTTGTCCCGGGGAGAGACTTCACACAGGATGTTAAGGGCACAGTGGTCTGATACTAAAGTCAAAGAAATGGAATGTCATACCCTTTCCCCTAACCTTTCTAGGTCTTATCAGATGATTTTTTAACTTCATCAACTGGATCACAACATGCCAAGGACAACAAAGCCTTTTAAGGAAATCTTCGAGATGTCTTGTGTCTGCCCACTGCCTCCTCCTGGCAAAGTTAAATTTGGGGGTTCTCATTTCATGCAATGTCTTCATCTCTCACAAAATCCTCCCATTTTATAACCATATTTATGGCAGAGAGATAAATAACAGAAAGTATAGGATGAAAAAGGAGAATGGGTGAAAACAATGTTTCCAGGTGGAACATAGCCCTGGGCCTTACATCAGCCTGGACCTCACCACAATGGGGGTTAGGGGTGCGTTAGGGTTGGAGGGGGGTGGTGTCAGCTCTTCTGTATTTTGTGTGGAAACTGGAAGATCCATCCTACTCAACACTTCCGCACACTGGGGCCCAACTAGTCTTGCTTTGCTAACTCTTCTAAAGGAGGCAGAGAAAATTGTTCTAACCTCACTGAAAGAGCTTTACATGGAGAGAAAAGAGCTTTCCCCTTCCCTAAAAGAGCATAAGGCAGAGGTGCGAGTGAACCCTCCCTACTTTGAAAGGAACTGCTAAGCATGTCTGCCTGACAAGGACGGTGGGCATCAGTGGGCAGGGTGAACTGGTCCACTACCACTCCATGGAGGAGACGTGGCCTTGTGCAGAGCAGTGGGAAGCATAGCAGACCACATGCTAGAAGCATCTAGAAGCAGCAGGGTCTGTGTGTTTAGTGACACCAAGGAAGACCTAGTTGTGAGAAGGGAAGACCAGAAGCTGCTTGATTCTTAAGCTCACATACTAATCCTTTTGGTGACTTAGAGAGAAATATTGAAACAGAAGATGTGGAGGGCTTAGGGAGTGTATTTGGCAGGAATGTGACCTACCTTTCAGTGTGAGTATGTCAGGGCTCATTCATTCACCCAGGCAAGTCAGGGTTCAGGATCTCTTGGTTATACAACAAGCAGCTATTTTTAGGTTTCATTTCCAACCCCTCATATCCTCCTTGCAGTCAGGTAAACTGAGAGTGAGCTACAGACATGCAGTGCAGCATCATGCTATGTCCCCATCATTTGTCTGATTTTTCATGCTTCCTCACCTCCATAATACAGTGCGGTAGGACAAGGGTAGAAAAACACAGATTTTTACTCAGAGAAGTTGCTCATGCCCAAACCACCTATTAATTTCACTGTTTGTCTTCATAAAAAAGAATTTCTTGAAGGCACAGGAAGAAGAGAAGGATTTTTGCTTCATGAGTTTCCCTTGATTTGTCTAGTGTGGTCTGGCAGAGGCCTTCATAGCCCAGAGTCAATGTGAGAAACCAAGCCAAGAGAAAGGACATCACGCCTCTCCTGTTCCATAGAACTGTAAGTTCTGTGGCCCCTACTTCTCCAGCGCCCCTTCCAATGGAAGGTCCTCTTAGGAAGCCTGCCACAAATGCAACCCCAGTTCCCTACAGAGTTCTGATAGCCACGCTTGGGGGCATTACAGACAGTCCATGGGTTTTACACCTCAGAGAACCCCTGAGGGTCACTTACATCATCCCAATTCTAGGTAGATTTAGATTTTACATTAATATTATGGAAAATTGGGCCAGACCCTTTTCCCAAGTTTCGGGTGTTTGGCCTTCAATATGAGAGCAGAGGATCAGTGGTAGAATCAAGACTGTATTACTGTTAGACCATCCTCATATCTTGTGAAAGGGTTATGCATTAGAATGCCATGAATAGTGAATTTCAGGCTACTGTATCGTCTGAGATGAGGCTTTAAAAGTCATTATAGAAGGAGAAAATTAAAACTGAGTGAGAAAAATGTCCCTCTTTCTACATCTCCAAACAGCTCAATTTCCAAGCCTTCTTTATTTTATCCATAGTCACTGAGTAACAGTGGAGACCCGGACAGGAGGAATAGATCACACTGCTTCATGATTATTTTTGCTAGATTCCCAGCAAGCTTTAATCTGCCTTTGTAACATGGGACAATTTTTAAATACAAGAGCAAAAGGAGATGTGGCATATTGAACTTCATACAAATTCCACTGTAACTTTTTTTTTAAGATTTTATTTATTTATTTGAGAGAGAGAGGGCGCACAAGCAGGGGGCACAGCAGAGGGAGAGGGAGAAGCAGACTCCCCACTGAGCAGGGAGCCCAATGTAGGACTCGATCCCAGGACCCCAGGATCATGACCTAAGCTGAAGACAGTTGCTTAGCCAACTGAGCCACGCAGGAGTCCTCCTCTGTAATTCTTAAGATTTGTCTAGCCTTCATAATTGAGAGTAGAACTTTATACTTTCTTTTGATACAGTGGAATGACTAGTGACTATCTGGTTTTAATACTTAATTACTTCGGATTAAAACACCTACTGTGAATCAGAGGTGATGAAGCTCCTAATATTTTCTCCACTTTCCAACCACTTTTACTTTGGCCCTAAGACATAATAGCATGAAGAAGTCAAAGAGGAAGAGCAAAGTGTTTTATGTCATGTAATGCCCTAATTTCCCAGAATTTTCTGGAAAATGACCTGGGTCTGACTTATGCAGAGATCTGTACAGAGATATTGTAGAACAAGTGTAGGTTTGTTTCCTATATCTTCCCTGAAGGAGAAGTCTTCATTTCCCAGACCTCAGTATGGGATATAATGCCAGAAAGAATATTTTATGTCTAACTGTGGCCCCTGTGACCTAAATTAGACTAAGTCAAAGGCCTGGCCTTTTGTAGGTCATCATGACAATCTTTGTTATCTCTTGAGCCAAAGGTTGGAATGAGTATTAGTTTGTGAGCCTCAGTTCCTCAGATCAACCTGGGTGAGTCTCTATAATCAGGATTTTAGGAGCAAGTGATATGAGACCAAGAAAAAAGAGCTTCATACTTGGCTACAAACATCTCCTGGGCTCCCCAGATTTCTTTAATCTAAGCTTTAGCTAACAGAGCACCAAATAACTGTTTCATCCATTGTCCTCAATTCTCTTCCATCCCTTCTTCCATTCTGCTCCCTATTCTCAGGTCAGACAGATTCATGTATAAAATGGCAGATGAGAAAATGGTTGAGACTGAAAACTCCAAGTACATGATGGCAATTTTTTAGTCCAGAGCTTGGTCTGGGAGACCAAACTTGGAGAGGATTCCTGATGCTGTTTCTCTTCTTTTCTTCCAAGACATATTGGAGTGAAGAGCCACCAGCATTCCTAGTGTCCTGTAGTAGGGCATCTCCCCTCCACCTTCACTGCTCAATAGAGAAGTGACTCCATAGCTGTTATCAAGGTCCCTGCAAGACCCTTAGTCTTTCTGGCTGTGCATGGCAGCTGCAGTTGGAAACCAGAAATGTACCTTTCCTTCTCCAGTGAAAAGCCTTCTTCACTGAAACACATCTTGCTTAACTCTTCCTCCAGTCTTGGCTTGATTAGAAATTCATCAATAAAATATTGAATCTCACCCTGCCCCAGGATGATCTCCAGAACTTGTTCAGTCTAACCATAAAGACCAGGATCTTTTCAGTCATGCCTTCTGGCAGGACCTCATATGAACTATGGAGCAGTCATGGATCTATCCTGTGTCCTACGCCACTAAACAGCCTGGGATTGGTTTTCACACATACACTCTGGTGAACAAATTTGCCATGGCAGAATCAAGTGGAATATAGCTTCATGCTGTCTTTTTTAAAAGATTTTATTTTATTTTATTTTATTTATTTACTTGAGAGAGGTGGGGAAGGGATAGAGCACAAGCAGGGGGAGCAGCTGAGGGAGAAGCAGGCTCCCCACTGAGCAGGGAGCCCAATGCTGGGCTCGATCCCAAGACCATGGGATCATGACCTGAGCTGGAGGCAAATGCTTAACTGACTGAGCCACCCAGGCATCCCTCGTGCTAACTGTCTTACCCTATTTCTCCTTTCAGTCACCGTACTCTGGCCAAGAATCTTAGCATTGAGGGCAGACAAAGAGGAGTAATACAACCCTTTGCTTTATGTCAAATACTCATCTTCCCAATATTCCTTTCTACTCTCAATTGTCTTTGTTTTTATGTGCTGCCTTTAAAGCCAAAAGAGAGGATTTTTTTTTCACTGAGGTATTCCTGAGGACTCCAGAATCAGCAGAAGTCTTAATAATCCAAGTCTAATATCAGGGAAAGCCTTTCAGACAGGGCTTCATAAACCTCCTGTTATTTGTGCTCTGATTTACATTGGCCCTTCTTATGTCTCCCATATACAAGGGGATATAGGTAGACAGAGATTACTGGGAAAGAGATTACCTAGCCTGTCTTGTCCTAAAAGCTGCAAGCAGAACTTCAGTCATAGACAGCTACAACAAGGGGAGTCCTTTGGAGACATGTAGCCACCCTGTGCCTCCAGGCTGGGACAGAGCATGCACTTTTTTTTTTTTTAAGATTTTTATTTTTAAGTAATCTCTACACCCAACGTGGGGTTCGAATTCATAACCCCAAGATCAAGAGGCACATGCTCCACAAATCAGGACAGCCAGGTGTCCCCAAGGCATACACTTTTAAGTGGCATAATGACCATTTCCCCTTCTTAGATCTTTGTGAGTCTGGTCTTTATGACCAGAACACACCACTGGAAACTATCTTATGAAATCAGATTATTATAAAAACAACTTCTGTTGATGAGGTTGTGGTGAAACAGACACTCATAGATTGCTTGTGTGAATGCAAATTGATAGTGAGATGTGGGGGGGGGTGGGGGGTGGAGAGGGCCTAGCAGTAATGACACACCAGTATCCAAATCATGATTTCTAAATATCATTAAAAGAAAAAAAGCCAGGGATCCTTGGGGAAGTGGCTGATTCTGGGGCTGGGGCGGTAAAGTACAAAATGAGCTGGAATATCTTGCCATCCCAGAAAATAAAGAAGTACTCAAAGAATGATGGGACACTTCAAAAGTCAAAGGAGACAATTTGAAAGGGCTGCCATTAGCACAATATGGGAAAGTTGGAGCATAAAAGTGAATAATAGTAATAATGGAATACAATCCATACAATAAAATTAGAATCCATGACTCCATACTATTATAAACATATAAATAAAGTGGAATAATAGGGAAGTAGGGAAAGCTCTTTCTTACAGTAGAATGCCAACTGATAACTATACAGAGAATGATTGAACCATCATTTGGCAAATTGCCATTTAGCAAACATCATAACAATATGTTTAGGCATGAACCATCAATGGATCCTAAAATTAATAAGTGCAAGTTTGATGAGGAAGAGGATATTTACAGAGTCTCCAACTATCTCCCCACAAGATCCCTATTAATTACAAAAGGCAAAATAGTAACTTTACAGTGAAGAAAGCTAAGCTGGTTCACATCTCTTTAATCAAGTGATTACAGTTAAAAGTCCCACGAGGAGGACAAACAGAAATCACGTGCCTCTTTAACATGACTCACTGAAAAGAATGCAGCATCACTTTATGATGGTATTTCTGCTCAAATACATTATGTAGCAATTCTAATCCATTAAGAAACAGCAGACAAACCCAAACTGAGAGATATTCCACAAAATAACTGACTTGCACTCTTCAAAAATGTCAAGGTAATAGACAAGGTAATAGAACTGAGAAAATCTTCTAGATTAAAGAAGACCAGAGACATGATAATTATTAAATGCTGTGGAATCTTGGACTGGATCCTGGGGAACCAAAACAAAATAAAACAATTGCCATAAAAGACATTAATGGAATAATTGGCAATATCTGAATGAGGTATATAGATTAGAAAGAATTCTATTAATGTTAATTTCCTGATTTTGATAATTGAACTCTTGTTATGAAAGAAATTGTCCTTATTTTTAGAAAATATGCACAGAAGTATTTAGGGGAAAGAACATGATGTTTGGAACTTATCTCTGTAAGTTTTCTTTTTCCTCCCCCTCTTTCTCCTCTGATTCTTTCTACCCTTCTCCTCCCCCCCCCTTCCTCTTCTCTTCCTCCCAGTGTTGCTGGAGTGATGCTCACAAGAACCTCAAGTACACAGGATGCAAATGGAAAAGAACAAGTCCCTTCTCTCTCCTACAATCTCCTAGTCTCCCTCTAGCACTTTCCAGTTGGCAGAATTGGCAGAATTGGCTGATTGGTCAAGCAGCAATGGGATTTGCATAGTCCCAGCCCTAATATCACAAATCAAAAGTATTGAAGGGTGAAGACAAGGTGTGAGAGACAGTGCTTCCTTGTCTCTTAAGCTTTCAGAGCTTTGTGGGAGGTGTCTTCATGATTTATACTTCAGTATGAGAGACAGTCTTGGAGGGGGACCTTCATGTTGCTGCTTAAGTAGGCAGAACTCTCACTTATAAGCCCTCAAAATTCCTAGTGTCCTTTCTTAGAAGGGACACTTTCATCCCATAGGAAGTGAGCTATATGCTTTATTCTTGTGGTGAGAAGTTTCTATAAAATTCTCAAGTTTTTCACAGCACTAGTGTTGGGACTTTACTTGAGAATCAAGTATCATAAGCTCCTTCTCCAGGGAAGACTGTTTAGAAATCATCTACTTCTTTTCTCCAGACTGTATTAGATGTAAGATCCTTCCATTGCATATTGAGTGTCTCTCCCTCCCAATAGCATAACCAAGTCTCTCCAAATTTGACCTTCAAGGCTGAGATGTTTATTTATTATTTTTTAAATAAATGATGCCTTCTGGAAGAATATCATCAAGTTATAAATCAGCAAACTGTGTGGTGTGCTCTGTTTAATACCAAATAATTGAGGTGGGCTTTTATAGGTACAGTTTGACAGCAAATTCAGCAATGCAGAATTGAGAGGGATAAAGCTTCATATTGCATCTTCTATTGTGCTCCCTTATTTCCCAAGGATTTTCCCCATTGTCTCAAGCCCTGATGTGTAGAGAAGAGTGGCAAGAAAGAATAGGATTCTGTGCCTCAGGTAATGTCCTTATTCCTTGAGATTCTCACCTACTTTATAGCCATGCTTAATGGCAGAGAAATGCAGTCAGGAGACATCAGGGGAAGGGATTGCTTCTTGCAACCTCTGCTAAGTCTGTCAGATCTGTCTAGGAGGGGTCTTCATGCCCCAGTTATTAGCATGAGAGACCCAGTCTGTGAATACTTTAAGAAGGTATACATGTCCAGGTTTTCTGTTGCTCAATTAAAAGAAAGCAAATTATCCTGTCAGAGCCTGATACCCCATTATTGTGGTTGCCGTTGTCTGCCAGGTTTTCATTCAGGTTTCGTCACTGCACCATGGGTAGCCATGACAAGTCGGAGTCCCCAAAGTTAGACAGGGACACTTAGAGATTGTCTAATTCTACCCCTTCCTCCTGGGATGGGCTAAATTTAACGCCTTAGAATGAACACAAAGTCTTTTACGATGAAACCTTGGAAATGCTTTAACAGTCAGAATGATGGGAAGGGATTAACTGAATGTCGGAGAAATGAAGATTCATACTCTATATCCTAAACTATTCTGCATTCTCCCAGACTACTTCACTCTGGCTATAGTGCTGCATCTTAGTGAACAAGAAGGGGCAAGGGAAGGATCATTTTCATTTCCCAGAATTTCCTGTACTTTGGCTTCATGGACTGAGAGGATGTCAAACAAGGATGGTTTCATGCAGCTTTTTCTTATTCCTCAATGGCTGTCTAAGAAGGGTCTTTATAGGCCAGTAAAAAAAAAAAAAATTATTCTGGAAAGGGACTTTATCTTCTGTCACCCACAAATAAGTGAACTCTCCAGGGTCTCTGCTCTATTGTCCCTTCGAAGGGCCTCAACTCCTGGAGGTTCCTGTAGGTCATAGCCTTGTGTGGGCAACAAATCAACTCAAGTGAAAGTAGCAGGAATGAAGTTTTCTGTGTACTCCCAGTGTATACTCTCCATTCTCCCTCGGCTCTTAGTTTCAGCATGGATGGAATCAGAGAAGTATAATAGAAGGCTGGGTTTTATGTCAGACCCCTTTACTCTGTTATTTCTGTCCTTCCTTTGTGGTGGGGATCTGGTATAGGTAGGCCTAGGAGAACAAGGAAAGGAGAAGCCTCATAAAGCCACTTAGGAGCTCTCCAGCACTGTTGGGTGTTGTCTGTGGGGCCCAGAGCATATCTGAGAAACCAGGATGGAGGGTGAGACTTGAGTCCAGTGGGACACTCATTTCTATGCCCCTCTCACTTATGTCCCTGGTATTCCTTCAAGAAATGAGTCTTCTAGTCCTTCCTCTCTCCCTCTCTCCCTCCCTCCCTCTCTCCTTCCTTCTTTCCTTCCTTCCCTCCTTTCTTTCTTTTTTTTTTTTTAAAGATTTTATTTATTTATTTGACAGAGAGAGACACAGCGAGAGAAGGAACACAAGCAGGGGGAGTGGGAGAGGGAGAAGCAGGCTTCCCACGGAGCAGGGAGCCCGATGTGGGGCTCGATCCCAGGACCCTGGGGTTATGACCTGAGCCGAAGGCAGACGCTTAACGACTGAGCCACCCAGGCGCCCCCCCTCCTTTCTTTCTTAAGAAAGCTCTACACCCACTGTGGGGCTTGAACTCATGACCCTGACATCAAGAGTCTCATGCTTCACCGATTGAGCCAGCCAGGTGCCCCCTTCTAGTTATTTCTTCATTAATTTAGGGAGGGCTACTATTTGTCAGGAAAGTGAGATGTAAAACAAATCAATCAATATACACCGAAAATTCAAGCTGAATCCCTAAAATCAGTTGCTGTTATTGGTTATCTTTTTTCCTCTCAGTCTTCACAGCTAAACCACTTGAAGCATCACTTGCACTAGAGGCTGGAGTTCAGGGTTCTCCGGGGAGGTAATCTATAACAGTGCCCTGGGCCCCTCCTCCCAGCAGTCCTTCTGGGCCAATCAAATGTCCCCTTTATAGACCCGCCCTGAATAGCCTCCCTGCATCAAGGAGAAATCCTGAGAAGCTGACACTGAAAACATGTTTACGCTTCATTTCCTTCTGTTCTTCCTCTCTTAGAAAACTAACATTTCACAATATGTCTCTGAATCCAGACATTTATAATTCATTTAATTTCTATCATGACATGACAATGTATTCCTTGTCCTTTCTCTCCTCTTCTCTGGACCCTTGTAGTCTAGCTCATGTTTTCTTAAGCTTTGAAATGCATTGTAAACCCTATTCCCATGTCAATGCCTAGTGGAATATTTAGATTTAATGCTGTGCCCCGAGTTGAGTTCCTATTTCCCCAAGAATTTCTACCAGACCTCTTGGTTGCACTCAGGGATATACTCTAACTACACTGAAATCACAAAATGTTTAATCAGGAGGTGCCTTTATAGGCATTTATTATCCCCTCCTCTGCCCAAAGACTGGACTAATATTAAATATGGGGACGCCTGAAAGCTTTATGTGTAACTATTTATCTTGCTTAAATCAGCCCAGGGTTTGGTATCATCAGGAGAAATTTCTTTAATTCGCTTTCTAAGGCTCTGGAATAAACAGGGCCCTAAATATTATGGAAAAGCCCCTTCTCCTTCAGAGTTTCTTTCCTCTTATGTGTTGACTCTCCCGAAATGATAAAGCCAGCCAGTAAAAGACTGAATAAAGAAAATGCACATTTAGTTTACAGGAAATGAGTAAAGCAGGAGCTAGAAGAGGTAGGAAATGAAATACTGTCTCCTCCGCTGGACTCCTGAGGTCCTGCTCCATGGCTCTCGCATGACACAAGGGCTCAGTTGAGCTGAATGGCTGGGGGATTTTCTTAGCCCTGTACCCAGTCCAGTACCAATTTTCATTGTTGATAAATTTTATGATGTAGTTATTCTTCAAGGAAGTACATTTCAAATGCCCTATAGAGATTGCTTACGTAGGGGAGTTTAGAAACAGACCAGACCCTGCCTTTTCCATCCCCGCCTCTCACAAATCTGACTGCTTGGGCACTGATGTGATTCTCTGCCCATCCTTGCTAAAAGGAAATACCTCAAGTATGGTACACTAAAGAGCATCAGGAATACGTTCTCTGGAATGGGAGAGAGTTCCCTGAAATTAGTCATTTAGGAAAGTAGCCTCCATAAAAAGGACAGTGAGAAGACTAATCGGATAGTCAAGGTAAGCAAACGTGGCAAAAACAAGTTTACCACTAGGGCAGGTTTACTGCAGGATCCAGATAATCGTATAGAACATGCTACACTAATCTGTAGAAAGAAGTCTTTTAGTCGGAAACTCCTATTCATTTTTATAATAGTCTTTTAGGCCTGAGAGTCAGTATTTCTGATTTTTAAAATTCTCATATGCTTCAATATATGGATCATCCTTGCTGTAAGTGCTGAAAGTTAGTGATTTTGTATTTACCTAATGACTTTTAAAAATATCAGTTTTCATATTGAAAATTGATTCATTTGTGGTCTAGTATTAATACTAAAAGAGGCCACTTAAATAGCTCTTTTTTATTTCAACCAAATATATTTTCCAAAAGAAAAAGCTGGAAAAAAATATTTTCCATTGACTACATACTGAAAGACACAGTACACACTGAGTATAGACTCCTTTGGTTACATATGGTGAAATGCAAACCTTGGCTCATCAATTATTCTTTCCCAGGGGCTTTGAGTAAAGAAATGCAGCACTCTATCTTAGGGGAAGTGACTCCATTCCAGTTTTCCTGAAACATCAATAAAAAAACCCTCTTGTTCACAGCAAGAGGATGTACCCACTTAAATTAAGTTGATCTGGGGAGACAGATGGACATGTCTAAAACCTGGCCTGCCTGGGGCAAAAGATACATGCAGCCAGAAATGTTGAGAAAACAGCAGGTTAAACGGTAAGATAAGATTTACAAGCTGGGTCAGGTGAGTGCCTAGGTTAACCAAAGACTTGGCAAAGAGAATTGGAGAGTTAGTTGGGATGGAGGGAGGGGAACACTGAAAGTGGTCCATCATGTGGGTATAATATTGGTATGATCTGAGCCCTGGGAAATCCTACCCTAGCCAGTCTCGTCCTCAACACCCCTTACACCTGTGGTTTTCCTTTTCTCACACTTAAAGTGTTCTTTCCCAGTTCAGGGGAACCAACTCATCCTAGCAAAACTTGCCCACTTGAAGCTAATTTCAAATGATTATCTTGAAGTATGCTTAACTGGTTTCTGGGATGTAGAGGCAATCAGGGGGAGAAACTAAAGTATACACACCTCTCTACTCCTTCATTTCCAAGGGGGAATTAGACAGGTGGTAATTTTGTGACTGTCAAAGGGGAGAAATCAGAAGTCCAGGAAGATACAGGCAGATATTTCTTTCTTCCTTTTTTTTTTTAAAAAGATTTTATTTATTTATTTGACAGAGAGAGACACAGCGAGAGAGGGAAACAAGCAGGGGGAGTGGGGGAGGGAGAAGCAGGCTTCCCGCCGAGCAGGAGCCCGATGCAGGGGCCCGATGCGGGGCGATCCCAGGACACTGGGATCATGACCTGAGCCAAAAGGAAGATGCTTACCGACTGAGCCACCCAGGTGCCCCACAGGCAGATATTTCTATCTGTCGCCCAACTCTTGGTTTTCCTTTCCAGGGAATGAAAAATAAGTGAGCTCTGAAATTTACTTTATCCTGAAAGGATGGGTGGATAATTACACGTAACCTCAGTGGCTGGTGTCAGGGCTGTGCCAGGCATCATAAAGAGCATCAAGTCTTCCCACGTGGCTTTTCTGGGTTCTAAGAGAAACTTCATGTCAGACAATATAGGACTCTCAAGGGTGCATAGGTCAGATTGGAAAGGTCTACTCCTGCTTTCTCTTTCCATCCATTCTAGGGAAGTTCACAATTTCTTCTCCTAGGACCAAAGCACAGACCTTCTCATTGCTGAAAGGATACTGTTATAGTGCCGAAATTTTCCTTACTTCCTTGCCTAGCACCTGAAAATGACCTCCAGACAGTGTTGTCATGAAAAAGCAGATGCTGAGTGTTAGGGAGCCTTGTTCTCTGTCCCAGCCTTGGTCTCTGCCTGCTCCAGTGACAGAGTATTTCACACAAATTCCTTAAAATAGGCCAAATTTTACCTCTTCTCTCTTTTAAAACTTACATCATTGATACCAGCCTCTCTGTTATGCTTGGTTGAAAGTATTTTGTAGCAGGTAAGTAACCTCTGGCCATTAACTATTTGAATGTCTGAAAGGAAAACTCTGTCTAGCTTTCTGAAATCATAATTATTAACAAGCCTCCTTCCTTGTTAGGTGGGCAAAATACCCCTTTTGGTTCTCAAAGATACAATTGGTAGAGATGATATGCTTCACTGTCTTGCAAGAGAACTCTAGCTACACATGATAAAAACAAAGGCAAGATCAGAGGAAGGTAGAAATGAGAGAAGTAAGGGCATCCGTTACACTGGGGTAGGATTTGGTAGTAGGGGCATGAAGCAGGTGAGAAATCTATCACAGGGATATCTGAGAACAGTGATAATCTTTTCCTTGCAGACAACTTGCCCTGATGCCTAGGTATGTTTCCCCAGGCCGTACATGTTTCTCTCCTCTGACCTCTAAGAAGCCTTGTTCTCACTGCTGTCTACACAGAAGGCAGGGGGCTAATTGGCATCAATCCTCCATCCCTAGACCTTGTCTCCTTTGATGGCTGTGCTTTCTTTTTCCACGGACAGTGACCTTTTCTCCTATCCTAGGGTGTTGAGAATTTTATCTATCGGACATAAGGAGTAGCTCATCCAGGAATCCTCCAGACTCAGGACATTTTGCTTGATTACGCCTGTGATCAGCAGCAGTCCATGGAGGAGCCTTGGGAGGTTGAGTGTCTGGGCACTTTCACCTTTGGACTCACAAGAGGCTTCCCATTAGCAGTAGCTGTCAGGGGAACAGGTAGGGGTAGGAGTAGGGGTAGGGGCTCTTTGGATGAGGAGAAGGGAGCATCTCCTGCATACTTCTTCCTTCTCCAGATTGATATCTCCTCTTTGTATTGGCTCACAGACCCAGCATATTTTTTGACTTTTTACCCCTTTGCTGTTTCCTTCTTTCCATTAGCAGAGAAAAGAAGGAGAGCAAGTGGTAGTTCTATTCTAGGATCCAACAACATAGCAGCTTCATCTCTGGATAGGATCCTGATCCTTCACCCTCAGCATGGACCAATATCTTGCTTAGCCATCCTCTTCAGCCATGCCATGCTTTTCCCCTGGCTGAGACGATCAGCCGAATTTCCCAAACGATATTCCAACTTAGGGTAGGAAATAGTGGCTAGAAAGAGCAGACACCTTTGGAAAATAGTTTTCTCACAAATTTTACAAACTGGAGGTTCATATCTGTATCAGTCAGTGTCATGCCCAGACGCCAGAGACTACTCTAAATATTTAAGAGAGGTATTTAATGCAGGGAATTGGTTGCAATGCTCTCAAAAGGGTTGAAGGAACAGAAGAGAGAAGAGGGTTACCTAGAAACTAGAAGTTGCTATTGAACCTGGCCTGGAGCCTAGCTTGCTCTTGCAGCACGAGCCAGAGGTGCTGCCCCCGATGCTGAAACTGGCCCCCGCAGTTGAGCAGTAATGCAAAAGCTTATAATCCTCCTGCTGCTGTTGCTGAATGCACGGCTCCTGCTTCCATTTGCCTACACACCTCCGAGCTAAGCAGGAACTCAGATTACACTCCTACTGATGTTGCAGACACTTCTTGATGTGCCATCAGTAACAGAAAATAAAATGGCTTTCCTCTTACCTCCTTTTGTGTCAAGGGAACCTGGGAAATATAGTTTGGGGGCTGCCATTTTTTCCAGTTTTATAGAAAAGAGCACTGAAGAGTGGGGATAGAGCTGACAATTAGTAGACAAAGAATCACCATGGGCTACCCCTACCCCTTGGTTATTCAGTGTTCATTCACTTCTCTTCCACCCTCACACTTCACTCAACAACAATCACAACAATATGGTACTCTTACCTAACACAGTTAGCTACTTTGTATACAAACAGGAATGTTCTCACCCTGGATATCCTGTAATCTAAATACTAAACTATGTAGAAAGAAAGAATGTAAGAAAGAAACAGTATGTAACTGCCACAAGTCATCATTTCTATAAATGGTTGTCAGCTGGTCTTGAGTCTATGGTAATAATTGTAATTCACTCTTCTCCTCACTCCAGGTTCCCTTTGACCTCAAGCAGCACTTCAGCTGGTTAAGATTCTCTACCTGGTGGGGTAATTCAAACTTCCGTACTTCAAGTTCTTAGTCATCCTTTTTGTTGGGTTGCTTTAGTTTTCCATTAGCTGTGTTACTGAACTTAGAAGAAATAAGAGGTACCCTGGAGAATCCACTGGGGTCTAGACATAATCCACCCTGTCCCCAGTGTGGAGTAGCATCCTGCTTTCCCTTAATAATAGAAATCAAGGCCCCTGCTTTGCTTGTTGTCTCAGTGGCATGAGGATCCTCAAATGGCCAAGTGACAGTGTAATCTTCCAGTTCAATGAAACCATTATGTCATGTGATGGAAACAATGTCCCTTGGGAATTAAAACCTTTTTAAAAAATCACAGTTTAAATTTATAGGGACAGAAAAACCAAAAAAATTTTTTGAAGATTTTATTTATTTATCTGAGAGAGAGAGACAGAGAGAGAGAGTGCACAAGAGTGGGGGGAAGGGCAAAGGGCAAGGGAAAAGCAGACTCCCTGATGAACAGGGAGCCCAAAGCAGGACTAGATCCTAGGGCCCTGAGATCATGACCTGAGCCAAAGGCAGACACTTAACCAACTGAGCCACCCAGGCGCCCCCAGAAAAACCAAAATTAGTTAAGTTGGTCATTAACATACTTTTGTCCCTTGCTTTCCAAAGGTGTCTATTCTTGTTATGATTGAAGCAACATATTTTGACTGCTGGTTCAAAGTATATGTCACATCCTTAATATTATCTGCTAGGAAGTACTGTAACTAAGTCTTCAGAAGGTCATCTAATGATCTATAGGACTGTTTCTAGGTGATGAAGTGTATCAGAATATCAATGAATTCCATCAGTGTGGCCCCAATGACTTTGTTTCCTGTGGCATAAATTCACTAGTAGTTGTAGTAGGCTGAATAATGGCACCCCAAGATGTGTACCTACTAATCCCTGGAATTTATTAATGTGTTATGTTATATGGCTAAAGGAATTTTACTCATGTGACTAAGTTACAGATCTTGCGGTAGGGTGCTTATCTTAGATTTTCTGGGTGGTCCCAATGATGTGACCACAAGTGTCCTTATAAGGGGGACATACTGGTATAGGAGAGAAGAGGTAATGTAATGATGGAAGAAAAGATTGGAGTGGTATACTTCAAAGATGGAAAAAGAAGCCATAAGGCAAACAATGCAGACAGGCCATTAAATGTTGGCTCCTAAGGCAAAGTTAACAGAGATTCCAGAAGGGACCAGTCCAGCTGACACCTCCAGAATAGTAAGAGAATAAATTTGTGTTGCTTTAAGCCTTTAGTGGGTGGTAATGTGTTATAGCAATAAAAGGAAACAAATACAGCAGCAATGTTATGTGGAATATTAAGATGTCAAATAAAGCATTCACAACGATACCTATAGAAGCACTACATACAGGAGTGAGAAATCCACTCTCAAAATACCTATCTCTTCTAATGAGGACGAATCACTTACCCTTCTATATTAGGGAAAGAGTCCAATGAAACCAACCTGCCACCAAGTAGCAGTCTGGTTCCCCCTGGAATAATGTTATTACAGGGACTCAGCATCAACTTCTACAGTAAAGTGGATTCTCAGCAGAGGAATTAGCCAGATCATGCCCTGTGGAATCTATGATGTTGAGCCAAAGTGTAATTTTCACTCCTACAGCCAGAGGCAGCTTTAACCTGACCACATTGAGTTACTGTCAACTAAAAATAACTTCACATCATTTTAAGAAGGAACCGAGAAAATATACAAAAATTATTTTCAATTAATAAATTTTATTTTCAATTAATAAATTTTATTATTTATTAATTGAAAATAAATTTTATTTTATGTACATATTTTATCACCATAATATATCTGGAATAACAGAATCCATCTATCCCTTGCATTTAACTGGAATTTGTTTTCAGTCTGAAAAAGTAAGATTTCATTTAATTTATGGATGTGTAGTTTTGGGGAGACTCTAATAGTAAGAGTTATTTGGGAAAGTTCAGGTTAATAAGCATTTACTGAGCCTCCTGAAGACAAAGATATGGATAAGACATGTCCTCTGCTCTTACGGAACTTTAATGAGAAATACAAATCACACAAACGGGTAACTAGAACATTGTGCATGCAGTGCATGCTGAGTGGTATGCACACAGGGCCACCAGAGCGCAAAAGAAGGGTACTGACCCACTTCCTCCACCCATACAAGAATAAAGTAGTGGCAGAGGGGTAGTGAATGAACCGAAGAAAAATGTTTTCCAAGTAAATAGAAGTAGATTTAATGTGTGAGGGAGAAAGGGCAAGGTAACTGCAGTTTAAGCTAGCACCTAGGCAAAGGCTGAATCCCAGCAGGTATATGAGGAAGTAAAAGCTCTTCTTCTATCCTGAAGGCCACAGGTTCCTATCATCTTTGCATTTAAGGGAATTCTTTTTAATGTCAAAAACTGGAATGCTTATTATCTGTTAACTGAGAAAACACTCAGACAAAAACTTTGTTTTTAAAGTTAAAAAATATAATAGTGCTTTTAAGTTATTTTTTAAGAATCAAAACCTCAGATAAATACATACGAACACTTTTGCTACTACTTTGTGGGAGCTGTTTCCTTTGTCTACCAAATGCATGGTACATGTAGAGATTAACTGATCTCTTTTATTGTCATTCACATTGAGAGACAATATTTAATGTATGGAGGAAGCAGCATGGTGTCACGGGAGTCAAATAGTTAGGCATTCTCATCCTGCTCTTCTTTGGCAGTAGGCAATTATTGAACTTCTTGAAGTTCAATATCCTCACCTGGAAAATGGACTAAAAGGTCTTACCTAGATTGATTTTTAAAGGAGTAGATATAAATGACCTTGTGATATAAGGGGAAGGGAGAGATTAGGAAGAAAGAGTGTCCTTATAAGAGAGACAGGAGAAGGCAGTGTGAATCCCAGGTTACAGGATGATGACTAAGGGGATGGTTGAGTCACTGGGAGAGAATGAAAGAAAGGTCTAGTCCCTGAGGGGTCAGAAGGATTGGGTTGCTTATTTGATGATAGTGAATACCCACTCCCTATCAAAAGCGAACTTCACTTACTTAGCAAGTTAGAGCATAATAGGAGTAGAGATAGGAGTACGGGAGCCTATTTTCTAAGTTCCAGAAGAGGAAGGATGAAGGAAGACAGACAATGTAAAAATAGTGCCTGAGCATTACTGTCATGTTTATCATATACTTTATCAACAACAACAAAAAAACCCTGACAAATTAGAGCATTTTGACAATATATTAAAATATTGGTAGTTTTATTGGCATTACAGGTCACGTGTCATAATAGGAGGCAAATAAATGGGCTCCATTTTAAGTTCCAGTTTCTCATCAACAACTACCAGGTGTTATGGAGGTTAAGAAAGGTCCTTCTACAAAATACTCCAATCTCTTCAGCTACTAACTACCCTTTGCCTTTTTCCTCTCCTTTCTTCCACTGAGAACAGAGGCAAAAACACATACATTATTCACCTAAGGCTAATGAAGGTAAGAGGTGTTGGAAGGACAGTACCAGAGTCCCATTCAGTTTAAGGAAGTAGACTGGAGAAAATTTTACATTTTCCCCTAATCATAATATTATAGTGATTAATATCCTTTATTCCACATGTAACAATTCAGAAAAAATTTCTAATTGGTCTTCATTCCTGGAAATACCTAAGAAATAACTCCATGAACAGATAATTCCTGGCAAACTCAGCCCAACTCCTTCCTTCCCCCAACCCCTGACAACCATCAGTCTGTTCTCTGTATCTATAAGCTTGTGTTTTGTTTTGTTTTTTAGATTCCACATATAAGTGAGATCATATAGTATTTGTCCTTCTCTGTCTGACTTATTTCACTTAGCATAATGCCCTCAAGGTCCATACATGTTGTCACAAATGGCAAAATTTCATTTTTTATGGCTACATAATATTTGTGTGTGTGTGTGTTCCACATTTTCTTTATCCATTCATCCATCAGTGGACAGAAGTTATTTCCATATCATGACTATTGTAGATAATACTGCATTGGACATGATGGTGTGGAGAGGGGTGCTAGGGGTTTTTTTTAGGGTCCTTTGGATTATGGCAAGGAAAGATTCTGATGCCCTGATAGCGGGAGTATCTTTCAATGAAAGCAAAACAAATAGTTCATTAATTATTGTAGCACAGTAAAACTGTAGTTGTAACTGCAGAATCAATGTTGGATATTATATATGTAATTTAAAACAAAACCTAAATTGGGTTTTGAAGGTCACAAAAATATAAATATACAATATTCAATCAAGTAGAAAATAAAAAGTTAACCACCTAATTAATGAAGGCATTATTTTTCCTATAAGGATGTCTTATTTCTTTTTAGGTTTTTGCTTTGATCTCCAACCAGCCTTATTTGCTTGTTGTTCAGAACTTTTCAGTGGATACTGATTTGCTGAAAAGCAGATTTATGTTATTCCTTTTTCCTGAACATTATTTTATTATCTATATATTCCATAGTTTTAGCTCAAAGTTAGCTACCACTTAAACAATGAAAAAAAAAGCAAAGGAAATTGTTGGCAGTGCTAAGGCTTTGAAAGGTAAGAGCTTTGTATCTTTTTATGTAATTACTTCCTGTATTATGCAAATCAATTGCATTTTTACTTAGTTGGATTAAACTAGGGCCTATAGGGCATAAATTGGGTCAAAGAAAGGGAAATAAAATTACAGTATCAGTCATGTCCCTATTTCTCAGGAGGTCTGTACAGTTTTTTTTAAAATGTTTCATTTGAAACACATGTACTTCTCCAATGAGACAAAAATCTTTTTTATATACTATTCCCCTCTGATAGCTTCACATTTCAAATACTCTGAAACTAGTAAAGGAAACTACAAAAATCTATTGGCCCTGTGACCATGTCTTCTTGGAGTTTAGCTGTAATTGTGTTTTTGCATTTAAAGAGGGCTACAGTTCTTAGGTTTACCCCAAGATGGAGACCTAACAAAGGGACCACAAAACCCAGAAATAAAACTCCATCCATAATACTTGTTGTCAGTCACGTTCGTATTTGGAGGGGTGTGGTTTATAATTCTAAAATTTTTTTAGAGTTAAAAGCAGAGAGATTTTAGTGTGATCTTGTACCCAGCTGAGGAATCTCTTCCACAAAACCACTAATAATTCAATAATGCAATGAATTAGTACCTGAAGAAGCAAAATTCCTCCTATCAGGGAAATGTTAATGCACCAGGAGACCTTTTTAGTGGGTTCAAATTGTTACAAGATGAAAAATAATAGTAGTAACAATAATAAACAGCTGATAATTCTGAGCACTTACTGTATGGCAGACATGGTGCTAATTGTTGGGAAACTGTTATTATTCATCCCATATTAGAGATGAGGGAAAAAAAAAAAGAGATGAGGAAATTCTCTGGGTTCTCCAAGGTCATGTGGTTAGATGGTAGGAAAGCTGGATTCCGGCCCAAGTGCTAGAAACCAGAGTCTCTGATCTTAACCATCCTAGTGCATGCTTTCCTACTGAGCCCAAATCAGCCTTCTTAAATCCCCAGCCAATTAGTCTAAATTCTCCCTTTGTGGCCAACCAGAACATGTTCACACCTTTTCCCCATTCATTGAGGTAACAAAAAGAATATTAATCGAGAACCTCCTAGATGTTACTGTCCTCCAGTTTATAATACAGCAATCAAAAAAGGAAGGAAGTCTCTGCTTTCATGGTGTTAACACTCTCTTAAATGGTTTGAAAAGACCTACCAGATACCTAAGGGTTTTCCTTTCTTCAGACCAAATTTTCCTACTTTCTTCAACCATTTATCATAGGACAAAGTTTCAAATTCTTATTAATCCCAGCAGTCTCTCTCTTCTAAACACATTTCCGCTTGCAAACATGTCTTTTAAAATGTAACCATCAGACGTAAACACAGTAATCCACATGCTTTCTGATAGGTCTGTTAAAAGCAAGGCAACGGGGGGGGGGGGGGGGGGGGGGCGGAGCAAGATGGCGGAGGAGTAGGAGACCTGGATTTCGTCTCCTCTCAGGAATTCAGCTGGATAGGGATCAAACCATTCTGAACACCTACAAACTCAACAGGAGATCGAAGAAAAGAATAGCAACAACTCTCTGAACAGAAAAGTGACCACTTTCTGGAAGGTAGGACGTGCAGAGAAGTGAATCCGAGGCGATATTCGGGAGGATAGACGGCGGGGGAGGGGCCTCCGTCAGCCGCTTCTGGCAAGTGATAGAGCCACGGAGCACAAAATCGGAACTTTTAGAAGTCAGCTCCGCTGAGGGACGTCACTCTGGTGGCGAAGTGGGGGGTGGAACCCTCGCAGGACAGTGTGGTCTCAGGACCCTCGGGGTCACAGAAAGACCGGGGGTGCCGGAGTGCGGCAGAGCTCCCAGGTATCGGAGCAGGGAAGCCGGCTGCAGAGACGGAGCCCAGGCGCGGGCTCTCACCCTGGGGTTGCCATAAACCGTGATCCGCGGCACAGTCGGGCCACTGCTCCTCCAGCAGGGACCCAACAAGCGGCAGATCCGGGGAGACTCACCTTCTTCCCCCGGGAGGAGAGGTGCGGGAGCGCACCGCGGGGATCTGCTGGGTTTGGAGACTCCACACGGGGTCGGGTGCCAGATAGAAAGGCGCGGTCACAGGCCGGGTGAGCACGGAGTGTGGCCAGAGACCGGGGAGACGGGAGTGACTGCTTTTCTCTGGGGGCTCACTGAGGAGCGGGACCCCGGGTTCTCGGCTCCGCCGGGGCGGAGACTGGGAGGCTGCCATTTTCACTCTCCGCCTCCAAAGCTGTACGGAAAGCTTGCAGGGAACAAAAGCTCCGGAGAGCAAACCGAGCAGATTACTTAGCCCGGACCGGCAAGGGCGGGGCAATTTTGCCTCCGGCAAAGACATTTGGGAACCACGGCAACAGGCCCCTCCCCCAGAAGATCAGCGAGAACAGCCAGCCAAGACCAAGTTTACCGATCAATGAAACGGCAGAACTGCAGCGCTAGGGGAATACTGCACATAGAATTCATGGCTTTTTTACCATGATTCTTTAGTCTTTCAAAGTTAATTATTTTTTTTAACTGTCTTTTTTTCTTTTTTCTTTTTTTCTTTTTTTTTGAATTTTTCTTTTTCCCTTTTTCAACCAACATCTTATCAATCCCTTTTTTAAAAAAAAACATTTTTATTTTTCATTTTTAAAGTCATATTCTATCCCTTCATAGTAGTTACCCGTATTTTTGGCATATATATATAAGTTGTTCTCTCTTTAAAATCTTGAGATAGTTTCTTCTAACAGATCAAAATATACTCTAAATCTCTAGTGTATGGTTTTTTTCTACTCCCCTGCCTGATCACATTCTCTCCCTTTTTTCTTTCTTTCTTTCTTTTTTTTTAATCCTATTCTTTCTTTTTTCAAACAACTTATCAAATCCTTTTTTAAAATTTTTTATAATTTCCATCTTTACAGTCATATTCCATCCCTTCATCATATCAACCCTTATTTTTGTACATATATAAGTTTTTCTTTCTTTAAAATTTTGGGAGGGACTTTCTTTTAACAGACCAAAATACACCCAAAATCTAGTGTGTGGCACTGATCTATAATCCAGCCTGATCATATTTGATCACATTCTGTTTTTGTTTTGTTTTGTTTTGTCCTGCTTTTGTTTGTTTTTATCTTTATCTTTTTCTTTTTTCTTTTTTTCTTTCTTTTTCTTTTTTCTCTCTTTCCCTTTCTTTTCCCACTGCTTCAGGTCTTTTCTGATTTGTTTAGAGTATATTTTCTGGGGACGTTGTTACCCTGCTAGCATTTTGTTCTCTCATTAATCTATTCTCCTCTGCACAAAATGACAAGACGGAAAAAATCACCTCAACAAAAAGAACAAGAGGTAGTACCGACTGCCAGGGACCTACTCAATACGGACATTAGTACGATGTCAGATCTAGAGTTCAGAATCATCACTTTAAAGATACTAGCTGGGCTTGAAAAAAACATGGAAGTTATTAGAGAAACCCTTTCTGGAGAAGTAAAAGAACTAAAATCTAACCAAGTAGAAATCAAAAAGGCTATCAATGAGGTGCAATCAAATATGGGGGCGCTAACTGCTAGGATAAATGAGGCAGAAGAAAGAATCAGTGAGATAGAAGACCAAATGATGGAAAATAAAGAAGCTGAGAAAAAGAGAGATAAACAACTACTGGATCACGAGGGCAGAATTCGAGAGATAAACGATACCATAAGACGAAACAACATTAGAATAATTGGGATCCCAGAAGAAGAAGAAAGAGAGAGAGGGGCAGAAGGTATAATGGAGCAAATTATAGCAGAGAACTTCCCTAATTTGGGGAAGGAAACAGGCATCAAAATCCAGGAAGCACAGAGAACCCCTCTCAAAATCAATAAAAATAGGTCAACACCCCGACATCTAATAGTAAAACTTACGAGTCTCAGAGACAAAGAGAAAATCCTGAAAGCAGCTCGGGAGAAGAGATATGTAACCTACAATGGTAGAAACATTAGATTGGCAACAGACTTATCCACAGAGACCTGGCAGGCCAGAAAGGACTGGCAGGACATATTCAGAGCACTAAATGAGAAAAATATGCAGCCAAGAATACTATATCCAGCTAGGCTGTCATTGAAAATTGAAGGAGAGATAAAAAGCTTCCAGGACAAACAAAAACTAAAGGAATTTGCAAACACGAAACCAGCCCTACAACAAATATTAAAAGGGGTCCTCTAAGCAAAGAGAGAGCCTAAAAGCAACATAGACCAGAAAGGAACACAAACAATATACAGTAACAGTCACTTTACAAGCAATACAATGGCACTAAATTCATATCTTTCAATAGTTACCCTGAATGTAAATGGGCTAAATGCCCCAATCAAAAGACACAGGCTATCAGATTGGATTAAAAAACAAGACCCATCGATATGCTGTCTGCAAGAGACTCATTTTAGACCCAAAGACACCCCCAGATTGAAAGTGAGGGGGTGGAAAACCATTTACCATGCTAATGGACACCAAAAGAAAGCTGGGGTGGCAATCCTTATATCAGACAAATTAGATTTTAAACCAAAGACTGTAATAAGAGATGAGGAAGGACACTATATCATACTTAAAGGGTCTATCCAACAAGAAGATCTAACAATTGTAAATATCTATGCCCCTAACATGGGAGCAGCCAATTATATAAGCCAATTAATAACAAAAGCAAAGAAACACATCGACAACAATACAATAATAGTGGGGGACTTTAACACCCCTCTCACTGAAATGGACAGATCGTCTAAGCAAAAGATCAACAAGGAAATAAAGACTTTAAATGACACACTGGACCAAATGGACTTCACAGACATATTCAGAACATTCCATCCCAAAGCAACGGAATACACATTCTTCTCTAGTGCCCATGGAACATTCTCCAGAATAGATCACATCCTAGGTCATAAATCAGGTCTCAACTGGTACCAGAAGATTGGGATCATCCCCTGCATATTTTCAGACCACAATGCTTTGAAACTAGAACTCAATCACAAGAGGAAAGTCGGAAAGAACTCAAATACATGGAGGCTAAAGAGCATCCTACTGAAGAATGAATGGGTCAACCAGGAAATTAAAGAAGAATTAAAAAAATTCATGGAAACCAATGAAAATGAAAACACAACTATTCAAAATCTTTGGGATACAGCAAAGGCAGTCCTAAGAGGAAAGTATATAGCAATACAAGCCTTTCTCAAGAAACAAGAAAGGTCTCAAGTACACAACCTAACCCTACACCTAAAGGAGCTGGAGAAAGAACAGCAAATAAAGCCTAAACCCAGCAGGAGAAGAGAAATAATAAAGATCAGAGCAGAAATCAATGAAATAGAAACCAAAAGAACAGTAGAACAGATCAACAAAACTAGGAGCTGGTTCTTTGAAAGAATTAACAAGATTGATAAGCCCCTGGCCAGACTTATCAAAAAGAAAAGAGAAATGACCCAAATCAACAAAATCATGAATGAAAGAGGAGAAATCACAACCAACACCAAAGAAATACAAACAATTATAAGAACATATTATGAGCAACTCTATGCCAGCAAATTAGATAACCTGGAAGTAATGGATGCATTCCTAGAGATGTATCAACTACCAAAACTGAACCAGGAAGAAGTAGAACACCTGAACAGACCTATAACCACTAAGGAAATAGAAGCAGTCATCAAAAATCTCCCAAAACACAAAAGCCCAGGGCCAGATGGCTTCCCAGGGGAATTCTACCAAACATTTCAAGAAGAATTAATACCTATCCTTCTGAAACTGTTCCAAAAAATAGAAATGGAAGGAAAACTTCCAAACTCATTTTATGAGGCCAGCATTACCTTGATCCCAAAACCAGACAAAGACCCCATCAAAAAGGAGAATTACAGACCAATATCCCTGATGAACATGGATGCAAAAATTCTCACCAAAATACTAGCCAATAGGATCCAACAGTACATTCAAAGGATTATTCACCACGACCAAGTGGGATTTATCCCTGGGCTGCAAGGTTGGTTCAACATCCGCAAATCAATCAACGTGATACAATACATTAACAAAAGAAAGAACAAGAATCATATGATCCTCTCAATAGATGCAGAAAAAGCATTTGACAAAGTACAGCATCCTTTCTTGATCAAAACTCTTCAGAGTATAGGCATAGAGGGTACATACCTCAATATCATAAAAGCCATCTATGAAAAACCTACAGCGAATATCATTCTCAATGGGGAAAAACTGAGAGCTTTCCCCCTAAGGTCAGGAACGCGGCAGGGATGTCCACTATCGCCACTGCTATTCAACATAGTATTGGAAGTCCTAGCCACAGCAATCAGACAACAAAAAGAAATCAAAGGCATCCAAATTGGCAAAGAAGAAGTCAAACTCTCACTCTTTGCAGATGATATGATACTTTATGTGGAAAATCCCAAAGACTCCACCCCAAAACTGCTAGAACTCATACAGGAATTCAGTCAAGTGGCAGGATATAAAATCAATGCACAGAAGTCAGTGGCATTCCTATACACCAACAACAAGTCAGAAGAAAGAGAAATTAAGGAGTCAATCCCATTTACAATTGCACCCAAAACCATAAGATACCTAGGAATAAATCTAACCAAAGAGGCAAAGGATCTGTACTCAGAAAACTATAGAATACTCATGAAAGAAATTGAGGAAGACACAAAGAAATGGAAAAACGTTCCATGCTCATGGATTGGAAGAACAAATATTGTGAAGATGTCAATCCTACCTAGAGCAATCTACACATTCAATGCAATCCCCATCAAAATACCATCCACTTTCTTCAAAGAAATGGAACAAATAATCCTCAAATTTGTATGGAACCAGAAAAGACCCCGCATAGCCAGAGGAATGTTGAAAAAGAAAAGCAAAGCTGGCGGCATCACAATTCCGGACTTCCAGCTCTACTACAAAGCTGTCATCATCAAGACAGTATGGTACTGGCACAAAAACAGACACATAGATCAATGGAACAGAATAGAGAGCCCAGAAATGGACCCTCAACTCTAGGGTCAACTAATCTTTGACAAAGCAGGAAAGAATGTCCAATGGAAAAAAGACAGTCTCTTCAACAAATGGTGTTGGGAAAATTGGACAGCCACATGCAGAAGAATGAAACTGGACCATTTCCTTACACCACACACAAAAATAGACTCCAAATGGTTGAAAGACCTCAATGTGAGACAGGAGTCCATCAAAATCCTAAAGGAGAACACAGGCAGCAACCTCTTCGACCTCAGCCGCAGCAACTTCTTCCTAGAAACATCGCCAAAGGCAAGGGAAGCAAGGGCAAAAATGAACTATTGGGACTTCATCAAGATAAAAAGCTTTTGCAAAGCAAAGGAAACAGTCAGCAAAACCAAAAGACAACTGACAGAATGGGAGAAGATATTTGCAAATGACATATCAGATAAAGGGCTAGTATCCAAAATCTATAAAGAACTCATCAAACTCAACACCAAAAGAACAAAGAATCCAATCAAGAAATGGGCAGAAGACATGAACAGACATTTTTCCAAAGAAGACATCCAAACGGCCAACAGACACATGAAAAAGTGTTCAATATCGCTCGGCATCAGGGAAATCCAAATCAAAACCTCAATGAGATACCACCTCACACCAGTCAGAATGGCTACAATTAACAAGTCAGGAAATGACAGATGTTGGCGGGGATGCGGAGAAAGGGGAACCCTCCTACACTGTTGGTGGGAATGCAAGCTGGTGCAGCCACTCTGGAAAACAGTGTGGAGGTTCCTCAAAAAGTTGAAAATAGAGCTACCATATGATCCAGCAATTGCACTACTGGGTATTTACCCCAAAGATACAAAAGTAGGGACCCGAAAGGCTATGTGCACCGCGATGTTTATAGCAGCAATGTCCACAATAGCCAAACTGTGGAAAGAGCCAAGATGTCCATCAACAGATGAATGGATAAAGAAGAGGTGGTATATATATACAATGGAATATTATGCAGCCATCAAAAGGAATGAGATCTTGCCATTTGCAACGACGTGGATGGAACTGGAGGGTATTATGCTGAGCGAAATAAGTCAAACAGAGAAAGACATGTATCATATGACCTCACTGATATGAGGAATTCTTAATCTCAGGAAACAAACTGAGGGTTGCTGGAGTGGGGGGTGGGGTGGGAGGGATGGGGTGACTGGGTGATGGACACTGGGGAGGGTATGTGTTCTGGTAAGCGCTGTGAATTGTGCAAGACTGTTGAATCTCAGATCTGTACCTCTGAAACAAATAATGCAATATATGTTAAGAAAGAAAAAAAGAAGAAGAAGAATGTAGTAGGAGGGGAAGAATGAAGGGGGGGAAATCGGAGGGGGAGAAGAACCATGAGAGACAATGGACTCTGAAAAACAAACTGAGGGTTCTAGAGGGGAGGGGGGTGAGGGGATGGGTTAGCCTGGTGATGGGTATTGAGGAGGGCACGTTCTGCATGGAGCACTGGGTGTTATGCACAAACAATGAATCATGGAACACTATATCTAAAACTAATGATGCAATGTATGGGGATTAACATAACAATAAAAAAATTAAAAAAAAAAAAAGATAAAAGCAAGGCAACAGGCCCAGAATGGAGTCTGTTAGGCTAAGCCCCACACCACCAAACCAAGACTTAAGTGCAGTTTCTGCTCTCCCAGAAATGGAATCTTAAATCAGTCAGTCAGGAATCCCCTGATCAGCACTAGTTACGTCATCTGCCTGACAGACCTCTGCTGTGCCCTAAAGGAAAGCGACCTTGAAATAACCAACCAGCTTTTTTGCTTGTAAAGTAACGTCTTTGTGCCCCTCGGAGCTCCTTTCTGTCTGCTAGATTGGAGGTTGCTCCATTCGATTCAATTTTTGTCCACATAAACTCTTGAAACTGTAATATGCCTCAAGTTTATCTTTTCATGGTTATGGAGACAGAAGAGGGAACCCAAGGAGCCCAGGAGCGACGAGCAACCAGACGCAGGTACCTGTGGAGGCCCTCCAGCTCGCGGCTTCTCGCGGCTTCTCGCGGCCTCTGGAGGTCGGGGTACATCCCTGTGGGATCCCAGCCCTGCAGCTTTTACCTTAAAGCTCTCAGCTTTACCCGCGCACTTCTTTCTCCCAACTCAATCTGGAAACTGGCCGCAGTCCGACTGGGTACGACTTCAAAACCGGACGAAGTTCGGGGTCACACTGGTTCCTATTTGGAAACCTGACTGGGTCCCACGTCAGACCCGGTCCGACTTGGAAACTGAGCTGGGTCCAGGGAAGGACTGGGTCCAGCTTGGAAAGGGGACGCAGTTCGGCGTGGGACTGGGTCCGACTTGGAGACCGGACTGAATTCAGGGTGGGACTGTGTCAGCTTTCAAAACCCTCTGGTTCCAGGGCCGGAATGGGTCCCGTGTGAGGCCTCCGGTGAGAATTTTTGTTTGAAGGCTGAACGAGCAGGTGAACCTCACCAAAGATAATCTTGAGTTACAGTGGCCACAGTAAACTTTCATCGTAGATAAGCCTATCCATTTATGAGGTGCCCTACAGAAAAAGGCGTCTCAGCCACGCACTCACCGTTGAGGGTGGAGGGAAAATTATTTTTTCCTCCTCTAAAGTACCTGGTGACCAGGACGAGAACGCTGGGGCGTCGCGCTCACTCCGGAGCCTGCAGAAGGGATCCCGGGGAAACTGGCCAAAGCGGACAAAGGGTAAGAATTCTTACCAAAGAAGCTCTTCCATCTCTGTCTGTGGCGCCTGGTCCATAGAGCAAGGTAAAATTTCTCTTTGTCCCTTCCTTTCCAAGTACAGATTGGCAGGCAAACAAACAACTCCCCCCCCCAAACAAAAAAACCAACATTAGATCTTCGAATTGTGACTCGTGAATTTGCTTTTAAATACCATTAGTTGTTGATCCTTTCCCTTCTTGTTTGTCTTGTTTTGTGTCTTGAGAACTTGGCCTGGCATCTGTCAGGTTGGCAGCTCCAAAAAATATGGCCAGGTGGAGATGTGGGTTGCCTCTGTTTACCTTTTAACAGGTCAGAGAGAGGGAGCAGAACCATTGAAGGTAAACAATCTGGGTTTATGTATTCCTTCTACCTATAACTTTCAAACCTCTTCTCTCCAGACCTGTAAAATGGTCCAATTAGACGTGACAATTTCTAACATTCAATTATTTAAATTCCGTTTACTGTGGCAAAGTTGTTTACTATTAAGGGTGCCCTTCAAGTGTCCTCTAGCATCACAGACGAGATGCAGGAAGCCATCTTGCATCCATAACTTCTGTTAGCATGGTATCTGGCGAGCTTTAGGCTCTGGTTTGGCTGTCACGCGGGAGACCACAGCATCCTCTAGTGGTCAGATTTAAGCTTCAAGACGTGAATATTCTGAACATGACAAGAAATTATCCTAAACCTTAAGAGTGTCAGGCAACTGTGTTGGGAAAGATTTTGATGCACCTGATACATCTCAGGTTTTTTTAGGCCTCCATCCGCTTCTCCCTTCTCGGCTAGTTCTTCATAAGGGCTCAAGAATTCAAGCTACTTTTCCATCTCTTTTTTAGTGATTATAGATACTTTTTCTTTTGAGGTACTTCTTATTTCTACCTTATTTGCTGTCCCTACGCACATAGGTCTTTTAATATGAGGAAGCTACCTAAAGTTCCTATAGAAGAAATAGGCAAGGAATAATCCACCTGGGGTGATTGTGGTTTAGACGAAGCATTCGATTTTTGAGTCCACCCTGGATTAAAAACCTAACTCTGCTACCTTATTTGCCGGTGCTATTAGTCAGGTTACTTAACTTTTCTACATTGACTCACAAGATAAGGATAACCTTACAGGGTTATTGTGGCTCACATATAAAGCCAAGTCAGCTACACAGAGTCCTCGTACAATAGATGCTCTATTAAATCCCAAGGAAACCTAAAGAAATTATTTCAGTCACGAAAGCTAACAGATAACATGTTTCTGGACTGAAAGTTTTCCAAGTGTTCCTTCTGAAGCTAGTTTAATTCTCTGTGGGATTATTGTCCTCAGGATCAACTGGGTCCTGTCAGTTAATAACTGTAATCACATTTTCCTGAGACAGTAGTCAGTATGTGAGGAAGGGAATGGAGAAGGAAAAAGCATCATGATGGAAACCTTGTCCAAGATTTCAGAATTGCTGTATTTTGTAAAATCTGGTCTATTCTGAGTTTGTCTCAGTCCCCTGACCCCAGTGTAATCAAACATGCCTTTGAGGAAAAAGCATGCAGGAACAACAGGAAGTATTTAGATGCATTTTATTCAACAGTCAGGTCCGCTAGGCATTGTGGGGACCACAGGAGATTTTAGAACCTTGGTTCTCAGCAAGGTCCAGATTTTTGAATGAGGACAGGGATCTGGCGCTTCCTGTAGAAGAGAATGAAAAAAAAAATCAGCTTGAACTTTGCTGACAAAAAAGTGACTATGGGAGAAAAACAATGAAAAAACATCAGCTTTATTTAAAATAGAAAGGTTTCAAATTTTTATTCCCATTTCCCTGCCTTTCATTCATGTATTCATTCACTTATTCATTAATCCATCAAATATTGACACTCTTTCTTATATCCACTAGGGATACAACAGAAAGGAAAAATGTCCTTACACAGTTTACAGATCTACTGTGGCATTACAGTAAACCTCTGAAATCAATCTCTAATTCATCGTTGCTTCTTTTTCTCCTAATATCATTGTTCTAGCCACAAGGTATCCAGCTTAGCTGGTGCCTGGGCTACTACAGGATGTTCTAATTGACTGATCTTTTGCCTTAGAACTCTGGGGTTTAATACCTGTGAGATCTCACAGAAGGAAATCATATCTATATCCTATCTGATACCTGCCAGGTCTGAGCATCCTCCCCTCCAGATAAAAACCTCTCTGCTCCCCAGGACACTACCTTTCCCAAACCAGTTTTCTTTTCTGTCAGCTAAATATTCCTAAATCCTGTAATTGTGCCTCATGAGGTTGTTTTCAGAGCTCTCTCTCTCTCTCTTTTTTAACCATTCTTTCTTTGAATATACTACTGGTTTATAAAAATTCTTCTATTTCTCTGTTACTTGAGGACATCTGACTTCCATATATCTATGCATGTATTTATCTGGACCTTGATGATTCTTCATTTTAAGAGTTTTTATTGTTTTCTTGTTCCATGAATATTATCCATGCATAATACTTGTCTGAGTTGTTTAGCATACATAGCACAAACATCTAAACACAGTACACAGGTTGACTTCCCTTCTATAGCTGTGTTGTCCAATATAGAAGACACCATCCCTATTTAGCTATTTAAATTCACATCAGTTAAAGTTATGTAATATTAAAAATTCAGTTTCTCAGTTGTACGAGCCACATTTTAAGTACTGGTGGCAAGGCTAGTGGCTTCCATACTGGACAACACAGTTACAGAACATTTCCGTCTTTGCAGACAGTTCTACTAGAGAGTGCTGGTCTCTAGAACAGAATTTGCCAGTACAAATTCCCTGAGAAGACAGAGAAAAAAGTCCTTACCGATTATATCTGACAAGCACGTAATGATCAAGGAGATGCAAGCCTTTGTCTACCCATCTCAAAACCCAACAACTAGGGTCAGAGCCTGGTTCTAGTTAACTCAACAAAGTATTTTTGGGGGGCTTTTAACGGGCAGTAGAGAGAAAGGTGGTATGGTACATTGTAAGTATTTTACACTAGGAAAAGCCACATTTTCTCTCTAGACCTGTTTTCTTTTTCTTTTTTAAATCAATTAATTTATTTGAGAGAGAGTGAGAAGAGGCAGAGGGAGAGGATCTTCAAGCAGACCGACTTGGGCTCAGTCCCATGACTCACGAGATCATGACCTGAGCCAAAACCAAGAGCTGGACACTCAACTCACTGAGGCACCCAAGCACCCCTAGACCTGTTTTCTTATCTGAGAAATACAGGAAGAGAAGTTACATTTTCTGGCATTCAAATGTTCTTCCCATATTTAAATATTTTTGAGAAAATAGAATGAGTAAGCAGTACAGGTAAGTTTTAAAGGCTAAGGGAGTGGGGTGTCTCAGCTGTATGCTCATATTTTTGCAATATTTCATTCTAAACATTGGGCATTTTGGTCTTGGCACTTGGGAGTTTTCTAAATCTCAAGGCTGTTATGTTGCTTTCTCCTCCCCTTGGATGGAAATATGATGTTTGACCTTTATGTCAACAGCCTAGGTCATGAGAAAATTAACAAGTGTTTTCCAGTCCTTTTACAAATCTTTAGTGTGGAAATAAATTCACCACAAAGCAGAACACCTAATATTTTGGTTCTAAAACTTGAGGATATTAGATCTCTCTCCCTGGGGCCCTATTTCAACAATCCTTGCTAACACTGAGGATTTTCTGAAGTGATTTAAAGCAGACCAAGAAGAGAGGTCATGTTATTGGGAATTTATACTACGGAATAATGGAAATGCATGCAGTCATTTGAGTCTAAGTCAAAGTTGTTAATGCTAAATCAGTTCTAAGAATAACAGTTTTCTGGGCTACTTGTGGAATCTCTTTTATTTGTTTTGCTCATTCTACACCTTTATTTAACCTGGAATGCCTTTGCGGTGCTGCCAAAATTCAGAGCCCTGTTTAAATGACATCCTTTTCATGAATCCTTTCTTGACCCTTTTGGTACTAAGGAATCTGTGTCTCTCCTTCACTCCTGTGGTACTTTCCTCACACCTCATTTGATGGCACTTGTCCCAAGTTACCAGAAGCTTTCTTATTTGCACTTAAGACCTATTTTCTTTCACTCATAAGCACAAGGAAAGTAGAGGAAACCGGCACAATGCTGGGCACATGTTAGGTGTTCAGGAGCTGAGTAAAATAGAAAATTTGTGGCAGATCTGCTTCTCTCAGGGCCAGGTTTGATTCCCAGCACCTACCTATGATCACTTCAGAAAATGAGATTCACTGAGGCTGGCTCTCATCTCCATAAAAGAATGTTACAAAAGTATGTTTTTGGTCACCTGATCCATATAATTCATATTTGCATTTTTGAGGGCTTTCATAAACACAATCATTACCATCACCAAGTATGATTTTTTTTCAAGATTTTATTTTTAAGTAGTCTCTACACCTGACATGGGGCTCAAACTCACAACCGCAAGATCAAGAGTCACATGTTCTAGAAACTGAGCCAGCCAGACGCCCCTGTGATCTTTTAAACTTAAAGGTATTTTGGGTGTATTAGCTTTTTAAAAATCTAGACTATCTGTTGATTTGCTGTAAAGCATGGGTTTTTGTTATACAAGTGATTTTTGAAAAATTAATTCAGAGAACCATTCAAACACTTTCCTCTATTCCACTATCCTTTCCTTAACACATTTATCTTGTACCATGTTATTAATACCTTCCTCCCTTTTGTTCAGATTTTTCTTCTTATTGGAGTGCCTCTCTCTCCTTTATGGCCTAAACAAAGCCTCCAAACTTTTCCGAATTGTAGCAGGCATAATTAGTTGTTTTTAATATTGTGCTCTCAGAGTACTTTGCTCTTATTTCCACTGACTACACTGTATTAGCATTGAGTGTAACCAAACTGAGACTTGAAACATGTTGGACTTCCTTCTGTATCTCACAAATACTTAGTCTGGTACCTGACTTTAAAGCATAGTTGAAAGAGCAAGGATTTGGACCCACGTCTGTCACTTACTGCTGGTTGATCTTGAGCAAGTTACTTAAGCTCAGTCTCAATTTCTTCATGTGTATAATGGGTTTAGTATTCTCTGCCTCATAGATTTGTGAGTATTCAGTGCCTTGCCCAATGCCTGACACAATAAGTATTGTTTTGTATAACAACACACACACACACATAAACACATGCACATCTCTGTAGATAATCATACCAGATATGTAATGAGAAAAAGGGATTGGGAATTATTTTTGGAAAGTCAAGATGTTTTGTTTCTCTCATGGTAAGATTAATGTTATTGGTATATTGATTGGAACTTAGAGGGATAAGATATATGAAAATTTGAAGACAACTAGCTTAAAAATATGTTTTAAAAGACATTCAAGTTTGTACTCACTTATTTTGAACACATAACACACATTCATTAGAATAAGTTTCTCCATCAGTCCCACAGACAGGATTATAGATCTTGGTACATGCAGTCGTTTCAGTGTTACATTTAGCCTAAAAATGGAATTAAACAGAATTATTTTCCATCATTTAGCGTTCTTTGAGTTTATAGCAAAATCTCTAAAAGGGTTTTCACTTCCTTAAGTCGGTTAGCTTAAAGATGGAAGCCCGGCGGTGATGGGGGGAGTGATACTGAGTGTCTGAGAGGAAGAATCCAAGGTTTCGAATCAGAATACCTGATTGCATGTAATACCTCTGCTGTTTACAAGCTATACTATGTGGCAAATCTTCTGGTGGCTCCGAGCCTCAGTCACTTCATCTGCACGATGGGAAGGATATTATCGCTTCCACACCTATCTCATGGTGGCGTTGTGAGGTTTGAATAAGGTGAGTGAGATCATGTTCCAGTTTGCAATGATGGCTGGTGCTGGTTCCTGTCAGGTCAGCCACACCGTGGGCATGTCTTCCTTGCCCACTGTGATCCAGTCACACTGCCCTTCTCTTAGTCATGTGACGACTTCAGGTGCTTTCTGCCCTGGGAGCCCTTGCACAGTCTGTTTCCTGGACATCAGTAAGAATGCGTAGTTATGGGATGGCTGTCATAGGCATGTGCTTTCATGTATTACTCTATTTAAATCTTACAACTATCCTATGACTTTTTTATTACACTCTTCTTCCAGTGAAGACAGTGAAGCACAAAGAGATTAAATCACCCAAGGCTACGCAGCTGGTAATTCCAGATCCAGGATTCAAACCCAGTTGGTCTAGGTCCTGAGCTTTGGCTCTTCACCACTTCAGTCTACTACTTTTACCCATCAGTTATATTTTGCTAACATTCTCTTATCCTTCATGGCTCAAAATATATCTCACTTAGGGGCACATTCTGTGATCTAACCAGGCTAGGTTCCAGATGGTACCTGAATTTCTTTAAACCCTTATCATTAGTGTAATAATTTATTTACTCATGCCCTTTTGGTTTGCCGTCTATCTCCTCACTAGATATAAATGAAAAGGGACACTTCTCTTCCCTGGTCTTCAAATTTACTGCAGTTAATAAATTTATAAACTCAGAACAAAAAAAGAAAAGTTAGGTGTAGAATATTTTTCTAGAGGAAGAACCTAGTTTATTATTTTCTTTTGCTCATTATAAATTAGAGCTTCACCTTGGGGATTGGGAGAACTTTATGCCAACATGGTCAAACTGGCTGTAAGGAGGAAGGCTGCTTGGGGGGAAGTTAAGAAGAATGCCCCCCCCCAAATCCTTGCCGTACCAGATAACCTCAAAACGTTCAGAATGCCTTCACAGCAAGCATTACATGACAACATGGAAACTGCCTGTGTGTCGGTGCATTTGTCCTTCAGCATAAGACCCTGTGGGGCACTGCTGTCACGATCCACACTTAGCAGGTGAAGCCTCACTAGTACCACACACCCATCCTGACTTCAGGGGAACTGAAATGTCACAGCTTGGCAGTGAGTTGAGTGGAGTAAATAGTTCTAGCCTGAGAGATAAAAAAGTACAAAATTGTCTTTACCTCTCTTCCCATCAAGCCAGCTCTAGTGGTACCTAGAAAACATAAATGAGACATGTGAGGTCAGGTACTAAATGGGAGAAGCCAGATCTGCTCTTATTTGCAATCTTCCACTTCCATTGAAGACTTCTCTGCTCGCCTCTTCTGCTCCCCACCTTTCTTCTTCTCCTTCTTCTTCTTCTTCTTCTCCTTCTTCTTCTTCTTCCTCTTCTTCTTCTTCTTCTTCTTCTTCTTCTTCTTCTTCTTCTTCTTCTTCTTCTTCTTCTTCTTCTTCTTCTTTTTTTAAGATTTATTTATTTGAGAGAGAAGGAGAGAGCGCATGAACGCATGAACAGGGGGAAGGACAAAGGGAGATGGAGAGAATCCTCAAGTACACTCCCTGCTGAGCACTGAGCCTGATGCAGGGCAAGATTATGACCTGAGCCAAAATCAAGAGTCGGATGTTCAACCGACTGAGCCACCCAGGTGCCCCACCCAACCCTTTCTTATTTCTGCCTTCTCTCAAGGACATCTGACTGGTGCCCCATCACTCCCTGCCTAATGAAGCTTTAAGAAAATGAAGCAGAAGTTTGATTATGACCAAAGTATCTCAATTGGGCATTTCATGAAAGTTGACCCATGTCTTTTGAAAATAGAAGTGATTTACTTACTGCTTGAAATGTGTCAGGTGCAGAGCAAATATCTTCTGAATCTTCACTGCCTTCTCACAACTGGTTACTAGACCTTTGATCTTATAATTAGTGATGTAAGAAGTGTCAGTGTATAAACGAAGATGTGGAGAGTTTATATGAAAATTTGTGAAACAGTTACCACTAGCACCAGCCAGATCTTGTGACACAAAACTAACTTGCAATTACATGTAAGTCTTCTTTAGTAAGTAATGTTAAAAATAGAACTCTTTTGACATCTCACCATCAGTCCCCAAAGAGCTCTTTCCCTCTATTACATTACACTGTTTATTAGTCTAATTCACATTTCTTGAATTTACAGATAGGTACTTAAAATTGCCATGCTGCATTCCCTAGAAAATAACAGGTTTGTTGACATTATGTAGGGGTTGGTGATCTTGAATGAGCTTATTGAAGGGAAGAGGAAGTAGCTTGATAGTATCCAAAGGAAGAAATGTTGGTGAGATTTGATTTTGATATTGACAATTTCTGAGGTGATCTAGGTAAGGAGGTAGCTCCTCCTAGCTAAATTTTATGAGAAGCAGCAAGGCATCTCTGGGTTTGAAGAAGCCCCCTGGAATAGGTCCCTGACCTTATTTCATTTCATTGGGACCAAAAGATCTGTCCAAGACTAGACTCTAAGTCTAGAACGTAATGAGCTCAGTAATGCAACACGTCAAAAAGGTTTTACTCAATCAGAAAAATATGCAAAGGCACCTACCAGATAAGCTCAACAGGGCCAAGGCACTAAGAAGAAAGATGCTCGTTACCTTCATGGCTGAAAGTTCGGTATCCAGACCTCAGTGGAAAACTGCACTGAACTTACCACTTCTCTTCAGAACCCTGGGACTGGAAGGGTTATATAGTTAGGTTGGCCGTCCAGGCGCCACCTCCTGCCCTGTCACAGATCTTTGGTTATTGATTGACTCTGTAACATAGCCTGGCCCCAAGTTTTGGGAATGTCACTTGCGTAAGAAAGATGAAAGAAACAGCACAGGCCTGCCATATGCAAGGCCAAGACTGTCAGAAAAGTTCTGGTGGTCGGTTAGTTGGTTCTCCCCCTAACTTCCTCTGTGACTATGGGGAGCCCCTGTGGCCTCATCCATAAGGTGAACTCAAAGGTCCCCTGTACTCTAGCTCTGGATATATAAATGGGTATGGATATCCAAAAATTGCTCTCTATTCTTTCTTCTTTTCCTCCAGCTTTTCCCTTTTTTTATTCTTTCTCTTTTCTTTTGTTCTGTCACTCATCCACAAAGCCCAAGGTAGCTGACAGAGAGACAGGTTAGAGTTAGAGAGGGGTCAGGTCCCTAAGGTGTGTATGTGTGCTCCAGGGCTAGATTGTGCTCACCAGACACTTACTAGCTCTGTGTTCTTATACAGGTAGTTCATTCATGCTGTGCCTCACTTTATTCATCTGAGATCTGAAATAATAATAGCATTTAACTCAGAGTGTTTATCTTTCATTCAAGCATAAGTATTGTTCTACCACGTGTTATTGGGAGACAGTTCTCGATTCTGTCTTGTGTTTCTGCCTGTCTTCTGAGGAGAGGCACTGACTGCCTGCCTGTGCCTCAGTTGCTGTTTTCAAGAGTTTGTACAACAAATGGACGTGGAAAGTGGAATAGTGTTTCTCTCTGGAGCAAAGGCGAGGTTTGTTTCCTGTTCATTATAATAAAGATAGTATCTCTCACCTGTGCAAAGATTAGGTGGGCGTGGTGCCCCTTAAAAAAGATTAGGGATTTTTAAAAAGCATGGCATCCTTCTTATGGAGCACAATGCACTTTCTCTGTAGGTACCACTTGGTCCTTGTCATGTCACCCTGTAGAAACTGCAGCTTGGGAAACCGGATGACACTGGCACTCTGGTTATTGCTATTGAATAATTAAGTCCCTTGTCTCTGACTCAGCAGCCTGTGTCTTCTGCCAGCATCCCCTTAACCGTGGCAAGCTAACTTGTTAGCTTCCAATAGGGTAAAATCTCAGATCCTCCCTGGTCTTGAACTGTGCTCATGTCTGTGGATACATCAGTGAGTAAAAATGACAGTCCCTGCCCTCAAGGAGCCTCCATTGCATTTTAGCTGGGGGAGACAGGCAGTAAGAAAGTCATCTGATAATTATAAAGCATATCAGATTATGATAAATATTATGGAGAAAAAGGATAAAAAGGATAATAAGGGTGCTGGAGGATCGGGAGATAGTTGTTATAGATTGGTCATTAAGTGACGTCTGAACAGAAACGTGAAGGAAGTGAAGAACTGAACCATGCAGATATCCAAGAACAGGCACTCCAGACAGAGAGAACAGCGAGGGCCCAGGCTCTTAGGCAAAAACTTGCCTGACCCGTTTGACAAACATCCAGGGTGATGGATAATCTGGCTGGAGCACAGTGATGGAAGGACACCTAGGCAGTGCGGTAAAGGAAGCAGGGAGGCCTGGACGGTGAAGGGCTGGGTAGGCTGGAGTAAGGACTTTGGTTTGGAACCTGAGGGAAAGCCCTTAGAGCTGTGGCACAGGAATGACATGATATGGTGGTCATCCTAAAAGGTTATTTTACCTGCTTAAGATTTAAACTTGAAGACAAGGGCAGCAGCAGGAAAACCAGCTGCTGGGCTCCTGTACTAGTCCAACCAAGAGCTGATGGTGGAAGAGGAAGGAAGAGGTTGACTCTATAGTTCAGGTGAACTTCATACATGTAAAGCGTTTGCAACAGTTTCTGGCACATGGTAAACACTTAGAAACATTGCCCATCACTATAATTTCATTGTCATTATTTTTTCAGGATTTATAATGCCGTTCCATCTAACCAGAATGTTCTTCTTTACCCGTATGCATCGATGAATTCTTCCTCTGTCTTTAGGGTTCACTTCAAATGTTGTTTCTTATTGGAAAACTTCTGCTCTTTCTGGGCTGCCATGGTGGTTGAATGCAACACATAACACACTGTTGAAACTGTGTATAATGGTTCCCCCATCTTCCATTTATGTCAACCTTCACCATCCTAGCTTCCTCCTGCCTCTCTACTGCCACTGAACTTGCTCTTGTTTTGGTCACTAATTCAAATCAATTAATTCCATGGACAATTTTTCAGAACACATGGTCTCTAATTCTTCACACTTGATCACACTCAATATCATTTCTTTTCTTTTTTTCTTTTTTCTTTTTTTAGATTTTTTTTACTTATTTGTGAGAGAGAGAGAGGGAGGGAGAGAGAAGGAGGTTGTGAGGGGGGGAGAGGGAGAGGGACAAACAGACTCCCCGCTAAGTGCAGAGCCCAATGTGGGGCTTGATCCAGGCTGCCGAGATCATGACCTGAGCGGAAGTCAAGAGTCAGATGCTTAACCTACTGCTCCACCCAGGCGCCCCAAGATATAATTTCTTTTCTTGTGTTTCATGACTGCACAGTCCTCTGCATTTCTTCATTCCTTCTCCATTCTCATATCATCTTCGTCCTCCTTATTGACTCCTCTTCTAATGAGTGAAGACTTGGAGTTTCTCAAGTATTGGTCCTGTGCCCTATTCATGTCTCACTTTTCATTTTCCTTAGGTAAACTCATTGATTCACATCATTTAAATTATATCTTTATAAAATCCCCAGATATGTATCTCTTTCCTAGACCTGCCTTTGGATCTTCAGACCAGATATTAAGAGCCTTCTTGACTGTTTGGACATCCTATGGGCACTTCAAATGTGACATGTCCCATAATACTACTTTGATCACTCACCACGAATACTTTTCTCTTCAGTCTCCCCTTTGCTTCTCTGCCTTCCAACAGGTTGGTTAAGCCAAAACCTAAGCGTTCCCCTTACTGCCTCTTTTTGCCCTTACCTTGTACCACCTCCCAAGCTTAATTTGTTACCATGTTCTCTTCTTGAATCTGTATCCAAAATAACCTCAATGCTGAATGTTTCTCATAATTTTATACCAACATAGCAAAGATAATGGCATCATTGTCTGTGTCCCTCCCCGAGGGTAAATCTGGCCTTGAGAGGTGTTGATTAACTTTTGAAGTCCCCTTTGGCTTTCTGAAATTTCCTTCAAGACAGTATCTACTGTTATTTCTTCCTCAAAGCTACTCTCCACAGGAAAAAAAAAAAAAGATTTTAGGTTTTAACCTTCAAGACTCAGGCAAATATAATTTTCTCATGGAGCTGCTTTTCCAATTAGCTCCTTACTCTGTTCTGCATGTATGCTAGGGCTTGTTGTTATATTATTTCCTGATACCCTGCATCACTTAAATTTTTTCTATGGCTGTTTATATGATTATTATGTGATATCCCTTTCCCTTTAGGGAGCAAATATGGTTGTTTTGTAACTGCAGTACCTCACCAAGTGCCTGGTTAAATAGAAAGTTCTGAATAAATATTTGCTGAAAACATGAATAAAGTAATACATGCGTATGCTTCTTTTCTGGATGACCCAGATCTATGCCTTGTTCATTTCTGTGTCTCTTGCCTGCCACAGATAGTCACTTATTGGCTCACTCAGTCTTTTATTTATTCAGCCGTCATTATAATTCAGATGCCCACTGAGTTCCTCATATTTAAAAGCCCTGGCCTGACTGCTAGGGAAATAGATTTTGATTTCTGTGTTTATGGAGTTTAGGCTAAGCATTGATAGATACAGGTTGGGTGAGTAAGTTTTTTTTCTTTTCATAATTTATTTTATTTTATTTTTTAAAGATTTTTTATTTATTTATTTGACAGAGAGAGAGACAGCAAGAGAGGGAACACAAGCAGAGGGAGTGGGAGAGGGAGAAGCAGGCTTCCCGCCGAGCAGGGAGCCCGATGCGGGGCTCGATCCCAGGTCCCTGGGACCATGACCCGAGCCGAAGGCAGACGCCCAACGACTGAGCCATCCAGGCGCCCCTCTTTTCATAATTTAAATAGCAGTTTGGTTGACAATAAGAAGGTTCTAAGAGCCACTGTAATGGGAGTTAATACTTGAGAGAAGGTATTTTTCTTTGGTTTCATAAGCAGTCTGAGGAGAAGGGAATTGGCTGGGATCTCATTGCAGGAATTCTTTAGGTAATGATACCAGCAGTAATACCTGTCTCATGCCAAACACTGGGCTCTTTGCACCGAACCATGATTTTTAAACATTTTGACTGTGTATCCAAAGCAAGAAATAAATTTTGTGTTACAGCCTACATATGTGTAGACAAATTAAATTGTTAAGAAACAAAACATAGCCTTATTATATGGGATGACTCTTGGTGCCTTTTATTCTATTCTATCTCATAATTCACCAGTTCTGACTTGCATTTTGAAAAACACTTACATACAGTAATATCCTGTGCCCTCATACAATCTTATTTTCTTAATTGCTATAAAAATAGGATAAAATTCTAGTTAGAGACTAGTCCTAAAACTGTGGTGGGAAGTGGCTCTTTGGAGGCGGCAAGTTGAAGAGCACATGAAGAAGCACACCGGGCGGCAATTACAGGTCTGCCCTTGCAACTGCGATGTGACTCTGGGTAAATCCTCAGCTACCAAAGTGTGTGTCATGATATATACATTTGATATGAAAAATAAACATAGAAAAGCAAATAAATACTGTGCAAAAATACTATCCTCCATTTCCCCTGGAATGATCATTACTAGCGGGTAATAACATGAGCCTTCCACTGATTGGAAATAAATGGGTTATATATTAAGGCTTTATATGATCACTATCTTGATAGAATAAATATTGTTTGCCTTAAGGGATGAGATGGGATAGGCATTGGCTGGAACAACTCTGCTACCCTGCTAGGCTGTTAGTCATAATTAGTGTGTCTACATGGCCTAGCCTTGTGTAAATCTCTCTGTCTGTCTTCTTTTCTTCTGTGTGTACATATTTATGTGTGCATGTCTTCAGGAACTCAGCAAACATTCTATGACCTACTCCCCTCTGTTTCAAGGACTAATTATTCACCTGAATAAAGAGTGATGACAAAACTTAAGAGAACTGTTCTAACGGTTGCTGATAATACTTGCTGGAATGGGATGTTGCTTGAGCACCTGTTGATTTTCACATCCTGTGCCCAAGGTTTGACTGGTAAGAAAAATGACAGGAACTAGTGACATGGAGCCTAATACATTTAGCCTGATATGTGAAGACCTCTGACTTAGCTGTATCTTAACTCTTCCATCTTATTTTTCATTATTCGTGGAACGTCATGACTTATTTTTTTTGGAGAGATAGAGAGCACATGGGCAGGGTGGGGGGAGGGAAGAGGGGGAGGGAGAGAGTGAATATTAAGCATGCTCCAAGCCCCCAGCACAGAGCCCAACTTCTGGCTCCATCTCAAGATGCTGAGATCATGACCTGAGCCAGAATCAAGAGATGGATGCTTAACCAGCTGAGCCATCCAGGCGCCCCTATGTGCTGTTGAGTTCTGTCAACTCTCTAGTGGTCTCTTGTTTGTTTGTTTGTTTGTTTTTAAAGACTTTATTCATTCATTTGAGAGAGAGAGCATGAGCAGGGGAGGGGCAGAGGGAGAGAGAGAAGCAGACTCCCTGCTGAGCAAGGAGCCCAACGCAGGGCTCCATCCCAGGATCCTGAGATCACTACCTGAGCTGAAGGCAGACGCCCAACTGACTAAGCCACCCAGATGCCCCTGGTGGTCTCTTCTTAATCAGGTTCCCTTGCTTTGCTGATAGACCACTTGATCTGAATCCTAGTCCAGTTATTTTGAAGAAGGTCAGGTGGTGACACATGACTTTTACCAACTGTTTTTAAATTTTTTCCAGAGATTTTATTTATTTGGGGGAGGGGGAGAGGGAGAAGCAGACTCCCCGCTGAGCAGGGAGCCCTATGCAGGGCTCCATCCCAAGACCCTGGGATCAGGACCTGAGCCGAAGGCAGATGTTTAACCGACTGAGCTACCCAGGCGCCCACCACTGAAAATCTGTCTGAAGTTTTTGCAAGGTCTCTTTACTCTACCAGCTTCAGTTTCCTTAGATATATATGTTATAATTAACTTATATTGAGTAGCTTACATTTTCACCCTCTTAATAATATCTTTTGATGGAAAAGTGTCCTTAATTTTAATTGAGTCCAATTTAGCAATCTTTTCCTTTACTGTTAGTCTTTCTTGTATCATTATTTAAGAAAATTTTTCCCACCCCAAGATTGTGAGGATATTTTATGTAATCCTGGAAGCTCTACAATCCATTGTAATTAATTTTTGTGGCTGATGTAAGTAGGTTGCAAAATTCAATTTTTTTAACATGGATTTGTGGATGGTCAACCCAATTTTATTTATTGAAACTACCATTTTTCTTTTCTTTTTTTTTTTAAGATTTTATTTATTTGTGAGAGAGAGAATGAGAGACAGAGAGCATGAGAGGGAGGAGGGTCAGAGGGAGAAGCAGACTTCCTGCTGAGCAGGGAGCCCGATGTGGGACTCGATCCCGGGACTCCAGGATCATGACCGGAGCCGAAGGCAGTCGCTTAACCAACTGAGCCACCCAGGCGCCCGAAACTACCATTTTTCTTTATCACTCTGCAATCTTATTCTTGTCAGAAACCAGTAGGTCACATAATTGTGGGTAAGTTTCTGTATGCTTGTTCATATACCTTATGGGATATTTTTCCCATTTTTTTTTAAAGATTTCATTTATTTATTTGAGAGAGAGAGAGCAAGCTCATGAGCAGGGGGCAGGCGGTGCGGGTGCAGAGGGAGAGGGAGCCCAAAGTGGGGCTCAATCCCAAGAGCCCTGGGATCAGGGCCTGAGCCAGCCGAAGGCAGACGCTTAATTGACTGAGCCACCCAGGCACCCTGTTTTTTCCCCAGTTTTATTGAGAAATAATTGACATATGTCACTGTATAAGTTTAAGGCACACGGCATGATGGTTTGATTTACATATATTGTGAAATAATTACCACAGTAGATTCAGTTAGCAACCATTTCCTCATATAGATACAAGAAAAAGAAAAGAAAGAAGAAAAGAATAAAGGGAAAAAAATGTTCTCCTTGTGATGAGAACTCTCAGGATTTATTCTAACACCTTCCCTCTATAACTGGAAGTTTGTACCTTTTGACCATCTTTCTCCAGTTCCCCCTACCCGCGTCCCCTGCCTGTGGTAACCACAAGTCTGACCTCTTTCTCTGTGAGTTTTTCTTGTTTTTCAGTTTGTTTGTTTGGTTCCACATGTGAGTGACATCATATGGTATTTGTCCTGTGTCTGACTGATTTCACTTAGCATAAAGCCTTCAAGGTCCATTTGTTTTGTTGCAAATGGTAGGATTTCCTTATTTTCTATGGCTGAGTACTATTCCATGGTGTGTGTGTATATATACACATATATATACCACATGTATATACCACTTCTTTATCCGTTCATCCTTCAGTGGACACTTAGGTTGTTTCTGTGTCTTGGCTATTGTAAATAATACTGCTGTGAACATGAAGGTGCAGATATCTTTTCAAGTTAGTGTTTCATAAGTCTTTGGAAGAAGTGGAATTGCTGGATCATATGGGAGCTCTATTTTTAATTTTTTGAAGATCCTCCATACTATTTTCCACGGTGGCTGCACCAATTTACCATCCCACCAACAGTGCCCAAAGGTTCCCTTTTCTCCACATCCCTGCCAGCATTCAATATCTCTTGTTTTTGTGTGGATGGCTGTTATACTAGGCATGAGGTAATATTGCATTGTGGTTTTCATTTGCATTTCCCTAATGACAAGTGATGTTGAGCATCTTTTCATGGACATTTCCAGAAATGTCTATTCACCAAGAAATGTCTTTGTGCATTTTTTAACTGGGTTATCTGGGTTTTTTGCTATTGGGTTGCATGAATTTTTTGTACATTTTGAGTATTAATCCTTTATTAGATACATGGTTTGTAAAGATTTGTAATATTGTAAGTATTTGTAAAAAGAAAAATTGTCTTTTCACTCTGCAGAAGCTTTTTAGTTTGATGTGGTTCCATTTATTTATTTTTTTTTATTTTGTTGCTTGTGCCTTAGGTGTCACATCCAAAAACTCATTACCAAGAGCCATGTCAAGAAACTATGTTCCTATGTTTTGTTCTAGGAGTTTCATGGCTTCAATCTTAGATTTAAGTCTTTAATCTATTTTGAGTTAATTTTTGTGAGTGATCTAAGATCCAGTGGGCCCAGTTTTTCTTTGACATGTGAATATCCAATTATTGCAGCACCATTTTTTGAAAAGACTGCATACTGAACTTCTCATCTAATGGGTTTTTCTATATATATGCAGTCAAATGCTCTACTCCTGAGCTATATCCCCTGTTTTTCTCTATATATAAAACACCTATTTGGACCTCACAGATGCACTAAGTTTGTGTACTGTTACGCACAGTATATGCAGCCTTCCCCTGTATGATTCTTGTCTTGCTATTGGAGGATGTTTCTTGACTTTGTAGAGGCCCACCCTGTGGCTTTGGAAAATCCACCCTGACCTGTCTCTCGGACCACGTTGGTCTCATTGAAGTAGGTCTTTATAATACTGCTAAGAATCTAACTGGAGTTGAAATATTCTTCTCTTTCTTGGGCTTGCTTTTTTGGTAGTCAATGTTGAAAATAGTGGATGTGAGCACTTGTAGTTTAGGTGTCAGTGAGGTACTGAGATCAGAGGTTCCTCATGCTTCCGATAACATCATCATCACAAACACCTCATAGTTAACCTTAGGGAATGTAAATACTATTTTATTACCAACACAGCTTTAAGGCAAAATAAATGTCAGGTGGTAACATGCCTTTCCAAGATTAGCAATTGTTCTCTAGAATAACTATATTCCTCACAGGACTAGGAAGAACATTCATCTGTTCCAACTTCAACTCTTGTGTTTAAATCTCACCTGTTAGTGGGCATCTAGTCAATGCTTAAATTCTTCATGTGACAGATTAGGATCAGCAGTTGCTTATATGGTGCTGAAACCTCTCTTGGAATTTTGATTTATTTATCCTAATTCTTGACTTCAGAAAAATTCTACTTTATTGTCTCCATGATCCTCCTTAACAGATGTTTGTTAATAACAACTATAGTCCACTTTAAATTTTCTTTCTGTGAAATAATCCAGTCCATCAACTACTTCTCATTTGATAGTGCTTCAAGTTGTCCCCCCTCAGCATGTTTCCATTTTGTCTTTGTGCTTTTGAAAGGGAACTACCTTGAAGGCTGCTCTAGGACAGTATGATGACCACAGTGGTCTAAGGTCTGCTACCCTCCCCCACACCTTCCCACCCCCACTCACTCAATGCACAAAACTCTAATAATTATGTCTAAGATCTCGTTAATTATCTTCTGACTCAAAGCTGTACTTGCACTTCATCACACAAAATGTTAAGTACTTCTTTCCGTGCCTCATATGATGCTGCTAAGTTTCTTTTCTTGCATCTGTCCTTTTGTTGACACTCAGCCTATTACTTCATCAGGATAAGCCAGATGGGAAAGCACCTCGACCTCACTGCTTTCAGAGCACATTGAAATTTTATAACTGATGAACTTTTTCATTCAACAAATACGTGAATAGACTTATTATGTGTTAGGTGTTGGCAGAAGGGATGCGTAGGTTAGAAATGAACAGAATGTGAAGAGATGGAAACAAAGAACATCTATTTCAAGAAGTTTTTCTCTGAAGAGAGTGAGAAATAAGAGTCATTGCTGGAAGTGGACATGGAGTTAAAAGGAGTTTTAAGGTGGGAAGTGACGTACTTCAAACAAAGGTTTATGAAGACAAACTGTCAGGCCCATTCTAAATACTTTTTTTTTCCCTGCAGGCTCAAAATTCTGAGTTCCTTTAATCATTCGTCAGAGTGGCAAGGAAATAATGTCATAGAGCTTTCTAGTATTCAACACAGAAAAAACAGGTGGTGAGTGTCCACTGTTGGGGTAATTAAGGAAGAAAATAGCTTAAGAAAATGTATTTTTGAATACAGGACTGCTAAGAAATATCAAAAGCAACTGTGGAGCTCAAGAGGGAAATTTCTTCCAGCATTAGGGATCCTAGTAGTGAATTTCCAAATAACAGTTACTAAAGAAGCACTTGTCAGTATCATGTGAAGATGGTCTTCCCTGCCTTGGCTGTACTTGTGGAACCACAGGGAGAATAATGCAACTCTGCTGGGCAGATGGCGGTGCTCCTTTATCTCTGCAAACCCTGCACTTATGCATGCTTCTATTACAGAATGTTAAACTGGGAATTCTAATTTTTTCACTTTTTTATCTCTCTCTTCTACTAAACTACTAGAGGTCATGACCTTTTGTTTTTCATCTCCAGAGTCAAGCACACTGTTCAATCTAAAGGTACCTGATAACCACTAAATTCTATTCCTGAGCCAATATTACACTATATGTTAACTAACTAGAATTTAAATAAAAACTTGAAACAAAAAAAAAGGTACCTGATAAAATGGGAAAAATCCATTCACCTCAAGCATTTGAGGGCAGAGTAGACTTTAATAAATTTACAAAGAAATGGTGTAAGAGATAACATCACATACCAGACGACAAAATACTCTAACACCGCACCTCAGAATCTTCAGCAACCTTAGTCTTTAGAGCCACTCTTACAGAGTCTTCCTTAGGCAGTTTTCCCCCAAGCTGAAGACAAGCCAGCAAATATTTGGCTGCTCCTTTTCCTTCTTCCTCTTTTCTACCCCCTCCACTCAAGAATAAAACAATCAGTTTCTTTCCTTAACTAGAGCAGAGCCAAATGACACGTAGGTCCTCAATACCACACCCAGAACCTTTTTTTCAGGGTCTTTGCCCAACAAAGACAAAACTTTCCCCAAGATAAATTCTGGTGCCACTTGTTAAGTTATTAGTATTTCCAGCACATTACATAATAATTGAAAGCCTAGTCTTTTGGAGAACAACACACCTAATCTCAAATCTACCTGTGTGACTTTGAGTGAAACTTCACATTCATGACCTGCAGTTTTTAACTTTAGAAAGGTCATGTGATGGTCATACTGTTTGTTACAGAAAGCTCTGTGGTGTCTCGGGTAGCATCGTCTAGTCAAACACACTAGTAATTCTGCAGCAAAATAAATAATATAAAGAAAATAAATAACCTTCTGTCGATAATTAATAAAATCTTTAAAAAAATCCATTTAAAAAAAGGGGGGGCGCCTGGGTGGCTCAGTCGTTAAGCGTCTGCCTTCGGCTCAGGTCATGATCCCAGGGTCCTGGGATCGAGTCCTGAATCGGGCTTCCTGCTCGGCAGAGAGCCTCCTTCTCCTTCTGCCCCTGCTTGCGTTCCCTCTCTTGCTGTCTCTCTCACTGTCAAATAAATTAATAAAATCTTTAAAAAAATCCATTAAAAAAAGAAAAGAAATAGCCTTAAGTCGACTCCTGATAGGTTTAGCTGTCAAATGGATTACAAAATAAACAAACAAAAACCTCTGGTTTTCAGAACTCTGTGGGATTTGGAATGATGAATTAGGGACTGTGGATCTGTATCTACTTCATGGGCTTGTCACGAGGCATAAAGAGGATAATGCATATCAAGCTCATAGCTCAGACCACGACACTAAAGGCTTACTTAATACATGGTTATTATTACTACTGCTGCCCTACTTCAGCACGTGTTAAACCTAGGATCAAGTTCCTGTCCTTTCTCTTTCCTCTTATTGGTAAAATCTTTCCATATTGTGTATTTAATTTATAGGAAACTTCCAAACTGCTGTTAATACTAAGTTGTTTTTTTTTTAAACGAGTAAGCCTTCAGTGTTGCAGACAACCTCTGTTAGACCCAGCACGGTTGTGAACACCTACCATTCTCTCTTCCTTGTTGACAGAGCCCTGAATCTCCCCTTCCAGCAGCTTTACCTTCTCCCAGACTGGCACTGGTTTCTTTCCAGGAATGATTAACTAAGTTCAAACAGGGAAGAAGAAAGCATTCCAGTTGACAAATATAAATGTTTACTGAAAGAAGAAAAAATATTTTTATGACATATGGGAACAAAGAAAAAATTTTTATAGCCAAAGGTAGAAGCCTGTATTTGGGCACAAAAGGTCAATATGCAACTAACCACATTTCAAATACGGAAATATAGGATGGGTATGGAACAAACATAGCAAGAGGAAGAGGATGTCAAGAAAGTTAAAATAAATGGAACAGATTTTGATTTCTGGCCCTACTGCCCTTCTTTAAATTTTTTTTTAAAGATTTTATTTATTTGAGAGGGACCCTGGGTGGCTCAGTCGTTAAGCATCTGCCTTCGGCTCAGGTCATAATCCCAGGATGCTAGGATTGAGCCCCGCATTGGGCTCCCTGCTCGCCGGGGAGCCTGCTTCTCCCTCTCCCACTCCCCTTGCTTCTGTTCCCTTTCTCACTGTCTCTCTCTCTGTAAAATAAATAAATAAAATCTTTAAAAAAAAAAAAGATTTTATTTATTTGAGAGAAAGAGAGATAGTGAGAGAGAGAGCAAGAGCGGGGGGGCGGTGTGGGGAGAGGGAGAAGCAGGCTTCCCACTGAGCAGGGAGCCCGATGCAGGACTCGATCCCAGGACTCGGGGATCATGACCCTCACTGAAGGCAGACGCTTAATTTACAGCTGAGCCACCCAGGCGCCCCTCGCCCTATTGCTCTTAAACTCACATTTTATTAATGAATTCATTCCTGCTGATTCTAATGATCCTTTGTTAGTCTTTCTCACATCTCTAGATACACAATATATGTCACCAGACTCTACCTGCTTTCATTCTACTATGGGGCATTTCCACTGAGGCCTTGAAATCTTTTCAAACATACTTTATAAAACAAATCTGATTATCTCTCCTGTCAATCCTTCTTTTCCAGACTTCTCCTGTTTTCTTGAGAGCATCATCATCATTTCGGATCTTAGGCTTAAAGGCATCTTTGGTGGCTACTTTTCTGTGGCCCTAGATCTAACCAGCCACCAGTTTTCTTAGTTCATCTTGTAATCCACATCCTGTTTCTATCTCTCTTCCACCACTCTGCCCCGTGCCTGGATTATTTCCCTGTGTTCTTTCAGATGGGCTCTCCTATGTGCTACAGTGTGCATCGAATTGTCATAAAGAGGCAGAGGACCTGGATTTATGAGTTGGCTTGACCACTCACCAACAATGTATTCTCTGTCCCTTCTCTATACCTCATCAGTTACCTTTGACCCCGACACAGTCACCAAGTCATGTTGAGCCACTTTCAACATATTGACTCTGTTCTCTTTCTGATACAGTGTCTCTCTACTTCCCTAATTCAGACCATTATTTACTCCTTGAAACAGTTTCCTAACTGCTCTCACTACATCTTGCTATCTTTTAAGCCAACTTTGGATTTTTGGATAGTTTTAGATTATAGAAACGTTAAAAAGATAATACAGAGAGTCCATGTATACCCCTCATCCAGTTTACCCTATTGTTAACATTTTACATTACCTGGTACATTTATCATGGCTAAGGAAGCAACACTGACACGTTACTATTAACTAAACTTCAGACTTGATTCCAATTTCACTATTTTTTCCACCAATGTCCTTTTCCTGTCCCAGTCTCTAATCCAGGATACTATATTAAACTTACTAGTCATGCTTCCTTAGTCTCCTCTGGTCACACTTTCTCATTTATTCCTTATTAATATATCCTGCTTATTCCTGGACACACTTTACGGAGCTCTAGCCATTTTTAGAATATCCCTCAATTTGGGTTTGTTCAGTATTTTTCTCATGGTTAGACTGAAGCTGAGGATTTGGGCAGGGATAGCATAACAAAAATGAGGCACCCTTCTTGCCATAGACCATGGGTGTGTGCTGTCCATACGACTTGCCATGATAGGGTTAAACTCGGTTACTTGGTGGAGATAGCACTTGCCAGTTTCCTTAACTGCAGAGTTAGCTTCTGTCCCTTTTCATAGTCTGTTATTTAGCACAAAGTCAGTAAATGTGGCCCACACAGGGGAGGAGGGAAGTTAAGCTCCATCTCCTCAAGAGTGGAGAATCTATATAAATTATTTCGAAGTCCTCTCTAAGGAAGAATGGTCTCTTCTCCTGTACTTATTTATTCATGTATCCAATAATTTATTTATATCAATATAGAAGGACAAAGTTTCATGGATATTTATTTATTTTGGTTATTTATTTTTTTAGTCACATTGTTCCAGCTTTTGCCAGGGGGGAGTGCTTTCCACTTCTGTAGCCATGTGGCAAGCCCTAATTCTTTTGTTTTCTGCTCAGTTCCTTAGTTTCAGGCACTGTAAGATGCTTGCGAGCCATCTTGTATTTTGCCTGCCTCAGCCCTAGAATCAGCCATTTCTCTCTGGTCAGCTTTTTAATCCTCTAATCTGTTCTTCACTTGGAAGCAGAATGGTCATGTAACTCTTTTTTTTTTTTTTTTTTTTTTACTTTTTTTTGTTAACATATAATGTATTATTTGTTTGAGGGGTACAGGTCTGTGATTCATCAGTCTTACACAATTCACAGCGCTCACCATAGTACATACCCTTCCCAATGTCTGTCACCCAGCCACCCCATCCCTCCCACCCCCCTCACTCCAGCAACCCTCAGTTTGTTTCCTGAGATTAGGAGTCTCTTATGGTTTGTCTCCCTCTCTGGTTTCATCTTGTTTCATTTTTTCCTCTCTTCGCCTATGATCCTCTGTCTTTTTTCTCAAATTCCACATATCAGTGAGATCATATGATACTTGTCTTTCTCTGATTGACTTATTTCACTTAGCATAATACTCTCTAGTTCCATCTACATCATTGCAAATGGCAAGATTTCATTTTTTGATGGCTGCATAATATTCCATTGTATGTATATACCACATCTTCTTTATCCATTCATCTGTCGATGGACATCTAGGCTCTTTCCATAGTTTGGCTATTGTGGACATTGCTGCTATAAACATTGGGGTGCAGGTGCCCCTTCGGATCACTACATTTGTATCTTTGGGGTAAATACCCAGTAGTGCAATTGCTGAGTCGTACGGTAGCTCTATTTTCAACTTTTTGTGGAACCTCTGTACTGTTTTCCAGAGTGGCTGCAGGTCATGTAACTCTCTTAATTAAACATTTTCATTGACCCCTTTTTGTAGTTATAATAAAATGCATAATTGCTCATTTGTGATTTGTCCCTTGCCTAGGAACCAGTTCACTTTCATCTTAGCTTAGATTTCACTTCTTCCAGGAAGCCATCTTCCACTCACCCCCCAACTCTCCAGACATAGGTTTAGAATCCTTTCTATGCATTTTCTTAGTGCTCTGACCACCTGGTAGTAGACTCTGAATAAACTACACTGAATGAATAATATTCTGATCTTTACAATGGCAACTAACCATAGCGTCCTCATTTGAAAAATGGGCATCTGTAATCCTTACAGATTAATAGTTTGAATGCAGTGAAGTAGGTTTGTGAAAATTCTATGTGAATTTTAATCAACTTCCAGATATAAGTTATGCTAGCAGATAGAGGTGAGGAAGGAAATAAGTTTCATTACTTTTAAGGCAGTGTTCTTAAAGCATTGACCCCTTTATCATTATGTAATACTCTTCTTTATTTCTTATAACTTTCCTTTGAAGTCCGTTCTTTCTGAAATTAATATAGCTACTTTGATTACTGTTAACATGGTATATTTTTCTCCATCCATTTACGTTTAATCTGTGTCTTTGTATTTAAAGAGGGTTTTTGGTTTTTTGTTTGTTTTGTAGAAAACATACAGCTGGGTCATGTTTTTTAATCCATTATGACAATCTCTTATCTTTTTGTTTATCTGTGTGCATATATGTAATGTATTTTTGAGAGAGAGAGAGAGCAAGTACGAGCAGGGGGAAGGGTAGAGGGGGAGGACAAGTGGACTCCACGCTGAGCGTGGAACCCAACTCGGGGCTTGTTGCAGGGCTAGATCCCATGACCCTGAGATTATGACCTGAGCCAAAATCAAGAGTCATATGCTTAACGAATTGAGACACTCAGGCACCCTGACAATCCTTTATCTTTTAATTGGTGCATTTAGACCACTGACATTCAAAGTAATTATTGATATAGTTGGATTAACATATACCACGTTCATTGCTGTTTTCTGTTTTTTGGCCGTGTTCTTTGTTCTTATTTTTGTCTTCTACTCTTTCCTGCTTTTTGGGATTTTAACTGAACATTTTGTATGATTCTGTTTTCTCTCATTTCTTAGCATATCAGTTACACTTTTAAAACTTTTTTTAGTGGTTGTCTTAAGAGTTTGCAATATACATTTAAGATTAAGTCCACTTTCAAATAACACTACACCACTTCATGACTTCATGGGTAGTGTGAATACCTTATAATAACAAAATAATCCCAACTCCTCCCTCCCGTTCCTTGTGTCATTGCTGTCATTCATTCCACTCGTATATAAGCATAAATAAATACATGTATAATATATACATGTACATAAATATGCATAATCAAATACATGGTTGCTATTATTATTTTGAACTGTTACTTGTTAGATAATTAAGAATAAAAATAATACAAGTTTTTATTTTGCCTTCACCTATCCCTTGATACTCCTCCTTACTTTATGTAAGGAAGGCCAAGTTCCTGACCTATATTATTTTCCTTCTCTCCAAAGTACTATTTGAAAACACTTTTTACAAGGCAGGTCTACTGGCAACAAATTTCCTCAATTTTTGTTTATCTAAAGAAGTCTTTTCCTTTCACTCATGAAGGATATTTCACAAAGTACAGAATTTTAGGTTGGTGGGATTTTTCTCCCAACACTTTAATTATTGCATTCCACTCTCTTCTTGCTTGCATGGTTTCTGAGAAGTCGGATGTAATTTTTATCTTTGTTTCTCTATAGGGAAGGTGGTATTTTTCCTCTGGCTTCTTTCAGGATTTTTTCTTTATCTTTGATTTTCTTTCTTTCTTTAAAATGTTATGCATAGATGTAGGGGTTTTTTGGCATTCATCCTACATGGTGTCCTCTGAGCATTCTGGATCCATGGTTTGGTGTCTGACATTAATTTGGGGACATTCTTAGTCATTGTTTCAAATATTTCTTCTGTTCCTTCCTCTTTCTTCTCCTTCTGGTATTCCCATTACATGCATGTTATACCTGGGATATTCTGTGTTGTTTTTCAGTCTTCATTCTCTTTCTTTTCAGTTTTCAGGGATTGTATTACTATATCCATTAGTTCAGAGTGTCTATCCTAAGCCATGGGCAGTCTACTCATAAGCCTATCAAAAGCATTCTTCATTTTTGTTATAGTGGTTTTTTTTTTTTTTATCTCTCGTATTTCTTTTTGGTTCTTTCTTAGGAGTTCCACCTCTCTGCTTATATTGCCCTTCTTGCATGCTGTCTGCCTTATCTATTAGAGCTCTGAGCATATTAATCATACTTGTTTTAAATTCCTGGTCTAATAATTCCAACATCACTTCCATGTCTGGTTCTGATGCTTGCTCCATCTCTTCCCATTGTGTTTTTTGCCTTTGGCTGCCTTATAATTTTTCTTTTTTTTTTTTTTTGATACCCAGATATGATGTACTAGGTAAAAGGGACTGTTGTAAATTGGCCTTCAGTAATGTGGGTGGTGAGGAGTCAGGGAGGGAAAGTGTTCTCTGCCCTGTGATTAGGTCTCAGTCCTTCTGAGCCTATGCCTCTGGACTGTGAACTTCACAAATGTTTCTTGGTTTTTGTTCTCCCCACTTAGATGGGATGGGATGGCTAAATGGCCTGTAGCTGGGTATTTCTCTTCCCCACATCAGTTAGGCTCTGATAATACCCCAGTTGGTTAGGCTCTGGTTAAATAGTTTCCCCGAAGGGCATGCCTTGTTAAGAACAGATTGCTCTGGCATATTTTAAAATGGTCCTTTTTCAGGCACCTGGGTGGCTTAGTTGGTTAAGCGACTGCCTTCGGCTAAGGTCATGATCCCAGGGTCCTGGGATCAAGTCCGCATTGGGTTTCCCTTGCTCTGTGGGGAGCCTGCTTCTCCCTCTCCCTCTGCCTGCCACTCCCCCTGCTTGTTCTGTCAAATAAATAAATAAAATCTTAAAATAAATAAATAAAGTAGTGCCAGAAAGCAAGGCAGTGCACAAGGAATGTTGGGGACACACCCAAAGGCAAAGAAGCCAGCTCGAAGAGGCTCAAAATTTGGGGCTCGGGTAAAACTTTAGAGTAATGGATCATAATCCATTTAACAAAGTAGGAAACCATGATTCCATTTTGATATTTAAATGATAAATTGAAAATTTGATTAGGAATGGGGTATTTACATAGTTTCAGAGTAACTTCCCACAAAATACTTGTTAATTACAACAGGAAGAAAGTATCCTGGAGAAGTCTGGCAGACTTCACCTTAATCAGGTGATCGAGATGAACAACATAAATCAGTAAGGGGACAAGCCATGTGCCAACTTAAATAGGATCCACTGGGAACACAGTCTGGCTTCTTCCATAACCTGAACCTAGCCACGAGGAAATATCAGATAAACCCAGCTGAGCAACATTCTACAAAAAAGCTGACCTGTAATCTTCAAAAATGTCAAGGTCATGAAAATCAAGGAGAGACTGAGAGGTCTTCCAGACTGAAGATGACTGAAAGACCTGACAGCTGAGTGTAACGCGTGATTCTGAACCAGATCCTTCACTGTAAGGGACATTACTCAGACAACTGATGAAATTCGAATTGGATCTAACTCTTAGATGGTGGCAAGGTATAAATGTTAAATTCCTGATTATGGTCATGTTGGAGAATGTCTTTGCTTGTATGCACTAATATTTGTAAGTGAGAGAGCATCAGGTCAACAGTTTACTCTCAAATGGTTCTGAAAAAAAATTTTTACTGTACTCAGATCTTTTCTGCAAGTCTGAAATTGTCTCAAATTCAAAACCATATACCAAAAAAACCTCCCTCATTTGTTTACAAGATACAGTGATTATCTATTCTCCTCCGCCCTTCTATTCTTTGTAGCAAGCTAAAGAAATATGGAATTCCTTAAAGAAGATTGTAAATCTTCTAAACATCACTCAAAATTAAATACATGAGTATTGTTCATGAAGTTGTTGGTCATGGTGGCTGCTGTGTTTGAGGTTATGGTTAAGAGGCTGGAAAACTAAAAGACATGGAGAGGTGGTGAGGATGATGGTGGTGGGGGTGGTGGTGATGTTAATAGTAATATCTAACATATATTGAGTGCCCATTCTGAAGTACTAATTTTTATAAGCATTTTGTATGCGTTAACTTATTACTCTTTTTAACAATCCCATAAGGAACTCATTTTGTTGGCTTCATTTCCTAAGTTGATAAAACTGACGCCTGGAGAGATAACATAACTTCCTCAATGGAGGAGCTAGGACAGGAATCCAAAAACAGCTAGCCCCAGGACCTGTGCTCTTAATCACTAAAGGAAGAATAAGGGCATTCAAGGAACAAAAGAGCAGTTGCAACACTGGAAAGATTTGGAGAAGGTGGAGACACTGTTGAGAAAACATCATCTATTGTGCACATTTGTATGAGACTTGCCAGGGGCCCACACACCTTAGTAAAAATGCCACTTCAAACTGTACTGTTGGTCAGTAGAGTCATAGTTTAATCAATAATAACTTGGAAAGGAGGAAATGATTTATAGCTGAGATGCTGAGTGAGGACCTAAACTTGGCAGTGTACCATGAAATTTTCCTGTTCCTCTCCAAGTCGCACCCACACGGTGTACATGCTATTTGGCTGTGTTTTGGAAGGGTGTCAAGCACACACATTTAAGACAAGGCAAGGCTAAGCCTGTTTTGTTTTAAGTAGAGCCTGATGCAGGGCTTGAGCTCACAAGCCTGAGATCAAGACCTAAGCTGAGATCAAAAGTCAGACACTTAACCCACTGAGCCACCCAGGTGGCCCAAGGCTAAGCCTGATTGATTCAACTGCTAAAGAGACAGGAACCGCTTTTAGATCAGGCAGTTTGTCACTTACATAGAGAGCAAAGAGAAGAATAAACCAAAAGTGTCAGCTCCCTGTCCTCTTTGTCCCATACAGCAAAAAGGATGACACCAGACAAGAAGGGGTTGGATGACTACCTCATGATTTGTGAGGTATCCTCTTGCTTGAGTGTCCATTCTAGACTATAGCAAAGAGGTTTTGGTTTTGTATTCTGCAGCTCTTTTCTGAGTGGTGTAGAACAGGAAGCCTTAGACCTCACAGAACCTGGGAGGTGATGAGGAATGTCTTAAGACAGCCTTCCAGGGGAGATGGAAGGGTGAGTGGGAGATGACCTCACAGTAGCTCCAGCAGGCCCCCACCTCTCAGGTTCAGGTTCTAAGAGAATCACAGGTGTTCCCAAGACTCACATAAGCTACAGTTTGACCCTTTGCCTGAGTGGATCTCTGCAAGGTTGCCAGGGTACCATGGTGAAGTCATTCTTCTATAAAGAGCAGTTGAAAGGCAAGACTTTTTTTTTGGAAGGCAAGATTTAGGATAAGATCATGGTGTGGAAATGCATGCTGGACATTGAAGAGCTATCTTCTGTGAGGGCTTGACATTTTTGCTGGAAGTAAAGTGTAGCAGATGCTCTCCTGGTCCTCTAAAAAGAGAGTGACATTAACTATGAATGTGGGAGTGGGCCATAGATTGGGAGTATGTGGTCATCTGAGCCCAGAGTCCTCCTGGTCACTAAGAGATCTTTCTGCCTCCCTTTCCACTAATCTGCTTATTAACTCTTATGACCAGATTTCCCTCTGCATAAGAATCCATATTTCTCACTATTGATCAAGTCTTGCCAGATAAGCAACAAAAGCAAAAATAAACAAGTGGGACTGCATCAAATGAAAAGCTTTTGTACAGCAAAGGAACCCAACAACAAAAAGAAGGGGCAGCCTACTGAATGAGAGAAGATATTTACAAATCATTTATCTGATAAATGGTTAATATCAAAAATATATAAAGAACTCATTCAACGTGATACCAAAAACACCCCCAAACAATCCAATTAAAAAATGGGCAGAGGATTTGATTAGACATTTTTCCAAAGAAGACATACAGATGGCCAACAAGTACATGAAAAGATGCTCAACATCATTAATCATCAGAGAAATGCAAATCCAAACCACAAAGACATACCACCTCACACCTGGCTACTATCAAAAAGATGAGAAATAACAAGTATTGGTGAGAATGTGGAGAGAAGGGCACCCACCCTGGAGCACTGTTGGTGGGAATGTAAATTGGTGCAGCCACTATGTAAAACAGTACGAAGCTTCCTTAAAAAATTGAAAATAGAACCACCATATGATCCAGCAATTCCACTTATGGGTATTTATCCAAGGAAAATGAAGGCACTAACTCAAAAAGATGTATATACCCCCATGTTCATAGCGGCATTATTTACAATAACCAAAATTTGAAAACAACCTAAGTGCCCATCAGATGAATGGATAAAGAAAATATGGTGTGTAGATAGAATGGAATATTATTCAGCCATAAAAAGAAGGAAATCCTGCCATTTGCAGCAACATAGACAGATTGAGGGCATTAGGCTAAATGAAGTAACCCAGACAGAGAAAGACAAATTCTGTATGATCCCAGTTCTATATGCAATCTTTTTTAAAAAAAAGAAACAAAACCAAGCTCATTGATATAGAGAACAGATTGACAGATTGGTGGTTGCCAGAGGTGTGGGATGAGGGTGGGCAAAATGGGTGAAGAGAGTCAACAGGTACAAACTTCCAGCTATAAAGTAAGGCATGCACATGTCATGTACAGCATGGCTGCTATAGTAATAATATTCTATTGCATATTTAAATTTGCTAAGAGAATAAATATTACAAGTTTTCATCACAAGAGAAAAATTCTATCACTGTATGGTGATGGATGTTAACTACACTTAATTGTGCTGATCATTTTGCAGTATATACAAATACTGAATCATGTTGTACACATGAAGTTAATATATGTCGTATGTCAATTATACTTCGAAAGAAAAAAAAAAAGTCTTGCTGGATCAAGTGCTAGTCTCATTCAGGCAATCAGCATTTAGTCTTTTCTAGCCATACCTTCTCATCGAACTCATGACCCAACTCATTGTTTGATTGCAAACTAAACTTTTGTTTGAAATCTGCCTTGGTCAGGCACTGTGAATGAACAGTGCTAGGTGTGGAAAGGTAAAAGAGACACTGTCTACACTTCATTCTTTTTGGCCCATCTAATTGTCTTTTTTGCTTTCTAAAATAAAACATTGCAAATTATAGTTTTATTTCTTATCTTCTCTGTTTATTCATATCTTTGAATTTAAGAACCACTTAAATTCATGAAGTCTCCATTGAAAAATCAACCCCTGGACCCATTACTTCTCTCCCCTTCTGATGCTCCCCGCATTTTGCTTCAAGTTGGTCTTGGTTTACCCATTACTTCCTGTGTTTCATCATCCTGAGCTCACATTCCATTTGGGGTTCCCTGCGGTGCCTAGAAAGGAGCTAAAAGTTAGCCTCAAATGACAAGGGACTGACTGATTTTCACTGAATCTGATTCAAATCAATATGGAAGGGAGCCAGGAACAGATTTTTTGCTTTTCTCCAATCTTTACGAGGTTGACATACTGGGCTGTGACATTTGATTACATTTTATGTGGTTGTGTATGTGTGTGCTTTTTAAAGATTTTATTTATTTATTTGAGAGAGAGAAAGAGAGAGCACGAGCAGGGGGGAGGGGCAGAGGGAGAAGCAGACTCCCCACCAAGCAAGGAGCCTAGCACAGAGCTTGATCCCAGGACCCCAAGATCATGACCTGAGCCAAAGGCAGACACTTAACTGACTGAGCCACCCAGGCGTCCCTAAGAGTGGTTGTGTTTTTAAAGACAAATTTTAAGACTATTTCCCCCTCTTACGTGGCCTTCAGTTTAGGGTACGTTTGACCATCCTATCGTTGCAAGTAGAAGAGAGAAAATAACAAGCTCTAGTCTGACATTTCCAGCGTAACTTCCCAATGACAGTCTCCTCTGCAGCTAGAAGGAAGCGTGTTAAATGAAATCTCACGCTGATTCTTTTCTTTTTCCTGATCAGTGTCTTGCATTGCCATTCAGTTGCCTTCCTTATAACTTCCTCTTACAGAGGAAAAAAAAAAAGACTCACTGACTTGCTTCTAACAGTTTTCTTTGATATAATTAAAATGAGGCAAGAGTCATTCCTGTTTTTGCTCCTGCTGTTTCCTAACATCTACCACAGAGCCAGAAATACTAAACATGCTTAGTAAATCATTGTTGAATGACTAATGGAATTTCCATTCCTGATTATAAATTTAATCTCCACACAAAAAATTCATTCAAAAAGCACATCCCAAATTAACTTAGAAACACTGGCACTTACTCCTTTTTCATTTTATTTATCTTATTGAATTAATTCATTTTACCAATGCTTACTGGAAATGCATATTAAGTGTTTAAAAGTAAAGAAATACAAATCAGAAGAGGAAGGACTTAAATTCTGGTTGCATTATTTATTATCTAAGTAATCTTGGCAATTAATTCATTGCTTCTGGCTTCAGACTTCTCATTTGTAAAGTGGGATAAAAGCTTTTAGGGTCAGGGGTTTTGTGAGGATGAAGTAGATACTATATGCAAAGTATACTGCCTGGCATTGATTAGCAGTTCCCAATAATATTATCAAGTGCGTAAGCCTCTGTGTTAGGATACAAATGTGAACAAAATAAAGCCCCTCAGGATGTTTACAAATTAGTACTGGCAGAGAAAACATTAATTGAATAATTACACTGCAAGAAAGACAGTAACATTAGCATCACAAAGGCATAAGAAAAGACTTGATTCCTCTTCTAAAATATAGGTTTTATTATTTTTCAGGCCAACAGATCAGGAGATGACTGCCATTGGAAAGACAGTTTGTTACATTCACAGATTCCCCTTGCCACATCACAGGGGGTAGGAGCACAAGGGAAGAATGAGATCTGTCAGAAGGGTGATGGGGTGGGGTGTGTGTGTTGTGGGTGAAGTGGGCATGAGCCTTTACTGCTTCTTTTGGAAGGGATGGATGAGTCAGGGTAAGCAGGTTTAGGATTGGCTAGTTTGAATAATCTCTGTTGGTTCTGGGATGTAGGGGCTGTCTCTAGTTGTCTGGTCCCTGGCCCTGGGTGATTAGGGTAGGGGTATAGTGGCTCAGAGTATGAGTTCCATAAAGGAGGTGGTTGGCATATGGTCTCTAGGTTAGTTGGTTTGCATATGAAAGGGGCACTCCCAAGTAAATTATGTGCTATCTCTAGGAATTAGCTAACCCTGGGAAAGGCTGTACCTCTAAGGTCAGCAAGGCCCCACGATCTCAAAGCATCAAAAATATGGAATAAAAAGACCTGATGAATGCAGTAGCTCTGAACTCATGAATCACGGAAGTAGCCAAGTCCAAGTTTCTTTCCAAGTCTGACTATACTCCCAATCCCCTTGTTCCCTATCACAACACCCTGTTTGCTTCTTACCACTTACCTACCGCTTGTTCTTTTCTTTGCTTACCTGTTCATTCTCCCTTTATCCCATTACACTGTCACATCCAGGAAGGCAAGAAATTTGCTTGTCTGGCTTACTGCTCCAATTTTAGTTCCTGACACACAGAGGATAATCGATAAACATTTGTTGAACAAGTGAGTGAAAACAGTAGTCCTTGATGGTTATGTGTGTATGTGTGCATAGGCACATGTGACTGTTCATGCATGTGTAAGAATGTGGGTATTTGTTTGTGTTGCTGAATGTGTGTGTGTGTGTGTGTGTTTTGCATGGAGCAGGTTCCAGCCTTCAGTCTAAGCTGTGTCTGCTACTAGGTTTCAGCCAACACTGCATGTCTGGTAGGTTATTCGATAGGCATATCAGAATCTAGCACACAGGTCTTCCTGGAGAAGAACTCATGCTGGTCGGGCCAGCAGACAAGCTCAAGAGAGTACCAGACACCTCCAAGGTTGGAAGAGAGAAGCATTTTTGTGTGTATAATGCTGTATTTCTCTTGGAGGAGTCTTGGCCCTGCCCCCCATGGACATATAGCTTATCACTTGTGAGGGAGACACCTCTGTTTAAAACTGAAAGATCTGTTTTTATTTTTATTTTTTTAATTTTTTTAAAGATTTTATTTATTTATTCATGAAAGACAGAGAGAGAGAGAGAGGCAGAGGGAGAAGCAGGCTCCCAAGGAGCAGGGAGCCCGATGCGGGACTCAATCCCAGGACCCTGAGATCATGACCTGAGCCGAAGGCAGACGCCCAACCATCTGAGCCACCCAGGCGCCCGAAAGATCTGTTTTTAACAAAAACTCTACAATATTTTAGAATGCTTTATTAGTCAGATTCCAGCCAGAAAATCAAAACCATACCAGGTGAGCAAATAGGAGGAATTTAACTTGGAGGTTAATTTACAAGGTGCTAGAAATGCAATTAGAGCAAGAAATAGGGAGCTGAGTCAATCCAGATATTAGAAAATGCTGGAAACTGCTACTGCTCTTTGGCCAGGAGTCAGAGAGTGAGGAGCTGGGACCAGGAGCTGGGGCCATGCTGGAGAAGCTGGAACAATAATGGGTTGGCCTGGCTTGGGTGGGACCACAGACACAGGGCCTTTTTGGAAGGAGCTGGAGCCATAGAGAAGATGGAGTCACTGGTCTCAGTGACAAAGGGAGAAATAGCCTGGACTCTCCCATTCTTTCCCTTTGAGTCTTCTACCAGTGCCCTCCATCCGCTGAACCTAACCAGACACAGGGGCAAGGAAGCCGGGAAACCATAGTTTGGAAAACTCAGCTTCCTCTAGGACAGAGCAGAGGAGGGGATGTGCAGGGAAAGGATCTGAAAAGCAACTGGGAAATGACAAGTGCAGATGAGGGCAGTGCTGGTTAGTATCCCATAAAGAGGTCACAACATAAAAATTTTTATTTATTTTTTTAGCTTTTTGTTTTAAGTAGGCTCTATGCCCAACAAGGGGCTTGAACTAACAACCCCAAGATCAAGAGTTGCATGCTCAACCCATTGAGCCAGCCAGGAGCCCCTCAACATAAAAATAAAGGCTGGCATCAACTTACCACCACTTTCCCACACAACCTTGGCCCTTTGAACATTTTGGCAGATCAATATGCCTGGCTAGGTGTTAATACCCAGGAGAAATGGAAGCAGTCTCTGGCAGAGACAGCCAGCAGAAGTGGAAGGAGAGCATTAGCATGGTGGTAAATCATCTTCTCCTTCTTGCAGCTTATAAAGTAGCATAAAAATAAAGGAATGGCAGTTACAATGCAGTACCTTGTATTACAAGAATAAATAACAGGTGACACATAATAAGCATTAATCTTGTTTTGGTACAGTTACATTTTCTGTTTCCATAATTTTACTAAATTTTCCTGACAGTACCACACCCTCAAGCAGAGCCCCAACTCCTTGCCGCACACCGTAAGGGGCTCATGCCTTGGCATGGCTTCCTCAGAATGTTCTGTGTCCCTCCTGCATGGTGGCGATGGCTGAGGCCAGCAGTGCTATTTGATCTGGGCCTGGCACCTACCTGGACCCTGAATCCTCTTGTCCTCCTTCAGGGTTCTTTCTTTCCCTCTTTCTTGCATGGGAGACACCAGATGTCTCAAGGAATTGCAGGGCTCATGCTTACAAGTAGGGATGTCCTGGAGCTCCTTGGTTGAGTCCTGGCTCCAGAGGGGGCAGCCTTGCAAGCAGATTGCTCCCGTGGCTGGCACGGTATTTCTTTCGTGTGACTGTGTGGGATTAGATTGCCGGAATGGTTCTGAAATGCATGTTTTGGTGACCTAAATTATTTATGTAGACAAGGTCTTGCAACAAAAAAAAATTTTTTCCCCTTAGGGTCACACACCCACATTTTAGATGAGGAAACCCATACTAGAGATTTAAAAAGTTTACTCCAAGATCACACCAAGAGTAAATATGGAATCCTAGGTTTTTACAAAGGCATTTTGAGTTTTAGGTCATATAGCCTATTATTCTATATGAGAACAGAGAAGGCACACCCGAGGGATTCTCAAATTAACTGGAAGATACTAGAAAAAATAAGAGGTCTTGCCATGGCAGATGTGTGAGTGGGGATGGGGTGGGTGGAGGTAAATTCTAGAGAAATATGGTCCTAAATGCAATGAAGCTGAGTCTGTATATACTACAGCTGATGGGACCGCCCGATTGCTTCCACGACTAGGTCGCTTATCGGGTAATGTGATTCTGCAAACTTTAGATGAAGAGAAAGCTGGAGGAAAACAGAACATTTGCTCTTTTTAATCCCAATATAAAGCTTCCCCTTCTTTTCAAGATTCTTTCAAGACAAGGACTCTTAGAGCTCTCTGTTCCCACTGGCATCTCTGGGCAAGGAAGGGCTTTTATGAGAGGACCTTGAGAATGCTTCAAGTTAGGGCTTTGTTTCTTGTGGGAACATGAGGGAAAGTGGGAAAACCTCCAATTTGTTTAGTGAGGAAACATGATCTTCCTGCTCTTCTCTGGGGTGAGTCAAGTGGTAGGGACTGACATTAGGTCATTCCTGGGATATAAATATGTGCCTGTGCAGAAAGCAGCCTTCACACCTACTACCGTAAGTGGGGCCACTAGCTCAGTGGATTCACTGCATTTTGCAGTTCAATTTTAAACTCCAAGTAAATCTCACAGAAACCCTGTCATGAAGCTAGTAACTCTGTTTCTGCTGATGACTGTCAGCATTTGCAGTTACTCTGGTAAGTAGCCCGAACACGTCTCTCTACTTTTCTGTGATAGGAATGTAATCAGTAAGCCTAGGCTTCCAGGGGAATATGGTGGAGGGAATTTTAGAACCACAGAATGGAAAGGTCAGAAGGGATTTCAGATGCAGCAACCCCACCCCCACCCCAGCCCCAGCCTACCAAGCTCTAACCCAATAGAAGTACTATCCGTAGTGAATCCTACGTAAGAAGTTAGCCAACTCACACTAGAGGTCAACACTCTTGAACATTGTCACCATAGTTTTTCTTTTCTTTATTAATCTTGAGTCAAAATCTCACTTGGTAACTTCTTTCTTTTGAAACTATATGGAGTCATTCTTTCTATCGTCTGTAATCAGTTGCCAGGTTGTTTCTCCTGAGACATAGCTACATTTATCATTCACACAGTCAATGGATAGTTGCTGAATGGCTACAACCTGTTGGGTACTTGGATAAGCATTGGAAGATTTAGATATGAATCAGACACAGGGATTGTTTACAAGGTTCTTGTAATCTGACAGGGGAGATAAGGCTTCTTCAGACAGAAGTCACTATGATGCTAGACTAATGCACAGAGACATACACAGCCAGAGCTCTGTGGGAGAACTGAGGGGCGAACAGTTCAATTTCTAGGTGGGGTATAGAAGTTGGATTCTTGATCCATTCTTTTTGAAGGGAGTCATTTTAACTACAGGAAAGTATATTTGGATGCATCTACAAAATGCATTGGGATAGCCACTGTTCATTCAAAGAACAGAAAGCCTTGAAGGTATTCCCCTGGAAGTGTATAAGTATATGCAGAGAAGACAGCCACCAGAACCTTTAAAATAAGTAGGGAGACTAATCCTGAGAAACTAGGTGCTGTCCACTCCCACATTGGCAACTCTGGTTTGTGCTTTTTACTGAAATTTTGGACCAATTTGTAACTTCACCAGTTTTGGCTATTTTGTTGTCTTTAGTAACGCGTCAAATATCTACTGACGGAGGTGGCAACAGAAAGCTGGGTGGAAGGAAATAAATATCCCTCCTATGCGGGAGGATTTTGGAGGGAAAATAGGTGGTAGAAGATGAAGGGAAGATAGATGCATAGGCTCCACTTGTATGATTTGAATGGGGAATGAAAAGGATTCCAAAGGAAAATGAATTATGGCAGGGTCTTACTAGGAAGATGTGTGTTCTTATGTGTGTTCTCATGTACGTGTGTGTTTACATATTTGCACATGTGTTTTGTAAAAATGTATATTGTATGTATTTTTCTCATTCTCTACACTTTCCCTTCTATTCATCTTCTATGTGAAAGTTCTCTTTCTAAAGCCAAAGATACAAAACGCAATTGTTCCATAAAAGAGTCTTGATACCTCCCCATTGCCCTTAGGGAACAAAGTCTCAAATGCATTAATACGGCATTCTAGGCTCTGAAAAATCTGACCTCACCTGGTTTTGCTGCCTTACCTCCTTCCCCACCTCAGCATACCTCACTGGAATTCTGCACTCCAGCTGCTCTGGAAGGTACAACAGGCAGTGTGCACACTTTCATCCTCACATTTCAGTGCCCTTGTTAATTTTGTTCCTTTTTAAAATGCACCTCCCCTACTTTACCTTGTGACCCTGGATTCTGCCTCAAGACACAGCTCCAGCAACATCTCTCTGGGAAGATTGCTCCAACACTCTACCACATTAGAATTAGTCATCCCTTCTCTTATGTTTCCATAGAGCTTTATCCACAATGTTAGTACAGCACATGCCACACTGTGGCATGTACAGATCTTTATTGTCCACCAGACTGTGTAAGTTCTCTGAATAGAATATCCTCGTCTTATTCATCTATGTATCTGCACTAACCACTACAGAGTTGGTGTTCAGTTATGTTTGTAGCATTGGGTTGAATTGGTTGGGAGCAGTTTCCTGGGCTGTGGTTGATTGGGTTCATGCATGTCCCCAAGTGAAGGTTCATTATGGAATCTACTTTTTGGCCTCAAAGCCATGGATTGTGGAGATAGCCACATGCAAAGTACATTCCTGTTCAGTGAACCACCAGTTTTTACTGATTGCTTACTAAATGCCAGAGTCTAGTATTCTAGGCATGAGGTACAGTAGTGAATAAAACATAAATTCCTTGTTCTCATGGAGTCTGCATATTAGTGAGAGGTTGAAGGCCCAAAATAAATAAGTGAGTTTTACTATTTTATGTAATGGTAAGAAAAAATAAAGGAAGTTAGAGGATAATAAATGATGCTATTTTAGGTACCTTTCTGAGGAGGTAACATTTGAGGAGAGACATGTAGCTAACTGGAGAAAGAAAGTTCTGAGGAGACAGAACAGCAGATGCAAAGGCCCTGAGGCAAAAGTTTTCATGGGAAATCAAGTGAGACTGGAACAGAGTTATTGATGGACACAGTGGAAAGTAGTGCAGTCGTGGACAGGAGTCAGATGTGCCTATTTCACTCAGTTTCCCTTTTGCTCTGCAGCTACCAGCTTCCTTATCAACAGTTTGCCAGATGCTGCCAACAAAGCCTTACCTTTACCTGTGGACAACATTCTCCCCTTTACGGATCCATTACAGCTTCTTCTGAACACTCTGGGCATTTCTGTTGAGCACCTTGTGGAAGGGCTAAGAAAGTGTGTGAATGAGCTGGGACCAGAGGCCTCTGAGGCAGTGAAGAAACTGCTGGTAACTATAGGTTGTGGACTAATTTGTCAATGGGGAGAGCTTAGTCACCTGAACGCCCCCCCACCCCCCGCCATACTCCCACTCACCCTGTTCTCACCTGTGGACATGTATTTCCCTGGATGTACTCATACAAAGTTTGCATGCCCAGGAATCTCAAGGAAGGTGCAGCATCTACATTTCTAGAAGGGATTTTTGAATGAAAGAGATCTATGTTATGATTGTGACTGCATTTCTCAGCTTAGTGATTCTAGTTGGGACTTAACCACTCTGGGCCTCCATTTCCACATCAGTAAAATGGTGGCTAAATAGGTTGGTGACTATATTTGGAAACATGCTAAGCACATGTAAGCCACTTTATTTTTTTTCTTGTCCTTCTGCCTTTCAGGAGGCGCTGTCGCATTTGGTGTGATGTCAGCACAAAGCAGCGGTGGAGGGGAAGGGGAATGGTGCTCTCCTCTGGGGCTGGAACTCATTTCATCCTAAGGTGTAGTGACCCCTGAAAAGAGTGAATAAAGCAATGAATAGATTTCATTTTGTCCTGTGTTTATTTCTAGGGGCTCTATTCAGAAGGGCCCGCTAGATAATTTTCCTCTTGGGTCATAAACTCCAGAGAGCCTCTTGTTATCAAGAGAACTGGCATTTTCAGGAAGACATAATCATGTCTTCCCCTCTGCTTGACTCTAAGTTAAACATCATCATTTTCTTCAACTGCTCTTTGACAGTGTTTCTATACCCCTCAAGCTCCTATTCCCTCACTTCTAAAGAATTTTTAAATATAAAAATTTAAAATTTAAAATATAAAAATTTAAAATATAAAAATATAAAAATTTAAATTTAAATATAAATATAAAAAAAGAGTTTTCAAAGTATTATCTGACAAGACTAGGGTCTTTCACTGACTCGGCGTCTACATCACCAGAGTGCGAGGTTCTATTAAGTTTGTGGTTATACTATGGCCGCTCCATAGCTTTCACAGACCCTGCCACCAAGTTAGGTCTTCACTGCATCATCCTTTGGCTACTAGGTTCTGAACTATCCTTTCCTTTTCTCCATGCCACCATCTATGATGATGCCAGAATTATCTTTCCAAGACCATAATTCTGGTGATATACAATCACCTATAGATGTCAAGTTCCTTAGGATGGCTACAAAGCCCTTCATGACCTGGCCTTTGTTTGCATGTCTAGTCTAATCAATCTTTTTCCTCCCTTCCTTCCTTCCTTTTCTTTCTTGGAATATTCCTTTCTTGAAATGTGCTCTAGCCCCATTCACACTGAGAAAATCACTAAATCTCTTTCCTGCTAACACTTTTATGCCTTAATGAAAAACCTAGTTTTTTCCTACCAAGAATATCTGCCCTGATCTGCCTTCAGGCCTGAGCTTGTCCCAGTCTTGGAACCATTTGCCCTCAGATCCACTCCCCACCCTTTCCCTGCTCTGCTCTGTGATGCTGAGCCCTCAGGTTCCCATGTCAGCTGAACTTTGGGCTGCATTCTGACCCTGGGAGGCTTAGGCAGGAGATAGGAGATGGGAAATGGGAAAAACCAGAGTATGTTTTGTTTCTTGTCTGTATCAGTATCAAAATACTGGTTTTGATACTGTAGTATAGTTTTCCAAGATGCTGTCTTTAGGGGAAACTCAGTAGAGAATATGCTGGATCTCTCTGTGTTATTTCTTACAACTTCATGTGACTCTATGATTATTTCAAAATAAAAAGGATAATTGAAAACTATTATGAAGGGGGCGGCGCCTGGGTGGCTCAGTCTGTTAAGCATCTGACTCTTGATTTAGGCTCAGGTCATGATCTCAGGGTCGTGGGATCGAGCCCCGTGTCAGGCTCTGCGCTCAATGGAAGTCTGCTTGAGATCCTCTTTCTCTCTCTCCCTCAGCCCCCCTCCCCGCTGTCTCGTTGCTCTCTCTCAAATAAATATTTTTTTAAAAAATAGAAAGAAAAAAAGAAAAAGAAAGAAAAAATATTGTGAAGATAAGGAGAATGTAGAAATAGCTATTATATATAATTAATGCAAGTTATATATAACCATAATGATATGTAACTGTGTATAATTACATATGTAACTTTAATTTCTTTACTCTATAAATCTCACAAAGTAGAGGAAACCACTAACAACTTTATGTGATTTTTCAAAATATTTTCTGCTCATTTAAAAAAGTGTATATGGACACCTAGGACTCCAAGATGGTGTCAGTCATACCAGTGAAGGAGAAGAAGCTCATCGACGTCAAAATAGGAGAGCTGCCAAGCTGGATACTGATGTGGGATTTTACTCCTAAAGGCATTGCTGGAATGTTTCAAAGGGGATAATACTGATGTTTCATTTAGCATGTTAATGTGGAATGTTACTCAGCTATCAGAAAGAATGAATACCCAGCTTTTGCATCAACATGGATGGGACTGGAGGAGATTATGCTAAGTGAAATAAGTCAAGCAGAGAAAATCAATTATCATATGGTTTCACTTATTTGTGGAACATAAGGAATAGCATGGAGGACATTAGGAGAAGGAAAGGAAAAATGAAGGGAGGGAAATCGGAGGGGGAGAAGAACCATGAGAGACTGGACACTGAGAAACAAACTGAGGGTTTTAGAGGGGAGAGGGGTTGGGGGGATGGGTGAGCCTGGTGATGGGTATTAAGGAGGGCATGTATTGCATGGAGCACTGGGTGTTATATGCAAACAATGAATCATGGAACACTACATCAAAAACTAATGATGTACTGTATGGTGACTAACATAACATAATAAAAAAAATTTTTTTTAAAGTATGTTAATGTGAAGAAAGGAAGTGTCCCTGGGATTTCTATGGTGTTGGCAGCTTACGAGTTTTTCAACTACTTCCTTTCATACAAGGAACTCAAACATGAGCAGCTACACAAGTACCACTGAAGAGGGCCCGATATTGAGGGTGCATTCTGCATTCCTGACCATGACCTTTTCCTCACACCCCTGAATCCTTTCATATCCTAATTGAGAATTAATGCCCACTAAAAGATGATTGGCACATGGAATATAAATAAATAAAAACAAGCATGTACGAATGATTCATACTTCATTTAAACTTGCATTTATGCAAACACTTAAATTATTTTTAGTAACTTTTTTTCTTATTATAAAGAGTACCACAGTAAGTATCCATTTATTTGCATTCATTTCTGTATCGCTTCACAAAAGTCTTAGAAGTGGAAGTGCAGTGCCAAGAACTATATGATATTTAAAATTTTGAAAGCTAGTAACAAATTTCCACTGGAAACAGCAGTTGGGATCTGAAGTGATTGAGGTCAGAGAAGTTCCATTCCTAAAGATGAGATTAGGGGCCCAAGACAGTTCCTAGGATATGTTTATTCTAACCTGAGAAAGCAATGCATTCCTCTTTACTATGTGTTGGGGGGTCAGGAGGTGCAAAATAAAAATCATATTATCTCTTGTCTCTATATTTGAGTTAGGTGATACCAACAGATAAATCAGTAAAATTAATTGGCTGCATTTTTTTTTTAATTTTAGGAAGGATCCAGTTGAAAAGCTCTCAGGCTTTAAGTAGGTTAACGACAGCAGGGGTGCTCACAGGTTGTTAGCATCACCAAGGAACACAGATTTTGTTTACATATATAAGATGTATATCAAGAAATATCAGTATCTTCTATTGTATTAAATTTTTCCCTGGGAGAAGCAACTAAATCAAAATTATCTGATACTCCTCCATTCTATTAATTACCTCTGCTTCATTTTGAGCATTTTTTTTTCTTTGCTCTGCTATTAGCTAGGTGTGTATCTTTATCAAATGCGAATTTATTTCCTGATCAAATAATAATAACAGCTAATGTGACTAACAGGACTTACAATCATAGTAATAGTTATCGGCCATTTATCATGTTCTATTATATATATATATATTTTAATTCAATACTGATTGCAGTACCTTTGCTAAAAGTTGAGCATTCTGTGATAAACAAAATGAACATGACCCATACCCCCACAGATTTTTGCAGTGTAAAGAAAGACACAGAAACTATGCAAGTACCTCTGTGACCTCAGCCTCAGCAACTTCTTGTTAGACACATCTCCAAAGGCAAGGGAAGCAAGGGCAAAAATGAACTATTGGGACTTCATCAAGATAAAAAGCTTTTGCACAGCAAAGGAAAGAGTCGACAAAACCAAAAGACAACCGACAGAATGGGAGAAGATATTTGCAAATGACATACCAGATAAAGGGCTAGTATCCAAAATCTATAAAGAACTTATCAAACCCAAAGAACAAATAATCCAATCAAGAAATGGACAGAAGACATGAACAGACATTTCTGCAAAGAAGACATCCAAATGGCCAACAGACACATGAAAAAATGCTCCACATCACTTGTCATCAGGGAAATACAAATCAAAACCACAATGAGATGCCACCTCACACTAGTCAGAATGGCTAAAATTAACAAGTTAGGAAATGACAGGTGTTAGGATGCAGAGAAAGGGGAACCCTCTTACACTGTTGGTGGGAATGCAAGCTGGTGCAGCCACTCTGGAAAACAGTATGGACATTCCTCAAAGAGTTGAAAATAGAGCTACCCTATGACCCAGCAATTACACTACTGGGTATTTACCCCAAAGATACAAATGTAGGTATCCGAAGGGGCACCTGCACCCCAATGTTTATAACAGCAATGTCCACAATAGCCAAACTATGGAAAGAGCCAAGAAGATGTGATACACACACACACACACGCACACACACACACACACATATACAATGGAATACTACTCAGCCAAAAAAATAAAATCTTGCCATTTGCAACGACATGCATGGAACTAGAGGGCATTATGCTAAGTGAAATAAGTCAATCAGAGAAAGACAATTATATGATTTCACTCATCTGTGGAATTTAAGAAACAAAACAGAGGATCATAGGGGAAGGGAGGGAAAAATAAAACAAGATGAAATCAGAGAGGGAGACAAACCAAAGAGACTCTTAATCATAGGAAACAAACTGAGGGTTGCTGGAGGGGAGGGGGTAGAGGGATGGGGTAACTGGGTGATGGACATTAAGGAGGGCATGTGATGTAATGAGCACTGGGTGTTATATAAGACTGATGAATCACTGACCTGAAACACTAATAATACACTGTATGTTAATTAATTGAATTTACATTTTAAAAATAATAAAAAAAATAAAAAAAGAAACTGTGAGTAAACATGAGTAAATAGATTATTACAAATTATGATAAGAACAATAAAGGAGGGGCACCTGGGTGGGCTCAGTTGGTTAAGTGTCTGCCTTCAGCTCAGGTCATGATCTCAGGTTCATGGGATGGAGTCCCACATCAGGCTTCCTGCTCAGCGAGGACTCTGCTTCTCTCTCTGCTTCTCCTCTGCCCCTCCCCACACTAGCCCTCCCTCCTCCAAGTCTCTCATCTCTTGCAAGAGCTTCCTAGCAGGCTTCCTGCTTCGACTCCTACAATGTGGTCTGCACAGGAGGCAGGGATCTTTTCAAAATGCTACAATGATCTTTCTCATTCTAATCATAAAAGTCTTTTGGTATCTTTCCATTGTTCTCAAAGTTAAGAATAAAATACTGACCACACCTATGAGGTCCTATAAGGCCTAAGTGCTTGTTTGCCTCCCTTGTTCTCATTTGCTCCATTTGCTTCCTAGCTGCCCTGGCCTTCTTTTTACTGCTGGCAACAGGATACCTGATACAGGGTTTTTGCAAATGCTCTTTACGCAGTTATAAAAAAACCTCTTCTCCTTCATTTTCTTCTCCTAAGTTTTCTCCTATTTAACCTCCAAATCATTTTTTTCACACCTTAGTTCAAGTCTCACTTTCTTAGGAAACCCTCTCAGATCACCCATGCAGGCAAGATAAATTTGTTATAGGCCCTAAGAGAACCATGTTTCATCCTTCCTGAGCATGTCTCTCAAAAATAATTATATACTGGGTAGGGAACTGGGTGACACAGGTGATGGGGATTAAGGAGTGTGCTTGTGATGAGCACTGGGTGTTGTATGCAAGTGTTGAATCACTATATTGTACACCTGAAACTAATATTACACTGTAGGTTAACTAACTGGAATTTAAGTAAAAACTTAGGGATGCCTGGTTGGCTCAGTTGGTTAAACATGTGCCTTTGGTTCAGGTCATGATCCCAGGGTCAAGCCCCGCATCAGCCTCCCTGCTCAGCGGCTAGTCTGCTTCTCTCTCCGCCCCTCTCCCTGCTCATGTTTGCTCTCTCTCTCTCTTTCAAATAAATAAATAAAATCTTTAAAATTAAATAAAAACTTTAAAAAATTATATACTTATGTATGATTATGTGATTGTTACTTACATCTCCTACTTGTTCGTGAGCTGCAACGAGGCAAAGTCCAGTACCTAGCATAGTAAAGGAGCATAGCAATATTCTCTTAAGTATTTTATGAGTGACATAAATTAACATACATCTATTAGATGACCCATTTCCTAGATATTCTAGGATGTGTTTTATTTAAAGAAAGGGTAGGAGACTGTATTAACCTTCTTTAGGTTTCTAGCATCAGCCTGACTTTAAGTTATAACACTACATTCTTCATCCACAGCGGTAAGAAGATTGTACTGATAGTATGAAAAGCCAGAAGTCTCCCTTATTTCCTGGCACTTTACCTAGAGTTAGAGGTGGATCAGTAGCAGATTTGGCTTACCCAGGGTAGCTCAGTACCCACATAAGCCAACTAAGAATATGATACTGCCAAGTATGAGACAGGGTTGGATACATGGTAAGGGACAAATAAGTACTTCAAAATCTATCTCGTAATTCTAGAAAATTCAAACTAATCCATAGTGTCAAAAAGTAAATCAGTGGTTGACTGTGGATAGAATAGGAGATGGTGGGAGGGAGGGATGAATTATAAGTGGCATGAGAAAGCTTTTTGGGGGTAACAGGTGTGTTCATTATCTTGATTGTGGGGATGGTTTTGTGGGTATATACATATGTCAAAACTTCAAATTGTATACTTTCAATATGTCGAGTAATTATATATCAATTGTACCTCAGTAAAGTTGTAAAACGTTACTCATATACTGTGAGATATTGACCTAAGCTGATTTTTGTCAATAAAGTGTCAATTCGGGTCAGTAAGAGAATTACTGTCTTTTGAAGGTAGCAACATCTATTACAATATTTAAAAGTTTGAAAAATGTCCTTTGATCTAGCAATTCAGTTTTTGAAAATCTTTTATGAAGAAATAAAAACATCAGTGCACAAGTTTATATGTATAAAGATGTTTATTGCAGCAGTCTCTGAAGGGCCAAAAAAATGGAAACAATATGAATTATGAATGCCCAACAATAGGGAAAAATGGTATCTTAAATTATGAGCGCTCAAGTCGATTCTTTTTTTTCTTTTGAAAGATTTTATTTTATTTTATATTTATCTTTATTTCAATATCATTTAATTGTAAGTTTATATAATTTATATAATTTTATTTTTAAAAATTTTTTATTTATATTTTTCACAAAATTTTAGCCTTTATTTTACTAAAAACTTTATATAACATTTCTTTTTTAATTTTATTTTATTATGTTATGTTAGTCACCATACTACTGTATCATTAGTTTTTGATGTAGTATTCCATGATTCATTGTTTTCTTAGTTAACACAGTGTATTATTAGTTCTAGGGGTAGAATTTAGTGATTCATCAGTTACATATAACACCGTTGCTCACTACATCAAGTGCCCTCCTTAATGCCCATCATCTAGTTACCCCATCCCCCACCCACCACCCCTCCAGCAACCCTTAGTTTGTTTCCTATAGTTAAGAGTCTCTTATGGTTTGCCTCCCTCTCTGTCTGTATCTTATTTTATTTTTCTTTCTCTTCCCCTATGTTCATCTGTTTTGTTTCTTAATTTCCACATATGAGTAAAATCATAAGGTATTTGTCTTTCTCTGACTGACTAACTTCACTTAGCATAATACCCTTAGTTCCACCCATGTCATTGCAAATGGTAAGATTTCATTCTTTTTGATGGCTGAATAATATTGCATTATATATCTATCTATCTATATCTATATCTATATGTGTATCTATATCTATATATCTGTATCTATATATCTCACATCTTCTTTATTCATTCATCTGTCAATGAACATCTGGACTCTTTCCATAGTTTGAATATTGTGGACATTGCTACTATAAACATTGGGGTGTGTGTCTTTGTATCCTTTGGATAAATACCTAGAAGTGCAATTTCTGGGTTGTAGGATAGTTGTATTTTTAACCTTTTGAGGAACCTCCATACTGTTTTCCAGAGTGGCTGCATCAGTTTGCATTCCCACCAACAGTGTAAGAGGGTTCCCCTTTCTCTGCATCCTCGCCAACATCTGTTGTTTCCTGAGTTGTTAACTTTAGCCATTCTGACCAGTGTGAGGTGGTATCTCATTGTGATTTTGATTTGTATTTCCCTGATGCCGAGTGATGTTCAGCACTTTTTCATGTGTCTGTTGGCCATTTATATGTCTTCTTTGGAGAAATGTCTGTTCATGTCTTCTGCCCATTTCTTGACTGGATTCTTTGTTTTTCTGGGTGTTGAGTTTGATAAGTTCTTTATAGATTTTGGATACTAGCCCTTTATCTGATATGTAATTTGCAGATATTAAAGATTTTATTTTTAAGTAATCTTTACACCCAACATGGGGCTTGAATCACAATCCTGAGACTGAGTGACATGTTTCACTGACTGAACCGGCCAGGTACCCCTCAAGTAGATTCTTAAAGATTTGTATTAATTACCTGAATTAAATACCTTGAGATGTTGTTAATAAGAAAGGCAAACTAAAGAGTAAAGTGCACATCCCAAACTCTCTCCACATATACGTTTGAATGGATAGGAAGAATGGAGTCAATATTAGTTGCTATGAGGGCTGGTTTGGGGCTAATGATGTTAGAATCAGAGATGGGTAGCTTTTAAAAATTGTACCCCTGAAACAAATAATACATTACATGTTAATTAATTGAATTTAAATTTTAAAAAATCCAAAAAATATACATACATTTTTTCCACTGTCCCCCTCATTTTTCCCCTTGGCATGAGCACATGCTGCTTTAATAATTTTTTAAAGATTTATTTATTTATTTAGGTGGGGAGGGGCAAAGGGAGAGAGAGAGAGAATCTCAAGCAGACTCCCTGCTGAGTGCAGAGCCCCACGTGGGGGTTGATCCCATGACCCATGAGATCATGACCTGAGCCAAAACCAAGAGTTGGATGCTCAACTGACTGAGCCACCCAAGTGCCCCTGCTTTAATAATTTTTGAAGCAGAATTTTGAAGAAAACGTTTTATCAGGGCGCCTGGGTGGCTCAGTTGGTTAAGTGACTGCCTTCGGCTCAGGTCATGATCCTGGAGTCCTGGGATCGAGTCCCGCATTGGGCTCCCTGCTCGGCAGGGAGTCTGCTTCTCCCTCTGACCCTCCCCGCTCTCATGCTTTCTCTCTCTCAAATAAATAAATAAAATCTTTAAAAAAAGAAAAAAAAAGAAAACATTTTATCAACACATATTAGTCAGTTTCCCTCCCTCTCAAAGTAAAAACAAAATAACAAAAGGAAATGCTATCACAGAAAAGCAGTGCAGTAAAAAGCAGGGATTTCAGGCCCACACAGATTTTCATTCAAGTGCAGGCTCCAGCATTAATGATCTGAGTGGTTTGAATGGATTCCTTAAACTTCCAGATTCTCAAATTCATTATTTTAAAATGGAATAATAATATGTAATTTTTGTACTTGATGTGAAGATTAAAGGAGATAACATTTATGAAGGACCAAGCCTGGGAAATGTCCCAATGAATCTGTTTCTTTGCTGTGTTAAGTAGCTTTTGCAGGGCCATCCTTGAATGACAAGCCTTGTCACAGTCTGAGCTTTGATCTAAGCTGTCTTCTCTGCCCTTCCTCCTCCATGTCTCCAAATCTTTCCTCACCTATCAAGATACAGCTCAAATGTTACTATCTCTGAAAAGTCTTCCCTGACCTCCTAAGGGAGCATTAATGGCTCTTTGTCCTGGTTCCCATGCTGCCATGTCTGTGCCCCCTTTATATGACACCATGCTGAATGCAGTTAGTTAATTATGTGCTTATATCTTTTGTATCAAGATGGTGAGCTACCTGAAGTTCAGAACCATGAGACCTTCAACTTTGCATCCTCGCTTTCTTGTTCTTAGGCAAACGTTCTCTGATTTCAATTCCTTTAAGTAATACAGAAAACAACAAATACTTATTGATCAGCTACTCTCTTCCAGACACTGTTCTAATTGCTCACTATTGTACGAGGAATATTGAGCAAAAGGCAAAATTCTTGCCTCATGGAGCTTACATTCTATTGGGGCTGGAGCAAAAAAGGAACAAAACATATAAACAAGTTTTAACACTGTGTTAAAATATGTGTGAAATGGAGGGAAAAAATGCAGCAGCCCAAAGCAGATAAGAAATGGTGGGCCAGAGGGAACGACTTTAAGTCGATTTTAAGTTGAGTGCTCAAAAAGTTCTCACTGGGAAGGCGATCTCTGAGAAAAGAAGAAAAGACTTCTAGAAGTGAGGGGCAAGCCATGTGGCTGTCCTTGGAAGGGTATTTCAGGCAGAAGGAAGAGTAAATGCAAGGCTCTGTGGAAAGAATGTGACTAGAGCGTTTAAGGAAGAGAAGGATCCCAAATGGGTGGAGTAATGGAATTAGTAGTAGAAGAGATGAGAAGCAGGTAGCTTAGGTGAGATCTTAATCACCATTGTTAGGAAATTTTAAAAATACAGTTTTGCTCAGAATGAGATGGAAAGTAGCAGAAGGAATTGATCCGGTTCAAGTTATATTTTAATAGAAGGACTTTTTCTGCTGAGCAGTTCTGTAAAGTGCAAGATGTAAATTCCCTCAAGCACTGATGTCATGGTAGGAACCCTGGGATTGAAGACAGAGGAGTGATACTGTGGACTGTGCCATCAAGGTGTCACAGGGAGCACTGTGTTGGAGGTGACACAAACCTGGCTGGAGTTCCCACTCATCCTTTACCAACAATCCTATCTTAGGCATGATGCTGGTTAGCCTCCCCAAACCTCAGTTTCTTCACTTGTCATATGAAGGAAATAATGTCTGATCATCTTGCTTCAATCATACTGTGATTGTGAGTTTACAGTGAGATAACAATATGAAGAGAACATAAAAGAAAAATACTCTGCAGGTGCAAGAGATTCTTGATCCTCAGAAACAGGGGTGCCTCCTGGCTGCAGAGAGGGGTCTTATTAGAGGGTAGGAAGACAAGGTAACAGGACGTAGAAAGAGGAAACATATTTTAAAGCAAATGGAAAATCTTCAGAATCTCTGTATATTCTTAGAGGTCGTGGACAGTTACTTCTTAGTAGTGAATCAAATCCAGGACTGATTTGGCATCTGTTTTTGTTTTGTTTTGTTTTGTTTTTTCCCAGTATGGAAGAGTGATTTCAAATTGTACAACAAATAGGTAAATATAAAGACAGAGAAACTCTGATAGGACATGTCTCTCAAAAAAAAAGTAGTGTACTGATTATTGTAGCTACAGGAAATATAATTCCTAGGCACAAACTAAGTACCCAGAATCTGAAAAGGGATTTTGGGGTCACATTTGTTGGGGAGAAGCAGTCTGTATGTCAGATGCTGAACAGAATAGAAATCTGGGGTAATTTTGGTTAAGAGGATGTGATATTTGAAATTAGCAGAGTCTCCAAATGATCACCAATGTAAAAAAGCCACCTGTGGAATGGGAGAAAATATTTGCAAATCCTATATCTGATAAGGCGTTAATATCCAACATGTATAAGGAACTCATATAGCTCAATAGCAAAAACAAAACAAAATGAAACGAGTAATCTGATTTAACAAATGGGCAAAGGACCTGAATAGATATTTTTCCAAAGTAGCTACACAAATGTCAAACAGGTATATGAAAAAGTACTCAACATCAGTATTCATCAAGGAAATGCAAATCAAAATCACAATATCACCTCACACCTGTTAGAAAGGCTATTATCAAAAGATAAGAGAAAACAAGTACTGACAAGAACATGGAGAAAAGGTAACTCTTGTGCACTGTTGATGGGAATGCAAACTGGTGCAGCCACTCTGGAAAACAGTATGCAGGTTCCTCAAAAAATTAAAAGTAGAAATACCATATGATCTAGCAATCTCACTTTTGGGTATATATCCCAAGGAAATGAAATCACTATCTTGAAAAGATACGTATACTCCCATGTTCACTGCAACATTATTTACAATAGCCTAGACATGGAAACAATTTAAGTGTCTATTGATGAATTAATGGCTAGAGAAATGTAATACACACACACACACAGAGGAATATTATTCAGCCTAAACAAAGAAAATCCTGCCATTTACAACCATATGGATGAATCTTGAGAGTGTTAAGCTAAATGAAATAAGTCAGGCAGAAAAAGACAAGTACTGTATGATCTCATTTATATGTAGAATCTAAAAAATGGAACTCAGAGAAACAGAGAGTAGTTTGATGGTTGCCATGGGCAGAAGGTGGTGGGGGAAATAGGTGAAGGTTGTCAAAGAATACAAACTTGCTGTTACAAGATCGGTACATTCTGGGGATATAAGGTGCAGCATGGTGGCTGTAGTTAGCATACTGTATCTTGGACTTGTAAGTTGCTAAGAGAGTATATCTTAAAAATTTTTACTCCTTGGGGCACCTGGGTGGCTCAGTCGTTGAGCATCTGCCTTCGGCTTTGGGTCATGATCCCGGGGTCCTGGGATCGAGCCCCACATCGGGCTCCCTGCTCCGCGGGGAGCCTGCTTCTCCCTCTCCCACTCCCCCTGTTTGTGTTCCTGTTCTCGCTGTCTCTCTCTCTGTCAAATAAATAAATAAAATATTTAAAAAAAAATTTTTTACTGCAAAAAGATGGTAAATATGTGAGTGATAGATGTGTTAAATAACCTTATTCTTATGATCATTTTGCACATGTATAACAAATCGTGTTTATACCTTAAAACTACATATATTATATGTCAATTATATCACAGTAAAAAAAAAGAAGAAATTGGCACAATCTCTGGAAAATGCAGAAGGTGGGTTGTCTGAATTTATTGTAGAGAGTAACGTGTATTTTTGGTATTTTGTAGGTGTTCACTCTTTGTTTAGTTATCTATATTATTATTTTTTTTTATTTTTTATTTTTTTAAAGATTTTATTTATTCATTTGACAGAGAGAGACACAGCGAGAGAGGGAACACAAGCAGGGGGAGTGGGAGAGAGAGAAGCAGGCTTCCCGCGGAGCAGGGAGCCTGATGCGGGGCTCGATCCCAGGACCCTGGGATCATGACCTGAGCCGAAGGCAGACGCTTAACGACTGAGCCACCCAGGCGCCCCTAGTTATCTATATTATTAAAGGTTCTTTGTGTCGCATGCAGACATATTCTGGCTACTAAAATAGGAAACAAGACAAATAAAAGATTTATTGAAACACGGGTGTTTCTTTCAGAGTCAGAGTGCTTAGGAAAGGCCAGACGCAGGACAGCTGTTGAGAACCCAGTAGTAGAAGTACAGACATCCTTTATTCTAGAGCACTGCCATAATTATCATCATGCTCCATGATTTCAGTCTGGTCTTACTGGCCACACAAATAATTCTGGGAGAATCTTTCTGGCTCAGCTGGGTCAGGTTATACAGGGGTTCTATCTTCTATGACCAAGCTGGCAAGTGCGGTAGAACGGCTACCAGGCCCCGCCTCTGTGTAATGGGTGGTGGAGCAAATTAAGAGCTCCGTGAGACTTTTCCAGGACTCTCCCATCCCCGGCACTCTGCTATTCTGTAAGAATAATGACGACTCTCTGGAACAAGTAATAAGCTTGTTTATTTGAAAAATGGTTGGTTTTTAGTTTACCTAGCGAGGAGAGTGGGCTCAGATGTATTTGAAAGACTTTCCAAAAAGAACATATGAAGCTTTGAACTCTGAAACTTCATATATTTTTATGGGTTAAGAGTTTGTTCTTTGGAGTCAGGTTCAAATTCCCTTTCTGTCATTTCCTAATTCTGTGACTTTGGATGTGTTACTTTATCTGGGCTTTAGCTTCCTTATTTTGAACCATTCTTTGGTTTTTCTGGCTAATAATAACTTTTGTATATTTTATTTTTTTTTTTGGCATAATTAAAAACTTTAAATATGCTCAAGAAAGTTACTACTGCTACCAATAAAAATCTTCTCAGTTCCCTAGGATATGTGACCCCTAAGGAGACACATTTATTCTGATTTCTAGAGGTAAGAATGCAGTCAGGATGTTCAAAATAAGTTGTGTTTGGCTGAGCCAGGTCCTGAATCCTGAGAACTTGCTTGGAGCTGCTTTTGGGGCCTCTGTTCTGGAGGACTCATGAAGCAGAACTGGAAAAGCAGGATTGGCTGCCCTTAGGTTATTCTGGAGCCTTGTGGGTGTGTCCTTAGAAACACAAGCCAGATAGAGGGAAACAATTACCAACTAGAGAGGGTTTAAGAAAAATACAGAGTTTTTAATCTTTTCTCTAACATTTTTATGCCTTTGCACTTTAAAATGCTAGATGATTTATAATGAAATCAACTATAATACATATTTGATGAAATAAGCAACAACAATAAAAATGAAAATGCAAGGTATATGTGGCAAGAATCAGTGACAAGGATGAGGGGAGGATGCGCACAGGTTAAACTCAGGGATAAAATGAGTAATCAGTTTTACTTTGAGTTTCTGGATAGGCAGGAAAAAAAAATAAAAGAATAGACCATGCTACATAAATCTTACAATGAGAAAAGAAGAAGCAGTTTTTAGGGAAGGCAAATTTTTTCTTTCTCTAAATTCAGCAAGAAACTTTTCCCATAAGACATCCTGGAGTGGATATTAAGTAATGTCACGCCCAACTGCAGTTTTGCTCATCAGCAGCATGAGGATTTCCGGTTAAATGTATTTATTAGCCCCACCCCACCCCAAAATGTATTTATTCTCAGGTTCTTCTCTTGGAATTTCTGACTCAGCAACTCTAAACATGTGATCTAGTGGGTCCACAGTACATTTTTTCTTTATTCAAAACACGTAATTAGAAATTAAGAATTCGTGAAGTGCTTTCCCAATTTTTACTTGACAATAGACTGGTGAGGTTCATCAGATTTTTTTTTAACACAAGAAAAGAAATGTATACCTTAAGACATCTAGTGACTTAAGAGACTAGGGGACTTGAATCCCTGGGATTTATTTCAAGTGGTGCTGGACAATAGGAAATAAGACTTTAAGTCTATTAACATGAGGAAATTGTACCAATGTGATTGAGCAGAGGTTGGGAGGGTCTCAGATTGATTAAGTGTCCAACTATTGGATGAGTTGCTTTTGAGACCTTGCCCCTCTCTGTTAATCATCTGAGAATGTGTGCGCAAGTTCACCTTCTTTGTAAAGCCCTTTTAGTACCCACCCCCTCCTCCAGGCATGTCCCTTACCTCCTTTCTCCAAGGCATGTCCAAGGCACTTTTATACATAACTCTATCATTTCCCTCCACAGTCCTGGGGGACACAGTGCTAAGTGATAGCCCAGACTATCACTATCGACTGCTCAATGGCTGGACATCACTATTTATCTTGAGAGTACTGGCAGAATCTGACACATAGTAGGTACAGATCAAAGAAGCACTACGTCTGCCTTCAGCTCAGGTCATGATCCCAGGAGAGCCCCGCATGAGGCTCCCTGCTCTGCGGGAAGCCTGCTTCTCCCTCTCCCACTCCCCCTGCTTGTGTTCCCTTTCTCGCTGTGTCTCTCTCTGTCAAAAAATAAATAAAATCTTTTTTAAAAAATAAATAAGCACTAAAGGGATATGTAAGAAAGGGGCATGTGTTATAGGAGAAAGGTGGGATATCTAGATATCTATCTGTTTATATGTCTGTCTTAATTTAGGAAATACCTAGAACTTCGGCCACATTTTCTATACTGGAGAAATAGACATTGCTGTGGTCATTTAATTCTAAAGTGCTCACTTGCTTTTGATTTGCTGCGGCAATTATCATACATGTGAAACTTTTAAAGCTACTTATTAAATGCACAGTCACTAGGGTTTAAAGAGATACTTCTGATCAAACCATTCAAAATTTAATCTTTGCCTTAGAGGCTTCCTTCTCTCTAGACCAATTTTTTTATATCCCTAAATTGAGCCATTCCTCACTGACCATTAGAACATCTACAATTGGTTCATGAATTCACTCAAAGTTTTTTTATATGGAGTAAAAAAAAATTCTGGCATTAAGATCTGGAACAATTAAGTTCCTGAGATTTTTAACATTAATAAGGAGTAGAGTGAAACTCAAGGAGGCCAAGTGACCTTCACAGGATCACACAACCAATAGCAGACAAGTTAGAATTTGAACTTCTTTCCTCTCTATGTCTTTCGCTCTTTCTACTCCTTCGTGGCACCTTGTCTGTTGGACATGTCTGTCTCATTGACAGACATGAACTGTTAGTATAGCACTCTAAAGATTCAGGGTGTGGGTACCAATGGGTGGAGATGTGTACCAGCAGATGTGTACCAGCAGCCTGAATGAACCAGCTAAGGGTTGGGACACTTGCAACAAGAGGTAAGTTGTTCTCTGAGAAGATGGAAATGGAAAATGCAAACCTAAGTGAATGTTCTTAGAAGCTTAGTTGGATTTGGGGTGAGAGTCAGATGTGTCTGGGTTGGGCATTTCTTGATTCCAAAGCCCAAAACTGATTTCTGTCTTTAGAAGCTTATGGAAAAGAGTGGGCTATGTTCCTGGGTAATATGATAGTAACCTGCTGAGCTTACATTAATAACACCCGGGTTATAAAATGAAGGCAGTAGGGAAAAGGAGCATTCCCAGATCAGATATGAAATAGAAGTTAGGAAAGACCATGCTTCTTGGAGATGCATGTAAGGTAACTCAGCTAACCAAAGGGGTAGTGTTTTGTTTCTATGGGCACCTGGAAGGCATGTGTAAGATCACATAGCTTGCTCACTCTTTTCAACTGCCTCCTTCTACACTGTTCTTTGTTCTCCACTAGCACTACTGCTTAGTGATAGAATGCACACTCTGGAATCAGGCTGCCCAAGTTCAAATCCTTCCCTCTTCTCTTACTAACTCGCCAACGTTAGTGACTTGGTCACATTCCTTACTTACAAAATTAAAGAAGAATACCCATTTTTCATAGTGATGTTAGAATGAAATTAGGTACTACATATACAGCACTTAGCTTAATGCTTAAAACAGAGTATGTACTCAGTTCATGCTAGCTACTGATATAATAATTACATTCCCAGCTATATCATTTCTGTTCTTATATTTCAATATCCGTTCTCAGGAGAGAATAGAATAAGGAAATAGTGGGTGTTTCTGAGTACTCAAACCATATTGTTTGTAGTTACCCCTTATTTGTGGTTTTGCTTTCCACAGTTCCAGTTACCCACAGTCAGCTGAGGTCTGGAAACAGATGATCCTCTTTCTGACATAATGTCAGAACATCAGTAGTAGCCTAATGCTGTATCACAGTGCCTGTGTAGTTCACGTCACTTCATCTCATCATGGAGACATTTTATTGTCTCACATCATCATAAGAAGAGGAAAAGTAAGGACAGTATAGTAAGATATTCTGAGAAAGAGACCATATTTGCATAACTTTTATTAGATTATTAAAATTCTCCTATTTTATTATTAGTTACTGTTGTTCATTTCTAACTGTGCCTAATTTGTAAATTAAACTTTATTATAGGTATGTATGTATAAGAAAAAGCAACGTATATATGGGATTCGTACTATCCACAGTGTCAGGCATCCACTGGCATCTTGGAACGTATCCCTCACAGGTAAGGGGGGGACTACTATAAATCCAACTCCGTGGGATTAAAGAGCTTGTTAGTCTTTTCTCCTGGAATTAGATTCAGCAAATCTCACTCTTCTCATGAGTAACTAATTGCACAATTGCATGGGCTCTTCTACTTTAGTGCACACAATCCCCTCATGTCATAGGTGCCAAGCGCACAAAGCAAGTGAGCAGTGTTGTGGCAGGACCAGGTCCCCTAACTCCCAGTGCTTACGTGTTTCAACCCACAGTTTGCCTCCTCTCTTAAGATAATCTGATTAGGTCGGTGACTTTATGATGATAAAGAAAAAATACATGTATTTAAAATTAATTTTAAGAAACTACAGTAAAAATGAAAAAATACACCTTTTCTGCTTATAGGTAGGCACAGGGGTGCCCAAATTAATTAAATAAAATAATGCAGACCCCCCTTTTTTGTTCAATATGCTATTATTTTACTTGTAAATTATAAGTTAAAATCACCTGGGGAAGTCACTTTGCTGAATGTTCTTCTTCTTCATCATCAAATTCCATAAATTCTCTTGAAAAGAGAAAAAATGAATTATGCCTGAGATTGAACAAGAATGTTAGAATGATCACTAGGATGTCTTATAATGTTTGAGCCACAATTTTATTCTGCAGATTTTCCTATGTCATAAGTTAATAAGATGCAAGACTTCCATAACAGTTTGTAGTTGCAAGCTATTTATGCACAATTATCTCTTTGAATCTGCCAACAAATCTATTCATTAACTGTCTATTCATACATAAACTGCATAAGACAGATATTTTGGTATATTTGTTTAGTAATATATCCCCAGCATCTGGCATATAGTATAAATTAATAAATGTTTGAATTAAATAAATAATAAATAAATGGATAAATGAATGAATTTTTATTTCTTTTTACATATGAAGAAACTTCTAAAGCTCAAAGAGATTAAACAACCTGTCTAAATCACATAGCTGGTAAACTGCAAAGCAAAGTCTAAAACTGAGATGTCTAGAATCAGGAATTAATCCTAGAAGCACTATACTGTTGAAGGATGGGGTACACAGTAGCTGCTGGAAAGGTAAAATGATTAAAATGTGGCCTGTGAGAAGTTCATAGTCTAGTGGAGAAAATAGACACAATCAGATACAAGTAATTTAAAACAATGAACAAGTAATTTAAAACAATGAGGGGAGAAAAAAAATTGATTGAAGGTTCCTACAAAGCATTAGGAAATCCGGAGTATGAATACCTGCAGTTTGTAATCATAGGGGTCTTCACAGAACTTGTCTTTGAATTGGACTTTAGAAATGATTAAACTTGCTAGGCGGACAAGTCTACCTAGCAAGGCCTTGCTGGCAGAGAGAAGAGCCATGTACAAAGATGTTGGGGGTTTATACAAACATGACCAGTTCTGAAACAAATCATTTGGTATTGGGGGCATCAGGTGTTTGACTTCAGGAGTGAGATACGTGATTAATAGATACACAGGCTTCAGGAAAGAACATTTAACTTCAGCCAAGTGCATTTGTTCTGATTTTGTAGGCTATGGAAATTTACAAAAGGGTTTCAAGCATGGCAGTAATAGAACCCAACTTGTGTTTTTGTTATATAACTTTGATAGTAAGTAGAGGATGGTTTGGAGGGAGGACAGACAGAAACAGTGGAACTAATCATAAATCTAATAAAAAGAGCTCAGGAAGGAGGTGACGAAAAAACTCTACTAGGCCAGCTAGTCAGTGAAGTTGAAGAAAAGCAATGATACAGGAAAAAATTAGAGGTAGAATATTCAGCAATTTGAGGAAGGTGTTGACAAGCAGGAAAGATCCAAGAAGACCCTGAGGTTTCTGGATTGTGGGTGGGTGGGGATGTGATTCCTGAAATAAGGAACATGGGAGGAGGAACAGGTTTGTGGGGTGATGGGTTTGGGTTTAGACCAGTTAAATTTCAGGTATTGGTGGAAAACCTAGGTGTAATTTTCTAGCAAACAGTTAATCATTTCAGTCTGAAGCTCAGTAAAAAGAACACAATAGACATCTGATTTTGGAAGTCATTGGGTCATGAGTCAAATAAAAAGAATGAGAAAGAATGGTTAGAGGTAGGGAGAGAACAAGGAAAATGTCGTGTCATGGAAATTCAGGTGAGGGGAAATTCACAAGGATTGGAGCCTTCTTGAGGGGTCAGAGGATTTAAGAATATGTATATTTTTTCAGAACAATGGTGACCAGAATCCAGTTTACACAGCTCTAAAGTAATCCAGAGTGGAGGAGGTGAGCTCTTCTATTCAATGTCCTGAAAGCACATATGTAGCATTTATTATGTGCCTGACAGTACTTAGGTATCAGATATATTGGAGTAAATAAAGGAAATTCTCATCTTCATGAAATTCCCTCATTCCTGTCATTCTCTCTAATCAAATTTTGTCTTTTAAGGCTCAAATTGCATCTCATCCTTGCTATAAACACTCCCCTAAACATCCTGGTGTCAGTAGACAGCTCCATTCTCCAGAAATTACCTGTGATGTTTTACTGACATTTATCTTAGTTAGCATATTAGTCATCACGGCATTTGCTGTGTCATCTTACCATAAGGACTGCAAATCTTTGAGAAGGGATTTACATTCTAGATTTTTCCTTCACAATTTCTGCCCCAACTTTGTATATACTAAGTGCTTAGAAACACTTCTTGATGGTCTCCTCCCATTCCCTATCCCCATTATATTTATGGTCTTCCCTTGGACAGAGAAAGGACAGCTAGATTTTTCCCTTGAGCAAGGACTGCTGTGTCTTGCTACAAAGATCTCTCAGGATTTCTCAGTCAAATTGCAGTAATGGGTTTTAGATCTGATCTCTAAGATACCTTTCCTTAATTAATCAATTCAACTATTTGCTGAGTGTCTCATTCAATCTATAAGGTACTGTGCTAGAGCCATGAGCTAGATAGACCTGATCCCTACTTTCACATAGCTGCATGACTACAAATAAATAAAGATGGTGATATATGTTATAACGACACTATGATAAGATAAAGTAAGAGAGAAGAACTAGGGAATGAGAGAAGATAGTGTGAATAAGAGTGGTCATAGAACTGTTTTCTGAGGAGGTGACTTTTAGATGAGCTGTGAGACAAAGCACTAGCCACAAGAGAAGGAAAGAACATTTTAGGAAATGTAAGCAAGGGCAGAGAGCCTGAGATGGTTTTAAGTTCCAGAAACAGAAAGAACATTGTTTACTTAGAAAACAATGAGGAAAAAAGGAAATGGTTGAAGTCGAGGTGCCATTCCCGAATCCAGAGCTGACAGCAATTGTCTTGTATTTCAGATAATGAGCTTTCAGGGTTAACAGAGAAAAAAAAAGTGTTATTTTATGTCTGGGGAATTCTCAAAGGAAGGAATGAAAAGAAATATTATTGCTTCAACTCCTTGCATTGCTATCGTTGTGTTTTGTAACAATGTGAATTCAACTGGAGTGTAATGTGTACTTTGTACATAATGGGTATTACTCTTGCTTCCTTGTCAGTTTCCTCCTTGTTTACATTAACAATCACTGAAACTCAACAGTTGCAAAAGCAACACCAATAGGAAAAATAACCATACAAAAATAAACATCTGTGAGTTTCAATAATTTGTGCATGAAGATGGCATGCAGAATCCTGCCCATCACATGATGATATATTGATTTAAGCAAATCAGAGATTACAACATGGCCCCTGATTACTTCACTATAGAAGTGTTTCTTAATGTTATTGGTCATAGACCCCCCTGGAGAATCTAAAAAAAAGTCAGAAGCATTTCCCTAAAAAAAAAAAAAAAAATGCTAAGATGCACATTTACACAAAATATGAATAAAAATTTAAAGGATATGTGGACCTTTAAGGGGAAGCCATGTAGTGCAGAGCATCTAATCAAGGGCTTTCAAAATTGTTGGGATATCAGAATCACCAGCAAGCTTGTTAAAAAGCATACCCTTAGCTTTGTCCTAGGAAGACACAAGATGAGATGAAGGAAACTTCATTTTGTACAAATTCTCCAGGGTTTCTAGACCACACTTTGTCAAACTGGGCTTTGGGGTCTATGAAGGAGAGAATTAGAGACAGAGGCTCAGTGAAGTGGAGATTGAAAGCACCTGGAAATTCAGAACAAATTGGATCTTGGAGAGCTGAAAGTAGGGAGCTTACGGTGGGTTGAATGAAAACAGCGTGAAGTAGAAGTGAAAATCAGAGCTGTGTAGATTGGAGTAAGATGTGTTAGGTGTTGGGCACAGGGGGGCTTGGAAGGAGGTAGAGAACCCTGGGAAGATTCTGGGCTGTATGCTCTGCCACCATGGCAATCCCTCATGATCAACACTCATATGAGAGGTTCTCTAGATTGTCTCTGAAGAGATATCAGCTACTCTCTCTGCTAACCCTCTTGAGTTTCTCAAACTAGAAAATAAGGGCAGGACTCATCACACCTCTCCCTAGTGAACACATCACTACTCACCACCTTCACCAAAGAATTACAGTGCCTGCACTGGGTGGGTCCTTTATTCTTTTAACTTTACAGATGAGAAAACTGAGGCACTCAGAGAAGGAGGGCCTTGCTCAGGGTCACCCAGTCAAGTAGCACACGTGGGGAGACCAGAACCTGGCCTTCTGTTCCCTGGTCCAGTGCTCTTCCTCCTTCCTACTTGATCCTGAGATAAAAAATTATGGAACCACTTGTTGGGAATGTGCACACTCCAAAAGAATTTAGGGAAATTCACTCAGATGCAAATATATCTTAAGGTAGGGCAATACTTTTCAACTCAAATAATATATTGTCATGCACAGTTTTGTTTCTTATTCATTTTAATACAATGTGGTCATTACTGACAGCGAACCAGACGAAAGCAAGGTTTGTCTCAGGGCTTACGTGCTCCTAGAAATGGAGCGGAGGATGAACTCCAATGCATTCTCAATGATCTCTGTGCCCAAGAGGTTTAGGAATTTTGGGAATTCTTGCTCTGCGTTTTTGTCTGAGTCATCTGGCTTGTCATCTGGTTTGTCATCTGAAAAACAGAACAGAATCTCAGGTGATTCTCAGCAATAAGAAAAAGAAGACTCTTTTCTTTGAAAGGAGTCCCTAGACCACTTTGTATCCCCTCTTGTTAATTATACAGCCTGGTACAGTTATATTTATTGAACATTTAATGCCTGCCCTGACAAAGTCTTCACATGCATCATCTCGCTTATTCCTAAAAACAGCATATATCAATACTTACTTAGACATGGGTTTCCTTTCTGATTGAGAAAATTGAAGCTCATGGAAGTTAAGTAACTTGTCCAGAGTTAAAAATGCCAGTGCCAGGATTGAAATATAGAATGCCCCCCACCTTTTAAAAAAGATTTATTTATTTATCTTAGAGAGAGAGTGCGAGAGTGAGTGGAGGGAAGGGCAGAAGGAGAGAGTCTTTAGCAGACTCCCCACTGAGCGAGGAGCCAGACACGGGACTCAATTCCATGAGCCTGAGATCATGACTTGAGATGAAATCAAGAGTCAGCCACTTAATGGACTGAGCCACCCCAGCACCCCCAGAATGCCCATTTTAATGTATTTTTCTCCATGCAATCCCTGACCTGTTGTAATGATAATAATGATGACATAATAATGGGTAGCATTTGTTACACATAGACCTATGACAGACGATCTGCATGCATGGTCACATCATTTTATTCTCACAGCAGCAGTATGAAGTAGGCAAAACTATTATCTCAAGCTAAAGGTCAAGAAGTTGAAGTTGAGAGAAGTTTAGGAGCTAGTGCAAAGCACAGAGTTAGTGAGTGCCCAAAATAGAGTTCAATCCCATGTCGGACTGGTATTAAAATCTGGATCCAAAAGCACTCAGTGCTGAACTGCATAGGCTTGTTCCCCACCCTCCCCACAATGGAAATACCTCTGTTTCTTTATATTCTCTAATTTTTCTACAGCAAACATAGATTACTTATAAAATACAAGATATCAACAACAACAAAAATGAGCTGTATGGCCTTTGACAGAAAAGTTATGATCTAACCACAAGTATGTTATAAGATTGAAAGTAGTATAATAAGAATGATGGCAAGGAGAAATTCTATCACTTGTACATCATTTGATAGTTCTGTAAATAATGACTTTACAAATGCCGTGTGATTTTACACTTGACCATTCTTATAGGGTATGCAGTTCTTAGCTCACTGGACTAAGAAACTGAAAAGATTAAGTGACTTGCAGGGGTCTCACAAATAGTAAGAGAGGATGGAGTTCTCATACAGGAATTCAGTAAAGTGGCAGGATAAAAAATCAGTGCACAGAAATCAGTGGCATTCCTATACACCAACAACAAGACAGAAGAAAGAGAAAAGGAGTTGATCCCATTTACAATTGCACCCAAAACCATAAGATACCTAGGAATAAATCTAACCAAAGAGGCAAAGGATCTGTACTCAGAAAACTATAAAATACTCATGAAAGAAATTGAGGAAGACACAAAGAAATGGAAAAACGTTCCATGCTCATGGATTGGAAGAACAAATATTGTGAAGATGTCAATGCTACCTAGAGCAATCTACACATTCAATGCAATCCCCATCAAAATACCATCCATTTTTTTCAAAGAAATGGAACAAATAATCCTAAAATTCATATGGAACCAGAAAAGACCCCGAATAGCCAGAGGAATATTGAAAAAGAAAAGCAAAGCTGGTGGCATCACAATTCCGGACTTCCAGCTCTATTGCAAAGCTGTCATCATCAAGACAGTATGGTACTGGCACAAAAACAGACACATAGATCAATGGAACAGAATAGAGAGTCCAGAAATGGACCCTCAATATGGTCAACTAATCTTTGACAAAGCAGGAATGTCCAATGGAGAAAAGACAGTCTCTTCAACAAATGGTGTTGGGAAAATTGGACAGCCACATGCAGAAGAATGAAACTGGCCCATTTCCTTACACCACACACAAAAATAGACTCAAAATGGTTGAAAGACCTAAATGTGAGACAGGAGTCCAAAATCCTAAAGGAGAACACAGGCAGCAACCTCTTCGACCTCAGCCACAGCAACTTCTTCCTAGAAACATCGCCAAAGGCAAGGGAAGCAAGGGCAAAAATGAACTATTGGGACTTCATCAAGATAAAAAGCTTTTGCACAGCAAAGAAAACAGTCAACAAAACCAAAAGACAACCGACAGAATGGGAGAAGATATTTGCAAATGACATATCAGATAAAGGGCTAGTATCCAAAATCTATAAAGAACTTATCAAACTCAACACCCAAAGAACAAAGAATCCAGTCAAGAAATGGGCAGAAGACATGAACAGACATTTTTCCAAAGAAGACATCCAAATGGCCAACAGACACGTGAAAAAGTGCTCAACATCGCTCAGCATCAGGGAAATCCAAATCAAAACCTCAATGAGATACTACCTCACACCAGTCAGAATGGCTACAATTAACAAGTCAGGAAATGACAGATGGTGGGGATGTGGAGAAAGGGGAACCCTCCTACACTGTTGGTGGGAATGCAAGCTGGTGCAGTCACTCTGGAAAAAAGTATGGACATTCCTCAAGAAGTTGAAAATAGAGCTACCATACGATCCAGCAATTGCACTACTGGGTATTTACCCCAAAGATACAAATGTAGGGATCCAAAGGGCTACGTGCACCCCGATGTTTATAGCAGCAAAGTCCACAATAGCCAAACTGTGGAAAGTGCCAAGATGTCCATCGACAGATGAATGGATAAAGAAGATGTGGTATATATATACAATGGAATATTATGCAGCCATCAAAAGGAATGAAATCTTGCCATTTGCAACGACGTGGATGGAACTGGAGGATATTATGCTGAGCGAAATAAGTCAAACAGAGAAAGACATGTATCATATGACCTCACTGATATGAGGAATTCTTAATCTCAGGAAACAAACTGAGGGTTGCTGGAGTTGGGGGTGGGATGGGAGGGATGGGGTGACTGGGTGATAGACACTGGGGAGGGTATGTGCTCTGGTAAGCGCTGTGAATTGTGCAAGACTGTTGAATCTCAGATCTGTACCTCTGAAACAAATAATGCAATATATGTTAAGGAAAAAAAAAAAGAAGATTGCAGGAGGGGAAGAATGAAGGGGGGAAATCGGAGGGGGAGACGAACCATGAGAGACGATGGACTCTGAAAAACAAACTGAGGGTTCTAGAGGGGAGGGGGGTGGGAGGATGGGTTAGCCTGGTGGTGGGTATTAAAGAGGGCACGTTCTGCACGGAGCACTGGGTGTTATGCACAAACAATGAATCATGGAACACTACATCTAAAACTAATGATGTAATGTATGGTGATTAACATAACAATAAAAAATTTAAAAAAAAGAGAGGATGGAGTTCTAAATTCAGGCTTCTTACTCTTAACTCTTAGTCAAGTGCCTTTTGGAATGAGGACCAAGGATCCAGAGAGTGAGGCTGGGGACATGCAAGGTCCCTTGGGGGGTTTTGGCTTTGCTTTGTAGTCTGTTCAAGAGATTAAAAGTAAGGGAAGAGTGTCAGCAGCTTCAAGTGGCCTCCCCCCTGGACTCTGGTGCCTGGATGAAGTGGGACCCTTATCTTTCAGTTTTATTGTAACCTCACAAGTAGTGTTGCCAGATTTGGTAAATAAAAATATAGGATACCCAAATAAGGTTAAATGTCAGATAAACAACAAATACTTTTTTGTGTGTAAGAATGACCATGCAATATTTAGGTCATACTTAAACTAAAAAATTACTCATTGTTTATCTGAAATTCAAATTTAACTGGGTATCCTGTATTTCATTTGCCAACCCCACCACAAGTTTTGACTCAAAAAGTCCCAACATCTAGACCTTGTTCCCCATGACTCTGAATGAAGGAGATGTAACTAGCTTTTTGTGTGGAGGCTATCAAAAATTATGTTAGAAGCCTCGTATCTATATTATGTCCTAAAATGGAAACTCTTAGTCAAAAAATATGGCTTTCAAATCTGCAAGCATTTGTTGTTTACCAAACAACAACAAAAGATTTGTTCCTTTAGCTGTTGGTGTTTTCATTCAGCAAGTATTTTTTGAGCCTACCATGATGTGCATAGCATATGCTAAGAGTTAAGGTATGAATGAACATGTATAGACATGATCCTTACATGGAGTGCAGGGCCACCACAGTGACCAGAATTGCTGTGTTTTCATCACGGGAAGAAGGAAAGAGAATGGAAATTTGTGATGTGCCTGTTGAGCAGGTACTGGGATATTGTTTTCATGACATGTTTTAATCTTTATTTAGTTCAGTGAAGATATCACGGTTTTATAGAAAACAGGTGCTCAGAGAAATTAAATGACTCACCTAACATCACACCTCTAGAATCTGGCTGAGCCAAGGTTTGAGCCTAAATTGTTTTAACTCCACAGAGCACATTATCTACATGATATAGTACTATCTTCAAGTAGTTTTCCCCTGAAGACATTTACCAGGTACAAAACAGCAATTTCTTGCATGAAAAGTAAGTTCCTTTTTCCTATGTTGCTATATGCATACTTGCATAACAAGTTAATTTTACTGACCTTTTATTTTAATATGACACTAAATGCTAGCTTTTCATTATACAAAGAGCTCTGGTTTGGAATATGTGTGAAGATTGGATATTTGGCTCCAGCCCTTGGACCATAGCTATATTAAGAGGTTTTAGAGTATGGTGGACCATATGTTTTGGAGTCCTATATACCTGAGTTTGATTCCCGTCTTCAGCAAAAAAATCCACCATGTAACCTTGCACACAATACTTAACCATTCTTTTTCTCAGTTTCTTCATTGTGTTATTGTCAGTATTGAAAGATATTTTATATATCTTTCACATATATCATATATGTGTATATATATATGCATATATATGTATATACCCGTATCTATATACATATATACCACTTATCACAGGGTCCAAGGTAAACCCACAATAAATGCTTGCTGCATTTGCTGCATTACTATGGATATATAACCATAATAATGGGTGCATATATATATATATATAATAAAATATATTAATAGTAATAGTAACAAAATGATTCATAGTAGCTTCTTTCTCTTGTGCTTTAGGAGATTATGAAAATTGAAAAATGCGGTTAAAATATTAAGGCATTTGAAAATGTTGAAAAACAGAAAAATAAATAAAAATAATAAAAATTAAGAAGTCTGACATACTAGAAACAAATTAGCAAAGCTAATAGTTGAATATTTTTTCTTTTCAAATATAATATGGACTAGCCTTTATTTATATTAACTACTTGGTTGAGTTTTTCAGTAAATGTTACCATAAAGTTCAGGAAAAAAATACAGTACTGCTGATATTTGTATAGTGTTTATAGTTTACGAAGTGATTACAAAGGCATAGTCATTTGACCTGGTGAAGTTGATTGTTACCGCATTTTATAGATGAAGAAACAGTTCAAAGCAATGAACTGATTTAACCAGTTTCAGAGTTCGTGAGAGACAGAGCTGGGGACTGGTCCTTAGAATATAAATCTCATCTTTCGCTTTACTGTAGCGATGACTCCGGATGTTGACAGTCACAGTGGTGTCTGCGGCCATCTCTGTGGCGGTTCCATTAGGGTACCTGCCTCTATGTTCTGCTGGTGCACAGTGGCTGGCTAAGTGTTGAGTTCTGCCAGGTTACATTTAGAACATTTCAAAAGGCTCTGTTACTAAACTATTTGCACTGGCTGTGTTTTCTGACCTATCCTTCTGAATAAAGACAAGTCAAGAGCTCACCACCCTCTGCAGGCCAAAAATAAGTTAAGGGGAATCTTACAAGCTGCCTTGTGGTCCTCTATGTGCTTGGGACAGACACGAAAGAAGTAGGCGCTTAGTCATAATGGACAGAATCGAAGGACCGGGGGTTTCAGTCCCAGGTATGCCTCTTCTACCTGTGTCTTTGCCCAAGTGACTTTCCTTCTGCAAGCTTTGTTTGTTAACCTGCTGAGAGGGAAATGATAAAACTTTGAATGTTTACTTAAGGGGATTATTATGAGACTCAAATGAGATAATACGTGATAACAATAACAGTTACTATTTACTGGGTGCTTATTAAGGACCGGACTTTTGTCTCTTGTTCAATTTTATTCAGTTTTCATGATAACTTTATGAGAAAGTTAACTACTGATATTCCCTTTAACATGTGAGGCCCAGAGAGGTGAAATAACATGCCTGAAGTCACATTCCTGATCAGTGTAGAGCCAGGCCTAGGAGTCTTATTCCAGGGTATATATTCTTTTTTTTTTTTAATATATTTTTTAAAGATTTTATTTATTTATTTGACACACAGAGAGAGATAGTGAGAGAGAGAGAGAGAGAGATCACAAGCAGGGGGAGCAGCAGGCAGAGGGAGAGGGAGAAGCAAGCTCCCCGCAGAGCAAGGAGCCCCACGTGGGGCTCGATCCCAGGACTCTGGAATCATGATCTGAGCTGAAGGCAGCGGCTTAACCAACTGAGCCACCCATGTGCCCCTCCAGGTATATATTCTTTACCTTTGAACATTATTAGTTAGAATCATCAAAAAATAAATCTCCCCCCCCGTCAAGAAATTTATAATATAATAGTGTCACTGTATTACATGAATATATAAGAAAAAAGATCATCCCAAACTTCATACACTCACTGAGGATAGAGGCTGTAACTGAAGCACGTTAGAATGAAAATCCTACTTTCTTTTTGTTAGATCTGCCTCTAGTCCCCTAGTCCAATGCTCTTTCTGTACTGCCCAAAGCCCCCTTTCCCTCTTTCCCCTTTATGTTCTGGATCAGTGCTGCTGCCTTCCTGGACTCCTGGCTGACTACTGCATATTGCATGAGCTGCATTCAGAAGCACTCACCGGCCTGGCAAGTCAGGATTAAGACGAGTAGTCCCAGGACAATTGTCAGCCGCAGCACTGAGACAGCCATGCCTGTATTGGTACAGATCACCTGTGCAGATGCTCCCAGAGCTTGCTCCATTTATAAGGCATTTATAGGTGACATCATCTGTTATGGAATTTAGGTTGTTGCACAAGATATCTGCACAGCTTGTGCTTGGATTTCTATAATGAACCCTGCCCTATCTTTTAAACCAAAAGTTTTTCATATAGGGAAAGAAAAACCCTGTCAGTGTTTCTAATGTGTATTTTATAAAGAGCACTGGAGTAGCTCTTTACAGGTAGTTACAATGCCAGCATTGATTATTCGATGGCTCTCAGGCAGAATGACTATGCAGGGCCAAGGAACAGGCAACAAATCAGATTGGTGAGGTGTGCCTACTCTCCTCCCTGTGTACTCTGCTTGTTTTTCCATGCTCTGAACTAATTACTTGTCCCCACGTGGGCATGCCCATTCACACCCTCATGCCCTTAGCTCATGCTCTTTATTTGTCCCGGGATATCCTCCCCATCATCTCCCCTAAGAACATTCCTCCTATTCCTCAGGCTCAAGTTCAAATGCCCCCTTCCCTGTGAAACCTTCATGATGATGATTCCACCCCACTCCAGACAACTGCTCTATCGTCTGCCTTCTGGAACCCTGACATATTGTTTGAGAATGAAGTTCTTGATGAGCTCTCTTCTTCTTTAGCCCATGAATCTCTTAAGGGCAGAGTGTTTTATTCACTACTGAATCTTCAGGGACCTTCGTATGGCTCTTCTAATTGTTCTCAGCTTTGACTTCGCGTCCTTGCGAAGCTTGTTCTGGTTCTTCCTGGTAGAGGTAGATGCTCCGCTATGTGCCTGATAGGTGTGTGTCTAAATGTCACCACCAATATGCTGTAGGTTCCTTCAGGGCAAGACTGTCTTTTTCAGAGTTGAATACATGTTACTCAAGGCATATAGCAAACATTTAAAAAAGGAAAGAAAAATAAATTTTTGCACTCTGTAAAAAAGAATATTGGGGTTGAAATGCTGCTATGTATCTCAGGTATAAAATATATTTCCTCTTGAATACAGACACTCAAGGGGATAAAATTTAGTTCAAGTCTATATGATATTGGTTATCCTGATAACTGCTATAAATTTAGTTAATTGGGATGAGGCTTTAGTTCCTAAACTTACAGATTGACCAAAACATATACACTGTGAGTATCAGAGGGCCCTATTGTATTAATTGAGATATGGAAACAGGAGGCTTGTCTGGTGTCACAGAGCCAGGACATGGCTCTCTAACTCAGGTTAGTACTTCTCTGTAGACACCCGGCTGCACTTGAAAGCAATCAAGCAGCTCTGCTTGGACCCTTCCAGGTCTTCTCTCCCACTCCAACCTATTTTCTTCTTCTTCTTCCTCCTCCTCCTCTTCTTCCTCCTCCTCCTCTTCTTTCTTCTTCTTTCTTCTTCTTCTTCTTCTTCTTCTTCTTCTTCTTCTTCTTCTTCCCCTTCCCCTTCTTCCTCTTCCTCTTCCTCTTCCTCTTCCTCTTCCTCTTCCTCTTCTTCCTCTGCTTCTGCTTCTGCTTCTTCTTTAAGAGAGAGTTGGGGGGTGGGAGGCAGAGGGAAAGAGAGAATCTTAAGCAGTTTCCACACCCAGCGCAGAGCACAACATGGGGCTTGATCTCAGAACCCTGAGATCATGACCTGAGCTGAAATCAAGAGTCAGACGCTTAACCAACTCAGCTACCCAGGCACCCCACCCAGGTGCCCCACTCCAAACTATCTTATTAAGAAGATCCCGATCCTGTTACTCCTATACAAAGTGTTGTGAGCTAGAGATAGTGGTTCATAGTAGGAAGCTTTCAATGAGTTAGATTTATGCCATCAGGGTCACTGCTTAGGAGAGCACTGTGCTTGTCCAGTGGTCTTAGGGGGAAAATAACACTCAAGCTTCCTCTTTTAGCCATGCTGTGGTCCCTGATATGTGGCTGTATTTGCATGGGAAAGGCTAACAATACCTTCTGCTTTGTACAAGCTTTGAGCCCTCAGGGGGCTCTAATTCGCCATAAGAACACTGTACGGGCAAGCAAAGACTCTAATATTGCAACCTGGAAGAGAGGCCTGCTGTTCTCAAGGATACCAGCTAAATGGGGCATGCAGACAAGTTCCTGAATCAGCTTTCATTGGTCTGGTATCAAGGAAAAAACACCACACTGAGGGGGCAGGATAGCTGGATGCTATTCCTGTCGGTACCACTGACTCATTGTATGACCCTGATTAAATACTCTCTGGGCCTGATGCTCAGTTTTCTGTGTTTGCTGTATTTTTATCTCTTCTTTTCTGTTGGTTTATTCCTTTTAGTTTCAGATTTCAGTTAAAATGCCTCTTTTCTGAGGAAAACTGTGACTCTCTAATGTAACTCAGATCCCTCTATTGTAATCTTTTGTATACTCTGTGTTCTTCTTTCTTAGCATTTAAATATTATTTTTTGTTTCATTATTTAAGTGTCTCTTCCCAGAGATGTTAAAATCCAGGATGAAAGGACTCTGGTCTATGTTGTTCACTGAGACAGCTCTGGTTTCCAGAATAGTGTATGTAGAAGATACCCAAAAAATACATACCAAATAAATGAATAATTTATCATCTGTGAAACTGGGACATATTATAATTTTCTGCCTATTTGTCTGCAGTATTTAAGGATATGAGAGATAACAGATAAAATACCTGATAAGCTGTAAAGAATCTTTATTTATTTGTTTCCCCAGTTTTATTGAGATATACTTCACATACATCACTATATCAGTTCAAGGCATATAGCATGATGTTTTGATTTACATATATTGTGAAATGATTACTGCAATAGGTTTAGCTGACATCCATCTTCTCATGTAGATACAATATAAAGAAAGGAAAAAGGAAAAACATTTTATCCTTGTGATAACTCATAGGATTTATTAACAGCTTTCCTATGTATCATGTAATAGTGTTGGTTAGAGTCCTGTACTCTAGTACTTCGTATCTCATAAATGGGAGTTTGTACCTTTTGACCACCTTCCTCCAATTTCCTCTCTCCCCACCTTATGCCTCTGGTAACTACAAGTCTGATCTCATTTTCTGTGAGTTTGGTTTTTTATTGTTGTTTTTTAAATGCCACATGTAAGTGAGATCATACAATATTTATCTTCATCTGTCTGACTTATTTGACTTAGCATAATGCCTTCAAGGTCCAACCATGTTGTTACAAGTGGTAGGATTTCCTTGTGTTTTTTTATGGCTTAATAATATTCCACTGTGTGTGTGTGTGTGTGTGTGTGTGTGTAAGACGATCTCTTTATTCATTCATCCACTGATGGCCAGTTAGGTTGTTTCTATGTCTTGGCTATTGTAAATAAGGAGCCTATAATATGTGCCATATTAATAGCAGTTTAGAAGATGTGACTTATACTCCACCGGCATAAGCAAATGAATTTGCCTTTAGGTAGAGGAGAAACTGAAGTTATGAAAGATGGTTTCTCCAAGCTGGGAAGACAAAGATAAGGTCCTTCTCTTGGAATGCCATTCTAGTGTGGTAAGAAGATATGAGAATGAAAGGAATATGGAACTCTTTAATTCCTATGGACATTTCCATGCATAAATGACAGTTATCAGGGTTGTTAATACAGGAAAGAATTGCAATCTGGGTTGGAAATCTCACAGAAGGATTTTGATGTATGTGTTACTGGTTAAGCATGGGCTTTGGGATCAGACAGAAGTTTCAGATTTGCCACTTACAAGTTGTTTGACCTTGTCACCTTAGAAATATTTCCTAATCTCTTTATGCTTTGAATCCAATATCTACAAAATAGGAATAATGATATCTCTCAGGGTTGTTACAAGTATTTGATGAGAAAATATAGGCATACAGTTAGCACAGTGCCTTGAGCATGCTAAGTAAAAAATAAGTGGTAGACTAATCATTCTATTCTATTCCATTCCATTCTACCCTACCCTATCCTATTATTCTACCCCATCCTATCCTATTCTGTTCTGTCCTATGCTCTTCTCTCCTGTCTTATCCTATCCTGTTCTACCTTGGGTTGTCCCAGAGGATGGAGTGACAGTTAGCCATGTAAGCAGCATTAGGGCTAATAATAGTAATAGGCTAATGTGGATAACTCTGTCCAGGTATCATACTAGATGCAACATATCGGTGAAGCTGGTGGGAGGCTGCTGTTATTATTCTAATTTATATAAGGAATTCAAGCTTGGAGAAATTAAATAATTTGTCCAGGCTTACAAATCATGTGTGAGCCACAATAAGGAGTTGAACTCAAGGATGTGTGATTTCAAAGTTTGCACTCCTAACTATTATATTATGTTGCATTGGCATGTGCTCAGGGCTACTACTGGCAAAAAGCCTGGGTCAAACAAGGAAGCTTGCACTCACTAGCCTGCTTGCTTACAGATCCATCTGTGTCTGCTTTGTTTTTCCCATTAGTCTGTAGGTTTCCCACTGATTCCTGGATGAAGATCTGACCCACCTTATTCACCTCTATTGTAGCTCAGTTTGATGTATCAGAAGTGCAGGATATGGAGTGTCTTAATCCTTGGCAGAAAGTAAACTGGAGATAGGGCTATAGAATAAAACACAAGACGTCCAATTAAATTTGAATATCAGATAAACACTGAATAATTTTTTCATATAAGTACATCCCAAATATTTCACAGGACAAACTTATACTAAAAATATTTGTTGTTCAGCTGAAATTTAAATTTAACTGAGTGTCCTATACTTGTATCTGCCCAATCTTGGCAACCCTACAGGGGTAGGCACTCGTCAGTGTTTTCTTGCATTTAACCCCAGATCAGAGAGTGAATGACAAGGATGAGGAAGTCAAATAAATGATTAAAAGTTAGTACATGAGAAGTGAAAATCACATGTGGCAAGTGGAAGTCGGAAGTTATGGAGGGGCCTAGTTCCTCTTTAATATCACATCAGGGACATATATTTCCCCTGTGTTCCTCATAAGGAAATTATTAGCCTCTCTCTTATTTTTGGTTCACTCTAGCTAAAATTTTAGACCAGCTCTGGAAGGAATGCATGTGGCTTCAGGAAGGGCTCCCCAGGCCTTTGTGACCATATGCTGAGGAGTGACCATAGTCTTTGTCACCTTTCTACATGTAGCTTATGTCTTAGTCAATCCTTATGCCACTGATCAATTTATTAATTTCTTATTCAATGGACATTTATTGAGCTTGTGCTATTTGCCAGGTGTTCTGCTTGGCATGAGGGACAAGAAAATGTAAAACACTAGTCCCTGACCTCACCTTTGTTGAGGAGGCAAATATGTAACCAAATGATTATAATTTAAATATGAGACATGCTAAGGGAGCTATGAACAGATTCCTATGGGAGTGTATCATATAGTGGTTAACATTGTCTCAAGAGGCAATCATGGAGGTATCATTTGTTTGGGGCCTTGAAAAATGGGTCTGTGGGTGTTCACTATGCAAGCAAGTTGTGGAGAAGACACTTCACGTGGGAGACGTGACATCTACAAAAGCACAGAAGCATGGAAGAGTGTAACATGTTTCTAGGAATGAACCTTCAGACTCTTCAGTAGTATTAGAAGTGAACATTAAAATGAGCTAACTGAATCTTGAAGTTTGCTTTAATTAACAAACATGCCAAGAAGAAATAATAGAGAGAGAGGGAAGGAGGGAGAAGAGGAAACAGGATATTGGGAAGTGTAAGAAATCACAAATCACTAAGTATTAAAGTTCATAGTTAGTTTTTCCTCTGTTCTTATTTCCCTATTACAATCTCAGATAAGCACATGGCCATCCATCAATTTAAGAGTTAGAAATTCAAATTTCCTTTTTTTTTTTAAGATTTTATTTATTCATTTGATAGAGAGAGAGAGGGAAAGCACATATGGGGGAGAGGGTCAGAGGAAGAAGCAGACTCCCCACTGAGCAGGGAGCCCCATGAGTGGCTTGATCCCAGGACCCTGAGATCATGAGCTGAGCTGAAGGCCAACATTTAACTTGACTTAGCCACCCAGGCACCCCTAGAAATGCAAATTTTCTTTAACTCTTTTTTCATTATGGAGCCCATTTGTTCACAAAGTCCTATCAATTCTCCTATTAAATAGCCTTCACATTTATCAAATTCTCTTCATTTCCACCATAAGTGTCATAGTTTGGGACTTTGTCTTGACTGTTGAAATAACAACTTGTCTTCCTGATGTACACCTCTCCTATCACCTCAACATTGCTGTCATCTTTATGTTTCTAAACATGATTATGTTAATATCCTCTGTCATTTCTCTTCTCTAATAATTTCCATGGCTCCTTACTGCTTGTGGATAAAGCCCTTCATAAATTATTTTCAATCAATAGTTTTATTTTATCTTAGTCATAGTATAGAATGAGTCTTAGAGCGCAGGTCTGCAGTCAGATGGCCTGGATTTCATCTCTGACTTCATAAGGACTAGTATTTACCTGGCAAGTACTGAAATGCTCACACAGATTGTTTATATCCAGTCCACTAAGGAGGATCAGCCTCTGTACCTTCATTATTTTATTATATAATTATTTATTATATAATATCTTTCCAGTTCCTAATAGTGACTAGAGAACTTTAGTTTTCCATCATGAATATGAAGATAACAAGTGTCAGCTTCATAAAATTTTTATGAGCATAAATGAGATCATGCTGTAAAGAGCTTAGCACAATGTGTGTCTAATACATGTTACTCTTTGCATTATAACCTCCCACCACTCTTGAATACAGCTTCCCCTCTTGCCTTACCAGGCATACCTCCAGAGTATTAGTTATTCCATCACTCCATTAATTTTACTTGGAATATCCAACTCCCACCAACTCATCCTTCAGAAAAACATTGTGACCACATCCCTGGCCTAATCCATGGCAAAATTAATCATTTCTGCTGTGGGCTCATTTGCACACACCTCTATTACAGTAAGCATTATTTTGAGTCCTAAGCTATTGGTTTATTTTTGACACCTTCATTAAATTATAGGCTCCTCAAGCATGAGCCATACTTTATTTATCCTCAGATACTCTTTGCCTACAATCATGACTGGCAAGTAGATAGTGCTGAATAAATGCAGTGGATATTCAATGGATGCTCATTAGATATGTGAATGGACAACTGGGGCTAGTGGCAGAGGATCCTAGATTCCCACTGGAATGAGAGCCAAAACTCAGGCCAGGAGATGAGGTATAAATAGAAAGGTACTTAAGAGTCCAGTGGATTTTGGGGCACCTGAGTGGCTCAGTGGTTGAGCATCTGCCTTCGGCTCAGGTCATGATCCCAGGGTCCTGGGATCGAGCCCCACATTGGGCTCCCCGCTCCACAGGAAGCCTGCTTCTCCCTCTCCCACTCCCCCTGCTTGTGTTCCCTCTCTCGCTGTATCTCTCTCTGTCAAATAAATAAATAAATAAATCTTTAAAAAAAAAAAAAGAGTCCAGTGGATTTTGTTTTTCTAGCAGCTAGAGCTGTGGCTGAGGGTGGAGGCAACATTCCAGAATAGGTACTTACTTGGTCATGCCTCACTTTGGCACATGGGATAGAATGAAGGGAACTTTAAAAAAAATTAAGCATAAATTGATTACATGAAAATAGCAATTTTACCCTGAATTATGAAGAACCTAGCATTAAATTCACAGTATAAATATTCTTATGTCAGTCATATATAATTTAATTTATCCACACCAGATAAGAGTATAATAACACTTAAATCACAGGGTTTTTCGAGTATCAAATGAGGTAGTGAATACAGAATGATTTGAAAACTATAAATTGTCAAACTATAATTTGAAAACTATACATTGATGGAAAACTGATTGAGTCTGTTGAGTCAATAATAGAGATAAAATAGATCCATAAAAAATACTCATTTAATCCAAAAGTAGGTGAGGGGTGCCTGGGTGGTTCAGTCAGTTAAGCATCTGCCTTTGGCTCAAGTCATGATCCCGGCATGAGGTCAAGTCCTGCATCAGATTCCCTGCTCAGTGGGGAGTCAGCTTCTCCCTCCCCTTGCTCTTGCACTCTTGTGCACTCTCTTTCCCTCTCTTTCTCTCCCCCTCTCAAATAAATAAATAAAATCTTTTTTTAAAAAGTATGTGAAAAGGAGGGGAAAAGAAAGAATAGATGGAATTAAAAAAAACATCTAGCAACATTGTGGATTTTAATGCAATCATATCAATAATTACATTAAATGTAAACATTCTAAATACATCAATAATAAGGCAGAGATTGTCAGACTATACTATATACAGAAACTTACCTTAAATATAAAGACATAGGTAAGAGTAAGTGAATGCAAAAATATATATCATCAAACACTAATCAAAAGAAATTTGGGATTAAAAGAAACTAGAGATCAATCTACAGATTGATAGAACAAACATAGAAAATCAGGAAGGATACAGAGAACCTGAATACCACTACTAACCAGATTAACCTAAATTACATTATAAAATACTCTGCACCAAACAATGGAATACCCTTTTTTCTTTTGCAAAGGAAACATTGTTCAAGATAGACTTTGCTGGATCATTAAATAAGCCTTAATGCATTTAAGAAAATTGAAATAATACAAAATATATTTTTTACTGTAATGGAATCAAACTAGAAATCAAGTAATCAACTACATCAAAAGTTTCCAAATATTTGGAAATTAAATTTAAAAAGTCATATAATCCATGAGTCAAAGAGGATGTCCCAAGAGATACTGAAATATATTTTGAATTGGATAAAAATAAACATGAAAATTTGTGGGAGGCAGCTAATATAATGTTTAGCAGTAAATTTATAGCATTAAAGACTTGTACCAAAAGAGAAGGAAATCAATGAGCTCAGCATCCACCATAAGAAACTAAAAAAAGAGAGCAAGTTAAACTCAAAACAAATAAAATAAATAACCTAATAAAGATAAGAGCATAAATCCATTAAGTTGAGAATAGAGAAAAATTAATGAAGTAAGAATCTGACCCTTTGAAAAAATAATAAAGGTGATAAACAGCTGGGGCGCCTGGGTGGCTCTGTTGGTTAAGTGTCTGCCTTTGGCTCTGGTCATGATCCCAGGGTCCTGAGATGGAGTCCTGCATTGGGCTCCCTGCTGAGCAGGGAGTCTGCTTCTCCATCTCTCTGCCCCTCCCCCCTGCTTGGGTTTTCTCTCTCTCTCTCTCTCTCTCTCTCTCTCACTCTCTCTCAAATAAATAATTAAAAACTTTTTTTGAAAAAGTGATAAACATCTGAATGGACTTGTCAATGAGAGGGAGATGGAAAAAGAGAGGGAAAGAGAAAGAGAAAGGCAGAGATAAATTGAAGACAAAAACTACAAATATCAGGACCCAGTTATTTAAGAATAATAAGGAATAATATGAACAGCTCTATGTCCATAGATGTGACAACTTAGATGAAATGGACATTCCTTGACACAAACGAAAGAAAGTCATTCAGAAAGAAATAGGTAATTTGAACAGTTCTGTATCTATTAAAGAATGAAATCCATATTTGAAAACTTTTCAATAGAGGAAACTCTAGGATAAGATAGTTTCACTAATGAATTCTATCAAACATTCAGGGAACTAATAATAATAGATCTACAGAAAACTCGTTTAGAATATAGAAGAGGAGGGACCAGTTCCCAACTAAATGTTTTAAGGGCTTTATTGAGATATAATTCACATACCATACAATTCAACCATTTAAAATGTGCAGTTCAGTGTTTTTTAGTACATTCACAGAGTTGTCATAACCAATTTTATAGCTTTTTTCATTACTCCCCAAAGAACCCATCCCCATTATCAGCCACTCCTCACCTCTCCCTAATCCTCTTCTCCTCCAGCCCTAGGCAATCACTAATCTGCTTTTGATCTCTACAGATTTGCTTATTATGGACATTTCATGTAAATGTAATCATACAATATGTGGCCTTTTCTATCCAGCTTCTTTCACTTAGCATAATGTTTACAAGGTTAATTCATATGGTAGCATGCATCATACTTAATTCTTTTGTATTGCCAAATAATATTCCAATGTATGGACATACTGAATTTTGTTTAATAATTTATTAGTTAATAGGAATTTGGGTTGTTTCCACTAATTGGCTATTACAGATAATGCTGCTGTGAACATTCCCTTTATAAGTATTTGAATAAATATATGTTTTCATTTCTCTTAAGTATACATAGGAATGAAATTGCTGTGTCATATAACTCCAAGTTTAATCTCTTGAGAAACTGCCAGACTCTTCCAATACATCTACACCATTTTACATTCTCACTAGCAAGGTATGAGGGGTCCAGTTTCTCCATATCAGAACCAACCCTTTTTACTATGTCTTCTTAATTCTAATCATTCTAGTAGGTGTGAAGTGTTATCTAATTTTTTTCTTTTTTCTTTAAGATTTTATTTATGTATTTGACACAGAGAGAGAGAGAAAGAGAGAGAGAGAGAGAACACAAGCAGGGGAAGCAGCAGAGGGAGGGGGAGAAGCAGGCTCTCTGCTGATCAGGGAGCCCAATGTGGGGCTTGATCCCAGAACCCTGGGATCATGACCTGACCAAAGGCAGATGCTTAACTGACTGAGCCATCCAGGTGCCCCAAGTGTTATCTGATTTGGATTTGGATTTGGATTTCCCTAATAGCTAGTAATACTGAGCATCTTTCATTGTGCTTCTTGGCCATTTTATGAGACCAACATTACTCAGCTACCACAATCAGAAAAAGAAAGTATCATACAAGAAAAATTACAGATCAATATCCCTTGGAAACATAAACATAAAACCCCCAAAGAAAGTACTAGCAGATCGAGTAATGCTTATACCTGGACTGCAAAGCTTTTCAATATTTGAAAATCAATAAATGCAGTTTACTATATGGCTAGCCGAAGAAGAAAAACCATATAATCATATCAATAAGTACAGAAATAATTAATAAAATTCAATATTCATTATATACATATACCTCTCAGCAAAGTAGGAATAAAAAGGAAATTCTTCAACTTGAGAGTATCTAAAAACCACCCACAGCTAACATCATGTTTAATGTTGAAAGATAAACGTTTTTTCACTGAAATCAGGAACAAGACAAAGATATCCTTTCTCACTATTCCTTTTCAGTATTGTACTAGAGGTCCTTACCAGTGCAATATGGCAAGAAAAAGAAGTAAACAGCATACTGATTGGAAAGGGAGAAATAAAACTGTTTCTATTCACAGGAGACATGACTGTCTATGTAGAAAATCCCACATAAAATATTAAAATGCGAGTAGAACTGATAAGTACATTTAAGAAGGTTGCAGGACACAAGGTTAACTTGCAAATATCAATTGCATGTCTCACTACTTGCAAAGCACAAATGTAAATTAAAATATGTCATTTCCAATAGCACCAAAAAAAAAAAAAAAATACTCAGGTATAAATCTAACAAAATATTACATGGTATGTATGCTGATAGCTATACAATTTTGTTGACAGAAATAAAAAATGACCAAAATAAACCAACAGATTTTTTTCATTGACTGGAATACTAAATATTGCTAAGATGTCAATTCTTTCCAAAGTAATTTTATATAGAAATTGACAAAGTGATTTTAAAATATATATGGAAAGGCGAAGAACTAGAATAACTAAAATAATTTTGAGGGAAAAAAGAACAAAGTTTGAGGAGTCATTCTACCTGCTTTCAAGACTTCTATAAAGCTCATTAACTAAGACAGTATTGTATTGGAGAAATGATAGACATGTTGGTGAAACAGAATAGAGTCTAGAAATATATTCACACTTATATGATCAACTGATTTTGAACAAAGGTACAAAGGTCATTCAATGCAGAAACAGTAGTCTTCTCAATATATGGTACTGAAACATTTGGACATCCATACTAAAAAAATAAATAAACTTTCTATACCTTATACAATATAGAAAAATTAATTCAAAATACGTCAGAGAATTACATGTAAAAATGTAAACTCTAAAATTTCTAGAAAAAATATAGAGAAAAAGTTTTATATCCTTGGGTTAGATGAACATTTCTTAGATATAACACCAACAACATGATCCCACATACACAAAAAGACACTATTGATAAAAAGCAAAGACAAGCCAGACAGTAGGAGAAAACAAGCAAGGACAAAAATGAACTATTGGGACTTCATCAGTATTACTAGCTATTAGGGGAATCCAAATACAAATCAAAAAATCCTATTAAAGGATTTATAGCCAGAATACATAAATTTTTCTCAAAACTAAGTGATAGGAAAATGACTTGATTAAAAGGAAAGGGTAAAAGATCTGAACATATATTTCATCAAAGTAGGTATGTGGTTGACAAACACATAAAAAGATATATTTTGCACCATTTGTCATCAGAGAAATACAAATTAAAAACCACAATGAGGTATCACTACCCACTTATCTGAGTCACTAAAATTAAAAAAGAAAAAACCAAAACTGATCATAGTAACTGCTAGATAGTATACAGATAAGCTAGAACTCCATGGATTGCTGGAGGAAATGTAAAATGGGAAAACAGTTTGGCAGTTTTGTATAAAATTAAATATATCCTTAACCATATGACCCAGCAGTCTTCTAGGTATATAATCAAGTGAAATAAATGTTTATGTTCAGAGAAAAAACATACATGCCAGTTTATAGTGGCTTTACTGGTAATGGCCCCAAAATGGAAATAATTCCAATGTTCTTGAACTGGTGAATGGATAAACAAATGTGGTGCATCCACATAAATAAGTACTACTTATCAAGCTCATTACAAAGCTGTAATCATCAAGACAGTATGGTACTGGCACAAAAACAGACACATAGATCAATGGAACAGAATAGAGAACCCAGAAATGGACCCTCAACTCTATGGTCAACTAATCTTCGACAAAACAGGAAAGAATGTCCAATGGAAAAAAGACAGTCTCTTCAACAAATGGTGTCGGGAAAATTGGACAGCCACATGCAGAAGATTGAAATTGGACCATTTCCTTACGCCATACACTAAAATAGACTCAAAATGGTTGAAAGACCTAAATGTGAGACAGGAATCCATCAAAATCCTAGAGGAGAACATAAGCATCAACCTCTTCGACCTCGGCTGCAGCAACTTCTTGTGAGACATGTCTCCAAAGGCAAGGGAAGCAAGGACAAAAATGAACTATTGGGACTTCATCAAGATAAAAAGCTTTTGCACAGCAAAAGAAACAGTCAACAAAACCAAAAGACAACTGACAGAAAAGAAGATATTTACAAATGACATATCAGATAAAGGGCTAGTATCCAAAATCTATAAAGAACTCATCAAACTCAACACCAAAAGAACAAAGAATCCAATCAAGAAATGGGCAGAAGACATGAACAGACATTTCTCCAAAGAAGACATCCAAATGGCCAACAGACACATGAAAAAGTGTTCAATATCGCTCGGCATCAGGGAAATCCAAATCAAAACCTCAATGAGATACCACCTCACACCAGTCAGAATGGCTAAAATTAACAAGTCAGGAAATGACAGATGTTGGCGGGGATGCGGAGAAAGGGGAACCCTCCTACACTGTTGGTGGGAATGCAAGCTGGTGCAGCCACTCTGGAAAACAGTATGGAGGTTCCTCAAAAAGTTGAAAATAGAGCTACCATATGATCCAGCAATTGCACTACTGGGTATTTACCCCAAAGATACAAAAGTAGGGACCCGAAAGGCTACGTGCACCCCGATGTTTATAACAGCAATGTCCACAATAGCCAAACTGTGGAAAGAGCCAAGATGTCCATCAACAGATGAATGGATAAAGAAGAGGTGGTATATATATACAATGGAATATTATGCAGCCATCAAAAGGAATAAGATCTTGCCATTTGCAACGACGTGGATGGAACTGGAGGGTATTATGCTGAGCGAAATAAGTCAAACAGAGAAAGACATGTATCATATGACCTCACTGATATGAGGAATTCTTAATCTCAGGAAACAAACTGAGGGTTGCTGGAGTGGGGGGTGGGGTGGGAGGGATGGGGTGACTGGGTGATGGACACTGGGGAGGGTATGTGTTCTGGTAAGCGCTGTGAATTGTGCAGGACTGTTGAATCTCAGATCTGTACCTCTGAAACAAATAATGCAATATATGTTAAGAAAGAAAAAAAGAAGAAGAATGTAGCAGGAGGGGAAGAATGAAGGGGGGGAAATCGGAGGGGGAGAAGAACCATGAGAGACGATGGACTCTGAAAAACAAACTGAGGGTTCTAGAGGGGAGGGGGGTGGGAGGATGGGTTAGCCTGGTGATGGGTATTGAGGAGGGCACGTTCTGCATGGAGCACTGGGTGTTATGCACAAACAATGAATCATGGAACACTATATCTAAAACTAATGATGTAATGTACGGGGATTAACATAACAATAAAAAAAATTAAAAAAAAAAAAAAAAAAAGAATAGAGAACCCAGAAATGGACCCTCAACTCTATGGTCAACTAATCTTCGACAAAACAGGAAAGAATGTCCAATGGAAAAAAGACAGTCTCTTCAACAAATGGTGTCGGGAAAATTGGACAGCCACATGCAGAAGATTGAAATTGGACCATTTCCTTACGCCATACACTAAAATAGACTCAAAATGGTTGAAAGACCTAAATGTGAGACAGGAATCCATCAAAATCCTAGAGGAGAACATAAGCATCAACCTCTTCGACCTCGGCTGCAGCAACTTCTTGTGAGACATGTCTCCAAAGGCAAGGGAAGCAAGGACAAAAATGAACTATTGGGACTTCATCAAGATAAAAAGCTTTTGCACAGCAAAAGAAACAGTCAACAAAACCAAAAGACAACTGACAGAAAAGAAGATATTTACAAATGACATATCAGATAAAGGGCTAGTATCCAAAATCTATAAAGAACTTATCAAACTCAACACCCAAACAACAAATAATCCAATCAAGAAATGGACAGAAGACATGAACAGACATTTCTGCAAAGAAGACATATAAATGGCCAACAGACACATGAAAAATGCTCCACATCCCTTGGCATCAGGGAAATACAAATCAAAACCACAATGAGATGCCACCTCACACCAGTTAGAATGGCTAGAATTAACAAGTCAGGAAATGACAGATGTTGGCGAGGATGCAGAGAAAGGGGAACCCTCCTACACTGTTGGTGGGAATGCAAGCTGGTGCAGCCACTTTGGAAAACAATATGAAGCTTCCTCAAAAAGTTGAAAATAGAGCTACCCTACGACCCAGCAATTGCACCACTGGGTCTTTACCCCAAAGATACAACTGTAGGGATCCAAAGGGGCACGTGCACCCCAATGTTTATAGCAGCAATGTCCACAATAGCCAAACTATGGAAAGAGCCCAGATGTCCATCAACAGATGAATGGATAAAGAAGAGGTGGTGTATATATATATATACACAATGGAATCCTATTCAGCCATCAAAAAATTGAAATCTTGCTATTTGCAATGACATGGATGGAACTAGAGGGCATTATGCTAAGCGAAATAAGTCATTCAGAGAAAGACAATAATCATATGATCTCACTGACATGTGGAATTTAAGAAACAAAACAGAAGCTCATCAGGGAAGAGAGGAAAAAATAAAACAAGATGAAACCAGAGAGGGAGACAAACCATAAGAGACTTAATCATAAGAAACAAACTGAGGGTTGCTGGAGGGGAGGGGAGTGGAAGGATGGGGTAACTGGGTAATGGACATTAAGGAGGGCATGTGATGTAATGAGCACTGGGTATTATATAAGACTGATGAATCACAGACCTATACCTCTGAGACCAATAATACATTATATGTTAATTAATTGAATTAAAATAGTTTAAAAAAGAAGTACTACTTAGTATTAATAGGATCAAACTCCTGATACATGCAACAGCATGGATTAATTTCCAAATTATTATTATTATTATTATCATCAATTTTATTACTTAAGTAGGATCCATGCCCAGTGCAGAGCCCAACACAGGGCTTGAACTCATGACCCTGAGATCAAGACCTGAGTTGAGCTCAAGTCAGATGCTTAACAGACTGAGCCACCCAGGTGCTCCTCAAACACATTATTCTAAGTGAAACTCAAAATGCTGCATACTATTTCTAATTTTATTTATATGATGTTCTGAAAAAGGAAAAACTCTAGGGACAGGAGACAGATATGTGCATTGAACAGGGAGGGAAGGGCTGTAAATGGGTCTGAAGGAATTGTTCAGGATGATGGACACTTTATGCAATAAATATGCTTATATCATAAAATTTTCTATTTGGCAAAAGACACAGAACTTGATATTTAAAAAGGTAAATTTAATATGATTTCACTCATGTGCAATTTAAGAAACGAAACAAATGAGCAAAGGGGAAAAATGCGGAGGGGGGCAAACCAAGAAAGAGACTCTTATCAATAGAGAACAAATTGATGGTCACCAGAGGGAGGTGGATGGGAGGACAGGTGAAATAGGTGATGGGGATAAAGGAGTGCATTTGTTGGGGTGAGCACTGGGTGTTGTAGGGAAGTGTTGAATCACTATATCGTATACCTGAAACTAATATAATACTGTATGTTAACTGGATTTAAATTAAAACTTAAAAAAATAAAAACGGTAAATTTAAATTGCATGTAAATTATACCTTAGTATCTTAGTACCTGTAAATTATAACCTAATAAGGGAATAGAAAAATAATTATAATAGCCTTCTGGATGAAAAATAATTGTAATAGTCTTGTAGTCAGAGTGGTTAGAATGTATAGTGAACTGGTGACTGACATTTATATTCCAGCTCTGCAACTAACTTGCTGGGTGACCTTGGGCACTTGTTTTTTTCCCTTCCAGGGCCCAAATGTCTCCATTTTTCCAATGAGATTGTTGAATGGAACAATGACTAGAATGCCTCTAGCCTTGGCACTCTGTGATGACTAAAGAGGTAGTCTCACTGGTTGCTTTTGTATTCCCTCCATCTTTGAGACCAGGTGCTTTAGCTGAGGTCTGGGCTGGGCCTGTGTTCTGTCTGAGGCATTACCATATACAACAGGCAGGTATGTGTTGTGGATGTCTAGGGCTGGACTTAGTGTGGCCACCACCCTTTATCCTTCATATCCTTCCTTCAGCAGACTTTTTATGGATGAGCTGTGAATAGCTGCCATCAACAGCAACCTAGACCTTTAGGATAAACAAAAGAAAACATCTGTCTTGCACACTGATAGGTATCCTGCCCTCCGTCTCTCCTGAATGAATAGCTCAATACTGTTTAGTAAGAATAATTCTCATTCCTAAGGCCCTCTCCCATGTGAGAACTCATGCATTCCTCACAATTACCCTACTTGAAATGTAGGTCAGGATGGGTATAATTATCCTCATTTTGTAAATTGTTAAAAACAAAGCAAAACAAACTAGCAGCAACAATGAGAAAATAAACTAAGGTGTGAGCATTTTAATTCCCTAATCTAACATCACTCTACTAGTAAGGGGCCAAGATTGGACTTGAACTTAATTCTATCTGATATGAAAACCAGTGATAAGAATGCATTTTACTGGGTTCCAGTCTGAAATACAGGAACCCAGTTATTTCTCCTATACTTAATTATCCATTCCTACATTTACTCATTTATCAACAAATACTTTCTGACCTTGGAAAGAGGAGACTTTACATGAGATATGGGCCCGGGAGTCATCACTGAAAGATAAAGCCATGGGAATAGATGGGATAATTCAAGGATAGAGGGGAGATTAGAAGAGAAGAGCACTTCACCAGATGCTTAAGGAACATCCAAATTTAAGGGCCCCACAAAGCTAGAAGGCTCTGGAGGAGAAGTTTAGAAAAAGCTATCAGAAGGGCAGAAGGAAAAAAGAGGATATTTAGATGCTGTGTAAACCAAGGGAAGAAAGGCTTTATGAAAGGGAGAGCTGTCTTTGTTGGATACTGCTCAGAGATAGGGTTATGATGTTTCATTAATCTCATGGCAAGGAGCCTTTGGTCACTTGCAGGAGGAGTGCTCATGTAGCAGTGGTGATAATACCTCACTGTCTGTTGTTAGAGAGTCAAGAAAGTCGATTCCATGCATCTCTCTCAGGGCTGGTTTCTTTATCTGTGAAACATGTATCCACAGCCTTCTCTATTTCAGAAAGATATGAAATGCAAAGAACCTTAATATAAGGCAGAATATGATCATTATAATCCTCATGTACAGAGGAGTAAGGGAGAAATCATATTCTGTTCTTGCTAGTTTTGCTGCTTCTATCTTAAATGTCCTGTTAAATTCATCACTGCATATTATAAAACTATTTAAAATTCAAAGTCTCATGTGATTGAGAAGGCCAAAATTATTCTCAAAGGTCTCATTCAATTCACCAGCTGCTTAGAACTTCATTCTTTTTTTTTTTAAGAATTTATTTATTTATTTATTTATTTATTTATTTATTTAGAGAGACAGAGCGTGAGCAGGGGGAGGTGCAGAAGGAGAGAGAGAATCTCAAGCAGGCTCTGTGCCAAGGATGGAGCACAATGCAGGGCTTGATCTCAGGACCTCAAGATCATGACCTGAGCCAAAACTGATCGGGCACTCAACTGACTAAGCCACCCAGGCACCCCTCATTCTATTGTTCCCTCAAGTGTGCATCAGCTTTTATGATTACACTTCTGAAGATGGGCAGTCTGCTACCTCTTGGGACAACATAGTGGATACTGCATAGCATAGACTCTGAAATCAGACAGAACTCAATTTGGATGCTGCTCAGTCAATTATATCTTGGGCAAGTTATTTGAACTCTCAAAACTTCAGTTTCTTATCTGTAAAATGGAGATTATAATACCTAACTCTCAGACTCATTAAGAGACTCAAATGTAATGATGCATGGAGAGCAAATAGCACAGCCTCTGGCACAGAGAATATATTTTAAAAAAGAGATGGGTAACTCAGTCAGTTAAGCCTCTGACTCTTGATTTAGGCTCACTTTGTGATCTCAGGGTTGTGAGATCGAGCCTTGTCTCTCTCTCTCTCTCTCTCTCAAAAAAAAAAAAAAGCAACAATGATGCAGAGGGGCTTTAAAAACATGGCCTTTAAGCAAAGTTTGAAGAACTTGAGATGTTCACCATAGAAGAGCTATTTAATGGGAAATGAGGAAAAGCATAATGAGGAAGTTGCAGCAAATCAGTGGAACACATAAACCGAGGTTGGTTGTATTAAAAAGCAGAGGAAGCAGAAGAGGAGCAAGATGGCAGAGGAGAAGGAGACCTGGATTTCATCTGGTCCCAGGAATTCAGCTAGATAGGTATCAAACCATTCTGAACACCTACGAACTCAACAGAAGATCGAAGAAAAGAATAGCAGCAACTCTCTGAACAGAAAAGCGACCACTTTCTGGAAGGTAGGACGTGGGGAGAAGTGAATCTGAGGCTATATTTGGGAAGACAGACCGTGCGGGGAGGGAGCCGGCTACCAGCAAGTGATAGAGCTGTGGAGCACAAAATCGGAACTTTTAGAAGTTGGCTCTGCTGAGGGACGTCCCTCCAGTGGCTAAGCAGGGGGATGGGACCCTCGCTGGGACAGTGTGGTCTCAGGACCCTTGGGGTCACAGAAAGACCGGGGGTGCCTGAGTGCAGCAGAGCTCCCAGGTATCTGAGCAGGGAAGCCGGCTGCAGAGACGGAGCCAAGGAGTGGGCTCTCAGCTCAGGGTTGCCATAAACCGAGATCCGAGGCACAGTCGGGCCACTGCTCTTCCAGCAGTGACCCAACAAGCAGCAGATCCGGGCAGACTCCCCTTCCTACCCCGGGAAGAGTGGCACGGGAGCGCACCACAGGGATCTGCTGGGTTTGGAGACTCCATACAGGGTCAGGTGCCAGAGATAGAAACGCTCGGTCACAGGCCGGGTGAGCACAGAGTGCGGCCAGAGACCGGGGAGACGGGAGTGACTGACTGCTTTTCTCTGGAGGCTCACTGAGGAGCAGGGCCCCGAGTTCTTGGCTCCTCCAGGCGGAGGTTGGAAGGCTGCCATTTTCACTCTCATTCTCCAAAGCTGTACCGAAAGCTTGCAGGGAACAAAAGCTCCCAAGAGCAAACCCGAGCAGATTACTTAGCCCAGACCCGGCAATGGCGGGGCAATTCTGCCTCTGGCAAAGACATTTGGGAACCACGGCAACAGGCCCCTCCCCCAGATGAGCAAGAACAGCCAACCAAGACCAAGTTTACCGATCAATGAGGACAGCAGAACTCCAGCGCTAGGGGAATACTGCACATAGAATTCATGGATTTTCCCCCCATGATTCTTTAGTCTTTCAAAGTTAAATTTTTTAATTTTCTTTTTTTCTTTTTCTTTTTTTTTTTGAATTTTTCTTTTTCCCTTTTTCAACCAACATCTTATCAGTTCCTTTTTTTAAAATCTTTTTTAATTTTCATTTTTAGAGTCATATTATATCCCTTCATTGTAGTTAACCTTATTTTTTGTATATATATAAGTTTTTCTCTTTATAAATTTTGGGATACAGTTTCTTCTAACAGAACAAAACACACCCTAAATCTCTAGTGTATGGCTTTGTTCTAGTCTCCTGCCTGATCACATTCTTGCCCCCCCTTTTTTTTGTTTTGTTTTATTTTAAATTTTTCTTCTTTCTTTTTTCAACCAACTTCTTATCTTATCAATTCCTTTTATAAAATCTTTTATAATCTTCATCTTTATAGTCATATTCCATCCCTTCATTGTATTTACCCTTATTTTTGTACATATATAAGCTTTTCTTTCTTTAAAATTTTGGGAGGCAGTTTCTTCTAACAGACCAAAATACACCCAAAATCTAGTATGTGGCTCTGATCATATTCTTTTTTTTTTCTTTTCCTTTCTTTTCCCCCTGGTTTCGGGTCTCTTCTGATTTGTTTAGTGTATATTTTTCCGGGGTAGTTGTTACCCTTTTAGCATTTTGTTCTCTCATTCACCTATTCTCCTCTGGACAAAAAGACAAGATGGAAAAACTCACCTCAAAAAAAAGAACAAGAGGCAGTACCGACTGCCAGGGATCTAATCAATACGGACATTAGTAAGATGTCCGAACTAGAGTTCAGAATGATGATTATAAAGATACTAGCTGGGCTTGAAAAAAGCATGGAAGATACTAGAGAATCCCTTTCTGGAGAAATAAAAGAACTAAAATCTAACCAAGTCCAAATCAAAAAGGCTATTAATGAGGTGCAATCAAAAATGGAGGCACTAACTGCTAGGATAAATGAGGCAGAAGACAGAATCAGTGATATAGAAGACCAAATGATGGAGAATAAAGAAGCTGAGAAAAAGAGAGATAAAAAAACTACTGGATCACGAGGGCAGAATTCGAGAGATAAGGGATACCATAAGATGAAACAATATTAGAATAATTGGGATCCCAGAAGAAGAAGAGAGAGAGAGAGGGCAGAAGGTATATTGGAGCAAATTATAGCAGAGAACTCCCCAAATTTGGGGAAGGAAACAGGCATCAAAATCCAGGAAGCACAGAGAACCCCTCTCAAAATCAATAAAAATAGGTCAACACCCCGACATCTAATAGTAAAACTTACAAGTCTCAGAGACAAAGAGAATATCCTGAAAGCAGCTCAGAACAAGAGATCTGGAACCTATAATGGCAGAAACATTAGATTGGCAACAGACCTATCCACAGAGACCTGGCAGGCCAGAAAGGACTGGCATGATGTATTCAGAGCATTAAATGAGAAAAATATGCAGCCAAGAATACTATATCCAGCTAGGCTGTCATTGAAAATAGAAAGAGAGAGAAAAAGCTTCCAGGACAAACAAAAACTAAAAGAATTTGCAAACACCAAACCAGCCCTACAAGAAATATTGAAAGGGGTCCTCTAAGCAAAGAGAGAGCCTAAAAGTAACATAGACCAGGGGCACCTGGGTGGCTCAGTCATTAAGCGTCTGCTCAGGTCATGAACCTAGGGTCCTGGGATCGAGCCCCACATCGGGCTCCCTGCTCCGTGGGAAGCCTGCTTCTCCCTCTCCCACTCCCCCTGCTTGTGTTCCCTCTCTTACTGTGTCTCTCTCTGTCAAATAAATAAAATCTTTAAAAAATAAAAATAAAAGTAACATAGACCAGAAAGGAACACAGACAATATACAGTAATAGTCACCTTACAGGCAGTACAGTGGCACTAAATTCATATCATTCAATAGTTTCCCTGAATGTAAATGGGCTAAATGCCCCAATCAAAAGACACAGGGTATCAGATTGGATAAAAAAAAAAACAAGACCCATTGATATGCTGCCTGCAAGAGACCCATTTTAGATGCAAAGACACCTCCAGATTGAAAGAAGGGGGTGGAAAACCATTTACCATGCTAATGGACATATAAAAAAAAAAAAAAAAGCTGGGGTGGCAATCCTTATATCAGACAAATTAGATTTTAAACCAAAGACTATAATAAGAGATGAGGAAGGACACTATATCCTGCTTAAAGGGTTTATCCAAAAGAAGATCTAACAATTATAAATATCTATGCCCCTAACATGGAGCAGCCAATTATATAAGCCAATTAATAACAAAATCAAAGAAACACATTGACAACAATACAATAATAGTAGGGAACTTTAACACCCCCTCACTGAAATGGACACATCATCTAAGCAAAAGATCAACAAGGAAATAAAGGCTTTAAATGACACACTGGACCAAATGGACTTCACAGGTATATTCAGAATATTCCATCCCAAAGCAACAGAATACACATTCTTCTCTAGTGTCCATGGAACATTATCCAGAATAGATCACATCATAGGTCACAAATCAGGTCTCAACTGGTACCAAAAGATTGGGATCATTCCCTGCATATTTTTGGACCACAGTGCTTTGAAACTAGAACTCAATCATAAGAGGAAAGTTGGAAAGAACTCAAATGCATGGAGGCTAAAGAGCATCCTACTAAAGAAAGAATGGGTCAACCAGGAAATTAAAGAAGAATTTAAAAATTTCATGGAAACCAATGAAAATGAAAACACAATTGTTCAAAATCTTTGGGATTCAGCAAAGGCAGTCTTAAGAGAAAATATATAGCCTTCTCAAGAAACAAGAAAGGTCTCAAATACACAACCTAACCCTACACCTAAAGGAGCTGTAAAAGAACAGCAAATAAAGCCTAAACCCAGCAGGAGAAGAGAAATAATAAAGATCAGAGCAGAAATCAATGAAATAGAAACCAAAAGAACAGTAGAAACTAGGAGCTGGTTCTTTGAAAGAATTAATAAGACTGATAAACCCCTGGCCAGACTTACCAAAAAGAAAAGAGAAATGACCCAAATAAATAAAATCATGAATGAAAGAGGAGAGATCACAACCAACACTAAAGAAGTACAATTATAAGAACATATTATGAGCAACTCTATGCCAGCAAATTAGACAATCTGGAAGAGATGGATGCATTCCGAGAGACTTCTAAACTACCAAAACTGAACCAGGAAGAAATAGAAAACCTGAACACACCCATAACCAGTAAGGAAATTGAAGCAGTTATCAAAAATCTCCTAACAAACAGGAGCCCAGGGCCAGATGGCTTCCCAGGGGAATTCTACCAAATATTTAAAGGAGAATTAATACCTATTTTTCTGAAACTGTTCCAAAAAATAGAAATGGAAGGAAAACTTCCAAACTCATTTTATGAGGCCAGCATTACCTTGATCCCAAAACTGGACAAAGGCCCCATCAAAAAAGAGAACTACAGAGCAATATCCCTGATGAACATGGATGCAAAAATTCTCACCAAAACACTAGCCAATAGGATCCAACAGTACATTAAAAGGATTATTCACCACGACCAAGTAGGATTTATTCCCAGGCTGCAAGGTTGGTTCAACATCCGCAAATCAATCAGTGTGATACAATACATTAATAAAAGAAAGTACAAGAACCATAAATCCTCTCAATAGATGCAGAAAAAGCATTTGACAAAGTACAGCATCCTTTCTTGATTAAAACTCTTCACAGTGTAGGGATAGAAGGTGCATACCTCAATATCATAAAAGCCATCTATGAAAAACCCACAGCAAATACCATTCTCAATGGGGAAAAACTGAGAGCTTTTCCCCTAAGGTCAGGAACACGGCAGGGATGTCCACTATCACCGCTGCTATTCAACAAAGTACTAGAAGTCCTAGCCTCAGCAGTCAGACAACAAAAAGAAATAAAAGGCATCTGAATTGGCAAAGAAGTCAAACTCTCACTCTTTGCAGATGATATGATACTTTATGTGGAAAACCCAAAAGACTCCACCCCAAAACTGCTAGAACTCATACAGGAATTCAGTCAAGTGGCAGGATATAAAATCAATGCACAGAAATCAGTGGCATTCCTATACACCAACAAGACAGAAGAAAGAAAATTTGAGTCAATCCCATTTACAATTGCACCCAAAACCATAAGATACCTAGGAATAAATCTAACCAAAGAGGCAGAATCTATACTCAGGAAACTGTAGAATACTCATGAAAGAAATTGAGGAAGACACAAAGAAATGGAAAAACGTTCCATGCTCATGGATTGGAAGAACAAATAGTGTGAAAATGTCTATGCTACCTAGAGCAATCTACACATTTAATGCAATCCCTATCAAAATACCATCAACTTTTTTGAAAGAAATGGAACAAATAATCCTAAAATTCGTATGGAACCAGAAAAGACCCCGAATAGCCAGAGGAATATTGAAAAAGAAAAGCAAAGCTGGTGACGTCACAATTCCGGACTTCCAGCTCTATTGCAAAGCTGTCATCATCAAGACAGTATGGTATTGGCACAAAAACAGACACATAGATCAATGGAACAGAATAGAGAACCCAGAAATGGACCCTCAACTCTATGGTCAACTAATCTTCGACAAAGCAGGAAAGAATGTCCAATGGAAAAAAGACAGTCTCTTCAACAAACGGTGTTGGGAAAATTGGACAGCCACATGCAGAAGAATGAAACTGGCCCATTTCCTTACACCACACACAAAAATAGACTCAAAATGGATGAAAGACCTAAGTGTGAGTCAGGAATCCATCAAAATCCTAGAGGAGAACACAGGCAGCAACTTCTTCGACCTCAGCCCGCAGCAACTTCTTCCTAGACACATCACCAGAGGCAAGGGAAGCAAGGGCAAAAATGAACTATTTTCAAGATAAAAAGCTTTTGCACAGCAAAGGAAACAGTCAACAAAACCAAAAGACAACCGACAGAATGGGAGAAGATATTCACAAATGACGTATCAGATAAAGGGCTAGTATCCAAAATCTATAAAGAACTTATCAAACTCAACACCCAAACAACAAATAATCCAATCAAGAAATGGACAGAAGACATGAACAGACATTTCTGCAAAGAAGACATCCAAATGGCCAACAGACACATGAAAAAGTGTTCAACATCACTCAGCATCAGGGAAATACAAATCAAAACCTCAATGAGATACCACCTCACACCAGTCAGAATGGCTACAATTAACAAGTCAGGAAATAACAGATGTTGGTGAGGATGTGGAGAAAGGGGAACCCTCCTACACTGTTGGCGGGAATGCAAGCTGGTGCAGTCACTCTGGAAAAAAGTATGGACATTCCTCAAGAAGTTGAAAATAGAGCTACCCTACGACCCAGCAATTGCACCACTGGGTATTTACACCAAAGATACAAATGTAGTGATCAAAGGCGTACGTGGACCCTAATGTTTATAGAAGCAAAGTCCACAATAGCCACACTATGGAAAGAGCCAAGATGTCCATCGACAGATGAATGGATAAAGAAGATGTGGTATATATACACAATGGAATATTATGCAGCCATCAAAAAAACCCCGAAATCTTGCCATCTGCAACGATGTGGATGGAACTAGGGGATATTATGGTAAGCAAAATAAGTCAATAAGAGAAAGACAAGATCATATGATCTCACTGATATGAGGAATTTGAGAAACAAGACAGAGGATCATAGGGGAAGGGAGGAAAAAATGAAACAAGATGAAACCAGAGAGGGAAACAAACCATAAGAGACTCTGAATCTTAGGAAACAAACTGAGGGTTGCTGGAGTGGTGGGGGGTGGGAGGGATGGGGTGGCTGGGTGATGGACATTGGGGAGGGTATGTACTATGGTGAGCGCTGTGAACTGTGTAAGACTGATGGATCACAGACCTGTACCCCTGAAACAAATAATACGTTATATGTTAAAACAAACAAACAAACAAAAAAACGAAGGGAAAAATGAAGGGAGAAATCGGAAGGGGAGACGAACCATGAGAGACTATGGACTTTGAGAAAGAAACTGAGGGTTTTAGAGGGGGGCGTGGTGGGGGGATGGGTTAGCCCAGTGATGGGTATTAAGGAGGGCACATATTGCATGGAGCACTGGGTGTTATGCACAAACAATGAATCATGGATCACTATATCAAAAACTAATGATGTAATGTATGGTGACTAACATAACATAATAAAATAAATTTAAAAAAAAAAGTAGAGGAAGCATTTTACCTTCATCATCCCATCATCCAGTCTTGCATTGCTTAGCACCAAGAAAGATCCCCTTGTCCATGACTTCCTCACTATGGGGGAAAGCACGAGCAGGAAGATCCCAGCAGCTTTCACCATAGAAGACCCCAGCAACCTTTTCCATACAGCTTTTGCCAGTTTTTGCCACCAAATATCCCTACAGTTTTTGCTGACGTTGACCTCAGCTGGTGAAGCTGCCTGGGAAGTACGAGCTGCTTTGCACCCCTCATCCCAGGCCAGAGCAGCCACTGCTCCCAGCCTCATTGGGGTGCCAGCGCTGTTGACCCACCTGCCCCATTCTGGCACATGACTGGGACCTGGCTGCACACCTGCTCCATGTGCACCTGTACTCTGGATCCTGGCACTGCTGCCCCTCCATGCATGCCTGTGCACCAGACCCCAGCTCCATAAATATGTGGAAACTAAAGAACGTGCTCTTGAACCACTACTGAGTCAGAGGAAATCAAAGGGAATTTTTAAAGTATCTTGATAAAGAGAACAGATCAGTGGTTACCAGAGGGAAAGGAGTTGGGGGTGGCTTTGTAGGGTGATGGATAGTAAATAGACTTTTGGGGGTGATCACTCTGTCGTGTATACAGATGTCAGATTAGAATGTCATATACCTGAAATATATAATAACAATTTAAAAATTATCTTGAGACAAACAAAAATGAAAACAGAACATACCAAAATTTATGGGGTGCACCACAAACATTCTAAGAGGGAAGTTTTTAGTGATAGATACCTACACTAAGGAAGAAGAAAGATCTCAAATGAATAACCTAACATTATACCTCAAGGAACTGGAAAAAGAAAAACAAATTTGACTCAAGTTAGCAGAAGGAAGGAAATAATAAAGATTAGAGCAGAAATAAATCAAATATGAATAAAAATGGAAAAATCAATAAAACTAAGAGTTGTGGTGTTTTTTTTTAAATAAACAAAATTGATAAAACTTTAGCTAGACTAAGAAAAAGAAAAGGGAAGATTCAAATAAATAAAATCAGGACTGAAAGAGGAGACATTACAATAGATGTCTTAAAAATAGAAAGGATCATAGGGACTATTATGAAGAATCACATGCCAAAAACCTGGATAACCTAGAAGGAATGGATAAATTCCTAGAAACATAATGACGTACCAAACTCAATCAAGGAGAAATTGACAACCTGAACAGACCAATAACAAATAAGGAGAGGAGATCAGTAATCAAAAACCCCCCAGCCATGAAAAGCCCAGGACCAATCCTTCTTAAACTCTTTCAGGAAATTGAAGATGAGGGAGCACTTCCAAACTCACTTTATGAGACCAGCATCACCCTGATACCAAAACCAGGCAAAGGCACTACAAGGAAAGAACTACAGGCTAATACCTCTGATGAACATAGCAGAGAGGAGAATGACGGTCCTTCAGGTAGGGGGAAATGGGGAGATGTTGGTCAAGGTGTACCATGTTTCAGTTACGCTGGGTGAATAAGTTCTGGAGATCTAATATCCAACACTGTAGCTATAGTTAATGATACTGTACTGTGTACAAAATTTGCTGGGAGAGTAGATCTTAAGTGTTCTTACCTCACACAAAAATGATGCTAACTATGTAAGGAGATCGATATGTTATATAGTTTGAATGTGGTGATTATTTTACAGTGTATCTGTATATCAAATCATTGTGTTGTATACCTTACACGTATACAATTTTTAATTGTCAATTATTCCCCACTAAAGTTGGAAAACAGGGGTGCCTGGGTGGCTCAGTCAGTTAAGCATCTGCCTTCAATTCAGGTCATGATCTCAGGGTCCTAGGATTGAGGCCCGTGTCGGGCTCTCTGCTCAGTGGGGAGTCTGCTTCTCCCTCTCTCTCAAATAAAAAAAATCTTTAAAGTTGGAAAAAAACAGTTGCAGAAAAAGTAGGACCTTCAAATTTTTAGGAAGAGACTCATGAGGAACTTAACACAATACATATATACTGTGATACAAAGAGTGTGAAAATTCTTGAACTGTGTGGCTGAATAGAATCTTTATTATTTTACTCCTATCCTCCAAACTACTCATGTGACAAAACAAACACAAAAATTTAAAAACTCTTACTAAACAAACAAACACAAAACTAAGAGCTTCCCAACTAGAGGTCTCTGGGTCAGTTATGAAAATAATCAACTTGCCATTCAAAAGAGAAACTGTTGCCTTTGCATATTATAGCAACTTTAACTTCCATTTTTTTCTTAAGATTTTATTTATTTATTTGACAGAGACACAGCGAGAGAGGGAACACAAGCAAGGGGGGGTGGGAGAGGTAGAAGCAGGCTTCCCGCTGAGGAGGGAGCCCAATGCAGGGCTTGATTCCAGGACTCTGGGATCATGACCTGAGCTGAAGGCAGACGCTTAACGACTGAGCCACCCAGGCGCCCTGTTAACTTCCATTTTTAAAATAAGTTTAAAACATGAAAAAAATGTACCATATTAAACTTGTGTAAAATCAGTCATGTTTTCATTGTTGGCTAGTAATGATTGACAAGAATAAGATAATGAGAAAAATTAAAATTCCAAATGAATTTCTAGGGAATATGACAATGACATCAATAAAAATGTTTCTCCACATATAATTATTAACAGATTAATAAAGCTTATTTTAATGAAGACAATATGAAAATAGTAAAACATATTCTATGAAGAGTTACATGTTTGTTTTCTATGGAAATCACTGTAGTGACCATTTTACTGAAAAACCAGTAGCATTACGGGGTCTGGTTTAAGAAGGATCTAGTCATGTCATTCTCTTTCATCCTTTGCATCTTGATTTTTCTTTTTTCCTTGAAGACCTTCTTCTCCATCTTCTACTCTCTCCTTGTCAACATAGTCATCACAATATCCATCCTGAAATTCTTTCTTTGAACATAAGAGATCTATTTCCTACTTTCCCTTTCCCAATTCTGAACTTGCTTCATCTTGCCCTCATTCTCCTTCTCTTCCTCCTCTTCCTCATATTCTCTGGGTGGACCAGCTCCACCCTCCCCATTAGCTTTGTTCTGGTTATTTCCATACTCATCCTCTTCCTCTTCAGAGTTGATGTTCATTATCTTGCTGACCAAATCCCTTTAAGTATGTTATGCTATAGCCATTCAAAGACTCTCAACTATTAGGATTATGATTTCATAGTTAAACAAGTCATGACTTTTCTATTTTTTAATATTTTCCTGAACATCTACTGAACTGAGTACTTTGATTTTGGTTCCATTCAGATTGAAGTAGTTAGAATTTGGTCATTTCCCTTTCAGAACTCCCAAGCCCCTAGAACTGATATTGACACTAAGAACTCTGGTCAATGAAGTTAGTTCCACTTTAGCCATATTTAGAAACCCTGGTTTTTTAAAATATCCATTCATGCTTTCAATTTCCCAATGAATGACTAGCAATTATCAAAGACCAATTCGGTCACTCAGGGTCTTCATTGCCCCCCTCTTCCTCAACTACATGAATCTTGTTTCACCTTTCTTCCCTCTCGCACTATCTCCAATTCCAAAATTTGCAAAAGATTTGGAAGTGAACGAAAAGAAAGACAAATATACCACTGACCGCCAGCAAAAAAACATACAGAAGGTAAAGAACAGAAAAACAGATGCAGTCCAAAGAGGTGCGATGCTAACATTGCCTCCTGTCCTCCTTGTTCACACATTCACAGTTATTTTCCCTTCAACAGCTATTCAAACCTTGAATGATTTTTTTTTAAGTATGATATAATCAGAACTGTATTTTTGGAATATTAATCTGATGGTTGTGTGTGTAAATTGGGCTAGAGAGGTAAAAAAAAAAAAAGCAAGAAATTAATTAGGAAATTATTTTATTAGCCAATGAAAGAAAAAAATGAGAAATTAAACAGCAATCTTGTCAATGGGAAGGAAGCTAAGGATATAAGTAGTAGTGATGTCATGGAGCTAGAATTTGTTAGAGTTGGCTTTGAGACTGGGTGATTAGCGGGAGGGTGATGGTGACTTTATCATGAGAAGGGAGCCAAGGAGGGAGCTCAGGGGAAAGGTGCTGAGTGTAGTTGGCCACTTAAGATTGAAGGGCTGCTTCATCATCTAAGTGGGGGTTCCCTATAAGTAGATGGCCAATGGAACTGGAGGAATGGGGTTGAGAGTAAGCCCCAAAGATAGGGTGTTAGAGCCTTCAGCAGATAAAACATTTTTTAAAAACTACTGTATTTAAGAAGAGATACTTAGGAATGAATCTGAGAAGAAACAGTAAGATAATGAGCAGGGGAATCCTGAGAGCTAATTCTCTAGAGACTGAGAGGGACGAGAATTTAGAGAAGTGAGAGATGCCTACTCAGAGACAGAGAAGAGTGAGAAGTTTTTCTGCCGATGTCAAGAACACTGACAGAGGGTCTAACCTGCCAGTGAAGAGACATACTGCTTTTCCACAGATGGTAGTGTCATCCAGTTCTGGGGGAAGCGTGCAGACACAAAGTAGAAAAGTACACCCCCTTCCCTCTCCTCTTTTCCCTTGATGTTTGTTCCACCCTAGGTGAAAGAAGAGGTGGAATTGAGCTTGGTCCGGTCTCTACAGAGAGCCAGAAGTGCTTTGGATAGAGTCAGTGTACCCTTCCCAAGCCGCCCCCTGTTTTTCTCTACTCTGCTCTTTGCCCTCTGAGGCTGACCTGACTGGATTAAATCAGTGGACTTTCCTGCCTCCTGTTTCCTGTTGGTTTTGGCTTGTGGTGACCTCTGGTGGGAAGTCACAGGGCAGTAGGAAAGTATTATGGGGTATTTCTTCCCAGCTCCTCCATGGCAGGATTTTTGCCAAGGGCAGTCCTCTATAGTGGCTGGTCAGGATGACTCCCAGTGGTTGTTTGGTTTCCCAAGAGGAAGCGTTAAGTTTAATAAAAGGGCAGGGGAGTAAGAGCACAGTCTTTAGGAGTCTCCTGACATTGAGCAAGTCTCTGGCCCTCAGTTTCTGTGTCTATGAGAGGGTGTGGGGTCAGCCTGGTGACTCTGTCATGGTCTGGAATGTCCGAGCTGTGTAGGAACCTAAGGCTGGAAATGCCTATTTGCCTGAGGAGATGGCTGTGTGTTGGTGGCCATGAAGTTCAGATAGTGCTTTTCTTGTTTGACTTGGAAACGGTATTTTCCCTCACAGTGTGAGGATTAGAGAGTCCTGCATTTGGCTTGAAGAGGGCCTACTGACCTAATTAAGTGACCAAACCTGTCCCACTTGCTTAGAATGTGTGTTTCAGAAATATGACTACAATCCAGAAGGAAGCAAGCCCAAAGCTTGTCTCAACAGGTATTTGGAGGTTATCTCTTCTCCTACATAAAGTTCTCAAGCTTTTGATGTAAAGAAAAAGCATTTATTATCATGTTTTACTCCCTAGAGTTTACTTTCCTGTATACCAATAAATAGAAACTGTATATGCACATATTTCCTGGTTTAGTGCTGGGGGGAAGGAAGGTAGATAGTAATGCACGAGCAATTTTAACAAGGGGTTTAACAGGTAAGTGGTTGTAGACTCGGAAAAAAGTCTACTGAGGTAGTGGAGGAAAGTCTTCTGATCACATTCAAAAGAGAAATCCTTCTGACCACATAGATTCAAGACAGAAACAGGTATGGGGACCACACAGAAGCTCCACGTATCTGGGGGATACAAAGCAGTTTCTAAGAATGTGGACTCTGAGGAAGACAAAACTCAGATCCAAACCTGTTGAAGGAGGTCATTGAGAGGATGTGATCACCGGTTGAACCATGAGCTGGACCCAGGCAATTAGAGGCTCCTCCTTCCCCCACCCCACCCACCCCCATCCTTGGAATGTACGTTCCACCCACTGTTCACACTAGGAGTCATTTTCAAGGACACAGCCTTGAGACAGTAATGTGTTATTGAGACCATCTGGACTAGATACATGATAGGATCCTGTTCAACACCTCTATAAACTTGAAAGATTCTGTCAGACAGGTGCAGAGATCTACTTGTCTTGCTGTCACCCAAGACAAGGCTTGTATGTAAGTTCTCTTGCTTATTAAACCCACCAATCTAGAGTGGACTGCCTCTTTTATAGTCACTCACATATTTTGATAATTCAACAAGAGATTTTGAGGCTACATGGTGCTGTGAAAAAAGAATCTTTCTGACCTGTGTTCAAATCCTAGTTCTGCTATTTGCCAGTTTGGGAGTTACTTTAACCTCTCTGAAACCTTGCAAGGTTATGAAGATTAAATGGATGACAAATCTATGTACCTATTATTAGTGTCTACCTTATATAAGCCTTCAGTAATAATAGCTGTTATCATTGTTAATATGGAATACTGGAGTTCTAAAATGCAAACATAAAAAAAAGGAAAGACAGATACCATATGATTTCACTTATATGTGGAATCTAAAAAACAAAACAAAGGAACAAACAAACAAAACACAGAATCGGACCTATAAGTACAGAGAATTGATGGTTGCCAGAGGGGAGGGGTTTGGGGTGGGGAATGGGCAAGATGGGTGAAGGGGAGTGAGAGATACAGGCTTCCAGTTATGGAATGAGTAAGCACTAGGGATGAAATGTACAGCATTGGGAATATAGTCAATGGGCACAGCATGATGTATAGACTTAGCGAATCACTATGTTGATCACCTGAAACTAATGTAACCGTGTGTATTAACTATACTTCAATACAAACAGATGAAGTCGATAAACTTCAGAGTGGAAAAATGACTTATCCAAAGTCATAGAAAAGGAGGGACTAGAACCAAGTCCTTCAAGCTCTAAGCCAAATGCTTTTTGCCTCTCCATACTTATCCGTCTCCATGAGGTAATTATATGAAGCACATGCTTCATGGAGCTCATACAGTGGAGAAGTGTGGTGACAAATCCCATGGAGCCCGGGGGACTTGCAGTCAGAAATTGAGTTAAAATCTGGCTCTGCCACACACCGACTTTGTGATCTTGTGAAAGCCATGCATCTTCTATGAACCGCCTTTCCTTCATCTTGTAAAATGGTGATAATGACCCGTGCTTGCTTTCCAGGAATGTTGCAACAAACGAGTTGAAACAGAAGTTTAAAACTGTAAGGAGCAGCAGGTGCATTAGGGATTCGTATTTATAGTACATCCTTAGAAGTGGCAAGGGAGCATAATTTGCTTAATATTGGTTCATCAGTATCACGAAAATAATTTATTTGACAGGTCTGCTTGCCGGCAAGGAGAAGCAAACAGGATAAGAACTACTCATTCCAGGAAGGTGGGCACGTGTGTGGGTGCCTCTGATGCATGTTGCTCTAACCAGAATAAACCCAAGAGCTACAGCTAGCTGGAGTTCTCTCTGCAGCTGTCATAAAAGAAACCAAGTGTGACATCTGAAAGTGATTAGAAGTGATTCTGATCCTGACTTGAATCCCTTGACAGACATCAACAGGGGTGGAACTCCTACTCAGTTCTTCCACACCCCCTTTTGCCCTCCCTCCCATCTTCACGTCTCTCACACTCTCTATCCACCCCAAGCCTTTATCTTAAACCTTCACTATCCATCCTCCATGGAACGTACCTGGGTAAGAACACAAAACAACACAAAACCGAGCCTTAGTGATCTCCATGTTTCTTCTCTCTTATCCTTTGCCCCTGTATTTTATGCTATTAATGGACTAAATATTTGCCTTTCTGATGAAATTTCTCTCCACTTCTCCATTCTTCTCTCTTCTCATTTGCCAATTCTCTGTCGAAAATAGGCCAGAAGCAGAACTGCAGCATTTTGAATCTATTTTTTGAAGGTGGGGAGGGATTGAGGTCTAGTGAAAAGCCCAGAACAAGGCAGAATTTTCTTGAATACATTGGGGAAGGGAAAAACATAACAAACACTTACAAATTAATTTACACCTATATTTATTATGGTTGGTTTTCTCTCAAAAGGAACGACTTAATTAGCAATGTGGATACGAGGATGTGAAATTTGTGTGATGGGACCAGACATAGGGAAATTAGTTGTAGGGAGTTGCTTATGTTTTGGTTCACGCTCATAGGAGTTTTTCGCCCATATTTTCTTCAGGCATTTAAGTGTCTCTCTTGTGCCCTAGATTTGTGCTACTGACCACACCTCCTATCTACTCTCCTTGTTATTATTAGTTTACTTTTAAGTTCTACTCTCTTAGCAAGTTTCAAATATGCAGTATAGTATCATTAACTATAGTCACCGTGATATATGTAACATCCCCATGACTTATGTGCTCTCCTTAAATACTGACTTGAAGTCCTGCTTTTGGAAGAAAATGCCTCCATTAGAAATGCTGACTCACGCCCACGGGGCCTCATTTTGAATTGCTTATCTGATTGCTTGAGAGGGTTTAGCAGAAAAAGCCACTGTCCATGGCTGAGCACCACCTTTGTGGGTAATTAATGAGCTATGACGGCATAACTGACACGTTGCAACAGTGTCTGGGTCAGAATTCTTGGATTCGGATTCTTGCTGTGCTACCTAGCTGTGTGACTGTGGACAACTACTTAAGCTGTGTCTCCCCTTCCTCTGCAGAGGGAGATAATCTACCAATTCTGTGGTGTCTGGTATTATAGTAAGCACACAGAGCTACTAATCTGCTGTCATGATATCTAACAGTTGGAGAGCATTGGTCAAATAAGACCAGATTTCTAGATAAGGGCAATCATAATAACCAGTATCAATAGTATTATTAATAGGATAACAATGGCTCCTATTTACTGAACGCCTACCAAGGGCAGATGCTGTGCTGCATTCTGTGTGTGTGTGTGTGTGTGTGTGTGTGCTTCATTCTTTACATTAATCATTTCATTCAATCCTCACAATACTCCTTTGTATTGAACACTTTTATTATGCCCAGTTCATATGTGAGGGACCTGAGACTCTGAGATAACTGATTTGTCCAGAGCTACACATCCAACAAAGGCAGAGTTGAAATCAAATCCAAGGGGCGCCTGGGTGGCTCAGTCGTTAAGCGTCTGCCTTCGGCTCAGGTCATGATCTCGGGGTCCTGGGATCGAGCCCCGCATCGGGCTCCCTGCTCCGCGGAAAGCCTGCTTCTCCCTCTCCCCCTCCCCCTGCTTGTGTTCCCTCTCTCGCTGTGTCTCTCTCTGTCAAATAAATAAATAAAATCTTTAAAAAAAAAAAAAAAAAGAAATCAAATCCAAGTCCGACATTAAACATGTCATTTTAACTGCTCTAAGCTTCTTGTGAGAGAATTGAGCAAGGAAATTCTGTTTTTTAGTGAGAAGAGAGTGTGTGTATGTATGCATGTGCTTGGGTGTGTGTGTGTGGTGTGTGTGTGTGTGTGTGTTACACACAAGGGGAACAACAGGAAGAAGAATGGTGGAGCTATGGTCATTGTCTTCAACCTGCTATACAGCTGTCATAGGGAAAGGGATACCATGTTTTTTCTGAATGATCCCAGATGTTAGAATATTTTGGGTGACTAGATTTCTGCCCACTTACACAGAATAATTTTCTAATAGCCAGAATTGTTCAAATATGAAATTATCTGCCTTTGGAGATAATAAAGTCTCCATTATTAGAGTTTTTAAAGCAGAGTCTGCTGATATTTGGAAAAGATAGTGTAGGGATTATGTCTAATTGAGAGGGACCACTGAGGTATTTTCTAATCTTACAAGTCATTATTTCTATAATAAACTTCAAAATTCATGGCAGAAGTGACCCTTCAGCAGGCTCTCTTTTCCTGTTATTGTGCTGCGAGTCTCCACGAGCAGCCAAGTCTCCCGAGCCACCCTGGACGAGGAGGTGCGGGAGGTCCTGCCCGGCGGCCAGTGCAAGTGCAGGTAGGTTTTGGAGATGGTGGAGCTGCAGGTCACCTCAAACTATGAGCCTCAGAAGGACAAATCCTTCTCAGGCACAGTCAGACTTAAGTCCACTTCCCACCCCAAGTTCCCCATATGTTTTTGGGGGGACCAGCAGGACTGTGATGAGGCCAAGACTGTGGATATTCCCCATGTGGACACTGAGGCACTGAAGAAACTCAACAAGAATAAAAAGTTAGTCAAGAAGCTGGCCAAGAAGTATGATGCCTTTTTGGCATCAGAATTTCTGATCAAGCAGATCCCACAAATCCTGGGCCCAGGCCTCCATAAGGCTGGCAAGTTCCCTTCCTTGCTGACCCACAATGAGAACATGGTGGCCAAAGTGGATGAAGTGAAGTCCACCATCAAATTCCAGATGAAGAAGGTGCTATGTCTGGCAGTGGCCGTTGGCCACATGCAGATGACAGGTGATGAGCTTGTGTACAACATCCACTTAGCTGTCAGTTTCCTGGCGTCATTGCTCAAGAAGAATTGGCAGAACGTCTAGGCTTTATACATCAAGAGCACCATGGGCAAGCCCCAGCACCTGTACTAGGGCACGGCTTAATAAACCCTAGTGTTACCATTAGAAAAAAAAAAAAAAGAGGTGATCCTTCAGCTGGCTTTGTGCATTAGACAGTACACTTTTGATTACAAGTTGTAGAATAAAAACTGGCTTAAGAAAAACGTTCATTATAAGGATTAGGAGGTACCTCAAGAAATCCACAAGCAGGAGTAAGAGAGCTGAAACTGGAGTCTGAAATACCATGTTTTCTCTCTCCATCCTGAATTTATGCTCCTACCCACAGATTATACTTTCTTCTCCATATCTCTGCAGAGCAGCTTTCTCTCTGTTCCTTTGTCCACTTGGTAGGCAGTAGATATCCATTTGATTGTTTCTGAAATGACATGTCTCTGATGAGACAGATCTTGACAAAGAAAAAGATCTTACTTTTGGTTTCAATTCCTAACTTTTTTGGTGATGCATTTTTTATCACTTGATTTTATTTTATTTCATCATGATAAGTACACTCTTTTATCCCTATCCCCTATTTCCTGCATTCCCCCACCCATCTCCCCTCTGGTTACCATCAGTTTGTTCTCTATAGTTAAGAGTCTGTTTCTTGGTTTGCCTCTCTCTCTTTTTCCTTTATTCTCTTGTTTTGTTTCTTAAATTCTGCATATGAGTGAAATCATATGGTATTTGTCTTTCCCTGACTGACTTATTTCGCTTAGCATAATACTCTCAAGCTCTATCCATGTCGCTGCAAATGGCAAGAATTCATTCTTTTTTACAGCTGAATAATATTCCATAAATATATATATGTATATATATTAATCACATTTTTTTAATCCATTCATCTAGTGGACACTTGGGTGCTTCCATAGTTTGGCTACTGTAAATAATGCTACTATAAACATAGAGGTACATGTATCCCTTTGAATTAGTGTTTTTGTATTCTTTGGGTAAATACCCAGTAATGCAATTGCTGGATCATAGGGTAGTTCTATTTTTATCTTTTGAGGAACCTCCATACTGTTTTCTAGAGTAGCTTCACCAGCTTGCATTACAACCAACAGTGCACAAGGGTTCCTTTTTCTCCACATCCTTGCCAAGACTTGTTTTTTGTGTCGTTAATTTTAGCCATTCTGACAGGTGTGAGATGGTATCTCATTGTGGTTTTGATTTGTATTTCCCTGATGATGAGTGATGTTGAGCATTTTTTCATGTGTCTGTTGGTCATCTGGATGTCTTCTTTGGGGAAATATCTGCTTATATCTTCCGCCCATTTTTTATTGCATTATTTGTTTTGTTGGGTATTGAGTTGTGTCAGTTCTTTATATATTTTGGATACTAACTCTTTGTCAGATGTGTCATCTGCAAATATCTTCTCCCATTCATTAGGTTGCCTTTTAGTTTTGGTGATTGTTTCCTTCTCTGTGCAGAATTTTTTTTTATTTTGATGTAGTCCCAATAGTTTATTTTTGCTTCTATTTCCCTTGCCACGGGAGACTTATCTAGAAAAATGTTGCTACGGCTGATGTCAGAGAGATTACTGCCTGTGCTCTCTTCGAGGATTTTTATGGTTTCAGGTCTCGCATTTAGGTACTTAATCCATTTTGAATTTTTTTTGTGTATGGTGTATGAAAGTGGTCCAGTTTCATTCTTTTGCATGTTGCTGTCCGGTTTTCCCAATACCATATGTTGAAGAGACTGCCTTTTTCCCATTTTATATTAATTCCTCCTTTGTCGAAGACTAATTTTTTTAATGAGGTAAAATTCAAATAACATAAAATTAACCATTTTAGACTGTACAATTCAATGGCCTTTAGTATTTTCACACTGTTCTGAAACCATCACCTATATTTAGTTCCAAAGTATTTTTATCACCTCCAAAGTAGACCCTTTACCCATTAAGAAGTCACTTCCCATCCCTCTGCCCCCAGGTCCTGACAATCACTAATCTGCCTTCTGTCTGTGGATTTACACATTCTGCATGTTTTATATAAATGGAATAATACAATATGTGACCTTTTGTGTCTGGCTTCTTTCACTTAGGAAAATGTTTTTCGTTGTTGTAGCATGTTTCAGTATTCCATTCCTTTTTATGGCTAAATAATTTCCATTGTATGAATATGCCACAGTTTGTTTATCCATTCATCTGTTGATCACATTTGGGTTGTATCTACTTTTTGGCTGTTGTGAATAGTGCTACAGGTTTTGTGTGGATACTCATTTCAGGTTCTTTCAAGCATATAATAGGGGTGGGATTGCTGGGTCATATGGTAAAATTCTATGTTTTACATTCTGAGGAGTTGCCAAACTGTTTTCCACAATGGCTGTACCATTTTACAATCCTACCAGCAACATACAAGGCCTCTAATTTCTCCACATCCTTGCCAAAACTTGCTATTTTCTTTCTTTAAAAAAAAAATATAATGACCTTAGTAAGTCAAAACATAGTGAAAATGTTATCTCTGTGGTTGTGATTTATATTTCCCTAATGACTGAAGAAGTCGAATGCAATTTCTCCCCCAGTTTTATTGAGATATAATGGACATACATCATTGTATAAGTTTAAGATATGCAGCATAATGGTTCAACTTACATATATAGTGAAATGATTACCACTATAACTTTAGTTAGCATCCATCTTCTCATATAGATACAATAGAAAGAAAGCAAAAAAGAAGAAGGAAGAAAGAAAAGAGAGATTTTTCCTTGTGATGAGAACTCTTAAGATTTACCTTCTTAGCACCTTTCCTATATCCCATACAGCAATGTCAGCTACAGTCATCCTGTTGTACATTGCATCCCTAGTACTTATCTCATAACTAGAAATTTGTACCCTTTGACCACTTTCTTCCAATTCCTTTTCCCCTACCCCCATCCCACCTTTGGTAAACACAAATATGATCCCCTTTTTCTAGGAGTTTAATTGTTGTTTTTTGAGTTTGGTTTTTTTTTTGTTTTGTTTTTTTTTGGTTTAGATTTCACATATATGAAAGATCATACTATGTTCGTTTTTTTCTGTCTGACTTATTTCATGTAGCATAATGCCCTCAAGGTTCATCTATGTTGCTGCAGATGGTGTGATTTTTTTTCATTTTTATGGCTGAATAATATTCCATTGTGTATATGTACCACCACTTCCTTATCCATTCATCCATCAGTGGACCTTAGATTGTTTTCATGTCTTGGCTATTGTACATAATACTGCTGTGAACATGGAAGGACAGGTATCTTTCAAGTTGGTGTTTTTGTTCCCTTAGGATATATTCCCAGAAGTGGGATTGCTAGATCATATGGTAGTTCTATTTTTAATTTTTTAAGGATCCTCCGTACTGTTCTCCATAGTGGCTGCATTGCCACCAACAGTCAGCCACTTTTTAATGTACCCGACATCCATTTGTACTCGATTAATGTACTTCTTTGGAGAAATGTCTATTTAAATTCACTGCCCATTTAAAAAATTTGTTTGTGTACCTTTTTGTTATTGAGTGTAACAGTTCTGTATATTTTCTGGATAATAGTCCCTTATCAGATACAGTTTATTCTCATTATTTATAGAATCTATATTTGTGAATTTGTCTACTACTACTAAAATTTATTCATAACTCAAAAATCAATATGGTTTTGTTATCATTTGAAGACATGCAGAACAGTGAAAAATTTAGTTGCCAGAGGCACACACTCCCAGCTGATGTAGAATCTAGTGTCCCTCTACCTTCTTGTTCCAGCTATCACACAGAGATGACCAGAGGACAGAGACAGCTGGGCAGGGCAACGTCATACAAGCAGTCCAGCTCTGGGGCCTGCTGGAGGGGTTCGAATCCCAGCGCTGCCATCCATTAGTAGTGTGCTCTCAGGTAAGTTGCTTAACTCTTCCGAACCTTGTTTTCTCTCACGTAAAGTTTTCAAAAAAAAAAAGAATGCCAGGATGAATTGTTTTTAGGATCGAAGACTATCATCTATGTGATTATGTCCCTTCTCTGTATATATCCCTGGTCTATATAGATTTCTAGGAGCGGTGTTTCAGTGTTTGCTAATTCAGTGGTTGCAGCGACTTTTAGAATGTCTCACCAATAACAAGAATAGACTATATGATTTACAAATATTATCTCCTATTTATTAGGTCTTGTCACTTACTTGAGAGTGTGCTTTGATCCATAAAATTTTGTGGCTTAGGTCTCCAGTTCTAACTTTTGAGGAGAAGTGGATTTGCTTAGTTCAATCATAGATGAAGCAATTATGCTTAAGTGTATTCCCATTCATTGATAATTGGCTGCAGAGATGCTTAGGAGCGAAGCTGAATTGATTTACCCAGACTTAGATAGCTACTGAAGGGCAGTTGAGAATCCAACTGACACCTGATGTTAGAACGTGTGATCTTACCTGCTCTAATTATACAGAGAAGGGATCATTATGGTGAACTAAAGAAACACCTAAGGGTGATCAACTTTCTCAAAAAAAATGGGTGGCATTTAGATAAAGAGGAGAAAGGAAGTAGCTTTCTTTGTAGGACATTTTTGTTTGTAGAAGATGTATTCAATTAGAGCAGATCTGTATAAATGATGAACAAACCCTTATCACCACCTCAACTTCTTTGTTCCTCATATTTTACTCCACTGTCTTGGGCCTTAATAGACGTCCCTAACACTTAGTGGGGTTGGCTGTTGTGATCACAAATTATGGACACAAGAGGGCGCCAAAAGCTCTCTGTTCCTCTGGTTCTTTAGGCCCAGGTGTAAGGAAATTACCTTCCATTATTGCTGTTTGTATTCGCAGAAAAGAATTTAGATTACAAAACTCAGGAAAATCTGAATAGAACTAACGAAAATACAGCCTAATATACAAATATTTAGATTTCAAGAAGTCCAGTCCCAGAGTTGTTGATGATTTGGCACCATTTTAAGTGAATGTAGTAGAACTTCAAAGCTAGAAAGAACATTTGAAATTACCTTTCCTTTTCTCCCTCCCTGCTCCCTTTCCTCTCTCTTTTTCTCCTTTCTCCGTGGCAATCTTTCCAGTTTGGAAAACAAAACAAACTATAAGCAGAGTTGTTCTTCCATATATATGATTTATACATAAAATATATATAAATTTCATGTGCAGAAATGTTTTTCTGATCAAAGCACATAAACAAATACATTTGAAAACCACTCTAGTCTAATGCTACTGTTTCACAAGTGGGAAAAATAAAATCAATAGAGAGAAAAATGATTGTTCAAAGTCCCAGAGCAAGTTATTGGCAGAGTCAGCTGCAGGCTCCTATGCTTTTCACTACGTCATTTTACAAACATGCCCACCCATGCTTTGCTGCCCTCTGGGCTGGGGTTTCTGAAGTAAGGCTCACCTGTGGGGACTTCAGATTCACTCTATCACTAGACATATTGCTATATAATACATTAAAAGAAACGTTTTCCTAGTCTTGTTATCGGTCTTGGATGTTTTGGCCACCTGTGTGCTCTTTGAGTTCTAGGGAGAGGCTGAGGATTACCCTAAATTGGCCGCAAATATTTTCTCTGAGCTTGCAGCTATCACATAGACAGGTGCAGTAGAAATCTGCACACATGTTGCATGGTACAAACATCCTTTGCTTTAGGAGTGTGGTGCCAGGAACAAAGAGATTGGAGAAGTTTCTGTAATTGATTTTGGACTTGATTGGAATTCCTGGTTGGAATGAGACAGCCTATTTAGGAAAGTCACAAGTCAGGAGGGATACATAAAAACTTGTGCGTATCCAAAAGAAGGTCCAAGATAATAAAAAATGGGAAACACCATGACTATGAAGAGTAGAAGAAACTGGGGGGGGGGGCGGATATTAGCTCAGAAAGCTCAGGTGCCAAAATTATTATCTTCAAGTACCCGAACAACTAACCTGAGAGAGGAGGAGCTTACTTGCTCCATAAGCCCAGAACTAGAACCTATGGGTAGAATTTGCTGGGATTTAGAGTTGGGCTTACTAGTCAGAGCTAATGATGCACTGGATGTCATAGAGACTTGGACATCAGAGAGACGTGGGTATGGTTCCTGGCTCCATCCTTATTGCCTGTATGACCCTGGGGACTGTCGATATGAAGAGGAGCAATATTTTGCCATATTGTGTAGATAGCTTTTTTTTCCCCTTTCCCACATGCCCTTCTACTTCATGCTCTCCTTTCCAGCCTACACTGCCTGGAGTTTCAAAGTAAAGACTAAGAGAGTAGTTTTAGAAAAAGGGTTTTGAGTGCCCGAAGTCTGGCTTTTAGAATCAAAGGCTAGAATGTCTGGAAGGAGTTAGAACATAATGTTTGGAAACATAGGGTAGGAGTCGCACTGCACCACCCCCTAAGACCACATAAAAATTCCATGGGCTAGAGGTTCAGGTGGGGAGGAAAGATAATGTCGAGGAAGGAGGTTGGTGGAGCCCAGCCTGCCTGGGGCTCAATGTGCCAGGAGGAACCAGGACAGAGCAATGGAATCAGCACCAAGACTCATCAACTACCAATAGGGAAACATCGTCTATCACAAGGTGGGAGCCAAATCCTTAATGCAGATCATGGGATCACATTAGGCAATTTCACCAGTATTGTAAATCATCCTGCCATAGAGCTATATTAGCTATCCTCATCACCTCCTTATGAGGCCCTCTACTGAAACACTAGCAGAGTGCTCGTCTTTGTCCTGTAAGAGGAACAACTCTTTGGGACCCATAGTTTGTTTAGCCCCATCCAACTTGCCCTGAATGGAAAAAGCTTTTGTTTGTCTGGTATGTTCTAAGACCCAGTTGAAATGCCAGGAGGTCTCCTGAATGCTGAAAGGAGGAATGTTTATATGGACGGGCAGCCTCATTTCTCTGCTTTAGTGCGAAAACAGAACTGGTGAGAGAGATCCAGCCTGCTCTTCCCCAATCTCATTCAAAACAATAATTCTATTCTCCTACCCTTCCCATCCAGTTATAGTTAACTTGTCTAGGTCTTTTTTTTCTGTTATAGATTATAACTTCAATCGTTATTTTATAAGTTTGCTCCAAGATTAATGTGATAATGCATAAAATATTTAATATTTAAAATATTAGCATATTGATTGTCTTAGGATATGCTCACTAGATGGAAGCTGTTATTATTATTCAAAAGATGATGAGATCATAATCCCTTTAGGTATTCTTGTGAAACTGAGTGACTGCTTGGTGTTTATGTGGTAAAGGTTATTAGAATTTCTGAATGTGATAGTGGTGAGTGATTTGTCAGTTTAGATTCAGTATTTTTCGACCTGCTGTGCATGGGCTCCTATAGGCTGGCTGTATCAGAATAAACTGGTGTAACTTTTTTTTTTTTTTAGATTTTATTTTTATTTATTTGACAGAGAGAGACACAGCGAGAGAGGGAACACAAGCAGGGGGAGTGGGAGAGGGAGAAGCAGGTCTCCCACTGAGCAGGGAGCCCGATGTGGGGCTTGACCCCAGGACCCTGGGATCATGACCTGAGCCGAAGGCAGACGCTTAACGACTGAGCCACCCAGGCGCCCTAACTTTTTTTTTTTAAGATTTCATTTTTAAGTAACACTCAATGTGGGGTTCGAACTCACAACCCTGAGATCAAGAGTTGCATGCTCTACTGACTGAGCTAGCCAGGTGCCCCAACCTGGGATAACTTCTAAAAAATATATAAATCTTGGCCCAAATCCAGCTACTTCGGTAGATCTAAAGAAGGGTTCAAGATACTGTGTTACTAACAAGCTGCTTCCTTCTGGAAGCTCTAGGAAAGAATCTATTTCCTTGGCTTTTCCAGCTTCCACCACAGTCCTTGGTTCACGGCCTTGCATCACTTCAGCCTCTGCTTCTGTTGTCATATCTCCCTGCTGACTCTGACTCTCTACCTTCCTCTTATAAGGACTTTTGTGATTACATTGGACCCACCAGGAAAGCCCAGGGAAATCTTTTTATCTCAAGATTCTTAACCTGATCACATGTGCAAAATCCCCTTTGCCATATAAAGTAACATATTCACAGATTCTGGGGATTAGAATGTGGACATCTTTGGAGGCCATTATTCTGTCATTGGTGGTAACCTGTTGTTGTTGTTGTTGTTGTTTTGGACTGTCAGTTACACAGAGAAATCCCTAGATGATTTCATTCATTCCCACCTAAATCCATGTGAGAGGTCTTTTCTTGTACATCACCACCCTCTCAGTGCCCATTTAATTGGTATACAAGTGTCCCGGGAAGCTGATGAAGAGTTGACAATTTTAGGGTAAGATGAATGGGAACAGAACAAGCTTAAGGGTGAGGATATAAATGCTATCACTCTTGCTGGATGATCAGTGGGCTAGTTACTGACTTCTGTCAAAGAGAGAACCTCGTGATAACTCCTCAGTACAGGCACGTAAGACTGCACTTATGAAGGCACTAGTCTCTGCCCCTGGGCCTTGGCTACCGGTAATGCACACTCAGATGGACACTGGGCATTCCCTGGATGTTGACTCAATACTGTCCTCATGGTCCCTCTGGCTATGTCCCCTCATTTTTTGTCCAACTGATCTCTAAGTCTCCCCCATCTCTTTCTTCTAAGCCTTGGAAGTCCATCCTTTATCTCGAAGGTAGGAAAATTTTATTATTCACATCATTATTGTATCATATATTCTGTCAAAATCTCATGTGTCAGAACAGGTGAGCTGCTAAACTCAGAAGCCAACAATTGACTCTCTTTGTTTTCTCTCCTGCTGTCAGTTCATGTCTAAGACAATGATGAAGAATGCTTAGCTGACTAAATGAGGGAAAGAACAAAGATTAAAGCAAATTCTGGAAACAAAAGAATATTAATTAACATTTCAAGATATTATCCATCTTCATGATGTTTAAGGTTCATGTTGTTTAAAATCCAAAACACAACTTCACCAAGTCCATAACTAGTGCTTGTTCTACTATACCACACCCCCTTTGTGCTGTCTTTAGCTTTTTCACTTCCATAATTTGTTCAATAACTTCAAGACCTTGGATTTCCAAAGTGACAATGGCATATTCCACTTCCACCAATACACCTCCCACAGTTACTAAATATCTACTCTCACTGTATGACAAGAGCATCCTGCTCTCCAACTCCTGGGAAAGGTTGACTATCAAGAGCTCTGCACCACCCTGGGTTCGGCCGCCAGTCTGTCTTTCCACAATTTCTGCCAACTCTCTCTCTGACTCAGCTCTCTGTCTGCAAAACCAGGCAAGGACTTGTAGAAAGCATCTCCTACTCCTTCTCTTCTCCCAGGGAAAATAGGATTAGCATTCAGTACACTGAACACAGGGCAGCTCCCTTTCAGTTTGTTTGTCTGGTATTAAAAGAGGATGGGAACTAGCTTACCATCTGAAATGAGTTCCTTCCCACAGATACCTGCCCACCCTCTAATACCCAGGTACACATCAAGAATGTGGACTCTGCTTGGCAGTTCAACTGGTCCAGCTTCCTTAATGCAAGTGGCTGCTTGTCTAGCTCTGTCTCAACCTTCCAGCTCTTCTCTTCTAATTTTATAGTGAAACAGTACAAAGAGGCAGCCTAGATTAGTGTGTAAGTTGCTCTGTGTTTGCATCAGAAAAAATATGGATTGCGTCCCAATTTTGCCGGTTACTAATTATGTGACCTTGGGCAAGTTATTTAACTTCCTAAAGCTTCTATTGTTCCTCTATAAAGCAAGACCAAAGGCACCCACATCAATGGCTTGCTGTAAGGATAAAATAAATAAAATAAAAATAAAATAAAATAAAATAGGTAAAGCACTTAGAAGTCTGCCTGGCACACAGTGCTCCACAAATGATAGTCATTGTTATATTTTGTTTTACTTTATAAAATTGCGCTGAGTCGGTATTATGAAAAATACCACGCTTGTACTATGGAAGTAGGTAAAGAAGAAGGAGACGTGGTCCCTGTCTTCAAGGAATACTGTAGACTAGTGGGAGATATAGAAAATATCAAAGTAAGCAAAGGGAAGGGATGAAGCAAGGTAAAGTTAGAGGGAAAGAACTCAGTGAACATGAAGCTGGAACTGCACAGCCTGGAGGAGGGTTCCAAGAGAAACCACATTGCAGAAGTGTGGGAAAGGCCACCTTAACGTGATGTCCCATCTTGTGGGCAAAAGCTTTCCCCATGTCCCTGGGTGAGCCTCTTCCATTCAATAGTGCTGCATCAAGACCATGAACATATATATCTCTATTATTCTGTATTTGGGGGGATTAACCATGGGTTGGAGCTACAGTTAGTTAGGAGACTCTAGAAAAATGAACAAAGAAACATCTCTTTCTTTCTAGTCCACTTGTCCTTCCCTTACACCACTGCGATCATCTGGTTCACAATTAAAAAGCTTAGATTTTTTAAAAAAGATTTTACTTATTTATTTGAGAGAGAGAGAGAGAGCACAAGAGAGGGTAGGGTCAGAGGGAGAAGCAGACTCCCCACCGACCAGGCAGCCCGATGCAGGACTCAATCCCGGGACAGTCGCTTAACCAACTGAGCCACCCAGGTGCCCCAGAAAGCTTAAATTTTTTTTTTCTAGATGCTATTCGATCACAGAAAATTTCCTGGGCAGGTTTTAGCTATCTCTAAAATTTGGAATGAAAATTAACTGAAGTGTAACTATGCCAAGCTGAGTGCATGTCTGCCCTCTCAACACTAGATAAAGCATGCAGATTCTCTGAATGCCTTACCAGAGAGTCATTGTGTGTGTGGGCTGAGTAATACATGGGGAGCTGGCTGGGTCACTCCTCAGCTCACTAGCACAAAAGTTACAAAATTCTCCTGTTCCCCAAATGTTACAAGGAGGCAGTGGAGTATTATTGGAATCAGGGCACCTATACAGATCTTCCTCAATTTATGATGGGGTTAATAAATATTTAAGTCACAAATGCATTGAATACACTTAACCTACTGAATGTCATAGCTTAGCCTAGCCCATCTTAAACATGCTCAGAACACTTTCATTAACCTATAGTTGGGCAAAATCATCTAACACAAAGCCTGTTTCAAAATAAAGTGCTGAATATCTTATATAATTTATTGAATACTGTATTAAAAGTGAAAAACCGAATGACTATATGGGTACAGAATGGTTGTAAGTGTATTGGTTGTCTACCCTCGTGATCACGTGGCTCACTACCACGCCTACCAGCTTGAAAGAATATCATACCACACGAGCCCAGGAAAAGATCCAAATTTGAAATTTGAAGTATGGTTTATACTGAATGCATATTGCTTTCTCACCATCAAAAAGTCAAAAAATCATAGGTGCTTTCTCACCATCAAAAAGTCAAAAAATCATAGGTCTTAAGTTGGGGATTGTCTGTATTCCAGTGCTAGCCCAGCTGTGACAATTGTATATAAAATCAGGCAAATTTTCTTAACTGCTTTCTCAGTAAGCAAAATAGGTGAAGTAATCCTTGCCTGTGGCTCTGTAGCACACAAATGTAATTTTCTTTGAAGAATCTGATACTTCTCGGTATCAGATTGGTAAGAAATGATAACTTCAGCTTGGACCACTGTACTTGGTTATTGTGAAGATCAGACAATACAAAGGAAAACATTTTGGCAACTTTGTCTTCAAAGCTAGTTTTAAATGTCTGAGAAGACCAGCTATATTCCCATTAAAGTTTCTCCAGGTTGGTCATTTCCTGTTGCTCCATTTTCATAGGACAGGGTTTCTAGGTCTCTGTAGACTCTCCGAAGCTAGTCGGCGTAGGCTGGTGAATGGCTTGTAATCGTCCACAACATATATGCAGAACATTCATCAGTCTCAGATTTTCCAATTCTAGTAGGGAGACAATAAGAAAGGGAGTGACTTCCAGGATTTGAGTCTCTCAGAATTAGGCATTTTGTAAATAGGATAACCACATGTCAATGTACGTAAGTCATTCTAATGCCTTCTGCTTGCACTTGGAATAAAATCTAGACCTGTTACTGAAGACTGCCAGCATTCATATGCTCTGGCCCTGGCCTACCTTGAGCAACCAGCATTATGATCTAGTCACATGGACTTTCTGTTCTTCATATATGCCAAACCCATTCTTGCCCTGGGGCTTTTGTTCCTATCTTCCCTCCTCCCATAATGCTCTTCCCTTAAACCTTTGCATGGTTGGCTGTCATGCCTTCATCCTCATTCCTTTCTCAACTCAAAGCTAACTTCCTTAAAGAGGACTTTCCCAATTACGCTGTCTAAGGTTCCCTCATTTGCCCGCATCACCATCTCCTTCATTTATAGCTCTTACCACAATATGCAATTGAATTATGCATTGTTTCATTCACTTGTTTACTGTGTACCTTCTCAATAGAATGAAACCTGTTCTCCCAGTGTGATATTCCAAATACTTAACAACTCGTATCACATGGCACTAATCAATTGGAGTTGATACTGGCCGAAGTCTTGGATCAGAGTCCAGGCAGCCCCTCTTTCTGTCCTTAACCCTTAATTTGCTGGCATACTGGGGAGATCTAGAAGTCCTGAGGGAGGAGTTAGAGTAAATAGGGCAACACATGTGAAGTCGGGGACTCAAGGAAATGGTTAGTCAGCCATTACTATAAAAATATTTCACTATTTTATTTTATTTTTTAAGATTTTACTTATTTATTTGAGAGAGTGAGAGAGCATGAGGGAGTGCAAGTTGGGGGAGGGACAGAGGAAGATGGAGAGAGAGAATCTTAAGCAGACTCTGCACTTAGCATGGAGCCTGACACGGGACTCAATCCCACAGCCCTGAGATCATGACTTGAGCCTCTATCAAGAGTTGGCCCCTCAACCAACTAAGCCACCCAGGCACCCTGAAAATATTTCAGTATTTTAGCAATCAATAGGCCACTGGTTTGTAGTGGTTAAATATCAATTTATTTTAGGATTTCAGGACCTAGAACAGTGACTGGAACACAGCAGTCCCTCACACGGGGAATTACTTGAGTATCATCAAGTCCCACTACCACTTTCTCCAACTTGATGTTTTCTAGAAGAGTTGTAAGTGCCCTGGGTTTGTGGGTTTTTGAAGGGGGTAAGTACTGGTGTATTTAGGCCATGGATTTTGGTTTAATAACTAATATTTGTAACTCTTCATAGTTTATAAAATCTACACATCAATTATCTCATTTTGTCTTCACAACTATCTAGAGAGGGTAGCAAGACAAGAATTATTCATTTTTCAGTTGAGTAAACTCAGGTTCCTCTAAGTCAAGTGATGGCTAAAGGGTGGGCAGAGCTGGGAAATAGCTCATGTCTTCTGGGCTGGGACTATGTTCTTTCCACTAGCTTGTATATTCTGTCCCCAGCTGGATGGATCTGAGCCTGAGCATGGAAGCAGCTACTGGATATACATGTAAAGATTCTGGCCTCCACAAGTAGGATTGTATATGCCTTTATACAACAACTGTGGCTGGGTTACAAAATAGGGGATTTCAAGCAGGATTGACCAACCTATGAGGGAGGGTCTAGAGGGCCCTAGGAACCCTGTCCAAGAGTTTGGAGGAACAGTTAATGACCAATCTGGAAAAGCCTTTATGGAAATATAGTTGATCTTTTCAGACACTTAAAAATCAGTCTTGAAGACAAGATTGCCAAGACTTTTTCTCAGCAAGTTCACAGGGCAGAGTTAATACCAACAGTGAAAAATAATTGCAAAAATCAAGGTTTTGGTTTTTGTTTTTTGATTTTTTTTTAGATTCCAATATAGTTAACATACAGTATTATATTAGTTCAGGTGTATAGTATAGTGATTCACAATTCTACCCATTATTCAGTGCTCATCATGATAAGACTACCAAATATAATACATACCAAAATATAATACATACAAAATGGTGCTAAGAAATAGTTTTTACTTAAAACATGGTTGAACACTTTGAATACTTTTATTTATTAAGAATTTATTTTAGGGCGCCTGGGTGGCTCAGTTGGTTAAGCAAATGCCTTCAGCTCAGGTCATGTTCCTGGAGTCCCAGGATCAAGTTCCGCATCAGGCTCCCTGCTCAGCGAGGAGTCTGCTTCTCTCTCTGACCCTGCCCCCTCTTGTGCTCAGTCTCTCTCTCTCTCTCAAATAAATAAAAAATCTTAAAAAAAAAATAAAAGCATATGCCATATGGTATATGAGAGAAAATACATAACTAGTAGACAAATTTTGTGATTTCAGGTATTTAAGAAGTGGTTAAAATAAGTATTTAAGTTTTTAAAATAATGAAACAGGATCACTTAAAGAGAAATTTTTTAAAGATTGTATGTATGTATGTATGTATGTATTTATTTATTTATTTATTTATTTATTTTAGAGAGAGAGAGAGAGCAAGAGGAGGAGCAGAGGGAGGACTAGCAGACTGAGTACAGAGCCCAATGCAGGGCTTGATCCCACAACCCCAAGATCACGACCTGAGCTGAAACTAAGAGTTGGATGCCCAACTGACTAAGCCAGCCAGGTGCCCCTAAAGAGATATTTTAACTGCATAATAGTAAAGATGATTCTCAGACATAATACAGATGAAGTGATAGATGAGTGAATAAAATCTGTGAAAATTTTATTCCTTGAAGCTAGCTCTATCACTTTGCATGACCTTGAACACATTTTTTTTTAAGATTTTATTCATTTATTCATGAGACACAGAGAGAGAGAGAGAGAGATGCTCCCCACGGAGCAGGGAGCCCGATGTGGGACTCGATCCCAGGACCCCAGGATCATGACCTGAGCCAAAGGCAGACACTTAACCGACTGAGCCACCCAGGTGCCCCCCCCCGCCTTTTTTTTTAAAGATTTTATTTATCTGACAGAGAGAGAGACAGCAACAGAGGGAATACAAGCAGGCGGAGTGGGAGAGGGAGAAGCAGGCTTCCCGCCGAGCAGGGAGCCCGACCTTGAACACATTCTTAACATTTCCTCACCTGTTTAGTAATTTTGTGGCAAGGATTCAATGGTTAAGTGCACAGAAAGTATTCAGCACAGTTTGGCACATAGAACTCAACAAATGCTAGCTACTGTTTTCACATTTTATCAATAACAGTGAGAACTGTTGAACCATGGAAAGCTGTGAAGCAGAAAGCTCCTCATCGTTGGAGGTGTGTAAACAGGACTAGGTGGGTATTTGTCAGGGATGCTGCAAAGGACATTCCTACATGGGTGGGAGCTCAGTTAGAACTTTGAGGTGATTCCAGCTAGGAGATTTCTGTAATTCTGGTTTTTGGTGAATTCCAGGATGCGGGAGAGACTTAGAACTAGAGTTTTTCTCCTACATCTTGGGAGGACCCTTAAGTTGCTACTCTTGAGGACTCAAAGAGCCATTGCTCTGTGAGCACCATTGTTGGCTGTGACACCCAGGCTTGACTTTCCATCACCCACATCACTGTCAAGGAGAACGTTTGAGAACCACACAGCTATTGTCCCATAGTTCTTGCCCAACCAGGAAAAATGGCTGTTCTTTCCTCACAGCCATGGGAAAGACTAGAAGGCTTCTCATGGGTACAAAGAGAATCCATCCTGCCTAACTCTCAACTGGAACCTGGCCTATTTCCAGTAGTGGCTGCTGACAGGCATCAGGTCCACCTTGAGAGCTCTAGCTATGGGAAACCTTTCTTTAAACAAGCTGAAATACGATTCTCTGTAGCTTTCACCCACATGCCCTAGTTTCATCTCCTTTAACCACAAAGAACAAGTCTCCCCATTGCCTCCCATGAGAATCTTGCAGAAGACTGCAGACTAATGGAGTGTTTGTCCTGTGGTTGTTCATTTCCTAATCATTCTCCATTGTTCCCACAGATGGATTGTTTCTGGGGAGCAACTTCCAGTACCCTCCTCTTCCTCATCATCGTATCATGTTCTAATATAGTGCATCTCTGCTCCTTTTGAAAGCCAGAAATTGTAGAGTCTGGGCCCCCTTTTCATAAGGAGAGTTGCTCTCAGTAACAGTTCAGTTACAAGGGATCCAGTAAATGTATTTATCTGAAGCCATTAGTAATCATGGCATGTTTGGTGTTCTTTAGAGCTCTGACCCCCCAGGGTAGCCACTATCCCAGTTTCTAACACCAGGAATTTCTTTTTCCTGTTTTTAAACTTTAATTAAGTAGATTCATATGGTATATGCTCTTTTTGTGTTTGGCTTCTTTTGCTGTACATTTCTGTACGTTGTTCTGATAGTCATATACTACTGCATGTAATAATACTTTGTTCTCATCGCTATATAGTATTTCATTGTATCTGCGTTCTATTTTGTGACTTATTATATAAATTTCCATTGTAAGGATATACTATAATTTATTTTTTTGGTCCCTTATTAATGGATACTTAGACTGTTTCCAATCTTTGATACACAAACAACCCTGCAATGGACAACATTGAACTTATGTTACTTTGTGCATATGCAATTATAACGACCTAATAAGTTCCTAGAAGTACACCTACCGGGTTAACAGGTATAGATATTTGTAATGTTGAAGAATATTGACAAATTACCCTCTATACAGGATGTACCCTTTACATTCCCACCATCAAATTATTTGAGAAACTATTTTCTTAAACTTTTAAAGCTTAGAGCTTGTAGAGTTAGAAATCACATTGTATAACCCACTTATTGTATAACCCACATGAGAGAAATTGAAGACCTTCAAGGTGAAAAGACTTGCACAAAGCCATAGAACAAGTTAGTTACAATTTTCAAATTCTGAAGGAGGCTTAGGTGCTGGTCTCATATCAGAGAGACCCAACAAAACATCAAACATCCTGTTCTGCTATTGGCATCCTGCCTCTCTCTCCCCTCCTCTTCCCCAACTGCCTTCATTTATTTGAAAGGGAGAGAGACACACAGAGAGAGAGCATATGTGCTTGTGCACATGTGGGGGAGGGACAGAAGGGGAGGGAGAGGGACAAGCAGACTCCGAGCTGAACCTGATATGGGGCTCCACATGGGGCTCTATCTCACAACAAAGAGATCATGACCCTGAGATCATGACCCGAGCCAAAATCAAGAGTCAGACGCTTAACTGGCTGAGCCACCCAGGTGCCCCATCTCCAAATGCCTTCAAAGACAAGCACAAAAAGGCCCAGCCACACACACCAGGACCACCAACCTAAGAGATCTCCTCCAATTCCACTGCCCTAGTTTCCATCCATAGACTGAGGATTCTAATATCTCATTCTAATGTCATTTCTCTCCTGAGTTCCAGGATTTTGCACAGTGGCCTCTTGGATATCTATGCATGAATATCTTAAGGGTGTTTCAATCTCACCATGCTCAAAACTGAACCCATCCACTTTCTGTCCATTTCCCCATCTCTGCAGTGAGGAGAGTAATAGGACGTACTTTACAGGGTTGTTATGAAGATTACATGAATGAATACATGCATAAAGCACTTAGAATAGTAACTGATGGATTAACTACGTAGCTATTATTGGTGAGTATAGGGCAACAAATAAACAAAATATGCTGAATGGTGATATGGGGGAGAAAAATGAAGTTGGAGAGGTTGGGAAGTGCTGCTAGGGACAGAAGAATGCCACAGGGCAATTTTGGAAAAATGATACGTTCCTCAGAGTTTTCTTCTTGCAGGAAACAAATGTCTGAGGAAATTCTGGGTGAACCATAAAGGATATATATAAACCATTATGGCTGGTTGGTCATTCTGAGTGTTTTTCAAGTTGTTCAAGATGCTCAGCATGAGGAGCCTTCTGCCTGATGACTAAAGTCATCCTTAGGTCCTAGATCCATTTCTCTGGCCTCCTCAGAGGGAGTGAGTTCATGATGGGGTTACTTCCCAAGGAATAAGGGATTGCATTTTTATATGGCAGTAGCCTGCATCCTCAGGGTCTATGCCAAGTCAAGTGTCAGCTTGCAGCAGAGAAGGGTCTTGTGAACCTGGGAGGGTGATTGGTTAGACTTGACACAGAGCTGTCCCGCTCACAGTGCCATCTGCCGAACACTGCCGGTTCACAAACTGTTGTCACATCAATCCACACGAAGTCCTATTTGTGGATTATTGCTGATTGTTCCATTCATATGAATCCCATGAATCCCATGAAACCCATATGAGTGTATGGAATCAGAAAAGATGCAGGCAGCAAATAACTCTAGATTTCAGATGGAAAAGGCCTTTCATCCTTCCATCTCTTTCACTTAAAAAATGAAGGTGACAAATCAGAGTGCTACAGTGTAGAAGCCTAAAACCATCCAGGGCAAAGTGCTGGCTTGATGGGTTTCAGCCCTGGGGCTACTGAGAAGGTGAAGAGATCTGCCATTTTGGATTAACGGCTTCAGTCATGCAGACCCTGCATTCGCTGAGTCGACATTGAGGGCAAGGAGCGATTCAACCCATTTTACTTTGGACTGTGTCCAGGCATTTCCCTGGGAAGGAAAGGACTAGGGGATAATTTAAGGACTCCACCCAGATACAAGCATTCTGGCGTAATACAATGAGTGGAAGATTTCCAGCTGGGGGAATGTTCAGCTCCACAAATGACCGATATCAGCAGCTACACAGTGAAGAGAAGAGATGAGGAAAGAATTCATGAGACATCTGAAGGGAGGCGGTGGGAAGTGATGCAGAGAGCCCCAGGCTTTGGAGCTTGAGCCAAGATTCAATTCCCCACTCTTTCCTCTACGAGCTTCTGATTTCAGGTTCTTGTGTACTTATGGGAGGCCGCACCTCCTTTGCAAATTTGCACATTGTGTGGTTGATGTGAGCCTCCAGTGAAAACTAAAGTGTTTGTGAACTATAAAAAGCCACAGTTTGGTTAGAATAATAAGGCCTCCTCTGAATTACATCAGACTATCAATACTATTTATGGAATTGACATGGCTGTCTTGGTCACAGCACTGTAAGTGAAACCTGAAAGACACTGTGAGAAAACACTTGTAGGCATAGAATTGCATCATGAATAAATATGGTGCTCGTATGTGTATGCATGTGTGTACACGTTTGCACTATTTCAGGGCTATATTCGTGCTGTGGTGTTAAATAAATTTTGATGGAATGGGATCAGGTTCAATGTGGGACAAAGGTTCAGAGCAAGGGCTTTGAAGTCAGAAGGATGGGTGTTCCAACTCCAGCTTACAGCCTTGGTGACAAAATTACTTAATTTGCCTGAGCTTTACTTTCATCATTTGCCACATGGTGATATAACACATACACTTCATAGTGTGGAGATGAGAATGAAATCTGAGAAAAAAATATGCACCATTTAGCAAATACTGAGAACAATATACATAAAAGACTCCAGTAAATGCCAGTTATGGTCATTGTCACTAATGTTGTTATTATTAATAATAAAACCCACCCAAGGCCTCTGTGTGGATGGATGGAGATTCTTGCCTGAGTGACATGCCTGCCGCGGGACAGGCTAGCAGAGATGGTCCCTGTGAGGAAGGAACATCATTTCTGAAGTCTGCATCTTCCATTCTGGAGCCATGGTTTCATTCTGTATTCCTTTTCTCTGGAAGTTCTAGAAATAGAAGAAACCTATGTGTTCTGGGAATTATGAATGAGAAAAAAGAAGGAATAAAAAAAAAAAAAACAGTTACAGCCCCTCATGAAATCATTCAGGGAATTAAGCAAGTTGAATAGACAGACCAGCAAGAAGGTGCGAGTACTGATCCCCTTGAGGGGCGAGAGGAGAAATGACACGTGGGCACAGCTGGGACAGTTGGGGAGCTGTCCTTAGGACCGAGGAGACAGAAGATTCAGAAGAATATAGTGGTTAACAGAATTGACTTTAACATGCCGCAAAGCTGGGTTCAAATTCCATTTCTATCACAAACCATTGTGTAGTTGGGCAAGTTACTTGAACTCTCCGTAAAATACAAAGTGGGAATAAAAATAATACTTTTTTCCCTGAGGTGAGATAATATATGTAAAGCGCTTGGCAAAGTGATCATACTTCTGCTACTTCTAGTGGCTAAGTACCAGAAACTTTTCTTTTGGAAACTTGATTTTATTCCCTAAAATTAACTTAACTATTTGGCATAGACAAATGAAGATGTTCATTTTGAAAATGCTACTCTGATTTACATATTAAGATCATCAAAGAAAAATGATTCAGGTCCAAGTGGGGACACAGTTGTAAATGGGGGAAGGAGTAGGGTTTACCTGATTTTGGGCATAGAAATGGTGGCAGATAGAGAAACCCACCAGGAAAGGGAGAATTCTAGTCTACTGAGTCAAGTCTGCTAGAACTGCTGTAACTCTTCTCAGGATTATGGTCCTGACATACTTCACTTTTAAAATCTTGCAAATAAGGCACCTGGGTGGCTCAGTCAGTTAGGCATCTGCCTTTGGCTCAGGTCATGATCCCAGGGTCCTGGGATCGAGCCCTACATCGGGCTCCCTGCTCAGCAGGGAGCCTGCTTCTCCCTCTCCCTCTGCTGCTCCCCCTGCTTGTGTTCTCTCTCCCTGTCAGATAAATAAAAATCTTTTAAAAAACAAAATCTTGTAAATATTTACAGTCTAACTTAACTATATAAATTGTTGCCCAATTATTACTTTTCTCTTCCTGTTCTTCATTTTATTTTTTTCTACAAACAATTATTAAATAGCTGCTTGTTCTCAACATTAGAAGATTTTGGAATACTAACAGTTCCCAACAATGGAAGAAAGAGAGAACTCTGATTTCTGTCCTCAAATAACACAAAGCAGCATGTGATAAGAAACCTAAGAGAAAAAAGTTTCATGAGGAAGGATAGCCAAGAGCTAGAATTTGAATTATAGAGCTATTTTAATAGTTCATGAAAATCACATTTCAGAAGGAGCCAGCGGTGTGGAAAGAGACTCAAAGACGTAGTTTGGTATGGAGGGGTCTGTTCTCAGGAATGATTCTAGAATTAATCCCTGGTCAAGATGTCAGCACATTTAAGTACTGGGGGGTCCAGACTGCTTTGTTTCAGTGCCGGCTTTACTTCTTAACTCGCTTATGTGACTGATGGCAAGTAACATAATGTCTTTGTGTGTCAGTTTCTGCCTCTATAAAATGGAATCATAATAATATTAATAACTTTCAGAATGGCCGGAAGGATAGATTAGATAATCAGTGTCACATTATTAGCACAGGGCCTGGCACATTGTAAGCCCTCACTTAGCGTAAAGAGTTATTATTATCAAGATCATTATTTTTAAGGAGACAACAAGAGAAGGTTTTAAGCTTGTATTAAGATTTGTTTTGAGGCGCACACCAGTTTCTTGAAACTTGGTCTACAAAAGCTTTGTCAGAAGACATGACAGTGAAGGGATACTTTAGAATAGAATTCCTTATAAAGATCTAACTCGAATCTCTGTTTTTTCTTTGCGTAAAGCATATATAATACTGATGTTTGTATATCTGCGGTACTCCGAACTAACACAACATAATTATACCGTAATATATGATGTTAACAAGGAAGGTAATGGTGTTCCCCTGCTAATGACTCAGCCAGTGGCCTACTCTCTTCTGCCCTATTTGGGTCAACCTGCTGATTCTTCTAAGCCTGATTATATGGTCTTTCTTTTGAATTAGTGTTTCTGGTCAATTTAATAACCATTCCTCTCTTTTAAATACATTTAATTAACATACTTTCTTCTAAGCAAGACATTCAAAATAAAACTATTTTAATATTTACTGTTGTTTATGAAGATATTAGCTAATATTTTTGCACCCACGCTGTATTTGATAGCTAACCATGTTGTAGAGCATTATGTTTAAGGGCTTGATTTTAATCCTGGCTCTGGACCTCATTGCTGCACAATTCCAAGGGTCACCATACCTACAGATGACAACATCAGTGGTACCAACTAGAGTTTTACACTGTGGTAGTGCCAGTACAACTGGCAAGTTGTTTAATCTCTTATGCCTTGGTTCCTTGCGTTTATATATTTATTTATTTTTTCAGAAATCCATCCACATTACAAGGTTTTTGTAAAGTTCATTTTGGTTATGTAGATAAAATATATAACACACTACTTGGTGCGTAGTAAAGCATAAGTGGGGACTGTAATTATTGTATTCATGATACAATAGCAGGAGACATAGCACTGTAAAAAATAATTGTTTTTCAAAGCACAAACACAGCGTGTCTCTAGGGTGAGAGATTTTGCCATAACATTAAATAATATAATAATATTATTTTTATAAAATTATACATTTAATTTTTTTAAAAAATTGTGGTTTTTCTTTATTTAAATAAACAGTGTTCTTTGCCATTGTGTGAATGTCTGCAGAAACTAAGGTTTAAAGCCTAAGCATCAAAACAGCTGAGTGTCTGTTTTACCACTTTGGCCACTGAAATTTAGGTGAGAATGTGCTACCATCTTCACATTCCTGAGAACTGAGAACCCTTAGGCAGGTTGACTCCCGGGACACGTCACTTTGAGTGTGGCTTTCTTCTAATGACACCAAATATAACAATGCAAGCACTGACTCTGAATTTCCCCCTCCCAGAAAAATGTGAAAGTACATGTGGGGAAACTATTTCCTTAGTCACTAGATTTGTTGATGGAAGACATTAGTATGTTGGGAGTTAAAGGATGCATTTATTGCTGAGTGTTATTCTGAAAGGTACTTATAATTGCAGTGAAAGAATTTGTAATATTTAGTAATGGTGGGAACAGAGTGACTCATGAGTGAGAGAGGTAGAGTCGAGAAAAAAAAAAACCAATTTATAAAACGTTGGACGGGTCAACTGTACATTAGAAAGTTTTCTTCACATAATGTCAGTTTTGTGTTTTCCATTAAATAGGAAGGCTGCCTTTTAATTGTGTGTTATTTCATCAATTTGAATACTCTTTTAATAATTATTTTACTGGAAAAAGTTTATTAAGCACCGACTACATAACATGGGCTCTTCTTAGGACTTGGGACACATTGTAAGATGAAACAGGACAGAACTCCTGCTCTGACAATCAAGCAGGGAAGACGCATAAATGAGAAATTTTGGATAAAGAGTGCAGAGGGAGAGCTTATCTTGTCTAGTAGGTCATGGAGGACCTTGCAAAAATTCACTACACCCGAAAGCAGGTCTGGTTCTGTGCATTCATTCATTTATTCGCCCATCCTTTCCTGCAATAATGTGTATTGTTTTCCTCCAGTTAGGTGTGCTCTAAGGATTTAGGAATGAACAAGAACTCTCTAAGACAAGGAAATAAATAAACAGGTAAACAAATGTGTAAGATTGTCTCTGGTAATCTGGGTACTGGTGAAGGATAAGAAGGAGGAGGAGAAAATTGCAACAGGAAGATACGTGAGGGGCTGATCTGGGAAGGTCTCTCTGAGGAGATGACATTTCAGATGACCCTTAAATTGAGAGGAACCAGCCATACAAAGAACCTTTTAAAGGTGTTCTCGGTGTTTCTCCTTCCTTTCATTATCCACAAAGCTTCAGTGAATTCTGGTCAAAAAGTAGAGCCTTTATTCAGGGATGTTTTGAGTAGCAAAGGCAAAATTGTTAAGCAAACCACCTTCTCCAGCTGAGGCCAGAAGAGAATGACAATCGTGCTCTCCTCTGGACAATAGCTGTATCAAACAAAATAATAATTTCCAAGGGTCGCTGGTAACAGAGACTTTGGAATGCTGGCATGATAAAGCAGTGAGGGCAGATGAATTAGAAGTTTTATTTATTCTAACTACATAAATAGCAGTAATGGGGAAAATCTTGGAAATAGTTGAGGGACCTGTGGAAGATGGATGGATTTTTCTTGTTTTTTTTTTTGTTGTTTTGTTTTTTTAAAGATTTTATTTATGTATTTGAGAGATAGCGAGAGAGAGCATGGGGTGGGGGAGAGGAGTGGGGACAGAACGGGAGAGAGAAGCAGGCTCCCCGCTGAGCAGAGAGCCCAAGGCTGGGCTCTATCCCAGGACCCTGGGATCATGACCTGAGCAGAAGGCAGCTGGTTAACTGACTGAGCCACCCAGGCACCCCCTGGATAGATGGTTTTTGACCAGAGGTTCATTAATCCTGTCACAATTTGGTTATGAAAAGGAAGTATGACCTCATTTTATTGTCACATCCTGGGAAACCTGGAATATGTGGATTATACTTAGCTGTGGGCATTTTTATTCAACATACAAAGACTACTTAGGCTGTAATAATTGCTAACACTTAATGAACATTAACTATGTGTGACCCTCCCTTCTAAGTGCTTACATATGTTAACTCATGTAATACTTATGACATCTCCATGAGGGAGGTACTATTATGAGGCAGAGAGTTGTTAGAGAATTTGCCCAAGTTCACAGTAGATGTTCAAGAGTCAAGCCTAGGCAGTCCAGCGCCGGGGCTCTCCCTCATTTTGCAGGCCTGGTCCTTATGCTACATCTGTGGTTCTTCTCCGTCCACCACTAGGGAAGCCCCAGTGTGTTGTTTGTCATGTGATGAGGATTTCATTGTGAGGGAGAGCGGAAGAACAGAGGGACAGAGAGAGACAGACAGAGAAGGAGAGAGAGCTAGCAAAGGTGTGGATAAGCTGCACCACCAGAATTAATCCTCTGAAAAAAGTCTGAAGAAGAAAAAGAACAATTTTTCTAGTACTGTTCCACATGCAGTCCGTATTTCTCTCAAGTCTCAAAGCAAACAAACAAGGTATTTTTAGCCCTATTCTACAGATGAAGAAATTAAGCTCAGAGAAGTTCAGCAACTTGGATCTGCCTTATGCCTAAATCTATGCTTTTTATGGTACTGCTCCCTAGGGGTGTTTGTAAAAAAAAAAAAAAAGAGAGAAAAAGAAAAGTGAAAATAAAGCCGTTATCTGACCTGTCGTCTAGCCGTAGTTTGATAATGCTGTGATAGGATTTCATACCCAAAGAGAGATTGAAGGGAGCTTTTTATTAAAGACTGCAAAAACATACTGTAAAGTAAATTTAACCTTGTAAAACTCTACATGAACTACAACCAAAATAAATTCATGGAAGAAGTGAGGACATGCCAGTGTTCTCAGCATGTGGCTAGCAGCCCTCTTGGTGTCAAGGATATTAGAATGTCCTTTTTTCTTCCATTGGTGCCAAGTGTATACCCACATACACACACATACGCATGAGGGGATAATGAAAATTCTTTTGTTGCACAAAAAAAGAATGTCCACAGAACTAACAGTGTTGAGGAAAAATATAACCTATGTTAGAGGCTTAATGCACAGAGGCCCTTTCTTTAATTTAGGAAGGTCTCTAAATATGATAACTGCCTTATCATAAAATATAAAAAAGAGAATCACCTCAATTAAGTTATTCTTCCATTATTATTATTATTATTGTTATTATTATTATTATTTGAGGATTGTATGGCTCGAATTCATTATTTTTTTTTGCATTTTTAAAATTTTATTATGTTACGTTGATCACCATACAGTACATCATTAGTTTTTGATGTAGTGTTCCATGATTCATTGTTTGCATATAACACCCAGTGCTCCATTCAGTACATGCCCTCTTTAATACCCATCACCAGGCTAACCCATCTCCCCACCCCCCTCCCCTCTAGAACCCTCAGTTTGTTTCTCAGAGTCCATAGTCTCTCATGGTTCATCTCCCCCTCCAATTTCCCCCCCTTCATTTATTATTATTACTATTTCCAGGCTTGTTCAGCTTTCTTCTCTTACTGTATTTTTCATATTTTAGATTGTTTTATTTAAAATCATCCAGGCACTGTTTAAAAAACACATAGCCCTCTAAATAACCATTTTACTAATGTATCCTTCCTTTAATATTGTAGTTTATTCTAGTGCTTTTTTCTTGATTAGAATCAATAATTTTAGTCTATATTGCTGATCGTTTTTAAGGAATTGGGCTTGACTAATTTAGGTGTGCTTCTATTTTCAAAATTAGATATAACAACATTTGTGTAATTGATTTTCTTCTACTTATTTTCTTCTTGTGTGATTTTATTTTACTTTTTGCTTTGAGTAATTCTTTGACCAGATTCTATAAATTCTAGTATGTAGGATTTAAACTTTAATTGTTTTGAATATTTTTCAATTGTTTGCTTATGTCACAAATTTCTGTTTCATCTGCAATAGATTCATTTTGCAGCAGTAATGTAAAACTTTATTTTTGTTTCTGATCATTCTTTAAATATTTGTATTTTGTTTTACATATTCCTTTCATTCATAATTTTTTGTATATTTTCAAATTATTATAACTTTAATTATTGTAAAATAAGCCTCCAAAACTTGCCTGCTATGCTTTTTTTTCTTTTTGTCTGATGTCGTTATTGGCAACCCTTTTCTTTTGCTTAAGCATGGTTTGTTTTCATTTATTCCCAGCCTTTTAAATCAATATATTAATTAATTAATTAATTAGTAATTTTGTTTTAGAAATGTCTCTTAAAAGCAGTGTTGATAAATTTTGGGGGGGATGCACTTGGAGACTCCTTGTCTTTGATCAGGAAAGTTTAGACCATATACATTTACTGAAACAGGTTAACATCAGGTATATATTTTTAAACAATTTCTTTAAGTCTACCAATAGGTTTATACAATGTATAAAACAAAATTAAGTCATATTCTCAAGTGTCTGGAAAAGAGTAGGTGTGGACCTCCTTGACTTCTGATTCTCTTTCGTCTGAAATCTGCTGAGCCTTTACTAAGTGAAGGGTAAAATCTTCCTCTGCCATTGATGAGAACTAAGTGAATTATAGTGGGAGTAGACAGATCCGGCCCTTCCCTCATGATGATGACTAATTGACAAACCCTCTTGATGGGGTGTGACCTGGGGCTGACCCTTGATGACTGGGGATGGATTAAATAAAGAATGCTCACTTTTCCCTGCTTTTCTATGAGGTTTCAAATGGGACTGGGCTATTGTGAGCAAGAAGGAATTACTAGATTCTTTTAATAAATATATCAGTACTGAAGCTACCTGAGAGAATAGTTTAGTTATAAAGTCAATTCTTTCAACCTGGGCAGAAATTCCTTCCAGTGCCTGTGTGAGAGACATCTCCATCTTGCCCCTGCCATGTATAATGTGTACTTGTTACCACTAGTGTAGGCTATGTTTTTGATAAAAAACAAACTTCTTTGACCACAGACCACCTTTTCATGGAACAGATCCTAATAGGCTGTCCTCTGAAACACAATTTGGGAAAGACTGAATCATAAATAACCCTTTAATCCTCATACAAAGAGTTGTGTCAAATAAAGAAACTTGAGAGTGTAAGAGGGATTATATTTGTTTTTCAAGGTCCCAGGGGGGTTAAAAACTAGAATAAAAGAATAAAATTATAGTGAGTTAGGTAACTACATAAAATGATGGTTTTATTCTAGAAGTCAGGCTTCCCATCACTAACAGTTCTCCAACATGGATTTGATGATCATTTGCTGTGAATACTATGAAGAGGATTCAAGAGTTAGACAGGAACTTAGGAGAATTTGGAAGATTTGTGACTTTCAGCCCTGACTGAGCATCAAAATCTTGTGAGAAGTTCGTTTAAAAAGAGGAGGCAAGAAAGAAAGGAAGGAAAAAAAAAATCCCTGGGCCCCATCTAAGCCCTACTGAATTGGAATATCTGGGTTTGGAGCCTAGGAATTTGTATTTTGAATAAGCTGCTTAGGTGATTCTTTTCTATACAGTTCAAGAGACTAGCCAGATTGCTTTTTAAGGATACTCGCACCCATAAAAATCTGTTTCCATGGTACAAACAACAGTATGTCAAATTAAGCAATTAGGAATGCTGAAGAGGTGACATTGCTTGTCATTTGGAAATCAGAGCAGAGACCTGGTTTCTAAGATTTTCAGTCCAGGCACAATGGGACCGGTTTGTGCTACTGAGTTCATTATTCTGAGAGATAGATGGGAGTGATGAGAACTAGGGAAGGAGGAGGTGGCCTGGAAGGGCAGCTTTGGAAGCTGACTTCTCCACCCATATACAATCCCTTCCTTGCTTTACAAAACTAAGATTTTGATTGCTTGAATGTGTGGCTCTTGCTTCATGGAGTTTAATGAGGTTCATCTTATGCAGAGAAGCTGCAGGACTTCTCGGATGGTTGTTACAGGGAGTGGCTTCTTGATCACGGCAATCCATTAATCTGCCAGCAAGGGTCTGGCTGGATGTGTCTCGAGTGCCAGGGTTCCAACACTCACAGCACCAGCTGTTTTTGCCCAAACCAAGGGAGTGACCTCACATAGTGTTTGCCCCAAGCTGCAGTCAGTTTTCACTGCAAATCTTAGTTCTGCCTGGTGTTATAAAGAGATCTAGGAAAAGAGGCAGCCCTCGTAGGAAAGTGCACCTGGATACTGGTTCTGGAGGTGGCTAGGAAACGTGGATGCCTGTCCCAGAAATCCTAGGCTCTTTACCCAGGTGTGTATGAGATCACTGCTCCCCAGGGATGCCTAAAATCTGGGCAGCTGGAAGGTATTTGCCAGATCCATTATTCTTACTCATTTATCTGTATTTGTCAAGTGTAACTCTGTGCCATTTGCTACGCTGTGGATTCTGACAGTAAAGTAATAGGTGAAAACAGCCAGTAGTTAACCGTCTGGTTAAATTTCTGTACTAGCGCTGATAGGGAATTAGCTAGCTTCTCTTGGTGATCATCATTAACATAATAGTAGCTAACGTTTATGGACCTGGCACCTGTGTGCTGAAAACATTTTAATGGCATGTTCCTAATGAGGTAAGTATTATTACACCCATTTTCCGGATGAGAAAATGGAGACACATAGATAAGGTAACTGGACTAAGATACAGCCCCCATTCATCGTGAGGGTGGGCATGAGAAGGCAGAGATTTAGGATTCCTTCATCACATCCTCCAAGCTTGTGTGTTGCTTGCTCTTGATCTCTGGGTTAGGGTCTGAACTAGGCCATGCTCTGTTAGTACAGCATTAATACAATCTAGTCTCCAACCCTAAGGAGGATCATTCTGATGAACAGGGATTATATTCAGGCTCGGAGTAAAAGAGAAATGGGAATGGCAGTAGCTAGCCTTGGAATCTCAGGGGAACAAAGAGTCTCAAGAGAGGAAGGAAGAGTCTTGAAGTTTGGAGAAGGTTGCAGGTTTTCCTTTGGGTGGATCAGAGGGTGAGGCTCTTTTTATGAAACTTAAACTGTAAGGAGTCAACAGGACATCTAAATCTGACTTCCTGGGTTCAGAGAGTCAGTTGGACCTAACCCCAGTGGGTCAAGGAGACTAGCCAAACCTGAAGAGCAGGGTCCTGGCCAAATAGCTCAGATTTAGTTAAGTTTTGTTCCTGTAATACTGAAAAAGCTTTGTGGATATGATTCATTTTAATGAGATTTAGGTGTAATTCAACAGAGCTGAGGTTCCTCCAGTTTGTAAACTCTGAACTATTTTATGGAGATACAATATCTCATAACATAAATCATTGTTTTGATTTTTAAAAAGATTCTCTTGGGGTGCCTGGGTGGCTCAGTCAGTTGAGCCTCTGACTCTCGATTTCAGTTCAGGTCATGATCTCAGGGTCCTCTCAGAGCCCCATGTGAGGCTCTCTGTGCTCAGTGCAGAGTCTGCTTTCCCTCTCTTGCTCCTCCCCAGCTCGCACTCTCCTCTCTTTCTCTCAAATAAATAAATAAAATCTTTTAAAAAAAAACCAACAGGATTCTCTCTATGTTCTTAAATTACTTTTTTTTAAATTTTATTTTATTATGTTATGTTAATCACCATACATTACATCATTAGTTTTTGATGTAGTGTTCCATGATTCGTTGTTCGCGTATAACACCCAGTGCTCCATTCAATACATGCCTTTTTAATTGCTCCTTCCAAGCAGATTTACCACATTTTTATTTACAGATTATGTGTTTATCTTCCTCAAGCCAAGGATGGTATTACCTGTCTTTACAGCTGCATTCAAATATTTACTGAGTACTGAGCCCCACTCGGGGCTTGATCCCAGGACCCTGGGATCATGACCTGAGCCAAAGGCAGACGCTTAACTGACTGAGCCACCCAGGCAACCCAATACTTAAAATTTTTTTGTTGTATAACATCTAACTAATTTGCAGGATGGTTGTATTAATTTTAATTAGTGACTGGGAAAATTACTTAACCTTTCTGTGCTTTACCTTCCTTATCTCTAATAGAGGAATAACATTAATACCTACTTCATAGGTTTGAATTGCCATATAGAAGGTACTTTGAACAGTGGATGAATAGTATTGAGAATGGCACATTCTGTACAATTGTTTGCTATTTTGATTATGCTCCACCAACATTAATGCCATCTTTCTATGGCAAGTTTGACAGCTTTTCCTTTTATTATATATTTTAAAAATACTAATTTAATAGATGAACGTTACCTCCTTTTTATTTGCACTTCCTTTTTTTTACGATTTTTTAAAATTTATTTGACAGAGAGAGACGGAGTGCAAGCTGGGTGGGGGCGGGGAGGGGGCGCAGGGAGAGCCAGAGGGAGAAGCAGGCTTCCCGCTGAGCAGGGAGCCTGATGCAGGGCTCGATCCCAGGACCCTGGGATCATGACCTGAGCCGAGGGCAGTTGCTTAACTGACAAAGCCACCCAGGTGCCCCAATCAGCACTTCTTTGATTACTAGTAAAGTTTGACATGTTATTCTGTATTTGTGTAGCTTCTTGTATTTCTTTTGCCTGGATTTTATTCCTGCTTTAACTCTCATTGCTTCTCCAGTCAATTTTGTGACATCTTTTTATGGTGCTCCTTTGTTGCCATTTATGTTACAGATATGTTCCTGGTTTGTAAGATACCCTGTGCTTAGCACTAGTTTTTTTTTGTTTTGTTTTGTTTTGTTTAAGATTTTATTTATTTGTCAGAGAGAGCCCAAGCAGGAGGAGCAGCAGAGGGAGAGGGAGAAGCAGGCTCCCTGCTGAGCAAGGAGCCCCATGCGGGACTCGATCTCAGGACCACAGGATCATGACCTGAGCTGAAGGCAGACGCTTAACCACTGAGCCACCCAGGCGCCCCTGCACTAGTTATTTCTTTTTTTTTTTTATTTAAAAGATTTTATTTATTTATTTGACAGAGAGAGACATAGAGCAGGAACACAAGCAGGGGGAGTAGGAGAGGGAGAAGCAGGCTCTCCGCTGAGCAGGGAGCCCGATATGGGACTCGATCCCAGGACCCTGGGATCATGACCTGAGCCGCAGGCAGACGCTTAACGACTGAGCCACCCAGGCACCATGCACTAGTTATTCCTGATTGTAGGTCAGGGAGGACTGGGAAGGCTTGAGGGAAGAAGTCACATTTGGGCAGCAGGCTGAGCAGAGATGAGTGGACTTTGCAGATGCAGGGGCAGTGACAATGGCTGTGGAGAAAACATCCTGCTCCAGGGATCAGAGACCGCAGTTTTATTCCTGATTTTGTCCTTTGGACAACCCAGTTAATATCTCTGAACTCCGATATACTTACCGATAAAATGGGCTCATATTAATGATTGCAGAGTATCCATCAGGGTCAAATGAGTTCGCATATTTTAAGCTTTTGCATAAGCTAAACAAACCCCATGTAACTGTGAACTTATGGCTACTTTTTCTTTTATTTTTGGCATATACAGATTATCAGAAGAAAGCCACCTTTGTATTTAGAGTCTGTTGTGCTTGCCCAGGATGGGCTTCCTATTCCTCCTGAACCGGTTAGCTTCTTATGCAGATATCAGCTCAGCTGACCCATTGGAACCCGCCCCTCACTACATGAGCCTTCTCCCTGCACATGCGAGCTCCCTGATGAGGTCAGATCCCACCTTGTTCCCTTACAGCACAGGTGCCTCTTCGTTGTAGCATTCCACACAGTTACAGTTTCACATTTACTTATATGACTACTTGGTAAGTGCCCATTTCTCCCTCTAGACTGCAAGCTCTGTAAGGGCAGAGACCAGGCTTTTTTTTGCTTATCGTAGTTTTCTACCTGTTTACTATGTCTGAGTTGGCCCTTCATTCATATTTCTCTAGTGACTAGTGGGACAGTTGAATATGCGTAAAAGCACATCAGAGAGCACAACAATGTAAGGAACATGTTAAGAAAGGAATATGTCAGGCTACAGTACTGTGAGGGGACAAGTGTGTCTGCTTCAGAGAGCAGTGTGTAGAGGACAGCCATGGGACACGGGACTGGGAAGGGGGACTGGGTTTGATCATCGAGAGCCCTGGACACCAGGTGGAAAAGTTTTCCTGAATGGGTCATGCAGTGGGAAGCCAGTGAGGAATTCTGAGCAGGTGGGGCATATGAAAGACTTGTGTAAATAAGATAAAAAGTGCATGTCAGTAGAGAAAGAATCCTAAAATGTTAAATAATAAATTAGAGATTTTATATTAAATGTCTTTCATAGTCCAAAAGGTGATTCAAAAAACTATGATTAATTAGAAAATTTTAAAATTTCTTAATTTTAAAAATTGCAATTTTATGTTTTTCTCAGTGGTATTAAATGCAATTAACATAGAATGCAAAATGGGGAGTTTGGGACATGGCATACCTGATTACACTGAAAATTTTGGATTTAAGAACTAAAAGTAAATAGTGAAAGCATCACATATGTGTAAAACAGAACAGAATTTCTCTTTAAAGGTAATGCAATTAAACTTTACTATATCTATAAAAGTAGTAATTTTGATGTAATTGTTCAAATAAAATTTAAATAACCTGAAAATTATATGAAGCAATAGAAAGGTTGACACTTGAAGTTTCTGGGTAAAGATTAATAATCCAAGGGGCACCTGGGTATGTCAGTTGGTTAAGCGTCTGCCTTTGGCTGAGGTCATGATCTCAGGGTCCTGGGATCGAGCCCCCGAGGCGCGCTCCCTGCTCAGTAGGCGGGGTGGTCTGCTTCTCCCTCTCCCTCTCCCCACCTCCCACTCATGCTCTCTCACTATCTTTCTCAAATAAATAAGATCTTTAAAAAAAAAAAGATTAGTAATCCAACATTTGGTCATTTTCCCTCAATAACTCTTTTTTGATTTGATTATATTTTCTTTGGATATGTTACGATTTTTAAAACATTATTAATTGCCTTTGGAAAATTGAAATCATATAGCATTAAGTTAATGGTTATTTGCATATATTTCAAAGTCTCTGAGAAATGGGAACATTACAATGTGGGTGGTCGCCACAAATGCTGCTTGTCAAATATCTTTGGTTCTATATTTCTTAGCACTTGTAGGATTGGATTTCTTGGCCCCCTTGTGATTGAGTGGGGCCATATGCATTAGCTCATCTGGTTAAAGAGTTGTGAATAGAAATGAACTTTGTCACTTGTGGCTGAGCATTTCATTGCAAGACCCTCCAGAATGTCCTGCCCAGGTGTCACCTGGCAGCATTTGATATTGTGTGTGCTCTTTAGCTGGGGTCCTTGAGTCATAAAAACAAGCAGAGTTCCTAAACTACAATGGACATGTAATATATTAAGAAATAACCTTTGGGGGCGCCTGGGTGGCTCAGTCGTTAAGCGTCTGCCTTCGGCTCAGGTCATGATCTCAGGGTCCTGGGATCGAGCCCCGCATCTGGCTCCCTGCTCGGCGGGAAGCCTGCTTCTCCCTCTCCCACTCCCCCTGCTTGTGTTCCCTCTCTTGCTGTCTCTCTCTCTGTCAAATAAATAAATAACATCTTTAAAAAAAAAAAAAAGAAAAGAAAAGAAATAACCTTTGTAGTTCAAAGGAACTGAGATTTTTTAGGGTTGTTTGCAATGTAGCATAACCTACCATACCCTCATTCATACATTTGTGTCACATATAATCCATAAAGTGAAAATGCTAGTAACAGATATATGAAACAAGGTCTAACTTTGACATGAGTCAAAAGAATTTTTTAAAAGATCTTGTCTGTATTTACAGGTATTTTTTGACAGCCAAAAAATTAAGGATCTTCTTGATCCTCTGCAAGAAAAAATAAAGTTGTTTTTTTTAATTTTTTATTATTATGTTAATCACCATACATTACATCATTAGTTTTTGTTGTAGTGTTCCATGATTCATTGTTTGTGCATAACACCCAGTGCTCCATGCAGAATGTGCCCTCTTTAATACCCATCACCAGGCTAACCCATCCTCCCACCCCCCTCCCCTCTAGAACCCTCAGTTTGTTTTTTGGAGTCCATCATCTCTCATGGTTTGTCTCCCCCTCTGATTTCCCCCCCTTCATTCTTCCCCTCCTGCTATCTTCTTCTTTTTTTTTTTTCTTAACATATATTGCATTATTTGTTTCAGAGGTACAGATCTGTGATTCAACAGTCTTGCACAATTCACAGCGCTCACCATAGCACATACCCTCCCCAATGTCTATCACCCAGCCACCCCATCCCTCCCACCCCACCCCCCACTCCAGCAACACTCAGTTTGTTTCCTGAGATTAAGAATTCCTCATATCACTGAGGTCATATGATACATGTCTTTCTCTGATTGACTTATTTCGCTCAGCATGACACCCTCCAGTTCCATCCACGTCATTGCAAATGGCAAGATCTCATTCCTTTTGATGGCTGCATAATATTCCATTGTATATATATACCACCTCTTCTTTATCCATTCATCTGTTGATGGACATCTTGGCTCTTTCCATAGTTTGGCTATTGTGGACATTGCTGCTATAAACATCGGGGTGCACATACCCCTTCGGATCCCTACATTTGTATCTTTGGGGTAAATACCCAGTAGTGCAATTGCTGGATCGTATGGTAGCTCTGTTTTCAACTTTTTGAGGAACCTCCATACTGTTTTCCAGAGTGGTTGCACCAGCTTGCATTCCCACCAACAGTGTAGGAGGGTTCCCCTTTCTCCGCATCCCCGCCAACATCTGTCATTTCCTGACTTGTTAATTTTAGCCATTCTGACTGGTGTGAAGTGGTATCTCATTGAGGTTTTGATTTGGATTTCCCTGATGCCGAGCAATGTTGAGCACTTTTTCATGTGTCTTTTGGCCATTTGGATGTCTTCTTTGGAAAAATGTCTGTTCATGTCTTCTGCCCATTTCTTGACTGGATTATTTGTTCTTTGGGTGTTGAGCTTGATAAGTTCTTTATAGATTTTGGATACTAGCCCTTTATCTGATATGTCATTTGCAAATATCTTCTCCCATTCTGTCGGTTGTCTTTTGGTTTTGTTGACTGTTTCTTTTGCTGTGCAAAAGCTTTTTATCTTGATGAAGTCCCAATAGTTCATTTTTGTCCTTGCTTCCCTTGCCTTTGGTGATGTTTCTAGGAAGAAGTTCTGCAGCTGAGGTCGAAGAGGTTGCTGCCTGTGTTCTCCTTTAGGATTTTGATGGACTCCTGTCTCACATTTAGGTCTTTCAACCATTTTGAGTCTATTTTTGTGTGTGGTGTAAGGAAGTGGTCCAGTTTCATTCTTCTGCATGTGGCTGTCCAATTTTCCCGACACCATTTGTTGAAGAGACTGTCTTTTTTCCATTGGACATTCTTTCCTGCTTTGTCAAAGATGAGTTGACCATAGAGTTGAGGGTCCATTTCTGGGCTCTCTATTCTGTTCCATTGATCTATGTGTCTGTTTTTGTGCCAGTACCATACTGTCTTGATGATGACAGCTTTGTAGTAGAGCTGGAAGTCTGGAATTGTGATGCCGCCAGCTTTGCTTTTCTTTTTCAACATTCCTCTGGCTATTCAGGGTCTTTTCTGGTTCCATACAAATTTTAGGATTATTTGTTCCATTTCTTTGAAAAAAGTGGATGGTATTTTGATGGGGATTGCATTGAATGTGTAGATTGCCCTAGGTAGCATTGACATCTTCACAATATTTGTTCTTCCAATCCATGAGCATGGAACGTTTTTCCATTTCTTTGTGTCTTCCTCAACTTCTTTCATGAGTATTTTATAGTTTTCTGAGTACAGATCCTTTGCCTCTTTGGTTAGATTTATTCCTAGATATCTTATGGTTTTGGGTGCAATTGTAAATGGGATCGACTCCTTAATTTCTCTTTCTTCTGTCTTGTTGTTGGTGTATAGGAATGCCACTGATTTCTGTGCATTGATTTTATATCCTGCCACTTTACTGAATTCCTGTATGAGTTCTAGCAGTTTTGGGGTGGAGTCTTTTAGGTTTTCCACATAAAGTATCATATCATCTGCGAAGAATGAGAGTTTGACTTCTTCTTTGCCGATTTGGATGCCTTTTATTTCTTTTTGTTGTCTGATTGCTGTGGCTAGGACTTCTAATACTATGTTGAATAGCAGTGGTGATAGTGGACATCCCTGCCACATTCCTGACCTTAGGAGTAAAGCTCTCAGTTTTTCCCCATTGAGAATGATATTCGCTGTAGGTTTTTCATAGATGGCTTTTATGATATTGAGGTGTGTACCCTCTATCCCTATACTCTGAAGAGTTTTGATGCAGAAAGCATGCTGTACTTTGTCAAATGCTTTTTCTGCATCTATTGAGAGGATCATATGATTCTTGTTCTTTCTTTCGTTAATGTGTCACGTTGATTGATTTGCGGATTTTGAACCAACCTTGCAGCCCAGGGATAAATCCCACTTGGCCATGGTGAATAATCCTTTTAATGTACTGTTGGATCCTATTGGCTAGTATTTTGGTGAGAATTTTTGCATCCGTGGTCTGTAATTCTCCTTTTTGATGGGGTCTTTGTCTGGTTTTGGGATCAAGGTAATGGTGGCCTTATAAAACGAGTTTGGAAGTTTTCCTTCCATTTCTATTTTTTGGAACAGTTTCAGAAGAATAAGTATTAATTCTTCTTTAAATGTTTGGTAGAATTCCCCTGGGCAGCCATCTGGCCCTGGGCTCCTGTTTGTTGGGAGATTTTTGATGACTGCTTCAATTTCCTTAGTGGTTATAGGTCTGTTCAGGTTTTCTATTTCTTCCTTGTTCAGTTTTGGTAGTTGATACATCTCTAGGAATGCATCCATTTCTTCCAGATTATGGAATTTGCTGGCATATAGTTGCTCATAATAAGTTCTTATAATTGTTTGTATTTCTTTGGTGTTGGTTGTGATCTCTCCTCTTTCATTCATGATTTTGTTGATTTATTTCTCTTTTCTTTTTGATAAGTCTGGCCAGGGGTTTATCAATCTTGTTAATTCTTTCAAAGAACCAGCTCCTAGTTTCGTTGATCTGTTCTACTGTTCTTTTGGTTTCTATTTCATTGATTTCTGCTCTGATCTTTATTATTTCTCTTCTCCTGCTGGGTTTAGGCTTTATTTGCTGTTCTTTCTCCAGCTCCTTTAGGTGTACGGTTAGGTTGTGCATTTGAGACCTTTCTTGTTTCTTGAGAAAGGCTTGTATTGCTATATACTTCCCTCTTAGGACTGCCTTTGCTGCATCCCAAAGATTTTGAACAGTTGTGTTTTCATTTTCATTGGTTTCCATGAATTTTTTTAATTCTTCTTTAATTTCCTGGTTGACCCATTCATTCTTTAGTAGGATGCTCTTTAGCCTCCATGTATTTGAGTTCTTTCCAACTTTCCTCTTGTGATTGAGTTCTAGTTTCAAAGCATTGTGATCTGAAAATAGGCAGGGAATGATCCCAATCTTTTGGTACTGGTTGAGACCTGATTTGTGACCTAGCATATGATCTATTCTGGAGAATATTCCATGGGCACTAGAGAAGAATGTGTATTCCGTTGCTTTGGGATGGAATGTTCTGAATATGTCTGTGAAGTCCATTTGGTCCAGTGTGTCATTTAAAGTCTTTATTTCCTTGTTGATCTTTTGCTTAGATGATGTGTCCATTTCAGTGAGGGGGGTGTTAAAGTTCCCCACTATTATTGTATTGTTGTCGATATGTTTCTTTGCTTTTGTTATTGCCTTATATAATTGGCCACTCCCATGTTAGGGGCATAGATATTTACAATTGTTAGATCTTCTTGTTGGATAGACCCTTTAAGTAGGATATAGTGTCCTTCCTCATCTCTTATTACAGTCTTTGGTTTAAAATCTAATTTGTCTGATATAAGGATTGCCACCCCAGCTTTCTTTTGATGTCCATTAGCATGGTAAATGGTTTTCCACCCCCTCACTTTCAATCTGGGGGTGTCTTTGGGTCTAAAATGAGTCTCTTGCAGACAGCATATCGATGGGCCTTGTTTTTAATCCAATCTGATAACCAGTGCCTTTTGATTGGGGCATTTAGCCCATTTACGTTCAGGGTAACTATTGAAAGATATGAATTTAGTGCCATTGTATTGCCTGTAAGGTGACTGTTATTGTATATTGTCTGTGTTCCTTTCTGGTCTATGTTGTTTTTAGGCTCTCTCTTTGCTTAGAGGACCCCTTTCAATATTTCTTGTAGGGCTGGTTTCGTGTTTGCAAATTCCTTTAGTTTTTGTTTGTCCTGGAAGCTTTTTATCTATTTTCAATGACAGCCTAGCTGGATATAGTATTCTTGGCTGCATATTTTTCTCGTTTAGTGCTCTGAATATATCATACCAGTCCTTTCTGGCCTGCCAGGTCTCTGTGGATAGGTCTGTTGCCAATCTAATGTTTCTACCATTGTAGGTTACATATCTCTTCTCCCGAGCTGCTTTCAGGATTTTCTCTTTGTCTCTGAGACTCGTAAGTTTTACTATTAGATGTCAGGGTGTTGACCTATTTTTATTGATTTTGAGAGGGGTTCTCTGTGCCTCCTGGATTTTGATGCCTGTTTCCTTCCCCAAATTTGGGAATTCTCTGCTATAATTTGCTCCAATATACCTTCTGCCCCTCTCTCTCTTTCTTCTTCTTCTGGGATCCCAATTATTCTAATGTTGTTTCATCTTATGGTATCCCTTATCTCTCGAATTCTGCCCTCGTGATCCAGTAGTTGTTTATCTCTCTTTTTCTCAGCTTCTTTATTTTCCATCATTTGGTCTTCTATATCACTGATTCTGTCTTCTGCCTCATTTATCCTAGCAGTTAGCGCCCCCATTTTTGATGCACCTCATTAATAGCCTTTTTGACTTCGACTTGGTTAGATTTTAGTTCTTTTATTTCTCCAGAAAGGGTTTCTCTAATAACTTCCATGCTTTTTTCAAGCCCAGCTAGTATCTTTAACGTCATGATTCTGAACTCTAGATCCGATATCGTACTAATGTCCGTATTGAGTAGGTCCCTGGCAGTCGGTACTACCTCTTGTTTTTTTTTTGAGGTGATTTTTTTCAGTCTTGTCATTTTGTCCAAAGGAGAATAGGTGAATGAGAGAACAAAATGCTAACAGGGTAACAACGTCCCCAGAAAATATACTCTAAACAAATCAGAAAAGACCTGAAGCCGGGGGAAAAGAAAGGGAAAGAAAAAAAAAGGAAAAGAAAAACAAACAAAAACAGAACAAAACAAAAAAAACAGAATATGATCAAATATGATCAGGCTGGTGCATAGATTAGTGCCACACACTAGATTTTGGGTGTATTTTGGTCTGTTAGAAGAAAGTGCCTCCCAAAATTTTAAAGAAAGAAAAACTTATATATATACAAAAATAAGGGTTGATATGATGAAGGGATGGAATGTGACTGTAAAGATGAAAATTATAAAAAATTTTATAAAAGGAATTGATAAGAAGTTGTTTGAAAAAAGAAAGAAGAGGATTAAAAAAAAGGGGGGGAGAGAATGTGATCAGGCAGGAGACTAGAACAAAGCCATACACTAGAGATTTAGGGTATATTTTGATCTGTTAGAAGAAACTGTATCTCAAAATTTTAAAGAGAGAACAACTTACATATATATGCCAAAAATAAGCGTAACTACTATGAAGGGATAGAATATGACTCTAAAAATGAAAAATAAAAATGTTTTTTAAAAAAGGGATTGATAAGATGTTGGTTGAAAAGGGGAAAAAGAAAATTAAAAAAAAAAATTAACTTTGAAAGACTAAAGAATCATGGTAAAAAAGCCATGGATTCTATGTGCATTATTCCCCTAGCGCTGGAGTTCTGCCGTTCTCATTGATCGGTAAACTTGGTCTTGGCTGGCTGTTCTCGCTGATCTTCTGGGGGAGGGGCCTGTTGCCGTGGTTCCCAAATGTCTTTGCCGGAGGCGGAATTGCTCCACCCTTGCCGGGTCTGGGCTAAGTAATCTGCTCAGGTTTGCTCTCGGGAGCTTTTGTTCCCTGCAAGCTTTCCGTACAGCTTTGGAGGCGGAGAGTGAAAATGGCGGCCTCCCAGTCTCCGCCCCGGAGGAGCCGAGAACTCGGGGCCCCGCTCCTCAGTGAGCCCCCAGAGAAAAGCCGTCAGTCACTCCCGTCTCCCCGGTCTCCGGCCGCACTCCGTGCTCACCCGGACTGTGACCAAGCGTTTCTATCTCTGGCACCCAACTCCGTGTGGAGTCTCCAAACCAGCAGATCCCTGCAGTGCGCTCCCGCCCTGCTCCTCCCAGGGGAAGAAGGTGAGTCTCCCCGGATCTGCCGCTTGTTGGGTCCCTGCTGGAGGAGCAGTGGCCCGACTGTGCCGCGGATCATGGTTTATGGCAACCCCAGGGTGAGAGCCCGCGCCTCAGCTCCCTCTCTGCAGCCGGCTTCCCCACTCCGATACCTGGGAGCTCTGCTGCACTCAGGCACCCCAGGTCTTTCTGTGACCCTGAGGGTCCTGAGACCACACTGTCCCACGAGGGTTCCACCCCCCACTTAGCCACCAGAGTGACGTCCCTCAGCGGAGCAGACTCTAAAAGTGCCGATTTTTTGCTCCGCGGCTCTATCACTTGCCAGAAGCGGCCAACGGAGGCCCCTCCCCCGCCGTCTATCCTCCCGAATATCGCCTTGGATTCACCGCACGTCCTACCTTCCAGAAAGTGGTCGCTTTTCTGTTCAGAGAGTTGTTGCTATTCTTTTCTTCAATCTCCTGTTGAGTTTGTAGGTGTTCAGAATGGTTTGATCCCTATCCAGCTGAATTCCTGGGACCAGACGAAATCCAGGTCTCCTACTCCTCCGCCATCTTGCTCCGCCCAAGTTGTTTTTTTTTTTTTAAATAGTACTAGGTCATTTAAAAAATTTTAATAACTTGATTGGAGTAATAATTGACAGAGAATAAACTGCACATATTTAGAGTGGACAACCTGATACATTTGACATAAGCATACAGCCTCGAAACCTTCATGACAATCAAAACAATGAACATTTCCCTAACTCAAACTTTTCTTTAAGCCCTTTTCAAATCTTCTCTCCCACTTCCATCTCCCTCACCTGAGTACTGTTCTACTTTCCATCACCATGTAGTAATTTGCATTTTCTTTAGTTTTACATAAGATCATGCAGTATTTAATCTTTTGTTTAATTTCTTTGCTTCAGCATGATATTTTGAGATTCACCCATATTGTGAATGTGTGAATAGATCATTTCTTTTTATTATTGAGTAGTATTTTGTTGTATGGATATAACACTATATGTTTATTTGGTCACCTGTTGATAGACATTTGAATTGATTCCAGGATTTGGCCATTATGATAAAAGTGATTTAAGAATTCTGGTACAAGTCTTTATATAAAAATATGCTTTCATTTCTCTTGAGTAAGTACCTAAGAGCAGAATGGCTAGAATGAATAGCAGATGTATGCTTAACTTTTTAAAGGAACTCCCAAATTATTTTTCCAAAGTGGTTTTTGCATTCTGCAATGCTACTAGCTGTGTATGAGAATTCTAATCCCTTCATAGCTTCTCCAACACTCAGGATGGTCAGTCTTTTAAATTATAGCCATTCTATTAGGTGTGTAATAATATCTAATTGTGGTTGTACTTTTCATTTCCCTAGTTGCTAATAATGTCAAGCATCTTTTCATGTGTTTATGTGCTATTTGTTTGTTTCTGGCCAAAGGTCTGTTTAAATCTTTGCCCATTTTTCAGTTTGGCTTGGAATTCTGTTCTTATTATTGAGTTTTGAGAGTTCTTTACAAAGAAGCATGAGAAAATTTGCAGAGGGATGGAAATGTTCATCATGCTGATTGTGGTGATGGTGTCACATATGTATACCTGTGTCTAAAATTATGAAATTGTACATTTTAAATATTTAGGGTATGTCAGTTGTATCTCGAAAGAAGGGGGCTGTGCATATTTGTAATTTCACATATTTATAATACACAAGGAAATTTAGTTAATTCAAATAAGTTATATACATTATACATTTAAAATGGTTGAGTAATTGATGTACACACATTTTCAGGTTGAGATCTTCCTATGTCATTCTCACTATTGCAACATAATTAAATTTGTCAATTTTACTACATTTATAAAAACTCATTAGTACTGAAAAAGTACTTATTTGTTAAATCTACCAATTAAAATACTTCAAAGGGAAATTAAATTTATAAACATAGTTTTTAAAGTTTTAGAGTATTTAATTACCTAAGCTTTAAAAAGATAACAAATATTTTTCAGAGCCCACTTAAAAATGATTTTTAAAATTTGGTTATTTTAAAATGTTTTATAAATGGAACAAGATTTGCAAATGAATTTAGTTACTTAAAAGGAAAGCTCTAAGATTTTTACCACCTAAGGCAATTTTAACTTTAATCTGGAGAGAAAAGCTGTTACGCTGTGGCTTATACAGCAGACCTCAAGGTGCTATGAATAAAGTTTTGGTGACAGAACAAATAAGCTCAGGACTTGTCGTATTGACCAGGAAAACCACAAAGCTAATAGCACCAGAGGCGTTTTTTCCCTTACTTCTCACAATGTCCATCTCCTTCAATGATCTCTTACAGGGATGGTGAACAATTACACTGTCTGTATAAAATTTACAGGCTACTGGACGTGGAGATGTAAATATGTTGTATATACACAAACTATGGACTCTGGCCCCTCAGCCTTGTAGAATATGACAGAGCCTTACGTCAGTAATGGCAGTGGAGGTGGCTGAGGGGCTGGAGTTTAAAGTCTCAGCTAAAGACATCCTTGATAAATAATGTAACCATTTGTAGATCATCATTTTTTTACCAAATAAATCCACAACTCCTTCTAAATATATACTGTTAGCACCCTTTCCAAGCAGTTCTTTGGATTTTGCTCTTCTGGCCTATGTCCTAGTCCACCTTCCCCTCCCTTTCCAAGTGTTGTGGGTCTCCTTTTCCTATGGGTGCATCTTTTGGCAAAAAGGTGGTCTCAGAGTATTTAGGTTATAACTGCATGAAGGTTAGTCTGTAACTTTGGTATTTTGAGGAACTGGGATAAGGTAGTTGGTTCTCATCCCTGGCTGGTGTGCACTGATTTTCTTCCTTTCAGCAAGGCAGTTTAAAAAGTAATTAATCAAGGATACAATTCTTATTTTAAAATTCTAAATTTGTGATCTTACCTGCCACCATAGAATTCTAAATAGTTGAACGACATAAAGTAAATCGTGCGGGCAGTTTTAGTTTAACAACAACAAAAAAACCACTGTGCTTGGGATCTATGGCCAGGAGACTCTCCCTACCTGGACATCAATTCCTTCATCTATGTAAAGAAGGGCCTAAGGACAGATTTAGCACCAACATTGCTTGACCCTGATGAAGAAAACATAGTTGCATGGGGGTCAGAGGGGTGCCTAGCAGTTTTATATGCACTTGGAGATTCTCAGGTTGGTGGAAAGAAAATGGAGTAGAGATTGGAGATTTGAGTTGAACTAGAAAGCCAGGGTGAACAAAGATTTTGATTCTGAACATCTTTCTGAATCTGAAGTCTATTCATTACAGGAAAGGATTACGCTCTGGTTATGTAAGTTGTTTTGTTTGTGTTTTAAACAATAAAAACTAAGACCTGGTAAGGTCAGATTTCACCAAAAAATCTTTGCCTTTTTGAGTAAAACCCCCAAGGGCACAGGAAGAATTATAGTGAAGCTTACTCCATCTCCCCAAGGGATCTAGACTTGAAGTTTAGACCTGGGCACAAGTCTTGCCAAACTTTTTGTAAAGGATTTTAAGTAAATATTTTTGGCGTTGCTGATTGCAACCACTCAACTCTGCCATCTTGACACTAAAGCAACCACCGGCAATACCTACATGAATGAGTGTGGCTGTGTTCCAATAAAACTTTATTTACAAAACCAGGCAGCAGTGCAGATTTGACCCACAGGCCATAGTTTGATGATCTCAGTCAAAAGAAGATTGGCATAAAAACCAATTTGTTAGTGGTCTGGTCTTAACCCTGTTCTCGGCCAATTGTGTGACATCAGGAAGTCCCCTTTCCTTCTCTGGAATTCATAATTTAATGTTGAATGAAGGTTTCTTATGTTGCCATAATTTTATGAGCCTCATCTATTTAATGCTCATAGCTTCTCAATGCCAGTGATATTGTTAGCTTAGAGCACAGCTAGTGAGTTTCAGAGTGACAGCTTAAGCCAGGTCTGTGTGTCTCTAAAGCTCATATTCATAATTATAACCAAACTGTCTGCGGGTGAAGTGGTGAATTTGAATTTAATGTTCCCTAATTGCTCTTCTGTAATTGATGCTCGGTTTTTGGTGGAAATAAGAGAGTTCTCTGGAGGATTGACTTTTTTTGGTCTGATACTTGGGGCTTTTCTTAAGAGACTTGCTGAATGTCTTTTGTTTTGTTTGTTGCTGTAAGCTTTTTGCATTTGGTCAGTCACTGGAATGACATTTTAAGGAAACACTGATACGTTCCTACTAAAAACAAGGTTAACCAAAGTTCCCCACCCTCTACAGGACGCCTTGCTTGTGACTGGCTGCCTCTTCCTAGCAGTGACACTTGGGCTTTAACTCAGAATTCTTGTGTCTCATTTTTTAAGAAACTGCATTGCATTTTTTTATATTTATAAGCTAATGAGAGATAAGGCACATTCATTAAGGCAGCTACTCCAAAGGCATCTAGGAGGCCATGCCAAATTTTTCTACCCAGGACAACGTACAGGCATTCAGTGTTTATTAGCAGGACAATACAAATGTGAAATGCTCTAATTAGCCTGTGCTTATTTAGAAAAATTTTTTCCCATGAAATATCTTTAGAAATCAGATTAGGTGTAGGTCTAGAGAGGAAAAGCAAAGGCTTTAGAACTTGAGTAATATATTGAGCAATAGTAGGCACTCAAGAAATGACAGGATTAATTTTCTTGGCCATTGCTGTTAGGTTTTAATTTAAAGAAAACTATGTGTGATGAAATTACTGATTTAGAAGATATGTAAGATTTATAAAGCCAGCTAGAAAATAATCTGCAAGGTTACATTACTGTGTATGTGATGCAATGGTTTTTTTTTTATCTATTGCCTTGAGATTAAATAAAATATTTTGATATTTAACTGAAACCTCTATTAGAAAAAAAGCAGTGCTCTAAAGAAATTTTTTCCCATTCTTTTGGAAATTGAGGGCTAGGAGGGGATGGATGTCAGGAAGTCAGGGATACAGAAGGTGAAATTGAAAGATAAAGTAGAAGTAGGGCCAGGGGAAGAGGAGGAGAGTAATGTTCAAGATAAAGATAATTCTTTTATAATCTAGCTGAGAAGGAGAGAGATGAAAATGAAAGAAGAAACCAAAAGTTCCCAGAATGTTCATGGAACCTGTTAAAAGGCAGGAGGAAATGTAGGACAAAAAGAGAAGTTGAAAAGGAAGGAGGATGGCCGAGGAGAAAAGGAGATGGGGATATCAGAAAATGACATAGAGGGGCGTTTGGGTGGCTCTTTTGGTTAAATGTGGACTCTTGATCTCAGGGTCGTGGGTTCAAGCCCCATGTTAGGCTCCATGCTGGGCATGAAGCCTACTTAAAACACACACACACACATAAACACACACACACGAAAGGAGAAGCTGCTACAGAGTGAAAAGTGTAGGTTAACAAAGAGCCAACACTCAGAAGGACATAGGCAGGTGAGAGAACAATCACAGAGAGAATTAGTGAGGAGAAAGAAGAACCTCAAGGAAAGAAGGAAAGGGGAGGAGGTGGAATGTGAGAGCAGGTTACAGGTGGCCCTCCCCAACTGCCTCTGCTTAAATTTCTCCCTCCCACACGATTCCGCACTTCCTCTTCCTTCTCTTCTTCACTCAGTTTCAAACTTGACACCAAAAGGGAGCAAGCTGGTGAGACACTTGAAAGTAGGGCAGAAAGGTTTCAGGAGGAAGGCAGTAGTCATTATGTATCAGGACCTTCTCCAGATTGGCAAATGAGTTTCAATTTAAATGCCAGCTTTAATTGATGCCAGTGCCCGGGCATTGAGGAGTCTCCTGGGCTCAGCAGAAAAGGGTACAGAGAGCAAACATGGAAGCTTCTCATGCCCTTGGTAATAGGTAGTGGTGTATCTGGATAAGTATTTGTCATTTCAGGGCTAGAACCTGAAATAAACTGACAACCCTGTCTCTTAAGACACTGGTTTTGTCCTTTTTTCCCCTGAAGTTCTTTTCTGGTTTGATAATGATTTTCCCAATTCCTTATTCCCACCTCTAAATATGAATAAGTTAAAAGTTCTATTTTTCAAGCATCTTGTCCCCTGAGACCTTCTTAACTATAGTCATTTAGCAAACATTGGGCCTTCGCTAGATGTTAGACACATGGTAGGGAATAGGATTAAAACAAATTATAAGATGGAGTTCCTGCACCTAAGAAACTGTAGTCAAGTGACACAGTCTGGCCAGTAATAGAGCAATTACAGTACTGCCTCAGGGGTGGAAAGCATGGTGTGCTTTGGGATGGCATAGGTGGAACATCTCACCCAGACTTGTAGTATGAGGGTCAGAGGGCAATGAATGTCAGAAAGAAAGCAGGACAAAAATTGAAACTTGAAAGATTCCTGAAAGTAGAGTCAAGGAAAGAGGAGAAGGAAAATTGAGTTCTAGGCGAAAGAATCATGACTGATTGGGGAACAGAAAGTAGTTCAGCGTGGTTGAAAAGAAGAGATAGGGTGTGGTCAAATGATGTGTGATATGGAGCACTGGTATGTTGGTAAATCTGTTAAAAAAAAGAAAAAACAAACCCTCATCTGTAACTTTTGCCAATTTCTACGGTGTAAATATTCCCACCATGGCCAAATTCAAGCTACCAACAGTTTCTCAATGGACTTGCAAAATTCCTGCATCTTTAACAATCATTTTCCAAAGGCCAGTAAGAACTGGCTCTAGCATAGCAGGAATAAGCAGTAGCCAGATCAAAATGGATCTCTGAGTCCTGGAGTTTATCCCAAAGGCTCTGAAGGATATCGAATCTGAACGTGGCATAATCAGATCTTTCCTTTAGGAAGATTGTGCCACCCACTCTGTCAGGGGAGGGGCAAGGACAAGACTGGAAGCAGCCTCTTACCAGCCTTCTGGAGCTCAAACCTTAACTCTGTCCTTCTGTTTCTGTGAATTTGAACAAATCATTCTGTGGTCGCTTGTGTTTGTTCATCAAGAAAGTATTGATGGGGCACCTGGGTGACTCAGTCGTTAAGCGTCTGCCTTCGGCTCGGGTCGTGATCCCAGGGTCCTGGGATCGAGCCCCGCATCGGGCTCCCTGCTCAGCGGGAAGCCTGCTTCTCCCTCTCCCACTCCCCCTGCTTGTGTTCCCTCTCTCGCCGTGTCTCTCTCTGTCAAATAAATAATAAATAAAATCTTTAAAAAAAAAAAAAAGAAAGTATTGATAATATTACACAGGTTGTGTTGTTGTTGTTGTTGTTTGGAACAGAAAGAGATTCTATGGAAACACTTTGTTAAATGTAAAATTATTAATTCATTCTTCCTTGACTCTCACAGTCCCATTCCTTTATCTTGCCCTGTCTGCCTGCTGTTCCCATAATCTTCTTCTCTGACCCTTTGTGGTACAGAGAGCATTAAATTGGAAGCAAGTAATACATTTATTCTTCCCTAATATGCTAATAAATAGTTCAGCCCCTCAAATAGCTACCATAATTTCTAAATAGCAAAGAATATTAATATTTCTTTTTGGGTGTTGAGTTTGAAAAGTTCTTTATAGATCTTGGATACCAACCCTTTATCTGTAGTGTCATTTGCAAATATCTTCTCCCATTCCATGGGTTGCCTCTTTGTTTTGTTGACTGTTTCCTTTGCTGTGCAGAAGCTCTTTAACTTGATGAAGTCCCAAAAGTTCATTTTCGCTTTTGTTTCCTTGCATTTGGAGACATGTCTTGAAAGAAGTTGCTGTGGCTGATGTCGAAGAGCTTACTGCCTATGTTCTCCCTTGGATTTTGATGGATTCCTGTCTCACATTGAGGTCTTTCATCCATTTACAGTTTATCTTTGTGTATGGTGTAAGAGAATGGTCGAGTGTCATTCTTCTGTATATAGCTGTACAATTTTCCCAGCTCCATTTATTGAAAAAAAAAAACAAAACAAATAATCAAGTCAAAAAATGGGCAGAAGACATGAATAGACACTTCTCCAAAGAAGACATACAAATGGCTAACAGACACATGAAAAAATGTTCATCATCATTAGCCATCAGGGAAATTCAAATCAAAACCACATTGAGATACCACTTTACACCAGTTAGGACTGCAAAAATTAACAAGGCAGGAAACAACAAAGGATGTGAGAGGATGTGAAGAAAGGGGAACCCTCTTACACTGTTGGTGGGAATGCAAGTTGGTACAGCTACTTTGGAAAACAGTATGGAGGTTCCTCAAAAAGTTAAAAATAGAGCTACCCTATGACCCAGCAATTGCACTACTGGGTATTTACCCCAAATATATAGATGTAGTGAAAAGAAGGGGCACATGAACCCCAGTGTTCATAACAGCAATGTCCACAATAGCCAAACTGTGGAAGGAGCCGATATACCCTTCAAGAGATAAATGGATAAAGAAGATATGGTTCATATTTACAATGGAATATTACTCAGCCATCAGAAAGGATGTATACCCATCATTTGCATCGACATGGGTGGAACTGGAGGGGATTATGCTAAGTGAAATAAGTCAAGCAGAGAAAGTCAATTATCATATGGTTTCACTTATTTGTGGAACATAAGGAATAGCATGGAGGACATTAGGAGAAGGAAGGGAAAAATGAAGGGGGGTGGAATCAAAGGGGAGATGAGCCATGAGAGACCATGGACTCTGGGAAACAAACTGAGGGTTTCAGAGGTGAGGGGAGTGGGGGGATGGGTTAGCCTGGTGTTGGGTATTAAGGAAGGCATGTATTGGATGGAGCACTGGGTGTTATACACAAACAATGAATCATGGAACACTACATCAAAAACTAATGATGTACTGTATGGTGACTAACATAATATAATTAAAAAAAGGAAAAAAGAATATTAATATTTCAAGTAACGTAATTTGTAAGTATGATTTCTATCAGTGACAAAGTCAGAATATTGCTTGTATTAAAATGTGTGCTCAATTTTAGTTTCAGATTGGTGAAATCATTTATAAATGATTATTAAATGTCATAAACCGTAAAGGTTAAAACCATAAAGGTGAAAAACTCCTTTAGAGAAAATTTAAACTTCGAGTGGTAAGGTCTGGGGAAGGTTAGATTATATAAACTTTAGAGATTTTTTTGCATTCCCTAGATTTTATGATCTGTGATTGTAGAGGATGAAATACATCAGCATTCCTCAGCCAAGGCAATGTTGGTGCTGCCACTGTCGATAAAGCCACAGGTAGTGCTTGTTGCCCTGACTATATGCTAAGCACTATGGTAAGAGCTTGACATTGATCATCTTATTAATCCTCACGACAAACTATGGGTAGGCAATACTATATTTCCATTTTGCCAATGGTAAAAGTGAATTACTGAAAGAATGTATAAGCTACTACAAATCTTATACATCTAGAAGTTGGACGGGAAACCCAAATGCATTTGACACCAAGTCTGTGTTTTGAACCATTTTATCAGTGTTTCCTCTACAGTAATCATTCTCATACTATTTTCATGAATTTTTATCATATCACCTATACTATTATTTGCTTAATATTTTTCTTTAAATTGAATGATTTTAAAAGAAAAATTCATATCACCATCATATTTGGAAAGCTTATATCTCTCAGCATAAAGAGAAGGCATATAAATAGAATAAAATGAAACAAAACTGCCCACACTTAATTTAAAAACAGAGATTATCAAGTCACAGAGATTCTAAAGTTATATTAACACCATCCTGAGACTTTTTCTTTGAAATAAGTAAAAATATTTTTTAAATTATTAATGGAACTCTTTTTCAGTGGAAAAAAAATGTGATTCAACATTACCCCAAATCAACTAAATCTTCTTGTAGTTTACAAGGGTAGGAGGTCCCAAACTTTGAGAACCACTGCTCTGCCCTGCCACAGGGCCATGGACTAAGATTGCTGATGTAGAAAACATGCAGCAGCTATAATAACACTATCACTGTACTGAGGAAGCAGAGACGAGGAGGCATAAGCATTTATCAGATGTAGTAGAGTAACACAGGAGTATTTCACTAGGTCCTGCCTCTGCCATTTACTGCCTGGTTTTATCACCTATAAAAATCAAAGAGATTTAAAATAAATATATTAAGGTCGCTTCTCCTCTATGACTTTAAATAATTTGGGAAACGTTATTGAACTTGCTGCTTTTTGCAGCCATACCTAAGCGAAATTAAGAGGGACATTTCTTTACGTGTTACAGTCAGTTTTGCTCCTGAAAGAATTTAAGAATGGTGGGAAATGATAAGAAATTGTTTTCAAGGACACTGAAACAGAGAAATGAGAAGTGATATTATGTTACCTTGCCTTGATAAATGTTTCTTTGCTCAGAGCTAGAAATCCCTAGAGCATTTGGTTGAGCTGCTTTCCTGAGTGGATCTTGGGATCATCCTTGTGAAGGGCACGTCAGCTCACCAGAAGCTAACAGTAAAGAAACTGATGCCCAGAGATAAAAAGTGACCTCTTTAAAGTCCTAGAGTAAACTGGAGTCAGGAAGGTGGGGAAAAACTCCAGAATTCTCAGGTATCAGCAGGTGCTCCCACCCATGGTATAATTTTGAGATTGTTGTATAAAGCTTAGACCTTACACTTTCTAGTCAGTGGGTTTTCCTGTCTATTCAATGAAGGCTTCTAGATGGAATAACCTCCAGAAGGTCTTTGTTCATGTGCACTTATTAGTAAGATTTTCACCTTTCCCCCATAATGATGTCTTAAATGCCAGAGGGCAGAGTAGCTTAGGAATGTGTTAATAGGCAGTAGGAAAAAAAAATGCAATGAAATGCACAATTCTTGGCTCCATCTGAAAGGCACTGATTCAGTACGCCTGGATGGAGCTAAAGAATTTGCATTTTTAGCAAGCATCCCAGGTGATTTTGCTGTATATAGACCATGGACCACATTTTAAAAAACAGTGGTTGAAACATTAAAAAGTACAGGCTTTGAAGACAAAAGAGTCTGAGCTCAATTCTTTCATCTCTTATTATTTATATACCTGGGTCAAATTGCTTAACCTCCTCTGAGTTCCAGTTTCCTCATCTGTGAAATGGTCAATAATAATAATAATAATAATAATAATACCTACCCCAGGGGCTTTCTGATGATTAAATAAGATTATATTTGAAAAGTGGCTAAGTACTTAACACAAGGGATCATGTTTATTATTTATTTATTTTTTTTAAAGATTTATTTATTTATTTATTTGAGAGAGAGAGAATGGGAGAGAGAGAGAGAGCACAAGAGGGGGGAGGGTCAGAGGGAGAAGCAGACTCCCTGCTGAGCAGGGAGCCCGATGTGGGACTCGATCCCGGGACTCCAGGATCATGACCTGAGCTGAAGGCAGTCGCTTAACCAACTGAGCCACCCAGGCGCCCGTTTATTATTTATTTTTAACTATTTAAGCTTTGACTTCCATTTTTAATGATCAGAATATTCTGGACAGAGAGTTGTCTGTCATATCTTCAACAGACATACATTGTAGTTGGCTGTCAGGTCTGGTTAGAGCTGCCCTTGGGAAACTAACACTGCTACCTATGTAGGTCTTCATGCAATTCCATTTTTCTGCTGGCATGTAACGTCTATAATACTTAGGGTGTTAAGTCACTTCTACTTAACAGAGTGAACATTAGTCTCCACTCTACTGCTGCTAAGCTGGAAGTATGCATATGTTTATATCTTGTACCTATTTTATGATTTCTCATTATATATGTACATAGCCATTTGTTAACCCTGATCTCATGTGTTGGACCATCCTCCATTCTGCTTTGTATAGGATAGAAAGAAAAATATTGCATATAATAATTTACATGTCTGTCCTCACCCCTTTACCCCCAACACACACACTTTAATGAATTTATGTTGGTATACTCACTGTCTAGAATACTACCCAGCCTGTAGCACTTGCTCAGTGACTGTTAAATTGATTAATGAACTTTGTAAATGAATTTACTAAAAATAATATGCTGTTATTGTAATTTTTGCATCCTTTACAAATGATCATTTTCTGTCATTCAAATTAATAGACCATTGAAATGTATGAATTGTATTGTCACTCTAAAATGTTAGGCATTGGCTTCAATTTTAAAGAAATTTATAAAGCCAGTGCTATCATCCAACTTTAGGACTTCCACTGAAGCATTCTTTTTTGTGGGTCCCATCCAATACACGGGCATTAGCCTCTAGTGACCACTGTTGTTTCCCGACTCAGCAGTATTCCACCCTCCTCCTAACAGAAGACTGATTTTGTTCTCTGTTCATCTCTGCATGTAGCCTTGTGCCTCTAGGAAGCTGACCTCACCCACAGCTCCAGGCTGGGCCTCACTGACATGAGGGAGATACTATTCCCCTTGCCAGTGCTTAGCCTCAGGAATGACCTGAACTCCATACAGGCTGGTGGTGTCTGTCGTGGGCTCCTGGAAAAGTTTCCTCTCCCCTCATGGATGCCTGGAGGAGAGATGGTTTTTTCTTCTCTGGCTCCCATGCCTGGTGCTGCTGCAGCCAGTTGGCCCCTGCACCAGGAAGATGCAAGCCTTCGTGCCAAGTCACCCAGTCTTGAAGCCTGCTCCACCTCTGGACTTCCTGTTATGTGAAACAATGACTCCCTTTCTGATTCAGATCTCCTAATTGAGACAGGAGGCTCCTTTCAAAAGGCCACTTTGCAAACCATGTAAATGTAGTGGTTCTCAGGTTTTTGTGGCGAGGAGGGGTTCCTAGGGTTTTGCAAGCTGCTAAGGGGTCTGTATGCACACTAGGTATTGTTGGTAGACTGAGTAAATGAAGATACAATTTCTGATTCATGAAATCCTAAAAATTATTTGATAATTTAAAAATAGGGTGCTCTGAGAACACCAAAGAATAACAAAACAATGGAAATTCACCTCTGGGGAATAAAATTTATGTTTCAGGGAAAGTCCTCAATTAATAGTCTGGACTTCTCCAGTCCCTATACAGGGGACCTCAAGCAAAATATTTAACCTTGCCTAACTTTAGATACTTGTTTGTAAAATGAGAAAAATACATCACTGATTTGTCTTCCTAGCAGTGTTCTGAGAGGATAAGATGAGATACAACAAATAAAAGGGCTTTGAAAATACAAAAGCACATTCCACATGAAAAAGGTAATTTTTGTTATGATATTATTGCTAGAACTAATAATTTATTTATTCACTATGCTTCCCCACTCCTGCCCATCTCCAGATTGATTCTTTGTCACCACTTTTCAGGTAGTAATTTGAAAAACTTGCCCCTTTTTTAAGCATGCCAGTTTTTTCATTTACTTCTAATGATAATACATCAGCATAAAAATGTCCCTTCATCAAATCTTGAAATCCTAGCTTATGCTAGACATTGTATACACCCAGAGGATTATAGCAGATTATTCCTGCCCCATCTATAAATTAAAGACTCAATAAAATGACCACATCCTCAGTTCAAAGACTTCTAATTCACAGGCTTTATATCTAGGATTGGCACTTAAATTTCAGAAGGGAAAATTACACATGTATTTTCTACAAGAAATTCTGGGAGGTCTGGGAAAAATAAACAAAAACAAAAGGAAAATTAATTTTTTTTTAAATGTAACTTGAAACTGAAATCACAAAATAGAATATTGAGAAACAGAACAGTAAGCCTTAATATCCACAGGCTTGGGAGGACCAGTGGCATGAAGGTCAGGTGTGGGAACCTTGGCAGATGCACGCAGGAGGAAGGGGAGGGAGATGACAGTTCTTAGGAGCTAAAATGGGGGCAGGTAAGGTACACCCTAGAAGAGTGCAGCCATTATGAGACAGTGCAGCTGAATCAAACTAGGCACAGAAAGATAAAGCAGAAATATATATGAATCCATCCATCCAGACATGCATACATACATATATACATGCATATATATACATGCATACATACACATATATCATACCTGGGATTTTTGTAATTACAGCCTAGTAGTAATACTAATAATATGGAATATAAACTATTGCTAAATACACAATCTTGTACTTTCCTTATGGGCCTGAGGCTTAGACGGGGATTATTAGTATTTTTACATGAAAAAAGAAAATGAAGCTCAGGAAGACTAACTGGTTTATCTCAAGTTGCAGAGTTGGTCATGTTTGAATTGGAATGTCAGTTGATATCTCTGGACTCAGAGTCCAAGGCTCATGCTCATTCTACTCTCTGTCCAGGATCATGGAGTCTCAAATGTTTTCAGGAATCTTAAACTGATATAGTCTAACCCAACTTCAATTTAAGGACTAATCCTACATTTTATTAATTAGTTGGTCATGTCATCATTTTATACTCTATAGAAATACAGTTACTGTAGCCAGTGGGATATATCAGTTTTTCACCATCCCCCTTACCGAACAAATGTTCACAATACTAATAACACAGTAATCACTCTAGTACCTTGCTTTCATTTTTTCTAGCTCATAAATAATCAGGTTTTGTACCATTCTAATTAAATAAAATATAAAATAAGAAGAAAAAAAGCTTTGGGGCACCTTGGTGGCTCAGTTGGTTGAGTGTCTGACTCTTGGTTTCGGCTCAGGTCATGATCTCGGGGTCCTGGGATTGAGCCTTTCATTGGGTTTCACGCTCAACGGCAAGTCTGCTTGGGATTCTCTCTCTCTGTCCCGCCCCTCCCCCCCCCCCCCCCCCCGGGCTCTCCAAAGAAAGAAAGAAAAGCTTCAATTGCATAACTCTGGAGAGGAAGGAACAGCACATTGGATGCTGATGCCCAGCATTGACAGTGACTCACCATGTGACCTTGGGCAAGTCATTTATTCTTTCTGTGCATCAGTTGCATCATCTATAATGTGAGGGAGTTACAAGAGATAACCCTTGAGGCCTTTCCTACTCAAAGGTTCTATACCACTCTCAGGAGCTGAATGGAGGTGATTATATCTCAAAGCAAGAGCACAGAACAAGTGGCTTCTGGAGGTTTTTTCCTTTCCCTTGTGATTTTCCAGTAAAAAATAGCAAGGGTTGGATAGAAGTCTCCATATTCACTGATTCTTTTTTCAGTGGTGGTGATTGATCCTGCTTCTCTAGGGAAATGTCAAATGTTGATGTGGCTTAGCCAAACCTGGTTAGGAAAACCCAGGGTACTCTAGGAGGAAAATTTATTTTATCACAGTAAACTTTCAATACCATTAACAAAATCTTTCCTTTCCTGAATCCTGTCCAGATTTACCTGGGATCTTACTTCACTGTTACTTCATTCCTTGTTTCTCTCCTTCCATTAATTATGTAATTTTATTCAAATCTACTGGGTCATACACTCTGGAACATTGGATGTGGCTACTTCATACACTGAATGGATTATTGTTCTACCATATGGGCCACTGTGGTACAAAGACGTGATGAGTAAGGGTGAAGAGGCTGATAACATCTTAGCCTCAAGCAATAATACAGAACTGAATTTCTATGCGCTTCAACATAATGATGGCTCAGACAGTGCATTTAACTTTCTATATTCCTTGCCTAACTTAAATGTACAGTGGAATGTCATACTTAATGTACTTTGAGGCATACTTAATGTACAGTGTTTTGGTGTTTGAAACCTGAGTTTCCTGGTTTTGCCCCTTGCTAGCTATATTAAACCCAGACTAGTCAAATTATCTGTGCCTCAGCTACCCTCAACTAGAGAGTGGGATTTATGATCTGTGTGGTGTCAATTTCCCAGAGCTTTTGGGAGGCTCAAATAGATGACGTGTCATATAATTCCAAGCATAGCCTAGTTAACTTCAGTGGGATTTAATGACTGGGAGAGGCTGGAACTTGGAACTTCATCCACCCACTTGGATGGGACAGTGGCGGGCAGGCACTCAGCTGCAGCTGGTGCAGTTAGGAATTCTAGCCAGCCAACATAGTTCAGTATTTCCAAGAAGGGTAGAGTGAGAGGCAGGTAGTAGTTAAGGTAGACTGTCTAGCTGACTAGTTAAGAACGTGTCTCTTCAAGTTTCACAGACCTGATTTCACATTTTCCACTTATTGGCTGTGTAACTTGAGTAGGTATTTAGTCTCTGTGGCCTCAGTTCACTTACCTGTAAAATGAAAATAATAATATTTTTCCTACAGTACTGTTGTGAGATATTGCATATAAAGCACTTAGCCATCTCCCAGACACAGTAAATTGTATTGCTGTTATCACTAAGCTGTTAGCACGAAGGGAGTTTAATGTTAAATTTTGGGGGAGTGGTTTCTCATGGACAAAGCCAAGCATTATGGCAGGAAGTGGAGAGGACATTACTTGGGCATCCCATCAAGTGACAGCATCAGAGAACTCTATTAGCACATAGCTGTGCTCCACCTCATGTTCTGGGCTGTGGGGAGGTAGAGAAAAAGCAATGCAAATCGCCAAGCTTAAAGGGGCTAGCAGTTTCCTCAGGTAAATAAGACCTAAGGCCAAGCAGAAGTCAAGTAAGCTGCCTAGGCCCCTAAGGGTGAAGGAGACTATAAAGAAGAGTGCCTCAGGGAGAGTCCTGAGAGTGCTAGGCTGGGGTGGATCTGAATCAGGAGCCCGGAAGTCTCAGCAGCTCGTAGAAGAACTTAGCAACCCAGAACTAGCTGGTGTCTGATAAAAAGATTCTGAAGACCTTTTCAAAACTACAAGGTACTAGACTTATGTAAGATAGTATTAGTATTAGCGGAAGGAATGTGGACCCTTTCTTTCCAGGAGAAAGAGCATAGTAGGCAATGTTTAAAATAGGCCTGTGATGTCAGACAGACACCTGCAAGGAAGCGCTTGCTGGGGAAAGGGTTTACACGGCAGCTAGCCAGCCTGGGAGGGAGTTGCTAAAGCCCCAAAGATGGGATTATCATGAGATACTCTTCCCGACTATAGTTTCTGTGTCTGGGTCTGGCGAGAGAAGCTTGGCTTTCATTCTTCCTCTGTTCTTTTAAAGGAAACATAGACTTTGACTCTGCAGTGAATGACACTACATGGATAGACACTGGCAAACGCATGTCCTAGTTTTCATACCTCATACTGAGAATTTTAAGTTTCATTAAGTACAATTCCTTTATTTGACAGATGAGGAAACTGTGATGCAGTCAAAGGAATTTCGGCCTCTTAGCTGTGTGACCTGTAAGCCACTTAACCTTCCTGAGCTATTTTCTCCTGATAGGAGAAAGAAGAGAATTGTGTCAATATAGTACAGTGTTTTTGTTTTGATCAAGTGAGATACTTTATGTGAAAGCACTTATAAATGGTAAAGTATACTTTGTAAGTAAATGGTTAATCAGTGGGTCAGATTCTGAGATACCATAAATCTGGACTAGGGGATCAGTTTCTTTCCTATTTCTGGGAATATGTTGACTGGTATTAGCTGTTTGCTTCCTAATTTAATGAAAGGTCTAAATCCTTGCTTTTTCCTGTCTACTCCCTTAGGGCTGTGTTTCTCAAATGTCATAGTAATGAGAATTACCTGAGGAACTTGTTAAAAAGCAGGTTTATAACGCTTTCCCTAGAGAGTCTCAGTTAGTAGGGTGATGTTAGGGCCCAGGATTCCAGTGCTGGGGGACCAAGGACCTCAAGTTACAGAAATATAAACTGAAATTTGTCCCTGGTGAATGAATTTGTTATGAAATGCTTGGTTGTACAGGTTGCAAGACAAGAGCCCAAAGCTGGGAAGTCTGGAGACCCAGACTTTATTCCCAGCTCATGTACCAACCCAGTACTTAGTACAAAGTAGGATTTCAATAAATATCTACCTTAATGAATGGATGAAATAACTTGTCCTGTGATCTCGAATGCGTGCTACTTCCCCTCTGCAGCCGTCTCTCTCCTCATCGTCAGAACTAGATAATCTCTAATACCGTGTCCAGCTTTGCATGCCTTTGACCCTCCCAACTCTGAGGCCTACTGTGGAAACAAGTAATAGCTCATAGAAAGTTGTGTAAGCATCTTGAGAAGCCATACTTATTCTTTCCAGAAAATAAAGGTTTTCGGTAATATAATTTAATTGTCAACTTGGCATCCTATTGAGTTAATGCAATTTGTTAGTGTGGCTGATTTCATTTCAAAGAATGTCTAGCAAAAGGGAGGTTATATTGGTTAATTTCTTACATTATTATACTTAAATTTTAGAAATTTAGAGATAACTCCTTTTAAAACTCCCATGCTTTTCTCATGCTATCAGTAAATGAGTATGTTCTGTCCCCGGTTAGTCCATGTTTGTCCAGATCCTTCTATCTTTTACCATAGCCTCCAGATGGTTTCCCGGGCTCCCCACTCCATTCTATCCTTTTGTTCTACTTTCTTTCACCATTCTTTTCCCAAAACACCTCTTTTTTTTTTTAAACAGCTCTCTTATTAGGGTATTGGAATGACTTTCAAAATGCCTCATTATCTCTCTAAATTTCCAGCCCATCCTCTTCTGTCATCACTCCTTTCTTCAGCCATCCTGGAATCTTGAACTTGTGATTGTTCATCGTGCTTCAGTTCAAGCTGCTTTCTCTGTCCTGAATGACCTTTCTTTGACTCTGTTTATTTTTCTCAAAATTTAAAACCTAGTTCAAATGTCACTTCTACTTTATGGCCTTCCTTGGCTACCCAGCCTGAATTAAGCTTCTCCCTCTGAACTTCCACAGTACCTTTAAAAGAGTATGATTCCACCAGGTAGAAAAAGAGAGGGGTCATTTCAGGCAAAAGAAATAGCAAGAACAAAAATATAAATTAAAAAATAATTAAATGGTATAAATTTAAACATTACTACATATAAATAATAAGAATAGAAATACTAATAATATGTGCATAGACCACGCTTATATAGAATAAAAAGAATATAATGAATACTAATCTTAAGAAATAGCCTATACCCAAATATATTGAAGCTCCTAGATCTCATGGCCTTCTCTTCCCTCCAAAGATAACCACTGTCCTGAATGTGCTGTTTGCAATTCCTTTGCTTTTTTATACATACATATAAAAGTTTGTTCCTTATATGACATCTAGGTAATTCGTTTTGATTTTTGTATGTTTTGAACTGCATATAAATATTATTATACACTATATTCTTGCCACTTGCATTTTTTCTTAATGTTTTATTTGTAAGGTTTTATCTATGTTGATACGTACATTTCTATAAATATCACATGTTAATCGCTCTGTACTATTCTACCATGTGAATAAATCACAACTCACTTATGTAAAGCTCTTGCTGATGAATATTCATATTGATTTATTTTTTCTTTTTCTCCTTTTTTTTTTTGTTGGAAAAACTGATATTTGAATATTTTTGTACCTGTCCCCTAGTGTAGAGGTATGAGAGTCTCTGACATGTTCATCTAGGATTTGCATTGCTTGCTCAGGTGGTACATAGATCTTCAATTTTTCTGGATACTGTTGTTTTCCAAAGTGTTTTTGGAAATGTGTAAAATTAGCAATTGGTAATTAGTCGTGTGTTTAAGAAGACTATTGGGAAATAAAGCTGGAAAAGAAAGTTGGAATCAGACTATGCAGTAAGCCGAGGGGCCAGGGTGTTTCAAAGGAAGCCATCACTTGTGAGACCCTATAGGTTACTTACCTTCTCTGAACCTTAGTTTCCTTTTCAGTAAAATGGGGGCAGTAATGCCTTCCTCACAATATTGTTGTGAAGACCTTGGCATGTGGTAATAAATCAATAAATTATTAGATATTAGTATCAGAAAACATGGTGAACTGGGCATGATATAAATAGATTTATATTTTAGAAAGCTAATGGCCCCTGGGTGTAGAATGAATGTTTTCAGGAAGATAGGAAGCTATGGTGGTCATCTAGGTGGTAAAAAAATCCTCATTAATCTTTTAAGATCTACTTCAGGGTTTCTCAACTTTGACACAATTGAAATTTTGAGTTGGTTAATCCTTTGTTTTGGGAGTGCTGTCTTGTGCTTTGCAGGATGTCCCTGGTATCTACCTACCCGATGCCAATAGCAATCCCTCTCTCTCTCTCAGTGTGACAATCAAAAGTATCTTCAGATATTGCCCAATGTCCCCTGGGGGACAAAATTTCAACCACCTGAGAAACTTTGATCTAATTCCAATGTCAACTTATCCATGAAGACTTCCTGATCTCCTTTAGAAAGATAGAATTGTTATCTTCCTACAAGTGCCTTTTTATGGCATCTGTCACATTTGTAATTATTTATTTGTCTACTTCTGTACAAGGCCACATTCTTGTAAACCACATTTATCATCATTTGTAAGCACTTAGAACATAGTGGGAACTAATGTAGATTTTTAAAATGTGAATTATCAAATGAATAATTCAACCATTATTACTGAGCGTATCCCTTGTCCTAGAGACTGTGTCAGGTGTTGTGCTAAAGCTACAATATTAAACAAAATGGCATGGTTCCTGACCTTGTAGAATTTATAATATAATGGAAGAGAAGGAATACATATGTAAATAGTAAATTAACAAAATAATTCCAGAGATGATAAATGCCATGAAAGAAATCCAAATGATGTTTTGACAAAAAATAATCAGGGCCTTTATTTATTTTAGGGCCTTTAAGTTTTTCAGGGAAAACAGTGAGGTTTAATTTGACACATGAAAATTGAGGTAAGTAAGCTATGGAAAGAACTAGGTAGAAGAGCTTTACAGGTAAAAGAACTAACTCAAAATTCTTCAGTTAGGGGAGTTTGTGATATCTGAGAAACAGAGAAAAAGGTAGTACAATCAGAACCCAGCCAACACAGGTGAGAGCAGCACAGGATGGAGATGAAGAGCTGGCAAGGATGAGATCATTGTTGGCTGTAGTAAACAATTTGTATTTAATTATAAATATAACGGAAATCTGTTGGACGGTTGCTTAGGAAAGGAGACACATGACCTGGTTTCATCTAGGTCTTTGGCCTGAAGCAACCTAGTTTACTTCTCTGAGCCTTAGACCTCACAGAGATGTTGTGAAGATGAAGTTAATTAACATGTGTGAAGCACCTCAACAGTACCTGGCATGTATTCAATGTGTCTGTATTATGATTATGATTACAATTTTGATTATGATTAACTTTTTAAAATGCAATCTGGCCTTTAATACTTTGACAATTTATGTATACAGAATAAGTTGAAAGGGGGTTATAGGTTAGGAGTGAAAGTAAGAGAGTTATTTAATATTTTAAAAGTGAGGCAAGAGACCTTGGTGGCCTGATTTAAGGATGTAGTAGAGGTCGAAAGAATATCATATTAGTTCTTGATCATTAGAAGGTGGATCTTCAAGAATCGATGATGGATTGCATGTGACCAGTGAGAGAAGTGGGAAATCAAAGGCAGATGCTAGGTTTTTGGCATTTCCAACTGGGAGAATGGTGGTGTCATTCACTGTAATAGGACTGCAGGTGGAGGTCAGGTTTGGGTAGGGAAAGTCAGGAGTTCTACCTTGAATGAATAAAAGCAAGTGAGCAAACATGCAAGCATTAGTAATGAAGTTAAAAATACAGGCATAGATTTGAGATTTTATAGATAGAACCAATAAGATGTTATTATCAGTTATATGTAGCTAGATTAAAAAATGTTAAAATGACTTCTACATTTTTAACTGGGGAGGGGAAGCTCTAACTATAAGGAACAAAAGAGGAGGAGACTTGGGTGTGAGGAAGAAATAGTGAGTTTGGTTTTGGATGTGTGAGTAATAATGGCCGATGGAGAGTTGGGAGTCTGGATGAAGGGGAACACTGAGATGGAGACAATGATTTGGGGTTGACATCAGGTAGCTGAAACTTAATGGGTCAGGAATTAAACTGTGAGACATACCAGGTGTGAGAGCTAGGCAGTGAAGGAAGGAAAAATAAAGAAATGAGATTGAGGAAGAATGTTCAGTAGGAGCATAGCTTAAGGGAGTAGTGGCACTGAAAGGAAAGGCACAGGGTTCAGAGGAAAGTGCAACAATCATATCAAATGTTTCTTAAAAGATTTATTTATTTATTATTCAAGAGAGAGCGAGCATGAGCAGAGGGAGAGGCAGAGGGAGAGAGAATCCCAAGCAGACTCCATGCTGAGCATAGAGCCTGGTGCATGGGGCTCAAACCACGACTCTGAGATCATGACCTAAGCTGAAACCAAGAGTTGGACGCTTAACCAACTGAGCCACCCAGGCGCCCCCAATCATGTCAAATTTTTATGAGAAATTAAATAAAACAAAAAAAGAATTTATTTTTAAATAGCTAGTGCTCAATATTTTTCAGTACAATTGTAAGAAAGGAGCTAAATTAGATTTGGTGAATGCTGAATGAATGAGAGGTAAGGAAGTAGAAGCCCTAGAAGTAGAAGGAAGACACTGCCCTTTGGAGGACCTTGGGAAGACGAGGCAAGGGAAAACTGAGGGAGTAACTTACAGAGAAAGATAAAGCATGTTTGTGGGTTAAAGGAAGAACATCCTGTTGTGGTGAGAATATTAGAAGGAAATTTGATAAGGGAATGCACTGAAGACGTGGGAGAACTTGGAATACAGAGGAGAGGTGGGCGATTAGCCTTGGAGAATTGTCGTCATCCTTCTCCTAAGGCAAAATGGAAAACAGAAAGGCTGACTGAAACTGTAGATGTATTTCGAAGTAAGAAAAGGAACAGTAATAGAAATTAATGGCCATTTCCATGACATTAAGGGGGGTAATGTTTATTTTCATTCAACAAATTCTCACCTTGCATCTGATTTTTGTCAGACACTATTATGGGTACCACAGCATGGAATATACCATATAGAGAGAATTGAGGCAGAAAGAAGTTGAATAAATGGTCTTGGTTCAAAGAAACAGTAAGTGGAAGAATTGGAATTTAAAATTAAATGTGCCTGAATTTAGAGCCTCGTTTCTCAAATATAAGCTATACCCCCACATGAAAATAGCTGACCTTTATTGATTGGTTTGGAATTTTGCTAAGAGAACTGGTAGAAGCTCAAGATTATGTGTTACTGAAGGTGAGTTGGTACCTGATATGTTCAGCATTGAATTTAGGTTGGAAGAGAGAGAGAGCAAACTAGGACAGGATATTCAGTTAGCAATAATAGGAAGAGGAGAAGGAACTTTGTGTGTGATGAATGTGAGGAGCAAGATGAGTGAAAGTTAGAGAGTGGGAAAGACAGAAAGAGGTAATCTGATCAGAAAGGGCACTTCAAGTTTTGCATCTTGGGGGTGGAGAATATCCACGTAATGGTGAGGGCTGGAGTGTGGTTGTGTCGTATAGGTTGTTATGGTAGAAAATTCCACAAGGAAAGCTTCTAGGAGTACTCATAGAACATGTAAATTGGGAGATAAAACAGTGCAGGGCAGATAACCCCATGTACCTTAATAAAATCCAACGGGTGTATCTGTATTTTATAGAGTTGTCAAAGATAGATAAAATTTTGTGGATTATTTTTTCTTCAAGGAGGCAAAATGTGTGTGTATAGATTTTTAGAATATTTCCTTTGCCCAGATATGGTTAAGCCATATGGCATGCAAAGGGTAAATTCTGAATTATTTGGAAAACTTGACCATATTGAATAACTAATTCTCTTTAAGGTGTTGGCTTACTGACATCATGTTCTTTAAAATGATTCCTACTACCTGTATACTCGCTTAATGTTCTGGCCCAACTGTTTAACTGATTCTTCTGTCACACATGGCCACGTTGGCTATGTGTCTGTCAAATATAGTGCCAGTATGTGCAGGAGTCCTCAGAATCCCAAGAAACATCTCTGTTCTTTGGTATTTCAACTGAGCTGCCCTTCTGCCATGTTTGGTAAGCTCTTCCCTTCTTCAGATAACTACTCAGGAAATTCCCACTTGCATTCCACCTGAGAGTTCCAGCTGCTTCCTACCCACTCAGTATTTTTAATAGCTTCCAAAATAGCTTCTGTCATCTAGTTTTTCTGTCTTGCTCCTGATATAAGTACAGTTCCTCAAGTAATAAAAGCAATAATAAATACATATGGTACAGTTTTCAAAATGCTTCCATTAGCACGCTTTTGTCCTCACTTCAATAATGTGAGAAAGCTGGAATTATTTTCACTTTACTGACTGATGACAGAAGTCAAATGATTGTCCAAGGTTGTTTACCTTAGTAAATAAAGGTGACCAGTGTGAAAACCTAGGTCTTCTGAAGTCAACGTTCACTGCCAAGAGCTTCATTCTTTTAAAGAAATATGAAGTTTAGAGTTTGAAGGAAAAGATTTTAGGAATCATCACTTGCAACTTTCCACTTATTGCTAATATCCCATCCTCAGTATCCTTGCAGAGGATCTTTTGGCTCTACTTGGCCTTTTGCATTTTCATATGTAATATAAATTCAGCTACTCGTTTTCTACAAAGTGTCTTACTAGAATTTTGAATGCTATTGAGCTGAATTTGTACATTAAATTTGGGAACATTTGAAATTTTTATAATTTTGTGTCTTTGTATCCATGAACATGTTGTATTTCTCCATTTATTTCAGTAGTCTTTAATTTCTTTTCAAGTATTGTTTCATAGTTTTCGTAGAGCACATCTTTCATTATATTTATTCCTAAAATTTTTGTTTCTGATGCTATTGTAAATGGCATTACATTTTTTTTATTTAAAAAAGTTCTTTCTAAACACTTCTTAAATTTATTTTTTAATTAAAGTATAGTTGACGTATATTAGTTTCGGGTGTACAACATAGAGATCTGACAATTCTATGCATTACACAAAGCTCACCAAGTATAGTCACCATCTGTCACGATACAAAATTATTACATTATTGACTGTATTCTCTATGCTATACTTTTTATCCATGTGACTTATTTATTTTGTAACTGGAAGCTTGTACCTCTTAACTCCCTCCACTTATTTCACCTATCCCTGCACCCCCTTCCGCTGACAACCACTAGCTTGTTCTCTGTATTTATGAGTCTGTTTCTCTTTTGTTGTTTTTTGTTTGTTTGTTCATTTGTTTTGTTTTTTCGATTCTACATATAAGTGAAATCGTATGGTATTTATCTTTCTCTGTCTGACTTACTTCACATAGCATAATATCTTCTAGGTCCGGTATGTGGTGGCAAAAGGCTAAATTTCATTCCTTTTTTATGGCTGAGTAATATCCCATTGTGTGTGTGTGTGTGTGTGTGTGTGTGTATCTTTTTTATCCATTCATCCATCATTGGACACTTACGTTGTTTCCATATCTTGGCTATTGTAAATAATGCTGCTATGAACATAGGGGTGCCTATGTCTTCTCAAATTAGTGTTTTTGTTTTATTAATAATTGATAATTGACATTGATAATAATTGGATTTGGATCTACCATCTTACTATATATTTTACAAGTTTTCCCTCCTGGGTTTTTTTCCCTTTTTCTCATTTTCCTGCTGTTTTTGCATTGAATAGTTTTTATGATTCCATTTTTGCTCCACCATTATTGGCTATACCTTTTTAAAAATTTTTCAAGTTTTACTCTAGTGTTTTCTATATACATTTTAAGCATTTGCAGTCTATGATTAAATATGTCAATAATTCATCATGTAATAACCTTACAGTAATATATTTTCATTTCCTCTCTCCAGTCATTCATACCATTGTGGTCATGTTTAATTTCTTTATATATAATAAACCCACAAATATATTTAACTTTAGGACATCACATTGTTTATTTTATTTTTATTTTTTTTAAAGACTTAATTTTTTTTAAAGATTTTATTTATTTGAGAGAGAGAGAGAAAGAGAGTGCAGGAGCAGAGGGGAGGGGCAGAGGGAGAGGGTGAAGCAGACTCCCCGCCAAGCAGGGAGCCCCCCTGTGGGGCTCGATCACAGAACCCTGGGACCATGACCTGAGCCGAAGGCAGACGCCCAACAGACTGAGCCACCGAGGTGCCCCAGGGCATCACATCTTTTAAAGTTATTAATTTTAAAAAATGTTTAAATTTGGGTTTGGAAGTTAGTAAAAGTGAAATCTCATCTCATTTCATTCATTTTTGTTCCAGGTATCATGGACTAAGTTTGACATTTTTCCTCATCCTTTAAAAAGATAGGACTTTTTCCTTCTATGATACATTTTTGTTTTGTGAGATGTTAATATTCCAATCTAATGATAATTTAGTGGTTAAATGATTTTAGAAAATGCTGTATACCTAATTTTTCTCTAGGGATTTCACATGTACATTAGCACTTGAAAGAAGTCCTGCAGCTAAAGCAAAGTTATTCAATTTGTTCAAGTCAAGATTGTCAAACCACATTTGACCCTAAAAAGCTTTTCTCTAATGGTACAAATGGTAAATATTTGGTCTTATATGGAACATACTTTGAAGGTCACTGCTTTAGAATATATAAAAGATTTTTATTTTTTATTTTTTTTTTTTAAAGATTTTATTTATTTATTTGAGAGAGAGAGAGAGAGAGAAAGCACATGAGAGGGGGGAGGGTCAGAGGGAGAAGCAGACTCCCTGTCGAGCAGGGAGCCCGATGCGGGACTCGATCCCGGGACTCCAGGATCATGACCTGAGCCGAAGGCAGTCGCTTAACCAACTGAGCCACCCAGGTGCCCCTAAAAGATTTTTATTTTTATTGTTCCTAAATTCAGAGGCTAAATTATGGATCATATTTCATTCGATCATCCTTTCACATTCCCCCCTTAAAAATAAATTGAATGCCTACCACGTGCCATACATTGTCATTTATACAAATAATGGTGAAGTTGATCTTTTTTTTTTTTTTTTTAAAGATTTTATTTATTTATTTGACAGAGAGAGACACAGTGAGAGAGGGAACACAAGCAGGGGGAGTGGGAGAGGGAGAAGCAGGCTTCCCGCTGAGCAGGGAGCCCGATGTGAGGCTCGATCCCAGGACCCTGGGATCATGACCTGAGCCAAAGGCAGACGCTTAACGACTGAGCCACCCAGGCGCCCTGAAGTTGATCTTTAAATACAAATTCTCTGCCTTCAAACTTCAAATCTGCCTTCAAGTACTGTGCTTTTTGCACAGTATGGCAGGGGCCTCCATCGAAACTTCTTTATAATTCCCGGTATTTCTAAGCCATTATGGCATGAAAAGTAAAATCCAAACCTCCTTTTTTCCTTATTCCATGACCCTGAGTAAATTTCTTCCCTGTTCTACAGAGCGATTTTCCACATCCGCAATCCTCAATGTAATTCTCAACGTACTACAAAATGGTCTCTGAGTATTATTCAGTAAAAGATGAGATTCCCACAGACCTTTTAGTATACAGGCAGTTATTTTCTTTTTTCATTTTCTTTTTAGATATAATTTTTATACAATAAAATTTGCGAGACTTAAGTGTATGGTTTGATGCATTTTTATGAATGCATAGACCTGTGTAATTACCTTTCAGATCAAAGTATAGAAATTGCCTTAAAGGTTTCTTTGTGCCTCTTTATAGTCAATGCCTTCCCCCCTCCCTCTCCCCAGCCACAGAGGTTACAGTTGTTGGAACTTCTATCACCACAGAACTGCTTCATTTGTCTGGAACTTTATATAAAAGGAATTATATACCATGTAGTCTTTTTTTTTTTTTTTTAACAGGCTTAACCCACTCTATTCTTGTATAAAAACATTACATAGTGGCCATGTAGTCTTTTGTATCTGGCTTCTTTCGCTCCACATAATGTCTTTGAGATTCATCCAAGTTGCTACCTCGTGTTTTAATGTCAGTAGGGCTTCAGTCTCTTAATCAATACAATGAAAGGGGTTGGGCTAGATGGTCTCTAAGGGCTTCTTGAATTTTGACAGTAAGTGAGACGCTCTTTCCACTGTTAGGCAAGAATTAAAATGCAGGAATTCTGACCTGAATCAGTTGCCACGACACCATAACAACATTGGGAATGACACCTTTGAATGTGTAATCCAATGAGAGCTTTCATGTTGCATATCTGGGCTGGGAACATTTTATGCACATGTGTTATGTAAGGACAGAAACCATGTTCTATCTCAGGATGCCTTCACTGACTTCTGGGTCCTCCCCTATTCAGCATTTTTTCTGTGTGACTTACTAAGTTGAATTGCCCATATTAACACTTTTAAAAAACTGTTGATAACAAGCTTAGAACTCTAGTGAAAAGCTCCCTCCGAATTTCATTTAGAAATCCGTATGTGTAGTGTTGAAGAGTTTAAGGGGTGCCTGGGTGGCTCAGTTGGTCAAGCGTCCAACTCTTGGTTTTGGCTGGAGTCATGATCTCAGGGTTGTGAGATCAAGCCCCACATGGGGCTCCGTGCTCCGAGCCTGCTTGAGATTCTCTCCCTCTTCCTCCCTCTCTACCCCTCCCCCTGCTCGCTTGTGTGTGCATGCACGTGTGCTCTTTCTCTCTCTCTCTCTCAAATAAATACAATCTTTAAAAAAAAAAGAGTTTAAGAGTCATCCATGGTGTTAGGAAAACTCATATTCGAATCCTGGTGCTTCACTTCTACCTGTGTGACCTTGGGCAAGTCTTAATCTCTCTGAGGTTGTGTTTCCTCGCCTGGAAACAGAGATAAGTCTAGCTCCCTCACAGGGCTGCTGTGAAGAGCCAAATGAGAGAACGCATGCAGAGTGTTCACCGTGCCTGGCACATGGGTAGAGCTGCGTCTAGGATGGCTGTTCGCCCTGACAGACTGCAGAGTCACCTGCATCTACACTGTTTCACTGAACTTCCTTTGTACGCCAGTCCCCTTTGTTCACATTTGCTGGGACAAAGGTGGGCATAAGCAGTGGGTAGGGAACAGCCACAGAACTGTTACTCAATCCTATGAAGAAGAAAACGTCCAATAGAGAATGGAGTGGGACAGGTAAAAGAGAAGAGCAAGCACTGGTCTAGGGGATGAGAAATGGGTTCTAACAACTTGTCTGGTCACAAAACATTTCACAGTCCTGACTGAAGCACTAAATATCATTGGGGATAGCAAACTAGTTGAATGGTTTAGAGTCTGTGTTTTTCATTCAAACCCTGTTCTGCCACTTATTCTCAAATTCCTCAAACTCTCCCAAAGGAAATTCTTGTTATATGTGAAAACAATATAATATAGAAGTTAAAAAAATGAGGCTGGAGTCAGACAGGGGTTTGAGTACTGAAATTGTCATTAACAATATCTGTACAATATGATATAATAGATATAATACATATACAGATATAATACAGATATAATATATCTGTATGGTATGATACTGGTTAATTAATTTCTCTTCTCCTTGGCTTCCTGACCTATAAAATGTTAGTTGTCATGAAGCTTGGTTAACATAAGAAGAACACTTTTAACAGTGCCTAGTATGGAATAATCAGTCAACAAATGTTAGCTGTTATTCATGAAATGGGCCTGATGATACCCACCCCTTCAGGTTGTTGAGGGCATTTAAATGAGACACCATAGGTGAGATGACTGACATAGATATAAATGATACTTTGAGTCCTATTGTTATAGAAAAATTACAATGTATAAAAAGAAGTCTGGGAATGTGATCAAGGATGAGAAGATTTAAGGAAAAATAAACACCATCAGCACCAAATTAATGGATTTCCTATTTTTTTTAATGGGAGCATAAGAAAAAATGAGTGGAAGAAATTATGTTTGTAGTTTATGTGATCTATATAAAGGAATGCTCTTACTTTTGCTCTGAAATAGGGGAAACCAAGCAGAAATTCTCAAGTAACACAATAAATAATAATAATAATGACAGTGATAATACCAATAACAATAATCATGAAATACATCCTCAGGGAGTGAAATCTGAGAAAGAGTTCTTTCTCAGGGAAGGTCCTTGCTTTATGGAGCCTATTCTAGTGGGAAAGACAAGTAGTAAAGAAGTAAACAGATTAATAACAAGAGAATTCTAGTTAGTGATTATTCTACAAAGAAAATAAAATAAATTGTCGTGAAATGACCGGTATTGGGGATGCAGTAGATAGAGGGTCTGCTTAGATTTTGTTGCAAAGAAATGTCTGTCTGAAAAAAATATATATATTTAAGTTGAAGCCCATATGGGAGTCAACCCCTCACAATCTAGGGGATGAGCTTTCTAGGCAGAAGGTTAAACTCATGAGATTCTAAGGTAGCAATGAGTTCGCATGTTGGAGAAACAGGAAAAGGGCTGATAGTAATAGATTATAATAAGTGAGAAGAAACAATAGTACAAGTTGACATTGGAAAGATTCATTAACATTTTGTAGGATGGAACTTAAAGTCTGGATCTAATTCCAATGTGAGGTCTGATGGAAAACAATCAGAAGCTTTGAGAAGGTGGTTTAATTGATCAGATTTGTATTTTTAAAAGATATCTCAGACTACTGTGTGGAAAACTGACTGGCATAGGGGTCAAAATGGAAGCAAGGAAACTGATGAGGATGCTGGAGCAGCAGTCTTTATGAGAGATGGTTTGGGTCAGGTCACAGTGTAGAGGCCGGTATGTTATAGAAGAAAACTTGACTGGACTTACTGGAAGATTGGGTAGAAAGGAGTCAGATAAGAATCATAGGTTTTTGGCTTGAGAAATACATTTACTGAGAGGCTCAGGATAGGTAGGATAGGTAACAGAGTACAGTAAGGGTTCAGGGGCTCAAGTCTAAATAGCTGAACTGTGAGTACTCTATGGCTTATTTTACCATTTTCCTTTTGGTGTACGTTTAAGTTGTTATTTTCTTGTATACAGAGCTATACAACTATCAAACTTATATGTTTAGGTTAGTGAATTTGATCTGTTATGTCATTGGCATAAAGAAGTTAGATTACAGATTAAGATATGCATTTAAAATAGTTGCGGACTCTCTACATTGCTCTTCAGAATGGTTGTACGTGTTTCCACAAACTCTTCCACCATTGTCGGTGTCTTTCTTTTTAAGCCTTGTAAATTCAAATTACATCCAATTTCAAGCCATTAAATATTCAGGACACTCTCTGTGGCCAGCTAATGCTAAATATTTTGGGAGGTTGCTGGTGAAAGGGTTATCAGAGAGAACAAAGAATGAAATAATAATAATAATAGCAAATACTTACTGAAAGCTTATGATTGCCAGGAACCATTCTAAGTACTTTATACATGTGCTAACTTATTTAATTTTAATTATTTATTTAAGAGATAGCTATTATTATTATCCAGAATTTCCATATGAACAAACGGAGGCAAGGAGAGAGAAAGTAACTTGTCCAAGCTTAACAGTGGCCATGTAAATCCAGACAATTTACTTCCAGAATCCATCCTTCTAATCATTACATTCTGTTAACAGTCTATAAGACACCTGATTGGTGAATGTTATATTTATATAAAGACAACAACGTGAAATAGAATATGTGGTTCAGATGTCAGTCTGTGTAGTAGTTAGGGAAAAATATGCGTGCGTTGAATAAGTCAATATTGATTTAGTTAAAACTCGGTGAAAGTATTGAAAGAGAGAAATTTTTTCTACTTTCTGCATCTCGGCTCAGTGGCCAGAAAATCCTCCTCCTCATTATCACCATCACTGCCAACTACTGAGTGCCTACCATGTGCCAGGCCCTGAGTTATAAAATATAGGTATTAGCAACAATCCTTACGTTACCATCACCTTTTCACAGATGGAGCTAGGTTAAGTGGAATCCGTAAGATCCCAAGAGGTATGAAGTGGCAGAGCCTATATTCAATCTCAGTTTTTGTGTCTGTGACTAGCTTTAAAATCTTTAATCTTTCTACAGTGACAAATGGAGGGACAAGAAGACGTATTCAAAAGCTAGGTTGTCAAGGTCTAAGGATTCACGCAGATTCCCATATATTCCAACAGGTAAGCTGCACACAAATTATGCGGTCTTTGAAAAGCAAAGATGAATAGGAAGATCTTGATTCTGAGGCTGGGAGGAGTTACTGGAAGATTTTGTGGATGAAATCACAAGATAAGATTTAAAAATTAAGACTGTATTTTTTAATAAAGTCTGGGTGGCTCAGTCGTTAGGCATCTGCCTTCAGCTCAGGTTATGATCTCAGGGTCCTGGGATGGAGCCCCCCATCGGGCTCCCTGCTTCTCCCTCTCCCACTCCCCCTGCTTGTGTTCCCTCTCTCACTGTGTCTCTCTCTGTCAAATAAATAAATAAATAAATAAATAAATAAATAAATAAAATCTTTTTTAAAAAAAGACTTTATTTTTTAGAGCAGTTTTAGGTTCACAGCAAAGTTCAGGGAAAGGTACAGAGATTTCCCGTATACCCCCTGCCAACCTGCATAGCATAGCTCCCCCACCAGACTGAAACATTTGTTACAATTGATGAGCATAAGATATCATCACCCAAAATCCATAGTTTACACTATGGTTCACTCTTTATGTTGTGCATCCTATGAGTTTTCAGAAATGTGTAATGACATGTGTCCATCGTTATGGTATCATGCAAAGTATTTTCACTGCCCTAGAAATCTTCTGTGCTCTAATTATTCATCCCTAACCCCACCCCTAACACCTGGCAACCACCGATTTTTTTACTGTATCCATACTTTCACCTTTTCCACAATTTCATACAATTGGAATCTGACAGTACCTACCCTTTTCAGATTGACTGCTTTCGTTTAGTAATATGTATTTAAAGTTCCTTGATATCTATTCATAGCTTTTTCTTTTTAAAAGCCAATTTCTTTTTAGACTGAATAATATTCCATTTTTCTGGATATACCAGTTCATTTATCCATTCACCTACTGAAGGACATCTTGATGGCTTCCAAATTTTAGCAATTACGAATAAAGCTGCTATAAATATGCATGTACATGTTTTTGTGTGAATGTAAGTTTTCAACTCTTTTGGGGTAAATACGAAGGAGTGGTATTGCTGGATTGTATGGTAAGAGTGTGTTTAGTTTTGTAAGAAACTGCTAAACTGTCTTCCAAAGTGGCTGTGCCATTTTGCACTCCCACCAGCAATGAATGAGAGTTTTCATTGCTTATAACCTAGCCAGCATTTGCTGTTGTGTCAGTGTTCTAGATTTTGGCCATTCTAATAGTTATGTTGTGGTATCTTTGGTGTTTTAATTTACATTTCCCCAATGAGGTATGATATGGAACATCTTTTCATATGCTTGTTTGTTATCTATACATATACTTTGGTGGGGTGTCTGTTAAGGTCTTTGGCTCATTTTAAAATCAGATTGTTTCTTTTTTTTAAGATTTTATTTATTTATTTATTTATTAGAGAGAGAGGGAGAGAGAACGCGCACATGAGAGGGGGGAGGTGCAGAGGGAGAGAGAGAATCCCAAGTAGACTCTGTACTGAGCACAGAGCCCGACACAGAGCTTGATCTCAAGACCCTGAGATCATGACCTGAGCTGAAATCAAGAGTCAGACGCCCAGTCAACTGAGCTACCCAGGTGCCCCTCCAGCATCATTTATTTAAAAGGTTATCTTTGCTTCCTTGTATTGCCACTGCTCCTTTGTCAAAGATCCATTGCCCATATTTATGTGGGTCTATTTCTGGGCTCTCTAATCTGTTCCATTGATCTATTTGTTCTTTCACCAATACCACATTGTCTTGATTACCGTAGCTTGATAGTAAGCTTTGAAGTCAGGTAGCATCACTCCTCCAAGTTGTTCTTTTTTTCACTTTGCTTTACTCCCTCCACATTGAATGGCAATTCTGGGTCTTCTGCCTCTTCATATAAACTTTGAATCAGTTTGTTAATATCCACAACTAACTTACTGGAATTTTGATTTGGATTGCATTAAATCTGTAGATCAGGTTGGGAAGAACTGACATCTTGATAATATTGAGTCTTCCTATCCATGAACATGAGATATCTCTTTATTTAGTTCTTTGATTTCATTCACCATAGTTTTGTAGTTTTCCTCATATAGGTCTCTAACATATTTTGTTATATTTAGACCTAAGTATTTCATTTCTTTGGGTGCTAATGTAAATGGTGTTGTGTTTTTAATTTTAAATTCCACTTATTCATTGCTGGAATACAGAAAAGTGATTGACTTTTGCATATTAATCTGCAACTCTGTCATAATCACTTATTGGTTCCAAGAGGTTTTTTTTTTTTTGTCTATTTGTTTGCATTTTCTACATAGACAGTCACATCTGTGACAAGACAATTTTATGTTTTTCTTCCTAATCTATATTCCTTAATATTTTGTAGAATGAATAATAGTTACCATTTATTGAGTACCTACTAAAGCCTAGAAATTTTCAGATATTATCTAATCAGTCCTCATGATAACTATAGAATAGTTTAATCTCAGCCAAGACTCAGAAATTTCAATAATTCTTTGTTGCTTTCATGGCTGGTAATTGTAGATTCAGGACCGAGAACCTAATTTAATTTTAAAGCCCATGTTTTTCACTTGCCATTCTTCCCTGCTTGTAAGTGTTATAGGAATGTAGATCAGTAGTAGAACGTAGGTCACTGTGCAAGATTTGAGACTGTTGGAGGCATCAAACTTAATAATTAAGGTGAAAAGGTTTTACAACGTCTGGGACCAATGTTAACGACAGAAACTATTTTGTGTGACCCAGAGAACACATAATTGTAAACACATTCAAGGTATTTAAAATTTTAAATCTGAGAGAACATGAAAAGAAGTTTCCCTTATCAGCAAGTATTCACTGTCTTTACATACTCTATCGGGTATTGTAGTTATGAACGTGTATAAGGCTCTGTTAACTATGTGTCTTCTCTGTTAACTACACACCTATGAAAACAAAAACCAACTCATAATTTAACCATTAAAATAATGCATCAAATGGGTGATCAAGTCAATGTGCTAGAGGAGGTCAGTGGAGGGAGTGTTCCCAGGTGGACAGGAAGTCTCCTTATAGCGGCTGAAACTCCTCTCCGCTTCAGTTTTAAGGTAGTGGCCAGATTCCCTGATTGATGTTCTGCTCCCATGATAACATTGCATCATACAAGTTGGGAGGAAAATGAAAAATCAGCTAATCCTACTCCCTCAGTTCACAGAAGTGGAAACTGAGACTCAGAGAGGGCAATTTTCGTGAAATCTAGTGTTTTGGATGATGAAATTATCCTCAATTCTAAATGTTTCTGGCTTTCAGATTAGCACATCTTTCCTTTTCTACAGGGAATTTTTAAGTTGGGAGACCACTGAAGGAATGAGCTCTCTCATGTTTATGTCACTGTTTATATCCTGGCAATTTAAGTTGAGTTATCTGCCTTAAATGCTTTTTAGAACAAGGCGGGGTGGAAATAAATTAGCAAGTGAGCAGAAATAGACATGAGTAGTCCTGGATAAAATGACACTCTTTGATCTAAGGAAATCCTATATGATGAATCATACTTCACATATTTCACATTATAATTTGACCTTGGAGAGTTTGATGGATATTAAACACAGTGTGATTTAATTCTTAAAAAGAGGGTGGGTGGGATCAGGGATGAAAAAAAGAAGAGAAAGATCATCTGTTGGACATTTTTTTTGCCAATTGTAGAGCTAGATTTCATTTAATTTTAATCCTCACATTATTCTATGAGATCGATGTCATTATTGACATAGAACCCCTATTAGTGAAGTGTAGAAGTTCGTATAGCTGGTAAGTGGAGAAGACAGGCATGTGTCCTTTCCTCTGCAATGGTTTGCTTTATATAGTCTCCAGATTGGGTGGGATCCTAGGTTTCTGTATCTGCAAAATGGAAATGATATTACCTTTCTCATTTATCTCCCACATTGGAACAAAAATATGAAGATATGGGCTAAAGATATGGAAGTATTATGAAAAATATCACATTATTATTATTTTCAGTAGAGGTGGGATAACAGCCCATTGGAACTTTACATTTGGAAGGCACCACAACAGCATGGCCTCTGTGGTCACACATTTCTAGGTTTGAAGGCAATCTATGCCACTGTCTAATTTTGTAATTTGGGATAAGAATGTGAGTCTCAGTTTCTAATTTTAAAACAGAGATCAAAATACCCATAGGTTTTTGAGGAACATTAAATCAGATGACAGGTGGAAAAAATTTTATTAGTTAGTTCTCTAAGTTCCAAGGAGAAGAGGTTTTACCCAAGTTACCTCTAGTAACAGGTATGTATTGTGAGAATAACATAGGACAATAAGAGAGAAGGGACCCAGAGGGAAAATGTGGTATATACATACAATGGAATATGATTTCATCAAGAAGGAAGTCCTGTCACATTCTACAACGTAGATGAAACTTGAAGACATTATGCTAAGTGAAATAGGAAAATCACAGAAGGATAAATACTGCATCATTCCACTTACATGAGGTATCTAAGATAGTCAAACTCCCAGAAACAGAATGTAGAATGATGGCTGCCAGGGGCTGAGGGGTAGGGGGAAACAGGGTGTTGTTCAGTGGATATAGAGTTTTAGTCATGCAAGACGAAAAAGTCCTAGAGATCTGCTGTACAACATTGTGCTTATAGTTAATGATACTGGAGCCTTAAAAATGTTTTAAAAGGGTAAACCTCATGTTATATGATTTCTATCACAATAAAAGAAAGAAAGAATAAGAAAGAAAGACCCTGGAAGGGCTTTGGTTCACAACCAAAAGCAGTTCAAGTAAACGATCCAATAGGAAAGACTGAGAATGTGCATCAGGGACCTTCAAAGACAAGGTACCAGAATTTTTTTTTTAAGGTTTTGATATTTCATTTCAGTCAGTGCATAGTCCTAAAGGGAAAACTCAAGCATATTGGACTGCTGTGCACATGCTTTGGTGTTTGTAATCTTACAATTTTGAATTCCGTATTTTGTAGAGAGGTGTGTCAATATATTTGCAATGTTTAGGACACCTGCCTTCATCTGTGGGAGCAATGGATTTTCTTGCCATCCCTTTCACTAGTTCTTCTGACACCACTATCCTGGCCTCAGCTACTTTTCTGTATCTTATTTCTTTTTCCAATTATCAGTATGTTGATTATCTCCATATTACACTACTCAAATTCCAGCAGGGGAGATTATTTAGCTGAAATATCCATTGCCCCTATTGTGCCAAAGCCCTTGTGCAAAGTATCCTCAGCCTATGGATTGGCTGCCCTTGGACCACATGTCCACCTTTGTCTGAGTAGTAGCCATGCCTCCCCATTCTGAAAGAACAGCCTAGAGCTTCTTTTTCCTCAAGGAAATTGGATGGGGCAATTTTTTGTAGACATGTCTGACATCATGGAAGACAAAATTACTATTATTGTCATTATTTGAAACTAGAAGTTTATGGTCTAGTCTCAATATGGCAGAAATGAGTAATCCCTTTTCTAAGAGGACAATGCAGTTTGTCCAAGGCCAAATGACTTGTAATTAGTAGCCAAGGTTGTAATTTGTGTCTCTAGATTTCCACTTCCAGTGTTTCTCCTATACAAGGTATTATCATTGTGATATCAGCATTGTTTTTTTAAAAAGATTTTATTTATTTGAGAAAGAGAGAGAGAGAACACAAGCAGGGGGGAGGAGCAGGGGGAGAAGCAGACTCCCCGCTGAGCGGTGAGCCTGACCTGGGGATCCATGTGGGGCTCAATCCCAGGACCCTGAAACCATGACCTGAGCTGAAGGCAGACGCTTAACCGACTGAGCCACCCAGGCACCCCTGATAATCAGCATTGTTAAAAAAAACTAGCATGTGGCAGCTTTTTCTTAACAGTACAAATCTCTTATTGCATTCATCATAGTAGATGTTATCACCACTGAATGTCTGGATAGATAATGACAGATACCAGTCGATATAGACATATAAATATACAGGTATATTTAAAAACCACAAGCTTACAGTGTTCTTTTTAAATAACTGATAATTTTTCATTTTACTTTTTTCAAAATATTATTCATAAAGCTTGCCTCATTTTCAGTAAAATTGCTTAGTCAATTCCATTTTTAAATGTCATTTGTGCTAAATTTAGCCAAGTTTTGTTTTTTTTTTTAAGATTTTATTTATATATTTGAGAGAGAGCGCTCATGGGGGCAGGGGAGGGGGAGAGGGAGAGGTTGAAACAGACTCCCCGCTGAGCAGTGAGCCCGCCATGAGGCTCAATCCCAGGGTCCTGGAATCATGACCCCAGCTGAAGACAGACGCTTAACCAACTGAGCCACCCAGGCCCCATCTTTGGCCAAGTTTTTAATATTTCCTTATTGATTATATGTAAGTGATAACCATTCCCACTGATTACATTCTCTAACTTATAAAGATATATTAGATTACTGTTCAATTTGCATATCAGTGTTTGTGTATACTCAGGAGACAGTTAAAGCAGAAGAGTTAATCAAGATGTTTATTTTAATAGAATATTAACCCAGCCCAGAGTTCCTGTAAAGAAAATATTTGCTATTTAAAAATATCAGGTAGAAAAAGCCATGAGAAATAAAGCAGAATGAGACTCAAGATTTAGGTATTGTGCCTTTTATATTTTGGTCCCAATATCCTATTCTAATTGTATCTATCATTGTTTTCAGTCACCTTTTATTACAGCCTAATTAAACTCCACAATATCACTTTTCCTCCAAATATACTTCTGAACCTCACCTGCATGTCTTTATGTTCAGATGACTCATCTCCCAAGGATTTTGTCACATTTCATATCTCCTATATATCTTTTCTTAATGTTTCAGCTGGTAGTAAATTTTCCCACTCCAAACTCCCATGGTATTTATCTTCTGGCAGTTATCCCTGTTTATTTCAAAGTAGAGCTATATTGGGGATTAACCATATCTACCCTATTAGATTAGAAGATCTTTGAGAGCAAGGTTTATAGCTGGTTCATCTTTAGTAACGTCCACAGACTTTGAAATTGATGATCAATAATGACTCAGTGAATCAATTAATGAATGATTTTAGTTTATGTGCTACTGAAGTGAGCACAATGAATAATCATCTTGATAGAAATAATGGAAAATGAGAAGTAAACTTTAAAAATGAAGAAAGAGGGTAGGAAATCTCAGTAACATGTTCAGTGGGGAAAGACAATTCTTCATAACATGAGTAATATTCAACTGATACAAGATTCAACATACTCAGAGTGATTGAGATGTGGGAGAAAAGATAGCAGGGAGAAAAGTCCACACCTAGCATCACTGTGACTTTGAAACTGTTTATACCTTTTCCCTCTTTCATTTTGATCAATAGGTATGTATATAACTTCTTTGCATGTACTCCCTGTACTAGATATACATGGGTGATTTAGAAAGTTATCCTCTCTGTGCCCTTGCTGTGATGAGCACTGGGTGATGTATGGAAGTGTTGAATCACTATATTGTACACCTGAAAGTAATGTTACACTGTATGTTAACTGTACTGGCATTTAAATAAAAACTTAAAAAATTAGGAAGTTATCCTCTGTGTAATGACTGGGAAGCTGGGTGAGGCACACTGGTCTTTCCCTTTCTACTTGAAAACGAAACACTTTCAGTTGTTATGTATGTTATGTTTACACTCATGATCTTATTTGAACAAATTTTGTTTAAGCATAGAATTCAATATAGCAGAAACATTGTAAGCCCCAGAGAAAGAACAGAAGACCTGTAGGAAAGTTCTTAAGGAGCAAGAAGAGAGGAAGTTAGGGAAGCAGTCTTTGGGGTGCAAATTTGAAATACACCATGGTTATAACAGTGAGGAGAGTCAGAAATACAAATAAACCTTTAGAGTGTGACCAACTGTGAATACATACCTAGCTAGCTTGGTGAAGTTTCAGCAGAGGTGAGAAGCCACTCAAAGAAGATCCTTGGAAGTTAGATCTCAGAGGAGTTCAACTGCAGAGATGCTAATGACAAAATAATGATTGGAAAACATGGAGGAAAGGGTTAGAAAGAAGGCCAAAGTAAAATATCCAGTATTCTACATCTTCTTTTGAAAGTCTATCTCTGGCCGAGACAGGTTATTGATGGAATCAATGTTTGTACATGCATTCTGCACTCAGGGGAAGATATGATTTTTTAAATCAGAAATGAGAAACTGGCTAATCTAGTAAATCATTAAAGAATAAATATTACTTGGCTTTTCTATTGGTACCCTTATACCCTCTGTGTGTCATAGCAGAATCCCTTGTTGCAGAAGCAACTGTCTAATCGCCAAGATAATTAATAAAACTTTGAAACTAATTCTGGTTAAGAAGTATAGAGCAGCGTTTCTGAACATCTTTTTTGGAGTTTTGGACTGGATAATTCTTTGTTGGGGGCGGGAGGTGCTGTCCTGTGTATTGCAGTATGTTTAACATCATCCCTGGCCACTATCCTTTAGTGTCATAGAGCGTCCCTAATTGTAACAACTAAAAATGTCTCCAGACATTGCTAAATGTCCCCTGGCTGGGGGTGGGGAGAGACAAAATTGCCTCCAGTTAAGATAGAGTAAAGCTAACAAAAATGTAACCTGGAGTTCAAACCCATTACACAAAATTCTGCATATGAGATGAGTCTCGGTTTATTCCCAAAATACAGGGTGATAAAGGAAGAGTCAATCCCAATCAGGCATGAGTAGGTGATTGAAAAAGTGGTGTGGGAGAAAGCACACTGGGGCTGGAAGTCAGGAGATGTGGAATGAGTTCCAACTCTGCCACTCTCTAGCTCTCTGTCCTTGTATCTATGGCTCCCCTTATTGGTCTTACTAATAAAATGAAGATATTTGAATATACTAGAATATGCCAAGACCCATTCCCGTTCAAAGACTATGATAAGTTTGTGACCATTCATAAATGTTCACCTGGTTCTTTGGGTACTGAATTCTCTCAAAGACTATACACTCAAGAGGGCTGAGTGTTTTCTGGTCAAGCCTAACCTGACAGGTTTCCCCTCTTTCTTTTTTTCTTTTCTAACAGGGCTCATTGCTATATCTACCCTCACTGTTTAATTCTATGAGAAATGGAAGGGAAAAGTGTGCTCTGCCAAAAGCCTTACAATTTTTTTTTTCTTTCTTTCTAGAAGGGAGGCCTAGGGCTAAACAGTTTTGGTAAGGCAAGCACTTTTTGCTGAGCTCACAAATGTAATCCAAGTGGGCAAAGAATCAAGGGTGAACTTCCAGGGGAATTGTGGAGCCCAGTTCTCTCCATTTGCCTCTCTTCCCAGGAAACAAATGTTGGAGGCTATTCTGCATTTCCGCCGTAAGTAGGCTGCCATTTTCCATTGCATCACAACTTCAAGATGAGAGATTACTGTGACTCCCAAGAGTTGTTTTCAGAGCACACCAGTTAATTAGGTGACAGACAGCTGGGTGGAGTGATACTTTATTATTCTAGATGTCTCCACACCCACAGTGGACTTGGCCTGGTGCCATTGCCAGCCACCCTCAGAGCAGTGGCATCTTACTATACAACCACACCCAGATGACAACAAAGTATATATTTTAAGAACTAACTTTAGTTAAAATTGCATATATTAATTAATCTAAGGGCAAAAAAAAAAAAAAAGAGCGTTAGCCCTTCCTTTCCTTATTCCCTACTCCCCTTTTTTTTTTAAGATTTTGAGATGTAATGAGTTAGCCTTATAAGTGAATATGATCAAGTAAGAGTTGAGGCAGCTTGAAGCACACAATACCAGTTTGGATCAAGAAGAGCAATGAGCTTTTGTTCAGCACCTTATAGTTTATGGACTACTTCCACTCTTACTATTTAATTTTATCTTCATGACAAAACTGATTTATAGATGGCAATATTATTTGTATGTTTTAAATGAGAAAATGGGCTCAGGGATATAAGTAAACATGTTTAAAATCACACAGATAATTTATGGGACCCAGTTTTTTTACTCCAAATCTTACGCTTTTTTTTTCACTGCGGTTCCCTAAGTGACTTAATGATAGAATGTTTTTATCAAAATGGTCATCAGTTACTTCACTGTCTACTGAATGCTGCTATGTTCCAGGTATTGCTGACTCTGAAGACAATATTTTTAAAATTTTTTTATTTATTAGACTTTATTTTTTAGAGACGTTTTAGATTCAGAGCAAAACTGAGTGGAAGTACAGAGGTTTCCCATATACCTCCTGCCCCCACACGTGCAGGGCCTCCCCCATTATCAACATCCCTGTTATCAACATCCCCACCAATGAACGAATGGTGCATTCATTACAATTGATGAACCTATATTGACACATCGTTATCACCCAGAGTCCATAGTTTATTTTAGGGTTCACTCTTTTTTTTTTAAGACTTATTTATTTAGTTGCAAGAGAAGAGAGAGCTCATGGGCAAGGGGAGAGGCAGGAGGAGAGGGAGAGAGAATCCTAAGCAGGCTCCACTGAGCACAGAGCCTGATGTAAGGCTCAATCCCACAACCCTGAGATCATGACCTGAGCCACAATCAAGAGTTGGACGCTTAATCGACTGAGCCACCCACGTGCCCCACTTTAGGGTTCACTCTTGGTGTTGTAGATTCTATGGGTTTGGACAAAAGTATAATAACATGTATCCACCCTTATAGTATCATGCAGAGCAGTTTCACTATCTTAAAAATGCTCTGTGTGAAGACAGTATTTTTATTACATTGGTTGATATACTTGATTAGTAAAAATTAATTGGTCTATCTTCCTTCTTTTTGTCCCCATTATCCATTTTCCTTTTTTTATTAAAGATTTTATTTATTTTTTTTATTTTTATTTTTTTTAAAGATTTTATTTATTTATTTGAGACAGAGAGAATGAGAGAGAGAGAGAGAGCACATGAGAGGGGGAAGGGTCAGAGGGAGAAGCAGGCTCCCTGCCGAGCAGGGAGCCCGATGCGGGACTCGATCCAGGGACTCCAGGATCATGACCTGAGCCGAAGGCAGTCGCTTAACCAACTGAGCCACCCAGGCGCCCAAAGATTTTATTTATTTATTTGACAGAGAGAGAGACAGCGAGAGAGGGAACACAAGCAGGGGGAGTGGGAGAGGGAGAAGCAGGCCTCCCACCAAGCAGGGAGCCCGATGCAGGGCTCGATCCCAGGACCCTGAGATCATGCCCCGAGCCGAAGGCAGCTGTCGCTTAACCAACTGAGCCACCCAGGTGCACCCCTTGTTGTCCATTTTCCAATGTGCCTCACACCTCATTAGTAATTTAGGAACTTAATCCATGTTCACAGTCTTGCTTCAGCTAAAAGTGAGGACTGGAATTAAAATACAGACTCCCTAATTCTACATTAGATACTATTTGACTATATTCATGAACTTGCTAATGAGTTAGAAGTCTAGGAGGGACTCATAACAGTAGGACAAGGCAGTTGCCCCACCCCCATCCTCAGTTGGGTGATAAGACATTTCCTCTCTTTAAAGTGGGAAAATATTTGAAAATTTAAGAGGTTAGAATGAGCTGTTTGGTTTTCTGACCTATTTGAAAAGGTGTCACTTTTTCATGTCTCAAATAACCTGTCAGTCCATCCAGACACGTGTGGCTATTGTTCATTGAGGGTGACCCAATTCCTTGCAAAGGCCTCACCACCTGGAGTATAATAAGCTGTCCAAAGGAAGGGGCACTGATGAGGAAATGACTCTTCTATCCTGGAGGTTATTCGTTAGTGCCCCTAAAATTAGGCACTGGTTCTTGGCACTTCCCATAAAATATTCAGTACTTTCAAAGACCCAAAATTGGATTTCCCCACTGTGATCCCTAATTCAGTATTGTCAAGAGGCTAACAAGAAGACATTTCTAATAACATCTAACACTGGGGGCGCCTGGGTGGCTCAATCATTGGGCGTCTGCCTTCGGCTTGGGTCATGATCCCAGAGTCCTGGGATCGAGCCCCACATCGGGCTCCCTGCTCGGCGGGAAGCCTGCTTCTCCCTCTCCCACTCCCCTGCTTGTGCTCCCTCTCTGCTGTCTCTCTCTGTCAAATAAATAAATAAACAAACAAACAAACAAACACACACACAAAAACCACCTAACACTGTGCACTCTCCATACATCAGGTATCATTTTAAGTCTTTACATGAATACCTCCTGAATCCTCATGGCTATCACTGTTATAATTCTCAGTTTAGCAGTGAAGAAATTGAGACAGAGAGTTGAGATAAATTGTCCTTGGTAACACATCAAAAAAGCCAGTTTCTAAGCCCAAGTAGTATCACTGCAAAGCCAAACACTTAACTTCAAAGTTTTATGTCCTTCTGGCTCTCAGGTAGTCTTAACGATATGATTTGCACTGTTACCAATATAATAGTTGCTTTAGGTTTTTCACATAATCATCTCAGTCTGCTCAACAATGCTGTCAAGTGGATGATACTCTTATCATGGTTTGCCTGAGGTCGAAATGCCAGCAAGTCTCACATTTCCAAAAAAATCACTGGTCTATGGTACAGTTTGGAGAACTGATCTTCTCTATCCAGACATTGTCTGGCTCCCCCTGTAGATCAGGAAAATCCTGAAACATTTTACTTCATTTGGCTGGACTCTTTTGTACTCTCAATATTTTCTCCTTTTCTTTTTTTTAATTTTTTAGAAATTTTTAGGTAATCTCTGTGCTCAACATGGGGCTTGAACTCATGACCCTGAGGTCAAGAATCACATGCTCTACTGACAGAGCCAGTCAGGCACCCCTTTCTTTCTTTTATAACCCTTGAGTAACAAACAATATTGAGAGTAAAAAGAGAGGCATGGATTCAGAAAAAAAGTAAAGAGGACAGAAGGACACCAAATGCATTGAAAGAGAAAAATAAATATCATTTAAAAACAAAGTAAGATTTATGCTTCTGGTTACAATGGAGTAACAAAGAAAGGATATTTCCTGTCACCTGAAACAATGAAAAAAAAATACAGAAAAAAGACATAGTTTTCTGACATGGGACATCAAATAGTGCAGGTCAGTGATCCCTGGGAAAGGGAAAAAATACTAAGTAAGCTACACATAGAAAGAAAACACAGGGACGCCTGGGTGGCTCAGTTGGTTAAGCGGCTGCCTTCGGCCCAGGTCATGATCCCAGGGTCCTGGGATCGAGTCCCACATCGGGCTCCTTGCTCAGCAGGGAGCCTGCTTCTCCCTCTCTCTCCCTCTGCTTGTGCTCTCTCTGTCAAATAAATAAAATCTTTAAAAAAAAAAAAAAAAAGAAAGAAAGAAAACACAGGTGGAGGCTTCCAGTCTCCCTTAGATGCAGATACATAGCTGAGAGTTGGGGAGACCAAGGGAGCTAAAAAGTATAAGTAGTATTTCCTATGTGAGAGAAAAAATAACCCCTATCTTATACTGCAGACTAAAGCTAGTTTTTGCATTTTCTAAGGTTGTTTATATGGTTGGCAAATAACTGTCCACTATTTACAGCTCCTTGCTCAGAAATATTAAAATTACTTTTAAGGGAAAATATTTTCTTAACTAAATCAGTTTTTTAGTAAGGATTTGGAATGTATTAATATCATGTGGGAGATATCATTCAAAATAAACCAAAAAACCCACTAAATTCAAAATCATTCCCATATTCAATTTTAATTTCAACTCCTGCCTCTCTGTTAGATAACTAACTAGAGATACAGTAAAAACTGAAAATGTCAGAAGAAATTACCAGAGCAAAACTTTGGTTCTCATAATTATTAAAGGAATGATTCATTCTGATTAGCTGAATTTTTCATATAGGTGAGTTTATATATCTTTTTAATCCCAGTTCATTTTTTAAGTTGAGCCTGATTTCATCAGGGAATCCCCCTCCAGAGGCTAGAACCTGTGTTATGTTAGCTTTACTCCATGGACATCTTTTTAAAAAAACATTTCACACTGGGACACCTGGGTGGCTCAGTCAATTAAGCGTCTGACTCTTGGTTTCAGCTCAGGTCATGATCTTGCTGTCATGAGATCGAGCCCCGCATCAGGCTTCATGCTCAGCACAGAGTCTGCTTCAGATTCTCTCTCCCTCTCCCTTTCCCTTCCCCTCTGCTTTCCCCCCACTCATGCTTTCTCTCTCTCTAAAATAAATAAATAAAATCTTTAAAAAGTAAAAACCCTTTCACAGATTTGATTGAACAATGAGTTGTATGATCATTTTCCACCTCTTCCACTAGATTATAATCTCTTAAAGACCAGACATCATGTCTTTTTTATCCACAAATTTAGCACAAGGCTCTCAAACAGTGCCAGGCAAATGTAAGCATTTAGTCAATATTTGTTGTATTCATGTGTGGAGTATTACGGAATCTACTGGAATACCATAACACCTCACTTTGGACTTACATTTTTAACTTTCTAAATCTCATTTCAGGAATTTGGTCCCTTACCTGAGAACTCTATGATTTCTATTAATTCCTTTATTGCCTTTTTCTGTCTAATGACACAATCAATATGTTACTTGATTGAATGAAATTTAAATCTTAAGACCTAGATATGAATCTTAGCTTAACCACCTACAAGCCAGGTGGCTTGGTGTAAACCACTGTGCACACAGCTCACTGGTATTTCTCTGTGTGTCCAAATTTCTTCTTCTTATAAGGACACCAGTCAGGTTGGGGCAGGGCCCAACCCTAATGGCCTTATTTTAACATAATCACCTCTTTAAAGGACCTATCTCCAAATACAGTCACATTCTGAGGTACTGGGTGTTAAGGCTTCAAAATATGAATTTTGGAGAGACACAGCTGGGACCATAACAATTGAGTGTCTGAGCTAAGTTAATTACAGATGTAGGTAATGTGGTCTCTACAGTGTGTGGTATTTAAGGGCATGGGCTTTGGAGTTTGACTGCCTTTATTTGCAATGATGGTTATCAGTTGCAAAGACTACTGCTTATGGGCTGTATGAACTTGGGAAAGTTACAGTATTTTACCAAACCTCAATTTCTTTACCTGTAAAACAGAAATAGTTACTCTTTAGCTTTATTGTTATACCTGTCCGTAAGTGCACGATAAATGCCAGCAAATTTTATATTTCTTTGCAAAAAGTTTTATAAAGATATATGTCAAAAAACACATAAATTATCTTTTCCAAATTTTGTTTATAAATGTAACAGTTTTGTTTTTGCTTACTGTATACACAAACACATGTAAATATTTCACATATAAAATATGCAGCATTTTTCACCAAAATTCCTCATACTAGCTACTTCAAAGTTAATTCATTGTGATTTTTTTCAAAGGACTGTAACTCCACAAACTTCTGTTTCCTATAGTCAGAGTGGATCCTAGGAGACTTTGGAATGTACTGAATCTCCAGGTGACAGTGTAGTCCCGTAACAGAGTTCCTGTAGCATCAACTGTAAGGATATTGTATTTAAGAACCAAATATAAACCAAAACATAAAACTTAATCCAATTAAAAATTAGATATTGAGGGATGCCTGGTGGCTCAGTCGGTTAAGTGTCTGCCTTCAGCTCAGGTCATGATCCCAGAGTCCTGGGATCGAGTCCCACATCAGGCTCCTTGCTAAGCAGGGAACCTGCTTCACCCTCTGCTGCTCTTCCTGCTTGTGCTCTCTCTCGCTATGTCAAATAAATAAATAAAATCTTTAAAAAAAAAAAATTAGATATTGAAACTTTCTTGTTTTCTTAATCCTAATCTAATAAAAGCAACAATTATATCTATAAATAGCAGGGTCTGTGATCCAACAGTGCCCATCCCATCTTGTTCTTAGATAAAAAGAGATGCCTATCTCTATAGTTTCTTTGCTTTTGTAGACAAACAGAAAGGAATTCTCAGAGAGGGAGTGAAGCTGGCTGTTAATAGAACAGTGCAAGATAAGAAGGTGGGTAAAGGCTGTTTTCCAGTTAGTGTCTTTCAAAAAACAGGATACAGACATGCTAAATTAATGGGGGAAAATATGAGAATTATGGGAAAGGAAATTAAGAATTAAGAAAACAAGAAATAAATTATTTCATCTTCTAAGACCTGTTAGGACATATATTTTTCAGTCATGATCACAACATATTTCTTTTTGCCCTAGTCATTATGGGTATGTGATTGTGTGCGTGTGCGTGTGTGTGCGCGCACGCGCGCGCACGGCATTTGTATGAGTGTGCGAGAGGAGGAATTAGAAGAACGAACTACATTAGCAGTAGCATGCTGTCCCTAGTTTATAGCACCATAATGTCTAGATTCTCTCTGAACCCCCTGAAAGGTTCTGGGTTAGCCACATTGGGTGTACAAGGTGGCAAGGCTGGGATTACTTTCCACCCTAGTTCCTGCTGTGGGGCTCATTCATGGTACCATTTCCGGCAGGTAAGAAAAGGATAACACCTTCTTTGCTACCTCACATCATTGCATAAACAAATAAGAGAGCTAATAATGGCAGATTGTTTTGAAAGATGCAGAAAGTGATTTTTATCTATAATATAGTTATTTATTAAACTATTGTGATCATCAAGGATATCTCTACATAGAAAAAGAGAAGATTTGAACAATAGTCTGATAACCTTGGATTTTGAAATAACCTTTGTATTCAGTAACACTACTGGTCTACAAAACCTTGTTTACTTTTACAGTTTTCTCATCTCTTCCCTCTGTGTCAATATCCTTGATGTGAATTCAGATTCTGGGTCGCTTGATACATGTTCTGAATTGTAAAGTTTGTACTTCTTATAATCAAGCTCCATTCCTTTGTGATGAGACAAAAAAAAGTTTCTACATGTTTGATGAATAATTAAGAGCTGAAGAAAAAAAGATGCAATTTGGAATTTAAGGAAAAGTACTCACACTCGCTGGCCTGTCTGGCTGTCACGTCCTTGCCTCCTCCGCTCCCACCGCCCGCTGGAAACCTGTCCCTAAGTGGCAGGGGGGTGGGGAGGCGGGCAGGGGCGTGGGGGCTTCCGGAAACCTAGGCCCTAGGACATGCAGCCCCGCCGGGACCGCAGCTCTGCACGTTAGTCCCCAGCACTGTGCAAGGCTAGAACAGGGGGAGGAAACCAGTCTACAATCCCTGCAGGACAGGAAAAGAAGGGGAAATCTCAACATGGAAAAAATTCTACAATGAAAAGTAAGGAAAGCCAAAAAGAAAAGCGAGGCTAAAACCAGAATATGAAGTAGAGCCTGAAGATGAAGGAAAATCGGGTGAGGAAGAAAAGCTGAAAGTGGAGGGGAAGTCAGGGCATGAGGGAAGGTTCCAGAATGAGGGACAGCGAGATGATGAGGGACTGCTAGATGATGAGGGACAACCAGAAGATGAGGTAAAGCAAGAAAAGCCGGGCAAGTCCAAAAATGAGGGAAAATCACTATGTGACAGCAAGCCAGAACCCCAGGCAAAGCCTGAAAGTCAGCAGTGGGCTGCAAAAAAGCACCTGGCTGAAGATTACATACCCAGGAAAGCAAAAAAAAAAATGGACAGGGGTACCCCTTGATTCCCCCAAGGACTATCAGGACGACTTACAGGAAAAGCAACTTGGGATACAAAAATAATGATTGGAGGAGACACATGCACCCTGATGTTTATAGCAGCATTATCAACAATAGCCAAATTATGGAAAGAGCTCAAATGTCTATTGCCTGATGAATGGATAAAGAAGATGTGGAATGGGGTGCCTGGGTGGCTCAGTCAGTTAAGCATCTGCCTTCAGCTCAGATCATGATCCCAGGATCCTGGAATTGAGCCCCACGTTGGGCTCTCTGCTCAGTGGGGAGCCTGCTTCTCCCTCTCCCTCTGCTTACTGCTCCCCGTGCTTGTGCTCTCTCTCTCTGTGTCAAATAAATAAATAAAATCTTAAAAAAAGGGGGGGGGTGGTGTGTATATACAATGGAATATTACTCAGCCATCAAAAAGAATGAACACTTACCATTTGCAATGACATGGATGGAACTAGCGTGTATTATGCTAAGTGAAATAAGGCAATCAGAGAAAGACAAATACCATATGATTTCACTCATATGTGGAATTTAAGATACAAAACAGATGAACATAGGGGAGGGGGGAAGAGAAAGAGGGAAGCAAATCATAAGAGACTCTTGACTATAGAGAACAAACTGAGGGTTACTAGAGGGGAGGTGGGCAGGGGATGGGCTAAATGGGTGATGGGTATTAAGGAGGGCACCTGTTGGGATGAGCACTGGGTGTTGTATGTAAGTGATGAATCACTAAATCTTACTCCTGACACCGATATTACACTATATGTTGTTAACTAACTAGAACTCAAATAAAAACTTCAAACAAAAGAAAAAAAGGAAAGGCACTTGGGCAGTGAGGAGATGATGAGAGAATGTGGAGATATGTCAAGGAAGAGCTAAAGAAAAAACAGAAAATGGGTAGTTTACATTGGATACAATAAGATGTACAAGATCCATTCTCCTCAAGGGGCAACAGGAGTCAGGGAAGTCAGGAGTGCAGGTAGGGGCCAAAGGGGCTTACATGATATTCCATATCTTTAATGCCTTTGTCATTCAACTCTGATTTCTCTGATGAGAATATTGCTGACCCTGCTTTCCCTGACAGGCATTTGCCAGGCTATGTGCTTTAACCTTAAGTTGAAACTTTGCTTTAGGTGTCACTCTTGTTACCAGCAGCCTTTTGACCCAACCACAGTGTTCTCTGTCAGTAGGACATTTTCACTCATGTGCATGGAAGAGACAGTGATGCAACATTGCAAAATAACAATAAAGAAGAAATGGTTTTCAGAACCACACACAAAAAGCACCCTGATAACCCAAACCCCAATTTTCTAAAATCTCCCACCCATTCATCTGAATTTAAATTTTGTGGTTTTCAGAAACATGGAGTGATTAACAGAGTATGCAGTGAATCACCTCTGGATTTAAAACATTCCTGAAATGAAATGGAGAAAGAGTCCTGATGCCAAGGGGCAGCTGACCATCCTTCCAATATTGGGGCTCCTGGAATCTTCTTTTGGCTGCCTCTCCTCACAGAAGAGGCTCTCAGTTTCAAACCTCTTATTCATCATTTCAGGATGACCTGGGTGGCAGTGAGGAGCACTTTTCCAGTAAGAAGGAAACCAACTCCTCAAGCTTTCCTCATAGCATGGATTCTTCAGAGCTACAGTCATCTTTAGGTTCTTTCGTTCTACCCTCACACCACTTCCACTCCTGGGAATACTATCTATTTGGGCTAGATTTGGCATTCATCAGAGCATATTACACAGGCACCAATTATCAGAGTTGGGGTGGTGCAGCAGTTTCCAGTTGAAAAAGAGTGTGGACAACCAAATGCTAGAGAAGATGTGGGACAGCAGAATGGTCATTCACTGCAAAGCACAATATCCACTTTGGAAAAGTGTTTGGCGGTTTCTTATGAACATACATTTACTATACAGCCCAGCCATTCCACTCCCGGGTGTTCATCCAAGAGAATTGAAAACTTGTGTTCATACAAAAGCCCATATATGACTATTTATAGCAGCTTTATTCACAATTGCCAAAACTAGAAATAACCCAGATGTCCTTCAACAGATGAATGGACAAACAAACTGTGGTATGTCCATGTAATAAGGTTATCTATACTCAGCAGTAAAAAGGAATGAACTATTGGTTCGTGCAACAACCTAGACAAATCTTAAAAGCACTTTGCTAAGTGAAAGAAGCTAGACCTAAAAATCTACATATTGTATGATTCCATTTATATGACCTTCTGGAAAAGACAAAACTATAGGGATGGAAAACAGATCAGTGGTTGCCAGGTTTAGGGAAAGGAAGTTTATACAAAGGAATTTTTAGGTTAATGGGGTTCCTCTGTATTGGTATTGTGGTGGTGGATACAGGACTCTGAATTTGTCAAAACACAAAAAACTGTATAGCACAACCAGTGACTTTTATTGTATGTAAATTTTTTTAATTAACCATGCTGTCAGGGGAAGCCAAGATGGAATGCAGATTAAGACAAATAAACCTAACTATATTATAAAAAAAAAAAAATAGGTGCTAAACTTTCTTACCACCAGTGACAGAGTGTATTGTTGGGACTCATTTCATATGATCTGACAGAACAGATAAAAAATAAAGAGTACTGGTATGTCAATATTTAGAAGACACTTTCACAGAGAAAGCTAAGAAATCAATGCTGATTGAAATCTTGCAATGACTTTGACAGGTTTTAAACAGCAAATGCTTTGATTTGTTTTAGGTATTGTGGTTTAGAACATAATAACAAAATGAAAAAGAAGACATGTCTTGACTTTTTAATTTCACTTCAGAATGTGTTGGGGGTGTCATTACATGCTGAGTAAGCTTAAAATCTGTTGATGAGGTCAATGTGCAAGAGATGTTGACTTTTCTTGTACCTTTGAAATTACCTAATAATACAACTACATCATTGTAATGACATAAAAATGCAAGACCAGCTATCATTAACTATAAAACTTATCACTATACTCAAAGTTGTTCTAAACCTTACATACACACACACACACACACACACACACACACACGAATTACCTCTAACTCTTAAAACAATTGTACAGTGTAATTTTATGACCCCTGTTTTGCATATTGGGAAGCCAAGACAGAGAGAAAATAAATGACTTGCCCAAGGCAACATAGCTAGTAACCGGTGAGTCAAGATTTGTACCCACGTCTACCATACGTCAAAGCCAGGCTCCTTTCCTTACGTTGTGTAGTTGCAAAGACAGGAATAGAAACAAATTTCCTGACTCCCTGTTCCATTCTCTTTCTATTAAGCTATGATGGATTAAATTTTCTAATCTGTAACAATAATGTAGTTTGAGCTTGCTTTCCATAGGCACTCATTTTACTAAACCATTGGAAAGAAACAAAGCACAGACCTTGAAAACAATGATTACACTTTTAGAGGAAATAAGTTATTTCACACGCACAAAAAAGGAAATACTCTGGCTTTAATGGCATTCAGAATATTGACATCATCATCAAATTGGCTAGCCTTAGATCAGTTTTCTGGAAGAATCTTTAAAAGGGCTTTGATCCCATAAAGTCCCAAACTTTCCCTCTGTGGATATGGAGACCCTTTGGAGTACTGGAATCAAACCGTTTGGCTGTGGCTTCAATCATTTTTGCATAATTTTTCAGGTATTAGAGTAGAATAAGCTGGTAGACAAAAGGCATTACTTGTAAAATGGAAGAAGGAACTAAGGAGAAGATAACTAAGGAGAAGATACTTTCTCTGGAAAAATCTTACACTGATTATTTATATTTATATTTTTAAGTATTTAATTCTTTCTTTTCTTCCTGAGAGAGTAAATAATGAGTCACTATTGGAGTAAACTTAATTTAGGGGGAAATTGATTGAGCCACGTTTTTCAAACAGTAATTTGGGGAGTGATGGGCTGTAGAAAGTTAAAGTTTGAGCCTCTAATGTTTATGATTACAATGTTTGGTTAGACTAAAAGATAAGGCTTTAGAATAGAAAATGTCCTTCAGATTGAGAATTTTTGAAAGCAGTTATGTGCAAGCTTTGATTTCACATAGTTTCTGCCTTTATCAATGTGTGATGGAAGCAGTGTATGGAGTTAAATAAAAAGTGATCTTCCTCAAGTACCACCTCTGCCTCTTCCATCTAAACTATGTGCTCTTGGGAAAGTCATTGTCCTTTTTCTGGATTTTGGCTTCACCATGTACTCAGTGTTAAAATCTTGCTGGGTTATGTCTTTGAGTTGTTCACTCTAACTTGTACATGAGTCTGTGGCACTGAATTGAGACCCTTCAAAACACCTGCAGATGGAAGCAACAAGAATTCTAGCTTCTCTTACTCTCAGCAACTTTCTCCAGATGTGGGAATCTGTAAGTCTCTACCTGACTAGTAGGATAACTCATCTGTCTTCTTTCCTCCCCTCCCACTTATGAAGGGAGCCCAGTTAGAAACATGTTTGTCTGCAAAGTTATATGTCTGGTCTTGGTGAAGAATTCAGTTCTTACATAGGAGTATGGAGTGTTAAACTTTATAATAGAGTTCTTGGACTCAATCTATTGCCTTTTGGGGGAGGTATCATGAAAACATATCAGAACTGTGGAAATAGACATTATCTGTTCAGATCTGCCACCTTGACAGGATGCTAAAGGATGGAAACTAAATTGATGTGGTATATTAAGTCTAGCATGACCTAGAACAACTGGTTTTGTAATGTTGGTTGTTATTGTGGGTGTCACCAAGTATATAAAAAGTGAGCTGCATCTCCATGGGTTCAGTCTTAGAGCACCAGCTGGTGAGCAATGCCCAGAGCCGTCTTGTAATCGACTTACATCATCTTCAACATGAAGATAGCCAAAGTGCCAATGCTTCTGACCCTGGCCCTTTGCCTCATACAAGGTGAGCAATTTGCATGTAATCTAAGCCTCTTCCACACATGGCAAAGCCCTGGGCAGGGACTTGTCTCCCTCCCCCTACTCCTACACATATAAATATGTGTATATATGTAAGTGTGTTTGTGTGATTGTATGTATGTGTGTATGTATAGTCTTGAAATATCTTACCAGACACAGAGTTTTGAAGAATTATATATGTGGCTTAATAACTATGTTGTTAACTTTAGAAATGGCAAATAGTTTGACATAATCTGAATTTTTATCCATGAGAAATCCTTCTATTAATTCTATATTGGTTCTGAAAGCTAATGGATTCTTCTTCATCTTCCTCTCACCAAGCATATTAATTCATACTGTTGGAAATTATATATACCGTACATATAGATGATACTAAGCTTATCAATTCATACTGATAGGAATTATGTATATAATAGATATTTAAAACTTAGATGTATATTTTATAAATAATAATACTATATTTATAAACTATTAAAAATCAAATTTAATCATCTATTCTTATTTTAAAGTAGTAGTGCCTTCTAGCATATTTTATTTTTGTGTTACCAAATCCTAAATGGATTGAAAGCATATCTCCTAAAAGGTAAGAGACTTTTGTGGGAAGTAGAAGGCAGTTTTTTGTATTTGTTATTTGAATTTGAAGGGAACATGAATTTCCTAGGCTCAATCTTGTTCTGAAGCATTTGTACTTTTTAAAAGAAAATCTCAGAGATGGAGAGTCAGGAGATCATTATACATAAATGATGCCCACTTTCCTAAAATAAGTGCATAAGTACAAAAGGGAGTCTGTTAATGAGAGAGTATAATAGCCTATGATTTTAATTAATCTTGATTTTTGTCAGATCTTTGAGTTTTGTAGCTCTAGTAAGGAGACAAGTTTGCCAGAATTCAGAAACTTTCATTTTATGTGCACATATGATATAAACTTTATGCTACATTATACTTTTAAATTATAATTGACATGATATATTTGTTATATTATAATTTTAAAAGAGGTCTGCCATACTTTGCTGTGAAAGGATCTCTTTGAAATTAGATATTTTGAAGGGGGTAAGAAAGTACATGAGTATTGTTTTCCAAAGTAATTAGACTTTTATGAGTGACTAGACCTCTGTGAGTACATGTACTGATTTCCTGGTGCAGTGCCCCCATTTTATTTGCCATGGTAAATTTTAACGTGTTCAAAAGCAATTTGTGGTTTTATAACATGCAGTCATTAAAATAAGCAAGGCACTACACTGAGTGAATTGTTTATTTGTTGAATATTTTGCATTCCCTTAACTTAAGTTTCTGTATTTTTGTCCCAGATGCTGCCAGTGAGGATGAAAATCAGGTTAGTCCTGCTTTTTCTGTTCATTGAATCCATTCCAAAATCTGTAAGGAAAAATGGCCTGTGACCAACACCTTCACATTAATAATACAGACATATTATACTGATAGGTACTAATAGCTTTTGTTAAAAACACAGAAACAGGTCTTTATGAGGGAAGACATGAATCACACACAGACACACAAACACACACACATACACATCAATGTATTAATGATGATGGATGCCTGCAAGAGGCAATCTACCATGCTAAAGGAGTGCTTTCAAATTCCATAAACAAAGCAGTGAATTAGTATTGTCAGATTTAATAGCCGAAAAAGCCATAACAAACATAGAAAGCAGAAATATGTGTAAACGGGTTGTCTGTACCTTGAATATGGTCATTGTCTATATTTCATTCAGTAAATATTTACTGAGTATCTATCATTTGTCAGACCCTGTTTGAGTTCTTGGGGATATTGGAAAATAAAGAAAATAGACAAGAACCCTCCCCTTGTGGAGCTTACGTATTAGTGGAGGAAAACAGATAAGTTAATAAGTAAATTAGTAAAATATATAGCACATTAAATGATGACTAATGCTAGGAGGAAAATGAAGCAGAATGGAAGATAGGAATTTCTGGGGATGAGGTGGTATCAGTTCTTCTTAGGATACTCAAGTAAGTATTCTCTGAAAAGATAGTATTAGACCAAGGATCTGAAGGTAGTAAGTCCTGAAGATTTTTGCAGGTGACAGCAGATCAGGAGAAAAATCTGGGATGATAGAGGCCTTGACTCAGGAGGGTGCTTAGCCAATTCTTAGAGATCTTTTGTTCGAACAATAAAAGAATCATTTTCTCTAGAAGTTAATTTTTTTATCTATTTGGAAAAAAAAAGTCCAGAGCCAAATACACACACACACACACACACACACCTATGCCATTAATTCAGCACTTAAAATAGTGCTAGGTATATAGGAAATATATGCTATGTCTCTTAAAAGCCATGAACATTAAAATAATAAACCAGTAAAACAATGCTTTTCTATAATGAAACTCTTAGAACTATTGTTAAAATGCTCTCTTGTTATATTTTAGTGTAACATTTTTTTAAAGAAACATTTCAGGAATGTTCTAGAAAATTTCATTGTAGTTTATATAATTTCATCTAAATTTGCTGTGTAAGGAGAGGTTCAAAAACCTTTATGAAATAAGTAGGGTAGTAGAGTAGAAAAAATGTTGGATTGGGGGAATCAAAGATCATGCTTACTTGCATGTTTTATACTGGCAAAAAAGAAGAGTATTGTGTAAATCTCACTGTGCATGAAGCCATAATTTTCTTTTTCAGAGTCTTTGATAATGGGTGGTGATTCTGGTGGATATTTTTAATTTTGCAACTGTGACTTTTTATACCATTAAACTCGATTTCACTGGAGAATAGTTTAAAAATAAATTTAGCCACCCTTTATGTTGGCATAAGCAAGAACACAAAGAAATAAATATGTCTCTGGAAATATTTCTTACAACAGTCTTTGTATATTTCATCAGAAGGAAAACTATTGATTTAGTCTTTCTTATGGTGCTGGAATTTTTGTTTTCCAAATTCAGTAGCTTGAGTTCTTACTAGTGCCACAAAAGCCTGTTAAATATTATAAACGTGAGCCAGCACAGCACAGAAAAGCACTGTAGTGCCCTGCAAGGATCTTTACCATATACCTAAATTTGTCATCACAGAAGAGTTATTATAAAGCCAAAAGGAGCTTGTTGGTGCCCTAACACAGAGTGGGGGTGATGCCAGCTCCTGGGGGATTTTACTATGCTGCTGAAGGAGGGTCGGTAGAAGACAATGGGCCAGTAAAGGAAGGAGTTTGGCCCTGGAGGGCCTTAGTTTTTCTGGGACATGTGGAGAAAACACAAACAACAGCAACAATAACAAAACAAAACAAAATGGAAACAAGCCAAAAGACTGCAAGTAAACACTTGCTAAAAAGTGATCTCCCCACCTCAGGATGCCTTTTTGGTGTAGATCTGCTCTTCTTTTAACCCTCTCTCATGGTTGGGTAATGGAGAGGACATTCCTTCTTTCCCAGGGAAAACCCACCTCCTGCTTTCAATTTGTATGGCCTTTTCCTGTTTGCCAAGAGAATACGTTGGATTATTTCATCACTCAGAAAAGCAGCATTGAGTTCTATCTTAACTAATTATAATTAATCTTAACCTCTCTGGGTCTTGGTTGTCCATCTGTAAAAAAAAAAAAAAAAGGCGGGTCTTTCTAGAAATTAGGCATTCATGTCGTGACACTGGAGAAGTCCAGTTCAGGAATTATCCTCATTGGTAATGTTCTTTTTCAACTGACCACTGAAAACTATAAAAAGCTTCATTCTAGTGTTTCATGAATCTTTGTTTTCAATACTTTCTTAAGACCTGCCTCACAAGGGATATGTTTCTATCATAAAAAACACCAGGCTCCTCTCTGATTCTATGACAAAGTTTTATCTAGACTATGTAGAATCAGTTATATCCGGCAAGCTAAGCAGTAACTTGCAATGTTGGCATAAGATACTGTAAAGTCAGACACTAGACAGATCTCAAGAGGCCCAGTCGTCAGACTGTTGCCAGAAATTATTGCTGGGCTACTCAGATAAGATCACTGGCTGGTGATAATAATTTTAGCGATATTTTAGTAGGTCACCCCACTGGCAGAATTTCCCAGGACTGGTCTCTGATATTATTTATTTATTCTTCTTCACCATTAATCATTCTGCAAGGGCTACCAACTGCCTCCCATGTTTAAGAGGCTAGGTGAAGTACATCATTATCCATTCGATGGTAAGCACAGTTTAGGCAAGGATGCTTCCGCTTTATTGCTATATCCATGCACCGAGCTATATCCGTGTCACCTAACAAAGTAAATTAATACCATAATGAAGTTTTGTAGACTGATTTAATGATTATTATAAAGATATAAGAGGCTGGACAGAATTCTTTTTTTTTTATTTCAATTATTTAACATATACTGTATTATTAGTTTCAGAGGTAGAGTTCAGCGATTCATCAGTTGTGTAAAACACCCAGGGCTCATTACATCACATGCCCTCCTTAATGCCCATCACCCTGTTACCCCATTTTTTTTTCTTGGCAAAATCAAAATAAAACCAAAAAACCACGTAACTTAGATTCCAAAGGCTTGCTCTAAAGGCCCACTGGATTTTCTAAACTAATAGGGAGTATAACATATTAAATCAGTACTTTGCGAGATAGTGCAAATGCACCATTGATTTTAAGAGTGACATATAGCAAGCCTTCCATAAAATATATTGACTTAACCTTTTCAGCAATCTTTTTGTGTTCCTTTTGGCAGCAATTATTGACCTACTGTGTACTAGGTATTTTATATGTGTCATATTCCAATAATAGTAATCACAACAATAATAAAAAAGGAGAAAGAAGAGGGGGGGAGGATAATGTAATTATTGATTATCTACTATGTGTCAGGCACTTTGAAAGTTATACATACTTATAATATTTAATCCTCACAATACGTATGGAACATATGAAATTATATCCTCTATTTTTACAGATAAGATAAGTTAGCCATTGAGAAGTTAATTTGCTATGGCTATTGGGCTTGTAAACTACAACCCTGGAATATAAGGTCAAGTCTTTCCATTTCACTAATTGTTTTTGGAAGAAAGCTTATTAAGTAGATGGACAATCCAGTCATTGTTTTTGTTTATGTTATTTGTGTAGACTGAGTGAATGGCTTCTATACAAAGCAGGCATTGGTCTTTAAATAGTATTGCTCAAGGAAGTTCTTAGAAGGTAAAGTCTTGCTTTGATGAGATCTCAGTAAACACGCTTTTTTCATCTTTTCCTTAGGAAACGTGCGATGAGTATCGGGCATTAATGAAAAATGGAAAATTATTTTGTTCCCAAGATAAAAAACTTTTTCAGAGTGCTGATGGAATAGCCTTCATCAACAGATGTGCCACGTGCAAAATGATATTGTGAGTAAAAGTCCTCTTGAAGTGTTTGAGTTCCCAGCTATTCTCTGGACCAGTAAATGTATTCTTTTTATATTCTGTCAAATGTATTTTTCTAACTCTAAAAGATTAAATAAAAATGCTTAGCAGATCACTCTGATACCTCTTATCAGGTGAAGTTGGATAAGTGCCACCTACCAGAAAAGATTTTAACAATCACTCAAATGGTATTCCAAAGCATTCCAGAGGGTCCAGGGTTAATACCTTATGTAGCACTTAATAGTCTTTTGAGGAAGTAGCTCCAATTTGAGTTTCCTGACTCTGAGAAAAAAAGAATTCTCGGGTCTGTTAAGCCCTGACTCTGTTGTGTCCTCGGGACTGAGAAAAGCCCCCCCGGGAAAAATGCCAAACTCTCCTTATGGCAGCCAACCAGTAGAAAGACTTAAGCAGGACACACCCTGATCCTGTGAGTTGCCAGCGTCTTTAGACATTTCGGATTATGCTAGGATGACATAGTCTAAAGAACTGATTTTAGCTTGCACCTCCCTCAGCTCAGGAAGGGTGAGTGTCCTGGAGGTTTACTGACATCTATGCAATGCTTCTTAGCTTCTTTCCTTCTCTTCAGTGACACTCAAAGGTGAAAAAAGGCTTGTTATCCATTGAAAATCCTCAAATCAGAGTGTTCTAATCTGTTTTTGAACAAGGAGGTCATCTTTAATTTGTGACCACCATCAACACTTCAACACTGATACCAAGCCAATACTAAGCTTATCCATTCAAGATAATTATGTTGTTCTAATTAGCTTTTTAAATGCCAGGGAGTATGTTTCAGGGGATTTAATTTGACCTAGTCAATAATATTGGGATAATGAAGCTGTGATCACACATGCTGCGCCTAGTGAAGAAATTGTGGAAGATGGAGGAAGAAGGGCAAGATTTTGGGGGGGGGGATGAGGGAGACCCAGGGCAAGCTGAGCAATTTTTTCTTATTCTCTTGAAAGCTGAATGTAAACCAGCAGATATATTATTTACTATAAAGCTTCCTTCTTGTTATATAGGGTGTCTTGAAAGGGGACTGAAACTATGAATATAGTACATTTACTGAAAAAGAATTTAAAACAAAAATAAACTGCCTTGAGACATACAAGATAGGTTATCTATTTGAAGTCACTAACTCAATTATTGTTTTTATTACCTATTTAAATTATGTTGGAATAATCTTGGTTTCTTAAACTGGAAAGGACATGTACAAGGCATAAAAGCTCTCCTTAAATTTCTGAATTTGCTCTGTGGGACCTTACAGTTTAGAACCAGAACCAAAACAGGCAGATAGATTTTGGTTCAGTGTGAATATGGTATTTCAAAGAGACTATTCCAACGATGGCAGAGATGGCTTTTAGAGTTGGTTACCACCTGGATGTTGGAAGCTTTTAAAGGGGTTGGGGAGTAGTCTGTTGGTTGTGCAGTTAAAGGTAGAGATTCTTGCCTCCTGTAGAGCCATGTCTGAGATATTTTTCAGCGCTGAGGAGAGACTTATGGTACCTGAGCTAATTTCTGCATGTACCACCTCCACATCTGATACGCTAGATTGAGCTGAGGAAAAGAGTCAAAATTAAGGTTGACATGTATGCTAAATCTTTCCCCCAAATTGGGAAAGCATGTCTAAGCTATGCTACTTCCTGCTGTCTTCCAGGGAAAAAGACGCAAAATCCCAGAAAAGGGCCAGCTATTTAACAAGAGCCTCCCCGGCCACTGCCCCAGAAGAGGTGAGATTATTTGAAGTCAACTTCTTGTAATTGCTTTCAAGATTATGTTTGACTCTATTTAGAGCTACCTGTTTATTTCCGAATTACTAGGTCATACCTGTTGTGAAGCTAACTCCTTAGAAGGGAGGGAACATGGCTTAGTCCAGGGGTAGGCTAAATCTCTGGTACATCTTGTCCATATGCCCAACCCATGACCCAACTCTCAGAAAACACTCTGGGCACTGACAGACACTAAGAGGTGGAGTAAGTCAGTGTGATGTCTGCCTTCCATGGTCATTTCTCATTCTTCCTGTCCTGTCTCAGCTTCAACAAGAACCTTCATGGAACTATCAGAACTAATTTCAAATGTCAGAATTCTTACTTACTGTCTGTATCACTTGGACAATTTATGTATCTCTGGGGTCTCATTTTTTTCATCCGTGAAAAGGAATGTGGATCAAATGAGAAACTAACTTTAAAAAGCCAAATACAGTGTTTAACATATGTTAGCAAGCATCTGATTCATTTTATTTCTTTTTTCTTTTACTTCCTACTGCATGTCCTTTCTGATACCTAGAGAGTTTCCCTAACTCAACTAGAGTTGCTTATTTATATCTATTTTGCACTTTGGAAAACAGGCTAATATTTGTTTGAGAAAACTATTCTGTGGTTAAAAAAATGGTTTTTAATAAAAAATGGAATAAAATGAAAGAAACCATACAGATGCAAGCCCCCACACAATGATTTCACTTTGTAATTTTTTTAATTTCTACAAAAAAATAAAAATACTAGACCCGGATTGAGGGAAATTTCTGGCCTACACTGTGTCACAGTAAGCTGTTGACGAAGCTGGGGGTTATCACTAGGAATCCTGACAACTATTCATATCACCCCAGGTCTCCAGGGTAGTTTCTTCTTTCTGTTCCTCCTCTCCTGTCCCTGACACATAATTAAAACAATCAGTCAGGGGAGACACACCCAAATTACTGTAACATCCCTGGACTTACCAAGCTAAAATTTTCCCCGTCAGTGTTACTTAGGAATGTCTGAGAATCTTAGCCTCCACAGTAAATCTACTCAACCACATTCTTTGCTTGAACTCAACTGGTTTCACTTTTAAAACAATAACACAGTCACCACTCAATTAGTCAGTCACTGCAAATCCTTTATCTGAGCAACAGCGAGCAGCTTCTGTGCTCTACAAAATCTCTGAAGATCAGAAAATTTCCTGGTAAGTTCCAATTCTGCCTTTAGCTGTCACATTTAGAGAGAGGCTCATTCACTAAGGTCTATTCTCCTTCTCCACCCTCTCCTCCCCATCTTTTTCCTTCATGAGAAACTGATCAATGATGTTTTAAGATATAAAACACAAGCCAATGACAAATGAAAAAATGAAATACACATACATACCAATTCTAACAAAACTATTTCTAAATATTGCTAGTCAGATGTAAATGTTGAATTTTAATCAAATAAGATTTTTAAGAAATAAAATTTTGGAATTCTAAGACATTATACCTTTCTGTTATCATTTTATGCCTGAGTTATAATTTTTACCTCTTAAGTCATGATTACTTGTTTTGCTACCTAGGAATGTACTTACTTACAAATTAAGGTAGTCCATTTGGCTGCAGGCCCTTCGGGTAATTTCTGTTTAGACTTTTACTTGTTTGTGTTTGAATGAGTTCATGTTATTACACTGTTTTTGTTGTTACTTTCCCCCATAAGAGAGAAAAATCTACTACTTTCTCTGCTTAGATTCCTCCCATCAAAAATCAACCCTGATGCTCACTTTCAGAATAAGGTGCTCTTCCTGTTCAAGAATTTTCCTCCTACAGACAGCCTTTCTCACTTGCATCGTCAATTTCTTCTTCACTAGTATGTCATTTTTTCACTTTCCAACTCTAATATCCAATCCATTTACAACTCTCATTGGTATTGTCTCCAAAGTCTATCTCAAATATGACTTTTTTTCACCATTTTCATTTCTATCACCCATAGTCCAATTCCTCATAATCTTTAATGTATTTGGTCCATGTAGAGAATTTTATTTTTTAAATTGATTGATTCATTTATTCAATGTTCCTCGTTGATGTAGGTTGCCAACTATGTAGGATATTAAGTTCATACGTGTGTTTATGTGTGCTTCTGAGTTCCCTATTCTGTTCAGATGAGCTCATTGCTTTAATAACTAATAAGGCAGGTCCTCTTTCTTAATTCATCTTTTTCCAAGTTCACTTACCTATACATAGACATATATTTTCCCATATACTAGAAATAAAAAGTTTATTGAGTTTATGTAAAATCCAACTTGAGTTTGGGAACCCAAAGTGATTAGGGATACAAAGAATTTATCAATTAATTTGAGTAAAATTGACCTTTTTATAATATTAGCTTGCCCAACTCAAGAACACAGAATACCTTATCATTAATTCATAATAATTTCTGTCTACTTTATGAAATCTATTATTCTCCACAGATTTTTATAATTTTTGCTAATACCTAGAAAATTTGTCATTTTATTGATATTTTGTTTGGTATTTTGTTGTTTATGGTATTTCTATCTGGTTATTGTTGGTATAGACAAATTCTATTGATTTCTACAGGTTGATCTTACATTGAACAGCTTTATGATATCTTGTGTTGATTCTGATAGTTTATTAATTCTATCATTTTTTTTCTTGGTAGTTGATCACATTATCTGCATAAAAGGAGATAATAGGTGTTTTATAACTTCCTTTTCCATTTTCTCACTCCTTTATTTCTTTTTCTTTTCTTATATCATTGGCCAGGATCTAGAATTCCATAGTTAAACAGTAGTGATGATAATGAATATCAGCTTGCCCTCTCTTCATATATTAAAAGGAATATATCTAGAGTTTTTCCATTAACTATGCTTACTGTAGGTGTTTTATAAATAAACTTTAGCAAGTTTAGAAAATTCCTTTCTGTTCTTAATCTCCTGAATCTCTTTTGATCATTACCAAATGTCTTTTCTACAACTGTTAAAATAATTTTCTGATTTTTCTTTTTCAGTCTATTAATGTAATAAATTTCTTGATAAATTTGCTTATGTTAAACTATTAATGTTTTCTTAGGGTAAATCATACTTAACCATAATACATTTTTAATACACTGTTGAATTTGGATAGTTAGTATTTCATTTAGAAAATTTGAAACTATTTTCATAAGTAAAATGAGTGTATACTTTTCTCTTTTTAATTATTCTTGTCTGGTTTTGAAATCAATATAAAATTACCCTGAGAGGTAGCACCTAAGGTTATGGCTGAATAAGGAGGTCAGCAAATCCTTTATCCAAAAAACAACTATAAATTGAGACAAAATTGACCAAAACAACCGTTATAGCACTCTGGAAATTGAGTCACTCTGACTAGCCTATGTCACTCTGACAAGCATTTATGCTTGAAAAACTGCTAAATTTTTAACTGGAACAATGGGGGGTCTGTGATGTTCTTGTTTAGGGATACTCCCATCTCATTCCTGTTGCTTGGTTGGTATGGAGGGTCTACCTTCCTAAGGCAGGCTTTGAGGGTCAGGAACTGCACTGTCTTTATTAAAGTAATTTAGAGTAGTGGGCAACAATCATTTCCAGAGATGTTTTCAGTGGCTGTCATGATCTTCAATAAGAGTAAGGATAGTGGCCTGAAGTTGTAGCATGGTTGAGGCAAGCCTATTTCTGGCTGAGTTTTCACACATGGGCAGCAGAGAGCAAAGAGGGACCAAGCAATTCACAAAGTTTTAGCTGCATAAGACCGTGCACAGGCACTTAGAAAATACACATGAAGCAGCTCTTTCTGCCCACAGGTCCTGTCCTTGTACTTTAATAAAACCACCTTTTTTGCACCAGAAAAAAAAAAAAAAAGAAAGAAAACACACGTGAAAAAATCCCAGTGGAAAGCAAATGCTGGGGTAGATGTAACTATATCCTGAATTTTGAATGCCCTCCCCCATGCAATGGAAGCCTTATTAGCCTGAGGTGTTTGAGCCCAAACTGTGTCTAATCATTGGCCAATCACTAAGTTATAGAGATAGAGAAAGAAAAACCTAGAGAGCTAGTCTTAAAAAAATAAAAGCTATAAACATTTTCATAGCAGACACATCAACAGCTATACACTATGGGACAGCAAGAAATCAGAGAGCCCAGCCAAAGATGCAAATAAACAATAAAACAACAAAAATAATCTTTATAGTGAAATCATTATCCAAAATTTCCGATCTTCAACAAAAATTATGAAATACGCAAAGTAACTGGAATGTATGACCCATACTCAGGGAAAGAAAAGCCAATAGAAACTATCTGAGTGTCTCTGGATGTTAGATTTCACAAAGACTTGAAGCAGCTATTTTAAAAATGTTCATATACTAAAGAAAACCATAGTTGGGTAATTAAAGGAAAGTATGACAATGAATAAACAAATAGAAATTTTCAGGAGCTAGAGATGGAGATAGACAAAGGTATATATCTCAAATGGAAATTCTGGAGTTGACAAGCATACAATTCAGTAGAGAGGTTCAAAAGCAGCTTTGAGGTTGCATAAGAAAGAATTTTTATTTTCTTTACTCATTACACCCCAAATAGGGATGTAATTACTCATTACATTCAAGAATTTCAGCAAGTCCCAAATAGGATAAATATAAAGAGATTGAAACTTAGGCCTATCATGATCAAAATGTTGAAATCAAGAGAAAATTTTTAAAGTGGCAAAAGAAAAATGACACATTCTTTATACTGGTTACAATTAATGACTGGCTTCTCATCTAAAATAGTGAAGGCCAGAAGACAATGGAATGGCATGCTCAAAGTCCTGACAGAAAAAAAAAAAAATGTTTATCAATATTCTATATCCACCAAAATTAATCTATAAAAATTAAGTCAAATAAAGATATTTCCAAATCAACGAAATCTGAGAAAATTTGTTGCCTTCAGACCTGTCTTACTAAGTCATAATAAGGGTAGTCCTTTAGCTGAAAGGAAATGACTCCTAGATAGTAACTTGGACTTCCAGAAAGAAATGAAAAGTACCAGACATGATAAATATATGGTTAATATGAACTACTTTGTAAATATATTTCCCTTATTTTCATCTAGTTTCTTTTATTTTTTTTTTTAATTTTTTAAAGATTTTATTTTTTCAAGTAATCTCTACACCCAATGTGGGGCTTGAACTCACAACCCCAAGATCAAGAGTCCCATGCTCTACTGACAGAGTCAGCCAGGTGCCCCTCACCTAGTTTCTTTTAAAGATATAATATTACATAAAGCAATAATTACAATTCTGTTTTATTGGGTATATAGATAAAATATTTATGATAACTATAGTGCAAAGGGGAATAAAGGAAATAGAGCTGTATTAGGGCAAAGTTTCTATATTTTAACAGAATTAAATATTAATCTCTAATAGATTGTGATAAATTAGGAGGCATATTGCAATTACTAGAGTAACCAGCAAGAAAATGACATATATAATAAATATATAAAATCAACACAAGAGTTAAAAAGACACACTAGAAATATTTAACCAAAAAGAAGGCAGTAGTGGAGGAATAAAGAAGTAGAAAAGGACAAGAGCATATTGAAAACAAATAGATATGTAGCAAATATAAATATATCAATAATTATCCTAAATGTAAATGATTTAAATATTCCAATCAAAAGGTGGAGATTTTTGTATGATTAAAAAAAGCAACTATAAACTATCTCCATTACATACTCCTTAAATCCAAAAACACAAGAGGTATGAAATGATGAGTGATACCATGTCAGATATAACATGAGAGAGCAGTATTTGCTATATTACCATCTTACAAAATAGACCTTAAGACAAATAATATTATTGGAGACAAATAGGGACATTTTGTAATTTAAAAGTATTAATACACCAGGAGATATAACAATTATAAATATATATGCTCCTACTAACAGAAGCTCAAAATGTATGAAACCAGATATGCTATAAATGAAGAAATAGACAATTCAACAATAATAGTTAGAAATTTTAATATTCTACTGTTAAAAATTGATAGAACTAGACAAAATATCATCAAAGATATAGAATACTTGAACAACACTAGGGACTAACTGAAATATAGAGAGTGTTTCCCCAATTATTGCGGAAGGTACATTCTTTTCAAGGAACAATGAAACATTCTACAAAAAGACTGAATACTAAATACTAGGATATAAAATATATCTCAATAAATTTAAAAGAATAAAATCATATAAAGTATGTTTTCTGAAAAATAGAGTTGAATAGAAAACCAACAAGAGGAAGAAATTAGGGAAATCCCCAAATATTTGGACAGTAAGAAGTAGAATACTTCTAAATAACTGGTGGATAAAAGAAACAATCTTGAGAGAAATTAGAATATAATTTGAACTGAATACATACAAAAAACACAATTTGAGACTTACGAGTTTAGCTAAAGCATTGTATAGAGCTTTAAATACCTAAATCAGACAAGAAGAAAGGTCACAAATTAATAATTTTAACTTCTACATTAAGAAACTTAGAAAAAGAAGAGCAAACTAAACATCAACCAAGCAGAAGGAAGGGCATAATAAAGATTAGAGCAGAAATCAATAAAATACAAAACATTAAAATAATAGAAAGTTAATAAACCAAATGTTTGCTCTTTGAGAAGATTAAAAAGCTGGCAAACTTTTGGACAAACTGACCTAAAAAAAAAAAAGTGAGAGAAAATAAAAATTACCAAAATCAGGAATGAAATATGAAATACCAATATATACCCTAGAGAAATTACAAGGATTATATTAGAATATTATGAACAAATTTGTGCCCAAAAAGTAGACAACTGACATGAAATAGACAAATTCTTAGAAATACATGAATTACTAAAAACTGACCCAAGAGGAAATAAAAAATCAAAATAGATGTATAGCAAATAAACAAATTGAATCCCTGATTAAGTGAAAGAAAAGTTCAGATTTTGTTGATGACCCCCATCAAATATTGAAAGAAGAAATAATATTAATCTTTTATAGACTCATTCAGGAAATAGAAGAAATAACACTTACCAGACAGTATTATTTTGATACAAAATCCAAAGGAAGATATCACAACTACAGCAGACTACTGACAAATATTACTCATAAACATACATAGAAAAATATTTAACAAAATATTAGCAAACAGAATCCACAACAACAACAACAACAAAAAGATAAAACCATGACCAAATGGGTATTATTCTAGGAAAGAAAGCTTGGTTTAACAACAGAAAATCTAGTACACCATATTGATAAAGACAAAACTACGTCATTATTTCAATAGATGCAGAAAAGGCATTTACAAAATCCAACAGTCATTCAAGATAAAAAAAAACCACTCTCCCTGTGTCTCTTTCTCTCTCTCTCTCTCTCTCTCTCTCTCTCTCACACACACACACACACACACACTCACATGCACAAAAACTACCAATAGTTAAAAACTTCCTCAGCTGATAAAGGACATCTATGATAAAGCTATAACTAGCATCATACTTAATGGTTAGGGAATGAATACTTTTACCTTAAGACTGAGAAGAAAGTGAAGATGATTGCTCTCACCACTTTTATTCAACACACCACTTCTATTCAACATTGAACCGGAGAGTATAGCCAATATAATAAGGCAAAATTTCTTAATTAATTAAGGACATTCTGCTTGGAAGGAAAGTAATTGTTTTTCATTGTAGGTACATGATACTATATATAGAAAATCCTAAGCATCCATAAAAAGAAACTAGAGAATGAATTTAGCAAGAAACTAATAAATGAGTTTAGCAAGATTTCAGTATACAAATCAGTAATGCAAACTCAATTGTATTTGTGTATACTAGCAATGAACAATCCAAAAATTATTATCAAGATGGCAATTCTTCCAAAATTAATCTATAAATTCAACATATCCCCTACAAAAATCCTGGCTTTTTTTTTTTTTTTTTTTTGGTAGAAATCGACAAGTTGATTTTAATGTTTATATAGAAATGTTGGGACACCTAACTGTAACTGACTTCAAAACATATTATAAAACGACAGTGAACAAAACAGTGTGTTATTGGTTCAAGGACAGGCATAAAAATCAGTACAGTGGAATGGAATTGATCTTCTTTACATTTATGGGCAAATATTTGACTAACTTGTCAAGATAAACAAATGCTAGGAAAATTTAATATCCATAAAAATAAATTTAGATTCTTACCTTACATCATCCACAAAAATTAACTCAAAATGGATTAGAGTCTCAAATTTAAGAGCCATAACTATAACATTTCTGGGCTAAAATGTAGCAGAAGAAATTCATGAATTTGGGTTAGACAGAGTTTTTAGATACGAAACCAGAAGGCTGATCCATAAATACAAAATTGCTAAATTGGACTTTATCAAAATCACAGGCATACTTCATTTTATTGCACTTTGCTTTATTGTGCTTCTCAGATGTTTTCTACAAATTGAAGGTTTGTGGCAATCTTGCATCAAACAAGTCTACTGATACCATTTTTCCAATAGTAGTTGCTCATTTTATGTCTCTGTGTCACATCTTGGTAATTCTCATAATATTTCAAAATTTCATTATTATAAGTTTGTTGTGGTTATCTGTGATCAGTGATCTTCAATGGAGAAGTACAATGTGATTAATGTTGTTTTCATGGCCACTAATGCAACATCTATTCTGCAGCCCACAGATCAAGGAGTAATTTTGACTTTTAAGTCTTATTATTTAAGAAACATACTTTGTTAGGCTTTAGCTCCCATAGATAGCAATTTCTCTGATGGCTTTGGGCAAAGTAAATTGAAAACCTCTAGAAAGAATTCACTGTTCTAGATGCCATTATGAACATTCGTGATTCATGGGAAGAGGTCAAAATACAGTATCAACATTAACAGGAGTTTAGAAGTTGATTCCAACTTTCATGGATGACTTTTAGGGATATAGGACTTCAGCAGAGGGGACAACTACAGATGTGGTGGAAATAGTAAGAGAACTAGAATTAGAAGTGGAGGCTGATTATGACTGAATTACATTAATCTCGTGATAAAATGAACATATGATAAGTCACTTCTCTTTTTTAAATATTTTTTTCATTTATTTGGGGGGGCAGGGGGAGGTGCAGTGGGAAAGAGAGAATCTCAAGCAGACTCCTCCCTGAGTGCACAGGCCAACATGAGACTCCATCCCAGGACCCTGAGATCATGACCTGAGCCAGAACCAAGAGTCAGGCAGCTTCACCAACTGCACCACTTGCACACCCTGAGGAGTCACTTACATGGTTTCTTGAGCTGGAATCTACTCCTGGTGAAGATGCCGTGAAGATTGTTGAAATGACAATAAAAGTTTAGAATATTCCATAAACTTAGTTGAGAAAGCAGTGGCAGGGTTTGAGAAGATTGACTCCAATTTTGAAAGAAGTTCTGCTGTGGGTAAAATGCAGTCAAACAGCGTCACATGCCACAGAGAAATCATTCATGAAAGGAAGAGTTCATCGATGTGGCACACTTCATTGTTGCCTTATTTTAAGAAATTGCAACAGCCACACCAACCTTCAGCAGTCATGAACATCGAAACAAGACCCTCGACTAGCAAAAAGATGAAGACTCACTGAAAATTCAGATGCTGATGAGAAATTTTTAGCAAAAAAATGTATCTTTTAATTAAGGTTTGTTCATTGTATTTTTTTAAACATAATGCTATTGCACACTTAATAGACTACAGTATAGTATAAACATAACTTTTGCATGTACTGGAAAACCAGAAAATGCATTTGACTTGCCTTATTGCAATATTTGCCTTTTGCAGTGGTCTGGAACCAAACATGCAGTGTCTCCAAAGTATGCCTGTACAAACATTTGTGCTTCAAATGAAATCATTGAGACAATAGAAAAGCAAGTATGGACTGGGAGAAAATACTCATATATGGGGTAAAAGACTTCTATCTACAATATGTAAGGAACTCTTACAACTCATTTATAAGAAGATAACTCAATTAGAAGCCATTACACTAAAAACATCTTAATGGCTAGTGAGCACTTAAAAGGATGTTTTACATTATTATTATGTAGGGGCATGCATATTAAAACCACAATGAGGTGCCATTACACACCCACAAGAATGGCTGTAAATCATAAAAACAGAAAATATAGAATGTTGTTAAGGTTGTGGACAAACTGGAACACTTACAGATGGCAGGAAGGAGTATTCAAGAGTGCAACTACATTGGAACACAGTCTGGCAGCTTCTTAAGAAGTGAAACATAAATTTACCATATGACCTAACAAATTTGGTCCTAGGAATCTACCCCATTGAAGTGAAGACATATGTCCATCCGAAGCCAGGCATGTGAATATTCATAACAGCATTCTCTTTAATAATCCAAAACTGGAAACAATCTACATGTCTGAAGGTCCGCTGGTGATGGATAAACAAAATGAGCTACATTTACAGAATGAAATATTATTCAGGAATAAAAGGAAAGTGCCACTGATACTGTTATGACATGGATGAACCTCAGGAATATTATGCAAAGTGCAAGAAGCCAGAATCAAACAGTTGCATCTTTATGATTCCATTTATAAGAAATATCCAGAAAAAGTAAATTTATAGTCAGAAAATTCTGTGGCTGCCTAAGGCTAGAGCTGGGAATGGGGATTAACTATTTACAGTTAATTTACAGGCACAGGGGAAACTCTTAGGGTGACAGAAATATTCTAAAACTGGGTTATGGTGATGGCCATACAACTCCATAAATTTACCAAAAATCATTGAATTGTACACTTAAAATTCATGAATTTTATGGTATGTAAGTAAAACCTCAATAAAACTGTCTACAATTGTTTTTCAGTTCACATACCTTCTCAATTTTTGGAATAACTTGTAAATTATTATACTCAATACAAGTTTTCCTTTTTTCTTAACAGTTTAGAAAAATGGATTTTAAAGCTATTAGTACTTGGGCATTTTGGGGAAGGAATATCTCAGACCAGTATATCAATGGGATTAATGCTATTGGTCTGTTCAACTTTTCTTATTAAACCACTGTAGGTATTTTACACTTTTTTTTGTCGCCACATCTCTATTTTGGTTTTCAGATGTTTTAGCATATAGATACTGATAATATGCTTTTATTGTATGTATATCTCAATTTTTATAGTTATTTTCAATTATCATTGCATGTATTTTTATTTCCATCTTCTCTTTCTCTTATCAATTGTCATAGAAATCTGAATACCAGCTTTTTTGTTAATCTTCTCAATTATTTTTGTTTTCTGTGTCACTTATACCTATTTCTTTATGTTTGCTCTGCTGCACATTTTGTAATGGATTGAGCAATACCTAGTCTTTAAAATTTTAACTTCTAAGATTCCATGACAAGAGTATGTGAAGATATTAATGATCATCTATCTCAAGATTTGTGCTGGAAGTGTTTCCATTTGTCATTCTTTGCAAACATTCCTTAATTTTCCTCCCTTCCAAGTAATACATTATTTGATTTTCAAATATATTGCACTTCATCTATTTTAAATTAACTTTGATTTTACTGAATTTTGGGCAGAGAACATAGACCATATGACATCAGTCCTTTGAAGTTTTCCTAAGACTTTCTTAGTGGTCTAATACATATTCCACTTTTATAAGTGTTTCCTATGTCTTGAAAAAATGTTCATTTGCTGTTCCTTGGATGTAGTTTTCTATAAAAATCTAACGGCTTAAGCATCTTAATTTTTTCCTTGATCTATCAATTTCTCAGAAGTATATGCTAAAATCCCTAAGTCCAGTTACTGATTTATCTAATTCTATCACATTTTTTTGGTTGCAGTCTGACGGAGGTAGAGCCTGTATTATTAAGGGAATGAATGCTCAGTGGTTATTATACCTTCATGTTCTGTTTTTCCTTTTACTTTATATAGTGTCCTTTGTCACTTATGCTGCATTTTGGGCTGAATTCTATATTTTTAGTATTCATGTTACTGCATCTGTTCTCTTCTTATTCATTTTTACCTCATATCTTTTCTTATCCTATTGTTTTAATATCTGTGTGCTCTTTAATTTTAATTTTCTCTTATCATCCATACCTGGTTTGATTCTGTTTTTTTAAATCCAACCACAAATCATGTTTTAATTTGTGTGTTTAACTCATTTACAGTTGTTATTTCTGTTGTACTAGAACTTGATTCTCCTAATTTTTCATATTTTTAAAAAAATATTTTAAAAGTAGTTTCTTCCTTCCAGCTTTTCTTTGATGATGAGTTAAATGTTGCATATCTATTTTTGCTCTTAATATGACTCCCCCAGCCAAATATCCATATTTATAATTATTTGTCATCACTATTACTAATGTCTTTGTTTATTGTTAATATCTGTATCTTCTCCCCTAACATATGTTAGCTTGCTTTTATTTGGTTAAAAATCCCTAAACCTCTCTAATTTGTTATTGACCAGATTCTATCTTTGAGTTGCTATGGCTATGTCTCTATTTCTTTGTTTTTTCATTTTTCATCGATTCTAGAAATGTTCCCTATTTCTTCAAATATTTTTCCTATATATGGTTGCCTCCTTTTTGGGACTTCTAATTCTATTCACCATGTTCTTTAGGTTTTCTCTTCTATTTTGAATTCATTTTCCTTTACCATTGCTTCTCTGAGAGTTTCTTGATCTAATCTTCTGGTTTACAAATTCCTTAGGTACATGTACCTATCCTACTTTTATTCTTTCTATTGTTTTATTTATTACCATTTAAATATTTTCTATGTCTAAAACTTCCACTTTTTTCCCATTATAGCTTCTTTTTTTCTGGTTTCATATTGCAGATATTTTATCTCTCTAAAGCATAGTTACAGTCTTGAAAAATCATTTTTCTATGCATTCTGATAATTCTGCTTCAACTGATACTATTGCTCACATTACCGTATTTCTTTTATTTGTTCCTTACATATACAGGTATTTCTACTCTACATTCCATAATAGCTTTAGTTATTTTTTTCTGCTACAGTGAGTGAGATGGTGTTCAAGGCTACATTCAGTCTCTGCCTCTCCTGGGGAGTATAAGGATAGGAAAAGGGATGAAGCCTAGATCAAAAGGTTCTGGAACCAGTTTGTTGCTAGTCCAATCAGGTTAGGAATCCATCCGTAAGCTCTCAGAAACTGTTAGCATTAGGAAGAGGTGTTCTCTGTAGGTTGTGACCTACCAGCCCTTGGAGTTTGGAGGGGGAGGCGGGGGAGGAGGAGTAAATACCCACACCTGTTCTCAGGGCCTCACAGCTGCACTTTTTATCTGCCCCGTCATCACCCTACCAACACCTGTGACCTAGTATGACACTTGCTTTTGCTGAAGGGGGATAGCAGTGATTGTCCCAAGTCAATAAAATCAATCCATATCACCCATGCTTCATTAGTTTCTCCAGAAATGACCCTAGAGTAATATTCCATTGTATATATGGACCACATCTTCTTTATCCATTCATCTGTTGAAGGGAATATTATTCAGCCATCAGAAAGGATGAATACCCAACTTTTACATCAATATGGATGGGACTGGAGGAGATTATGCTAAGTGAAATAAGTCAAGCAGAGAAAGTCAATTATCATATGGTTTCACTTATTTGTGGAACATAAGGAATAGCATGGAGGTCACTAGGAGAAGGAAGGGAAAAATGGGGGGGTGGGAATTGGAGGTAGAGATGAACCATGAGAGACTATGGACTCTGAGAGACAAACAGGGTTTTAGAGGGGAGGTGGGAGGGGGGATTGGTTAGCCTGGTGATGGGTATTAAGGAGGGCAGGTACTGCATGGAGCACTCTGCTAAGAAGGCCAGCAGGATTTGACAAACAGTATGCTAAGTTTCGAAAACAATGGATCGTAGATCACCACATCAAAAACTAATGATGTATTGTATGGTGACTAACATAACATAATAAAATTAAAAAAAAAAAAAGAAATGACCCTAGAGAGAAAACCCGCCGCTCTCTGCTTTTTCCTCATGCAGCAGCCACACTCCTTTGTGCCCCTGAAGCAGGACAGTCTAGTTCCTATCACAGATCCTTTGCACTTGCAGTTCTCTACGCCTGGAATGTCCTTCCCTCAGATCTCCAGTGGCTGGCTTCTCCTCATTAATCCCATTTTACCTCGAATGTTACCTTTACAGAGAGATCTTTCTTGACACTATATTTAAAATAGCCATCATTCTAGTTATTGTTCAGATTATTTTTAATAGCATTTATTTTAATTTCAAATTATCATATTTATGGTCTTTACCTTCTCATCAGAATATAAGTTCCTTAGAGCATATAGTCCAAGTTTTTTTTTGGTTTTTTTTGGGGGGGGGCAGTGTCTTCGTCTAGTAGAAGCCCAGAGGCTAGCAGATGTGTAGTGGATTTTGAGGAACAGATGAACAACCGAATAAATGAAATAACACATATAGCCATTACTTATCTTCCCTCTATTTTAACTTCTTCCCCAACAGATGACATGAACAGTGGGTTATGTTCCATAGCTTTTTTTTTTTTTTCTACTTTAAATTCTTTTTCCTTTTTTATTGTTTTTCAGAAGTATTCCTTGATGTAACCTTTTGGTTCACAAATTCACTATGTATTTGTAATTGTTCTTTTATTCTTTCTATTGTGTAACATACTAGGTCACAGGTCTATATTCTAAGTGTTCCATATCTATATTTAAAATATTTTTATTATGACAATAACATCAAAAATTTATCTTGTCATGCAATATAATAACTAAAAAATTCTCCAGTGTCATTCTTTGCTTTGGGATAGAAACGAAATTCAAGTTAAGTCTAGGTCTTCTTTAGTTAGCTCATGTCACAATAGTGTTGCCAAATAAAGTTTCCTAAGTATTCATTTGATGCTCAGCACAAATCTGTAGGACAGATGGGGTGTGAATTTCCATTTGTCAGACAAGGAAAGTAAGGTTCAAAGAGGTGGAGTGAGTGGGTGGCGGATGTGAGAATCAAACCCTAGTCTCCAGTTAACCACCTAGTGTAGTTGTTTTCCTCACCATACAGGTATGTCCCTAAGTATGTGTCATATTATTTGAGCTGAGATTTGGAGATTTCTTCCATCATCCCCAAAACACGTTTCATGATTGGCTTGCTTGTCAGTGAGGAAAATGTTTAAAATAACAACAACAATAACAACAGTGAAGGGTTATGATATGCTATGCACCGTTGTAAATGCTGTGCATGTATTCATACACTGAAACTTCTTTAAAATGCTGAGAGGTGGGGCACCTGGGTGGCTCAGATGGTTGAGCGTCTGCCTTCGGCTCAGGTCATGATCCCGGGGTCCTGGGATCGAGCCCCGCATCAGGCTCCTGGCTCAGCGGGGAGCCTGCTTCTCCCTCTCCCTCTGCCTCTCCCCCTGCTCATGCTCTATCTCTGTGTCTCAAATGAATAAATTAAAAAATCTTTAAAAAAAATGCTGAGAGATTAGTAATATTGTACACATTTTGCAAATAAGGACACTAAAGCACAGAGGGGTTAAGTAACTCCCACATCACACAGCCAGTATGTGGCAGAGTTAGAATTATAAGCCCAGCAATCTGGCTCCTGATCACTACCCTAATCTATAATAATAAAAACTTCATTGCAGCTTAGAGTTTACAGGGAGCTTTTCTATGCTTATCCACTAGACCTCATTATCACTCTGCTAAGAAGGCCGGCAGGATTTGACAAACAGTATGCTAAGTTTCAGAGGGGAGACTTGGCCTACCTCACCCAGATAGCAAGTGGCTGAAATCAAATACCAATTCTTTCTCCTAAAATCTAATTACGTCTCTGTTCTTGGGCCATGTTTTGTTATTCATGATGTTATTTGTGCACTGTAGTCTCCTCAGTCTGTTTTGTTTTCCAGTAGGTTATATTGTTGTGGGTTTAAAATGTTCACGTATTTATGTATCTAAGGAATATTTTATCTCTTATATTTTGATGTTCCTTGATAACGTCTCTTGCAGTTGAATTGTGATGATTTCAGGAAAGACGAGAGAAGTGGGGATTTTATGTGTACCTTCGATAACGCAGCCCTTTGTGGCACAGACGGGAAAACCTACAGCAACAAATGTGCGCTGTGTGCCGAGAACGCGTGAGTATCTGCAGCAGGCTTTCTCCCTAAAGCATGCTCTCCATACAAGTACATGACACAATTTTTTCCTACAGTCTTTAAAATATCAATTCATTTTGTGAAAGTTAGCCATCTAGAAATTATTAGGACCACTCCTTTTACTATTCTTAAGGAAAAAAATATGAAGTGCAACACTTTATATTTTACAAAGCACTTTTGTATGCAGTTTATCAGAGAGTTATCAGTGTCTCTGTGAAGTAGACAGACATCTGATAGATCTAAATCTAAGTATCTACCTGTATGCACATATAAGCACACATGTATGTACATACACTTATATACACATACATATACAGACAGACATCTGTCCCTTTCTATCTATCTATCTAGGAGTATATCTTTTTTTACAGAGAATTATTTAATCATCAAATGATTTTTTTATTTAGTGCTCAGTAATTTATAATATTAGAGTAGATAATTGGGACTTTCAATATTGAACTTCTTTCCATTGATTTGACCTTTATCACATAGCTACAGCATTTCACTGCCCAACATTTTGTCCCCGTTTGATTCTTTCTCCACCCTCAGTGCTAAGTTTGGTTGTCGGTTGTCAGTCAACAAGATGGCACCTGCTTCACAGGTTCTGGCCTGTGGCCTCAGTCTTGAATTGTCTGCTCTCCACTTTTTGCACACATAATAACAACCAGTGCTTGAAACTAATAAAGGATATGATAAATACTCAGTCTTCAGGGTTCTGTAAGCGTTATCCCTCCTTGTAATAAGTATCTTTACCAAAATACAACTGAATTAAATCACTCTGATCCCTTGCATTATTGCATTTTCAGAGATACACTCTGAAATGATGCCTTCACCTCTCACCAGTGGTCAACATAAATGGAAAACACAGACATAGGGAGAACAGACAGGTTTTATTAGATATGTATTTTGTAATACTATTATGAGCACACTGTGCATTTAATTACTACTATGTTTTATGTGGGGGATCCTGTGATAGATTCTTTAAATCTCTTCAGGTCTAAGTGTCTCACCCCTAATTTCTGGTATACTTCCTTCATTATACAGTGAGAGCCATACTGCTCATTGGGTTTCTTCCTTAGCTTTGTCTACTAGGGGACTCTGCAATAACATTGGGATTCAATTTTTTTTTGTTTCCCTCAGATGATATCTTTTGATATAACTTTTCTTATAACTTTTAATAACTTCCTTTTCCTCTTTATATTGTTTTTGTTGTTTTTTTATTGTTATACAGAGGCTGTGGTTTTAAACTGCCTTACCTTTTCAAAAAGTAGGAAATGTATTTTACATTTATGGTTTTGTTTTCAGATAGCGTTAAAGCTCTATTAGACTGAATAAACTTAATTCCTGGGACTTAAGGTACTTTCCGTGACAACTAAAATATTAGTCAGCATAACCCAAACAAAGAATAATAGAGCAGGATGTTAGATCATTTAAACTTGAATTCGTATATTTAAAACACCATCATCAACAACAGCATAGTTCTTTGCTGTTTTTAGTTATAAGGTGTACTTTTTCCTTCTCTTCTGATATGGATCCTCTTTAGACGTAGGAAAGAAAATTCTAGAAATAATATTTATAGATCTGACTCTTATTAGCCCTCCAACATAATTCTATTTCTTCAACTCCAAGTTATAAACACAGGCTCTCATTAGAAAGAGTAAATGAGGAAAAGAATGCGATGTGACATCTGTTTTCAAGGGCAAAGGAGAATCATAATACAGTGACAATAAGTTACTTTTGAACGGTAAGAAGTTCTGTGATACTAAACTTCTGTGTCTACTAACTTTCAATTCCAGTAAAACCAGGTCCCAAGTTGGCATAAAAAGTGAAGGGGAATGTGAGACCAATAATCCAGAGCAGGTGAGGACAAGTGTCAAAATGGTGGGAAATCTTGGGAGGCTGACTTCAGAGAGAAAGAAGATGCTCTCCTCTTCCTTCTTTGGTGGGGTATTGGGAAGGAAGCAATCCTTGCTTTACCTAAGATGGGGCCCTGCTTGTTTAGATGAAAAGCAGTTGATAGTTCCTGTAACTGGAGCAGGTGACTTTGGTAGTTAGACTTTTCAGCTCTATTTCTGCTTTCTATGAAAAAAAATCAATCAATCAATCAATCAATCAATCCATCCATCCATCAAAAGGAAACTATACTTAGAGTAGAAAGGGCATTATGCTTCAGTCACGTAATCTGAATTGAAACCCTAGCACTGTCACTTGCTGTCAGGAGACCTTAGGTAAATTACTTACCCACACTGTACCAGTGTTTCCATATCTAAAAATGAGATTTGGATTAAATAGCTTTTCCCTTTGCTAACGTTCTGTGCACTTGTGATTATAGGAGAAAGAAATGAGTATCTCAGACAAGTCACACTTGACTTTTTCTAGCTGAATGTTTTTTCCTAAGTCAAGGTTTGATGCCCTTTCTATGCTCCTAGAGCACCTACCAGGGCAGTTAGTACATCATATTTTAAATGTCTCTTTGTGTCATCCAGTAGATCATGAGCAAGTTGAGTGCAAGGACTGTGTTCCGCCTTAGTTCTAACACATACTAGGGTATCTGTGTTTACTAACAAATGAATAAGTAAATGAGCACCATACTTAACCTCATGAATTATGCAACACTTACTGAGCTACTTCTAGGCATCTGGCACTGCTCTAGGTGGCTAGTGTGCATTGGGCAGAGAAGCACTGAGTACTATAAAATTCTGAAAACCGTGTGGAATGCATTACAATCAGGATGGTGAATGTTAAGTTCTTTTTCCTGTTCTTCAGGATGTATGTAGTGCTTTTCGGCCTTATGTGAAGGATGGAAGACTTGAATGCACAAGGGAAAATGATCCAGTCCTTGGCCCTGATGGCAAAACACATGGCAATAAGTGTGCCATGTGTGCTGAGCTCTTGTAAGTATCATCATCCCCATGCAGGCCAAGTAGGTGGATTTGATGAGGATGCACTTGGTTGCTGTCCTGAGAACCACTCTACAGAGAGATACAGTCCTTCTCATGAAGCATACAATTCTTTGTCTTCTTAAAGTGAAATAGTCCTTGCTCTCTGAATGGCTTCTTTTCTTTTTAATTCATATCATCTGCTAGAGTTTCTTAAAAGGCATGGTTAAGGTAATTATGTTAGTTATTAAATTCAAGACTCTTAATTTGCTTAATTATAATGATAGGACAATGCACAGTATTTTATAAGGCACAATATTTTACAATTTAGAAAACACTTTCCTGGAATAAACTAGGTCATTCGTTTGATGCGCATTGCTTCATTTGTATATGTACAGAGACTCTTACTAAATGCGACAATCTAATTTAAAGTAATAATAACAATGTCATGTGGCTGCCTTCATTTATTACTATAAATGGTGGAACTAGGGAAGAGAAGGATAGGGTTAACTTTCTCTGAGTGTCTGACATCTGTGAGTATTGAGGCTGAGATGTGAAGAAGATCCAAAGAGTCTTTAATATTCTGGCTGTTAAACAAGATATAGACTCTCTATATGTCAGCAGGCTTTCAAGTGCTCCATTTACATCCACGGATCTTTCAAATCATCACAGAGAAAGATCTAACAGATTAATAAATTTCACACCTGCCTTTGAAAATTACAGTGTGCTGCCAGAGAATTCAAGGGCACGTCCTATCAGGTTTACAAAACAGTGATTATATCTGGTTTCCAGACAGGAAATAAGCCTAATTTCTACTTTCTTATCAGGAGACATGTGGGTTTAGTTTTCCAACACGCCCCAATTCTGTGACTTTCTGTTTGTTTTCACACACTAGCTAAAAAAGAGATTTGACTTCTCTAACTCTTGGTTTCTTCCTCTGTAGAACTAATAATGCCTGTCTCCGGTTGGGACTGTAATTAGGTAATAGATAGGAGAGGACTCAGAAGCTCAGTTCAATGTCACTTTTTTTAACTGCAGTGATTTTACATGAAGGCAAACAAATACTTTACAAGGTATAGAAAAGGTTTACATAAGGGTGTGGACGGCAGTACTTCAAATGCTCAGTTCGGTTTCACCCTTGTCACAGCATTGTGTTAAAAAGCTCTTGGTTCTGCCAGTTAAAGGGACTTTGCCCCAACAATCTTCTGTTTGTCAGTCAAGGAGTCACACCCATCTACTTTTACAGAACAAAGCTTCTAATTGACTGTCAGTGAGTCAGTTTCACACCCTTCCTTATCTTTGGCAGTTTTCTGGCTCAAATTCGAGATGGGGAAAAGCTTGTCTCATGTTAAGTGGATCGGTTTAACAAGCTATGGCCAAGGATATGAAAGTGCCTAGCACAGAACTGGACACTGAAAATATGATTGAGCCATAAACTGACCAACTGTTCACTTTCTTAACAGCTTAAAAGAAGCTCAAGAAAATGCCAAAAGAGAAGGTGAAACCAGAATTCGACGAAGTGCCGAAAAGGTAAATTCCTCACCAACATAATTTGATCTTGTGGCCAAAGTATTAACAAAGTTAAGCTTGAATCTTTGAGGTAAGTCAATGTCATTGTCCCTAATTTTTACAATAAATTGTTTCCCTTAATTTCAAACTTCCCCAAGTCGACTATTTCAAGTATATTAATCATTAGATTAAAATTGCATTTCCCACCAAAAGTTCAAAATATGCTATTTTTAAGAAAAAGGGAAAGAAAGAATATCAGTCAGAAAATATGCAAATTAAATTCTGCTTCATTTCCACCAGACTTCTCTCTGGCTTAGATTAATTTTGCTTTGAATAAATTTTTTTTAATACAACAATATAAATTAGACAGGAATAACTTTAAAATAATTCTAGAGTCTTTTAAACAGTGTATCCACTGGTGCATTTTATGTATCATCTCATTGATACAAACTGGAGTTATTTGTTATGGTTATTACAATGAGGCCTGCATTTATAAAGGTCTAGCTTCTGTTTAAAGAAAGATATCAAACAAATATTGACGTTGTGGTTTTTAAAGTACCCTTAAAATTAAGTTTTTTCAAATTATTATACGATTTGTTTAGTATGAAAAATTGTTCCTTTTAGTAATTGAATAAACATGGTAGGTCATACAGCTTGGATTCCCTAAATCACCAAGGTTATTAAACCCTACTTTCACTCTAAGTGATAGCAGTTACTTTGCTAAATGACTAGCTTTTTGTTGAGAAGTCAGAACAACTTAGTTTTACCCATAGTTTTGTTATGCTCTGGCTGTGTGAAACTGACCAAGTCATCTCTTCTCTCTGGGCCTCAATTTCTTTGTCCCGAATTAAGGAGGTTGGATAAAGGACCTCATTTTTACCTTCTTGTTGGAATGTGATTCCACACCCTATACCCTGCAGTGCTAATACAAGTGTTGAGGCCTCTTTTAAGGAAACAGGCTTGAACAATGGAAACTTGATCAAGGCAAAAGGGCCCACAGTGAATACTGAATACAGTATTCACTGGCTGAATACAAACAGGCCCATCAAGCGACCACCTCAAAATATCCATCAGCCCTCACTAACACATGGGCTACTTACACCCAGACATAGGTACCAAAAAAGGAAAATTCCATACATTCCCATACCTCCTCTCCTTCCGCCTTTAAATACAGCCTTCGCCCACTGCCTCGTGGCAGACAGTCTTTACTTTGCTATCCTTCCCGGCCTTTCTTGCAGTGTATCCAACAAACTTTTATCTCTTTTGTTCTGCCTTGGGTGAATTCTTTCACTACCTGTGCCACCAGCCCCCACTCCATCCAGACGCCCTACATTGGGGGGGCCCCATCCAATTGGGAGAGACAGCACAACAAGTATACTATTTTTGTGGATGATGGGCATATGTTTTCCTAAGGATAGACACAAGTCTAGTTTTTGGTAGTCAAGGACTAAACTTCTACTTCATGATGCTATTCAATCAAGCAAATTTCCCACCCTAAATAGGGTGTTCAACAGAGTTTCAATGAAGGAACATGTCCTCAGTAATTTGTTCAATACTAACTGAGATTTGAAAAGCAATTCTTCTGGTTGTTAAATTTCAGTCAAAACCTTTGGGTCATCTTGTAATATTGAGCATTTTATTACTCCATAAACATGGACAGTTCTTTTCCATTATCTATCATCAGGTCTTGTTTATTTTTCCCTCTTCTCCTCTGTGGCTGGGGTCATTGTTTTGGTGGGTCACTGGACGTGATTGTGTTGAATGCGACTGCTTTATGGTGATGGCTCAATATCTGCCCCATAATTAACCCGTCAGTGGGTTGCTCACAAAAGCATTTCTTCAGAATCTCCTTAGATGAATCACAACTTATAAACTGAAATTATCATTGTTTCTTTTATGGGAACCATTGAACAGTAATTTTCCTACCATGCTATGATTATCAGGGGATTGTCTTCCGTGTCTTTATTCCTAGATTGTTACAACCAGGAAGTTTGGAGCACACCCACTGCTCCTCCAAAAACAAATGCCTTCTTATTAGGAGTCAATTAGGATTCTTTTTTAAAGTGTCCTAATGAAATATGAGTTACATTTTAAAAATTGAGAATATTACATCTAGAAAAGGCCCTAAAGAGCATTATTCCAAAAACTTCATTGTGTAGTTGGTAAGATAGAGGTGTCTAAGGTAATGGGCATTTGCTGTGATTTCCCAGGGAGTTAGAAGCATAGTCTAGCTGCTCAGGTCTTCCCACTTCAAACCATACTCTTTATGCTCATGTGTTCTTGGCTGAAATGGAAAATGAAGGTCACATTGTTGAAAAAGGCTCAGAGAAGCATTTTTTTGTAGGTTGTGTTTTGTAAGTTATGTAGTAATATATGCCATTACCAAACATGTTTATTGACATAGAGTTTCCTAAATTTACAGTAATTTGGGGTAGATAGAGATATAAATATAGCTATAAATATGAAGTTTAGCCTTCACTTCAGATAGTAGAATTTTCCAAACACAGAGAAAAACCCGAAAGTACTAAACCAAAGCATTGGGAAATCTGGATACAAACCTTTCTTGGGTTATTTGGGGAAGTCACAGCCTTTGAAATTTAAATTTAAATTTTAGTCTTGGTGTTTTACCTATCTCCAGTGGGGAGTGAAGGAAAATTAGATTCACTCTCTGCGCTTTCCACCTACTGTATTAGAAATGGACATCCATAAACGAGGCAGAGCACATAAAAGTGAACAACAGTAACGGCCACAGAGTCACAGAGAGGACAATGGATGCCAACTTATTCATTTTCCTTGCAAACCAAACCAGATTGTTCTTGATTTGATCCATATTAAATAGTGTTTAAGCATCTCATCTTACAGATTCTCTATTCTGCTTGTTGGCAATTTTTTTCTTTTGTCCTGGCAGCTGCATTTTGTTATGTCTATCTTGGAATTTGTTGAAAGATCTTTTATTTTTTGCAATCCTTTTTTCATAGACTTGAAAGTTAATAAGAGCTATCTAGTTTTATGAGATATTTGCTCAGCCTTATTTTTTATAAGGCTCTTTTACCTTTTTTTAAAGATTTATTTATTTATTTTAGAGAGAGAGTGCGTGTGCAAGTGGGGGGAGGGGTAGAGAGAGAGAGAGAAGCAGACTCCCCGCTGAGTGCAGACCCCCCTCCAAGGGGGACTCGATCTCAAGACCCTGAGATCATGACCAGAGCCAAACCAGGAGTTGGCCACTTAACTGACTAAGCCACCCAGGTGCCCCACGGCTCTTTTATCTTTTAATAAATATACCACATAGTAGATACAGGTATGTAGTAATTTCATAACATAATTACTATTTCTCATTAATCCTCATTAATATGTTATATGTTTACCAACACCTTCTAGACCTGATATTCTTTGGCTATAAATCCATGATATATATTTTCTATGTTAAAGAGTAGAGAAGTGCTAAATGTAATTACTTACCTTTTTGCAGGATTTTTGTAAAGAATATGAAACCCAAGTGAGGAATGGAAGACTTTATTGTACACGGGAGAGTGACCCAGTTCGTGGCCCTGATGGCAGGATGCATGGCAACAAATGTGCCCTGTGTGCTGAAATTTTGTGAGTACAGATGTGGGTTCTTTGGAGGTATGGGACAGGTAAAGTGGAGATTGATGGGAATGGTAAGAATAATGTTGAGGTGCTGCTTTGTTGTTGAAAATTTTTGAGCAGTTTTCTGTCCTCTACAAACCATGATATCACCTAGTAAGTAGATCCTAATGATGTATGTCTGTTTCTGAGTACAAATGGATTCTATTTTCCAGTTAGAGGACTGGATTACAAAACACTTCTTAATATTTCCTCCCACCACCTTTGTGAGCCTTTTTACAAGGTAGTCATAATACAGAATGAGGGTAAAAGCAAGTACCAAGACTTAGACTGTTTCCTTCAGTAATTATCCCATTGAGACAAAACAGATGTTGTCTCCCACAAAAACTTCATGTTTATACGTGACTTGGATTAACTTTATCTTTTCATCTCGGGCATCTGACCTGGGGGGGAAGCACAAATCCCACAACATGTAAATTACAGCATTTATGAAGATGTCTCAGACCAGGTCTTGTCACTCTTTCAGATCCTTGAACTCTTGAAGCTCTCCCCTTTATGCTGTCCTGCTGCCAGTTTGTCTCAATCTTGGCCAGCTAGTGTCTCTTCTTCTGTGGATCACATTTCAAGATTACCCTTCTTTGGATAAGACCTCCTGAAATTCTTAATTGAAATCAATCTTTATAACTCTTAATAATTTTATTTCATAGCAATCATCACAGCTGGTAATTATTGCTATGACTATTTGTTGACTGGGTTCTAAGTTCCAAGAACACAGTGTATGTGTCTATCTTATATATATAGCACCAGGCCAGCGCTTGACAAAAAATAGTTACTAGCCAAATGTTGAATGAATGTATGAATGAAGATCCCTGCTCTCAAGAAGCTTAAAGTTAAATAGCAGAAATAAGCCATGGACACACACACACACAAACACGTTGCAAGACAGAGTAAGAATTATCCCGTAAGAGAATATTCAGCTATGAAAATACAATGACAGATATACAGTTCATTTCCACTTTGAGGTCTGGACTGTCTTCTTAAAGAAGGCAGAATTTAAGCTGAGAAGATTTAAAAGAAGGCAAGATGACAAAAACAGTCATTGCAGTGGAAGGAAATGTTATACATGAAGGCAAAATAAAAGGGATTCTTTGGAGAAAGAGTGAAGATTTCCATCTAATAAGGAGCCTTAAGATGATTGGAAAATATTTGTTCTAGAACTCATAAACACATAGCTGTTTTTCCACCTGCACCTAAATGACTTATTTTTTTAAAGATTTTATATATTTATTTGAAAGAGAGAGTGAGAGAGAAAGCACAAGCAGAGGGGGAGGGGCAGAGGGAAAGGGAGAAGCCGACTCCCTGCTAGGCAGAGAAGGGAGCCCCATGTGGGGCTCGATCCCAGGACCCTAGGATCATGACCTGAGCTGAAGGCAGACGCTTACCGACTGAGCCACCCAGGAGCCCCCTAAATGACTATTTTATAACATGAGGATTTGAAGCATCTGTATACATGTATTCATTTTTGGGTTTTTTTTTCTCCAGCAAACAGCGTTTTTCAGAAGAAAAAAATAAAGCACATGAAAACCTAAGGAAGACTGAAGAAAAAGTCAAAGTTAAGAGAGAAATTGAGGTGATGATTAGTTTGATCAATTTAGTTATGACTTTTGTGGGATGTGTGTGCATTTTACTCTACAATGCTTTTTCGATATTGGTTCGTTTTTCCTTCATTACTGATGGATTTTCTGGAAAGCAGTTTATAGTTACTATTTCATAAGATTTAGAAGAATAATTACAACATTACAATTTTTAGCGCTATTTGGAGAAAATTAATCAAGTCATATTAATAGAATTGTTCCTAAACAAAGGTAATATATCAAAGCATCATCTGAATTCAAAGTTTAATATGGTAGCTGTTTTGGAGGTCTTCTATGTATCATTTTAATACTCTCCCTTTAAAATCGTACCACATTCTACTTTCTACACATCTCTTAACTAGTCATTTGTGGGTTTTTTTTTTCTCCTACTACCAACTTAGCTCATACTTCTCATAGATTTCCTTTGTGTTGATGCGTTAGCATCCTGCCTGGCCTCTGTGCTTCTCGCCAACAGCTTCCTCAGTCCTCAAGATTCAATTCATCTTCCACACTGTTTGAGTGGGAAATATTTCCATGACTCAGTGGCCTTAGGAAAAGCCAACGTTTGAGGGTATCCTAGAGGCTATTTGGACCATTTCACTCCTATGTAACTTATTTTTAACAGTGAGTGTTCGCCCACCTTCTGTAGTGTGTAGTTCACAGTTTCATAAAGCAGCTGACTTCATGTAATTCCATCGTAGTGTCTAAGCCTCACTTTCAACTGATGTCTTCTCTTCAATCCTTTAATTTTATTTCTGAAATCAAAACAATCCTTTTATCTTTCATTTCCGGTTTTCTTCCTTCCTCTTTGTCTTCCTTGTTCTCTCTCCTTCCTTCCCTCCACCCTTCCTTTCTTCCTCCCTCCCTTCCTTTCCTTATTTTCTCCTATAGTTTCTCAAACTTCAGTCTCCAGTCACTCAAATCCCCACATATCTGGCTGGCTGGGTGGTCTTTCTAAAACAGATTTGCTTATGTTCTTCTCTTCTATAAATATTTATCATTTTCCAATTTCCTAAGAATAAAGTCCAAATTCCCTTCTAGGTTCAGTGATCTAGTTTTGACTTATCTTCAAGGTCTCCTTTTTGACCCCTTCCCAAACCTTCCTCTCTTTATCCAGCTAATTCTTCCTGACAATAATAGATGATCTCAAGATAACATGGTCTTTTATGTCCCTCTGTCTTTGCATATATGTTGTAATTCCTCCTGGAGGACCTTTTTGCCATATTGTTTACCTGGACACATCCTAAAGATAGAGACCTCAGCTATAAACTCTTCTCTGTACTTCCATAAATCATTCTTCCCTTTGTGCTTGTACAAATTTAACTCAGACCTGTGTCATATCTCTCAGCTTTTTATATTGCAATTCCTTATCCTGTCCACTTGAGTGATAAAAGAGCTAAATCACATTTATAGTCATATCCCCTTAATACATTTGCTGAATACTTAAATGGGTAACTATTACATGGAGAGAAATATCACAAAATTTTGGGATGATCCTAAATCCTATAAGTTTTATTTTTTATCCTTAGTTCCTCTTCTTTGATATCTTTAATTAACAGCATCTAAAATGTATAAACAGAGGGCGTCGTGGGTGGCTCAGTTGGTTAAGCATCCGACTCTTGATTTTGGCTCAGGTCCTGATCTCAGGGTCGTGAGATCGAGCCCTGCATTGGGCCCCACGCTCAGCATGGAGTCTGCTTGAGATTCTCTCTCTCTCTCCCTCTGCTCTTCCCCTCCCAACTCACTCTCGTACTCTCTCTGTCTCTCTCAAATAAATAAATAAAATCTTTTAAAAAATAAAATGAATAAACAGAATAGATAACTATATCTAAACTGTCTCATTTTCATTATTTAGAAACTCTGCAGTGAATATCAGGATCGTGCAAAGAATGGAATACTTTTCTGTACCAGAGAAAATGACCCTGTTCGTGGTCCAGATGGGAAAATGCATGGAAACTTGTGTTCCATGTGTCAAGCCTTCTAGTGAGTATAGAATGTCAGAGTGTCTAAAGAATGCCAAAGAGAAAGGACCTTACAGAGAGTCTAATAGAACTATTTACTTCCATAAGTGGGGAAACTGGGGCTCAAAATAGGGAAGGGAGTTGAATAAGTTGAATACTTACATTGAGAATGTTAGCAAGAGAGCTGGGAGAAGGACCTAGAGCTATTTACTCCAATATGTCTGCTTCCTTGACACTCATTCTCTTACCACTGGAACATCCTGACAGCCTTGAGCTTGTGCAAATATCACATTGTCCATACTGCTGAAGCTTCATATGTGAACCTGTGGTACAAGTTTACAGGCATCTCATCTTCCAAAGAGGTTAGGGTCCAAAGTAAGCACTTAATGCAGATATTGATTATTAGAGTTAATGTTGCCCATCAAATAATCATGAACGCTTACAAAATTAAATATTACTTTATATAATGTGACATTTCTCAATAAGTTAGAATTGACAGTTTGCTTTCAAAATTTGGAACTACTCCCAGTTTATTTGATTGAACTCAGATTAAGTAGTTGATTTACATTTTGAATCTATGGTCTTTTGTTTTGATTGATAGCCTTGTGTGGTTGAAATAGCGTCAGTTAACCATACATACCATGCAATTCTATTGTGCAAAGCAAATATAGGCTCATTTGGTTTATCAATGTATGGAAATTATTGGCCTTTTTCACCTGCACTCTATTTTGTCTTTAGATAACACAGCCATGAGTAAGCAATACATTTAAGGTGAATTAATAAAGCTAGGGTGTCCATGATGTGATAGACTATAGACTTGAGAGAAGGGACCTTGGTTAATTGTAGTCCTGTCCTAAAAGTATAGCCAAAGCCCTCTCTGCTTCAGACAAGGGAACCAGTCAGTGTGCTTTGTAAAAGCCACTTTCAGTCTCCAGGTATAACGTTACAAGGGTACTAGTTTTGATATCTCCTTGATGGACATTGATGGTATTTCTTTTCTGATCACAGGCAAGAAAGGTATTTTATAGAAAGCAAGCTTTCCAGATCCACAATCACTGTCTTTCTTTCAATGTTAAGCAAAAAGTATAAAGAAGTTATGGTATCTTACCATACTGGAGGCTGTTTTGTTGCTTCTCATCGGTATGTAGTGATAAAAGGACAAAATTGCTCTTTCTAAGGAGGGAGGACAGATTAGCAATGCAAGAATGTGGACAAATAATTGCCTGTACTTGGTCCAATGGATTCTTCTCATTTTTTTCTCTCATTTAGCCAAGCAGAAGCTGAGGAAAAGAAAAAGGCTGAAGCAGAAGCAAAAAATAAAAGAGAATCTGAAAAAACACCCTTATGTGGAGTGAGTGGAATCCACCTATTGAGTCCTACTTGGCATTCTAACTTGAACATATTTCAGAGTCTAAAGGGTGGAATATTTTCCAGTAAAAAAATCACCAGGAAATCCTAACCCTTTAATCTGGAGATGACACTGAGATGAATCCCATGGGAACTTGATCAGTGCTTGCTGCTTCCAAGACTAACCCTGTGGAGTAAAAATTATTTGAAGTCTGAAAAAACTGGGCTCTAGCACTGGTTTCATCACTTACAGACTGTGTTAGCTTTTGCAAACCACTTCCCATATATTCCCATATATTTTCTACATATGAATTTTTGAAATTTCACATTTGAATTGGGATAAAAATACCTTCATTCTGCACACAGAAAGCCTGCTTTTTAGCTCTGAAATGTTACCATATTTGTTTCCATAGCCTTCTATAAGTTGTTACTGCTTATTATTTAGAAGATGAAAGTCTTCTACTTTTCCCGCTAGGTTCTATTCTTTCCATTATCCAACTATGCTCCCTAACAGAGCTAGAGTAAAGCTTCACAATATTAATTAGATCGCAATACCGTTCTGCTTAAAAGCCACAAATGGCTCATCATAAACTATAGGATATAATTCAATCTCCTTATCTCCCTTCTTATTTGGCTTACCTTCATTCAGAAATTTATGTTCTGCTATATGCCCGTGTGGTTTCCTACTTTATTTCCCAACTTAATGGTCTTGTATGCATATTCCCCAATCCCCTTCTTATCCATGAAAATGCTGTTTACTCTTCAGTCTCACTCAAATTATTCTTGTTATGTGACATCTTCCCTGGTTTTCACAGTCAGATCTCATGGTTCCAACCTCTATGTTCTCAGATTTTCATGTACCTGTATGTTTGTACTTATTTTATTCCTCCAAAAATTTTTTTAAGATTTTGTTTATTTGCGAGAGAGAGGGAGAGCACGGGAGAGAGAGCATGAGCAGGCGGAGGGGCAGAGGGAGAGGGAGAAGCAGGCTCCCCACTGAGCCAGGAGCCTGACCTGGGGCTCCATCCCAGAACCCTGGGATCATGACCTGAGCTGAAGGCACACCCTTAATCGACTGAGCCACCCAGGCTCCCCTGCCCTTATTTCAGTGTGTTTAGATTATAGTGGAGTTTACTTGTCCACCTCTTTTCTTATATTGTGACATCCCATTATGTCTTATTTGTTCCCATCTCTTAGCAAATGGTGAGTTCTGTTTGTTGAATTAAATTTTACATTTGAGAGAAACACAACTAAAGTCCTGGTGTCAAAGAAGCATAACATTAGTTTCTGCCAATGTTGATGTTCCAATCTTCTGCTTGGAATAGGAACAAAATGTATCCCTAGCTTGCTTTCTCTATCCTGGCAGGAGCTGTGCAGTGAATACCGCAAGCTTGTGAGGAATGGAAAACTCCCCTGCACGCGAGAGAACGACCCCATCCAGGGCCCCGATGGGAAAATGTATGGCAACACCTGCTCCATGTGTGAGGTGTTCTTGTGAGTAGCGCTGCACCTGGGGAAATGAGGGAGCGTTTTGTCCTTTCTGCTTCATTTTGTATTTTTTTAATTTTAACTTTGTTATATTTTATTTCTTAAATTGTGTTTAATTCTTGTCAATGGCATTTTTGCACAATGTCATAATTATCAAAGAATAATTCCTGCTCTGTCCTGAGAGAGGGGCCGTGCTGTCCACAAGTAGCTGCTTCTCTTACCCTTCTCATGCAGTCTGTCTTGGTCTCTGAGGTGCCCTGGGTACTTCAGCCTCGTCCCCGTGTCCTAGGATTCTCTCAGTCATGTCATGTTCTTGACTAGAGGTTGGTTGTTCTGGTGAGGGGAAGGGAAGTTAGGAACCACCTACGTTGCCATCATGGTGACATTACTCCTAACGAACTCCAAAGAATCAATCACTGGTTGAGTTCCTGTGGAAGTGTACAGGATGTAAAACAAGGATCTTACCCTTGCAGAGAGGGCTGTGAAGTCACCTGAAATCACACAACACATCACAAAGCAAACATATAAATATGCAAAACGGTACATTAATTCATACACAGGACCTGGGGGAATGACTTGGAATAGGAATGATGAGTATCTGGTGGAGTGAACCCCTCCCATGTGTCTCGTGAACACAGCTTGAACAGCTGTGGCAAAGCCTACTCTACGGCCCTAACCCCACACTTTCTCCTTCATGGTGATCAGCACTTTGCTTCGTAGCACAAAACACAGTTAGTAGGGGTAAATTGATATGTGTGACTATATGTTCACCGTCTCTCTCTTGTACTAGACAATTGTTGTTGTTATGGAAGGGATTCTAGAAAATGTAAGCAGTGAGTTCAGATTAACTTTCTGCTTCATTTCTGTGTTCCATTATGAGAGGACCACTTCAGCAGGAAAGCAAAAGCACGCTTAGGATAAAAACCATGTAAGGCTTGGTACATTTAGCAAAGGGGGAGTCATGGTCTTGAAATATCCAAGTAGCTTTTGTTTTATCAATACTAGTTCCAGGTTGTCTCTGTGGATGAAAGTGGAAACAATGAGTGAAAGCTCTGGAAGGGGTCTGGCTCAATGCCAGGAGCAACTTCCTAACAGTCTGAGGACTTCAAGGGTAGAATGACCTATGTGGGGTTTCAAGGATGATACAAGGTAGAGAATTTACTAGCGGATTAAAGCAAAACTAGACAGTAATCAGACATACTGAGTATTAGAAGTCATGAGTAGTGGAAGATCAAAAAACTTCCTCTGGATTAGGATTTAAATCTGTAGTGTACATTTGTTAGTTCTGTGTCCTTGGGAAAGTGATCCATTCTGTCAGTTTTCTCATTTGTAAATGGGGTTATAATAGTAGTTTTGTAACATGCAGTTGGGAAGACTTCATGGAATAAGCCCCAGGTCAGGCACATAGTAAGAGTTTAGTTAAGGTTTTTTTTTTGTTTTTTTTTTTTTGTTTTTTTAAAGAGAGAGAGTGAGCACAAGCAGGGGAGGAAGGTGGTGAGGAGCAGAGGGAGAGGGAGCAGGGAGCCCAATGTAGGGCTCGATCCCAGGACCCTAGGATCATGACCTGAGCTGAAGGCAGACGTTTAACTGACTGAGCCAACCAGGCACCCCAGAATTTAATAAGTATTAACTGTCATAATTAAATTATATTTGAGGTCACTTTCAACCTGGACATTCTGTGATCCTTACTGATCTCCTTTTTAATCATTCTTTTTTAGCCAAACAGAGGAAGAAGAAAAGAAAAAGAAGGAAAGTGAGTCAAGAAATAAGAGAGAATTTGAGAACACAGCTCCTTTTGAGGTGAGGGGAACTTCTCCAAAAGTCAGAGGCATGTGGACCTGGGCTCCATAGATGGCATTCAGAAAACTCATAAATCCCCTGAAACTGTAGGAAATATTTGTACAGTTTGTTTGTTTATATGTGAGCACATACCCATGTGCATATGTGACTATTTCTAGGTTTAGGTTGTGTAACTTTTATCATTTAAAAATAGTCATGTCTTCCCAGTTAAGAACTATTCTAAAATAAGCCAATTACTGATCCCCACTTAAGAAAAAAGTCTAAACTTCAGCTATTTTTCCAGTCTGACCCAACCTGTGTTCAAAACCTCAAACTTCCTTCCTCAATTTCACAGGAATTATGCAGTGACTACCGCAAATTAAGGAAGAATGGCCAGCTTCTCTGCACTCGAGAGAACGACCCCATCAAGGGCCCAGATGGGAAAATGCATGGCAACACCTGCTCCATGTGTGAGGCCTTCTTGTGAGTAGAGCTCAGGACTTTAGAAGGAGAGGGAGAAGGAACTGAGGGAAGTTTTCAAACAATGGCAAATAATGCATTTTCCTCTTCAGGACAATGGTCATTTTTGGGTGTCACACTTAAATGAACTAAAATTTAAAAAAAAAAAAAAAAACCCACACACAAGAAAACACAAAACCAAAAAGCAAGTGGAGAGCTTTCAGATGATGATTATTGTGATCTAAAGAGAGCCATAATATTTTTTTTTATTTTGAAGTTCTTTTAACTGTCTTTTCTTTTAGAATATTTTAGAGGTAACTCAAGATCTTTTATTCAGAGAAGAGATTACTCTATGATAACCATACGAATTGCTCTTAGTTTTCTGAAGGATTATCAGCTAAAATAAGAAATGGCTGAGATTACATATAAAATATCATTATGGTGCATGGAAAATTTTAGGGGAAAGGTTTTGTTTTGTTTTGTTTTAGTTTACTACCTTTCTTCTTACTTACTCTGTGTGACCTAATGGAGTAGAATTAAATGGATGAGAGCTTTAGGGACATAGATTTGGGTGCAGCATGAAGATGTACTTTGTAATAGTTGACATAGGTAAAGCCTGCTTTAGAAATGGTAAAAGTTGGATGCTCATTTTCAGGGGAGTAAAATACAACTGTAGAATAAATGACACGATGTATCCTCTCAAAAAAAGTCTATGATAATCCTTAAGGTTTTTTGTTTTTGTTTTTGTTTTTTTAAGATTTCACTTATTCATCTGACAGAGAGAGACACAGCGAGAGAGGGAACATAAGCAGGGGGAGTGGGAGAGGGAGAAGCAGGCTTCCCGTGGAGCAGGGAGCCCGATGTGGGGCTTGATCCAAAGACCCCGGGATCACAACCTGAGCCAAAGGCAGACGCCTAATGACTGAGCCACCCAGGCGCCCTATTCCTTAAGGCTTTTGATCTTATTCCCAAGGGATACTCCAGTTGATTTTCTATATACTCAGAATCTCTGAAAGGTTTCAGTCATTCAGTCTTCCTGGTGGAGAGCATTTCAACCCTGAAGATTTGTCCTTTAGTGTTTGGGCATGGAAGCACTGAAAACCAAATCATCATAACCAACATTTATTGAATGCATGTAATTGTCATATACTTGCTAAAAGCTTTGCTACTTAATCCCACTTAATCTTCACAATAAACATATGAAGTGGGTCTTTCTTGTATTATCACAAGTTACAGATGACAGCATAAAGGCCCAGAGAAGTTGGGAATGGTAGAAGTATCAGTGCAGGGGAAAAAAATGAAGAAAATGATGTTTTCCACTGTATGCTGTAGACATAATATAATCATTTAGCAATGCCATTATAACTTCTGGCGATTAATTATATTTGCCTGAAGTTAGGCTTGTTTCTGTCTGGTTTTCTTTACCTTGACATTCATCTTTCAGTGACAAGGAAGTAATTCTGCCACCTAGTGGTCAGCTGTGCTACTTCCTCTGATAAAGTTCCCAGTATGGAAAGAAAATGCTTCTTAAAATTTTTAGTCAACGTAGAGTCATGGTAAAGCTTAGATTAGTTTCCATGTAAAGAAGTATGAGGAACCTCACAATTTTGGAGCTATTTTAGTAATTTTCTCCCATCACTGTAAAAATTCCTTATCAAAAAGAAATAAAGATTTACTATGTCATATTTTGTGGGTATGTTAGCAAAGGCTCTTGTCTTTTTTTGAGAATCATTTTTCCCTCCATAGCCTTTTTTTGCACACTGTCATACCATATGCAAACTGTCTTTTCACCTTTTTTAAAAAAAATATTTTATTTATCCATTTGAGAGAGAGAGAGCATGAACAGGGGGAAGGGGCAGAGGGAGAGAGAGAAGCAGACTCCCTGCTGAGGCTCAATCCCAGGAGTCCAGAGATCATGACCTCAGCTGAAGGCAGATGCTTAACCTACTGAGCCACCCAGGCGGCCTGTCTTTTCACCTTTTTTTTTTTAAGATTTTATTTATTTACTTGACAGAGAGAGACGCAGTGAGAGAGGGAACACAAGCAGGGGGAGTGGGAGAGGGAGAAGCAGGTCCCGCTGAGCAGGGAGCCTGATGCGGGGCTTGATCTCAGGACCCTGGGATCATGACCTGAGCCGAAGGCAAACGCTTAACGACTGAGCCACCCAGGTATCTTTTCACCTTTTAAAAAAGTTTTAATTTGATCAATGAATGAGCAATTCTTACGTTGATTGAAACATAACATTTTTACATATTATTTACACATTTTTACATTTTAAAATGAAAACTTTTTACATATTTAACAAGATTAAATTGTTTAGATTATAGATCCAGTTGTGCTACACTTGATTTGCAACACTGTTAGTTATCAAAAATGGTTAAGAGCTATCACCCTCACTTCATTTCCATCATATACCTTTTTTTTGGAGGGTTCACTCTTAATGATAATCACAGTGATGAAGATAGCGATCACTTATATCACTTTTATCAATCATTTCATTATGTACCAGATCCTTCCTCTAGTTGCTTTACATGTATCAACTCATTTAATGCTCACAACAATCCTATGAGAAGAATGTGGTTACTACTCCTCCCGTCCCTCCCTTCCCCTTCCGTATTTAAAGATGAGGAAGGCACAGAGAGGTTTAGACATTTCTTGTGTTCCTTATGGCTCCGGACTCTGTCCTCTTAACCACCATGCTATATATACTGCCTTCCAGAAGCCAAATATTAGCACTTTCTCGAGAGCTGTGGCAGATGCAAAATAATCAGCCAATAGGAAAGTATTACTACAATGTTCTTGCTGAGGAGCTAAATGGGTTTACTCATTAAGGGACTTTTTCTTGCACACTATTCTCTTGAGGTGAAGTAAATAATTTCAGTTTATTATCCAATAAAATTACAAATTGCTGTGAGTGGATCTTTGGGGGTGCTTGAGAATTGTCAAAGCAACGAATGATCCACCTGCAAATGTTAAGAATCTACTCTACTGTATTAAGACCCATTTCTTCTTTTCCCCTCTTTTTCTTCCCCTGATCCTTATAGTCAGCAAGAAGAAAGAGCAAGAGCAAAGGCTAAAAGAGAAGCTACAAAGGTAATTTTTCTCAGGACTGCTAATGTTATGCCTTGACAATTTTTTCTCCTTTAAGTATTCTAGATATCTCATTAGCACTAATGTTTTCCTTTTCAATTGCCATGCCTGAAATGAACAACAACAAAAAGCCTTTCACTTGTAAAAAGGGGTCTCAAGTAGAAGTTTCTAGAGTACCAATTTTATTGCATGATAATTCAAATTTTGAGTTTCATTTTATAAGAAGGAGAGGGTTATTAATTTACTCTGTAAGGCATATTCTCCATATTTGGCTTTTCTTATATTTCTGTTGTCACAAGTAACACCAACAAAATCTGTCTGTATGTGATGTCGGATTACTCTAATATGACGGCCATAAACAAGATTTGCCTTTATGGATCTTATTACCTAATAAATGCAAAGCATAAGCCTAATATTTATTTGGGGAAAGTTGACACAGTTTAAAAGTCTACCTTTAAACTGACTCACTTTCTCATGAACTTTCTTTCTGTTGGTTGAAACCATCTTTTTACTGGTAATTTAGAATTGAACACTTGTTTTATCCATAATATCTGATTAGCTGCTAAATCATCTTAGATTTTCCAATCAGTCTTAACACATTTCTCCTTCCCTCTGCTTATATTGTACCTCTCCTATTTGAAATCTGCATCCCCTATCCCTCTACTTTATCAAGGAGCTCCCAGGAAGGTGTCAGTTTCTCCAAGGACTCATACTTGTCCTCTCCTCCATATCTTTATTTCAAATATATCTTTATTTCTTAGTTTGAGCATGTTTTTCTTTTCTTTCTCAGCCTTCTAAAGACAAATCGAGATTCACCAATTTTTTTGCACATTCTTCTTATTTTAAATTTTCCAGCTTTATTGAGATATAATTGACATACAACATTGTGTAAGTTTAACATTGTGTATATTGTCTTGATTTGGTACACACATATATTGTAAAATGATACTCCATAGCATTACCTAACACTTCCATCACATCACACTATGACATAAATACATTTCTTTCTGTGGTGAGAACATTTAGGATCTACTCTCTTAGCAACTTTCAAGTATACTGTATAGTATACTGTTATATTGTTAGCTATAATAACCATGCTCTAAAGCAGATCTCCAGAACTTAATTCATCTTATAACTGGAAATGTATACCATTTGACCAGCGTCTCCCTATTTCCCCCACCCCCCAGCCCCTGACAAACACCACTCTACTTTCTGTTTCTATGAGGTCAGCTTTTTCAGATTCCACATATGCGTGAGATCGTACCATAATTTTTTTTCTGTCTCCTTTATTTCACTTAGCAGTGTCCTCTAGTTTCATCCAAGTAGTTGCAGATGGCAGGATGTCCTTCCTTCTCATGAAGACTAAGCAATATTCTCAGTTCCTCCAGGAAGCCTCCTCTTCTAGGTCCATTGAACTCTCTCCCCTTCGATCTTTCATAGCTCTTATAGAGTGTGATATGTAACATAACACAAACATGTATATTGTTCTCTGCTAATTTTGTCAGTCTTCTTCTGCATCTAGAGTGGAAGCAGCCTCGGTAGAATGATGATGATAAATATTTCCAGATCCACTCTAGTGCAACGACAATTCTGAGTCCATGATGGAAGCTTTGTAAATACTTATCGATTTACTGCTTCCTGTCATCCCTTTTTGTTTTTCTTCTACTCCGCATCACTTATTCCTCAGAAGAGGCAAAGGTGCAGGAAGGGTAGACAGTCATTCTGAGAAAATATTTTCCAGGAGCTCTGCAGTGAATTTCGGAACAAAGTGAAGAATGGAATGCTTATATGTACCAGGGAGAATGACCCTGTCCATGGCCCCGATGGCAAAATGCACGGAAACAAGTGTGCCATGTGTGCAAGCCTATTGTGAGTACCTACCCTCACCTGTCCCACTGAATCTCTCATCATCAATCACGTTTGAGTCTCAGTTTCCTAGAAATGTGTAGAATATATATCGTGCTTGTATGCTACATAAGTTTAAAAGCACATGGACATGGGAGGGATGGGGTGACTGGGTGATGGACACTGGGGAGGGTATGTGTTCTGGTAAGCACTGTGAATTGTGCAAGACTGTTGAATCTCAGATCTGTACCTCTGAAACAAATAATGCAATATATGTTAAGAAAGAAAAAAAGAAGAAGAAGAATGTAGCAGGAGGGGAAGAATGAAGGGGGGGAAATCGGAGGGGGAGAAGAACCATGAGAGACAATGGACTCTGAAAAACAAACTGAGGGTTCTAGAGGGGAGGGAGGTGGGAGGATGGGTTAGCCTGGTGATGGGTATTGAGGAGGGCACGTTCTGCATGGAGCACTGGGTGTTATGCACAAACAATGAATCATGGAACACTATATCTAAAACTAATGATGTAATGTATGGGGATTAACATAACAATAAAAAATTTTAAAAAAAAGCACATGGACAATTCATGAAGTAATAATGAATCATACAGTGACAATGTGATTCTCTATCCAGTTATCCTTTTTTTAAAATTTTTAAAAATATTTTATTTATTTACTCATGAGAGACAGACAGAGAGGCAGAGGCAGAGGCAGAGGGAGAAACAGGCTCCCCAAGGAGCAGGGAGCCCAATGTGGGACTCGATTCCAGGACCCTGGGATCATGACCTGAGCCGAAGGCAGATGCTTAACCATCTGAGCCACCCAGGTGCCTTCTATCCAGTTATCCTTCTGTCCTCTAGTTAAGTCATGGGAAAGTCTTAATTTATATTTTTAACACTAGATAATCATCATTCATAACTGAAAACAGAAGTTTGATGATCTGGATGCAGTGATATCTTTGTCTCTCTCTCTCTCCCTCACTGACATTTTATGATTCTGTGAATATATTCAGCTATTGGCTAAGAGAAAACCAGTTGGACAGAAGTTTATGAGGCCAGTACAAGAAGTGTTAAAATAACCTGAATGAGAAAAGGAATGGAGAAGGTTGCATTTATCTCTTCAGGGACATTACTGTGCACAGCTGAAATAACACTTTGATAAGTGGTTTAGTATAGAGAGTAAAACCTCTAAGAGGTGAGCCCATACATTAGATGTTTATTGAAATGTCTTCTTGTGAGCCAAATCCAGGGACTTTTAGGCCATTGTTTTGGTGAGTGGGACCAAAGCTCCATTGTGTGAGACAGTCTAGGAGAAATTGATTATTACCTCCTCAGGTTCTCCTCCTTCTTAGATTCCTAATCTTCTACAGAGTCTCAAGCTAAGGTAGATGTTTAAATAATATCTGTTGAAAAGGTGCAAGGTTATTGTTGTCCCTTAACTTTCATATGTCCTTGTCCAATCTCAGGTATATGCACATAGTTCCTTGAAGGAGAGACTGAAAGACTAAGCCAGTAGTGTACACAGTGGCCTGAGAGTCAGGAAATCAAGGCTCTTTTCTCACTTGATCCATTGTCCATGCTGTGGTGATGACTAGATGGGATGATCAGTGCTACAGATTTTCCAGCTTTGATAAACTGTGTATCAGTAGAAAATAGCAAGAAAGCCAGAAGCTTAGGCTCATGATCAACCTAAAATATTAATTGTTGAATCTTATTGGACTTGGATCATTATTCTAAAACTTGAACTTCAACCTGAATATTAATTCCCTTAAAATAATATCTAAAAAAATAATTTTATAGTGAAACATGGTTTATTTTGATTATGGGCCCATTGTCTGACTTGGTATCACCTCTGGCTTTCATCACTGATATGGTTGTTATTTACAAAGGAAAAGTTGCACAATTTTAAAAAATCAAGGTAACTGTGGCTTCTTTCAGATCATTGAAATCACTGATTGATGGGATAAGACTGATGGAATCAAGACTACTTGAGGGTCTCATACTGATAAAAGATCATGCTAGTTTTTTTTTTAAGGTGGATTGTATTTTATTATTATTTTGTTTATTATCTGCATTGTTGGGCACAGTGATAGTATCTCTTAGACTGGATAAATTTTTACTGAAGAGTGAATCTGACCTTGTCTGGAAGATCCTCATCCCTTTTTAAAATACATTATCATAGACAATGGGAAATTGTACTTAGCTTGTATCTTCTTTGTTTTTAATTGCAGCAAACTTGAAGAAGAAGAAGAGAAGAAAAATAATGGCAAGGAAGGAAAGGACAAAGCACAGGCTGATAAAGTGAGAAGAGAAGCAGCACAGGTAAATGTTTTAGATATTAGAACCACATAAATATTCCATTCCCCTGGACAAGCCTCCCACTCTCACCTCCTCATCCCAGTGTCCTTAGTGACTTTGCAGACTGAGAACATGTATTTGGATCCTTGTGTATAAGAGGATTCCTTCTTCCCATTCACACCAAATCTGATTTAGTTGCTTGTGCATTTGAGAAGAGGTCAGTCATCATTTTCTCCACTGACCATGTGAATTGTATTATCCCAAAAAAAGAAGTGTATACAGATGGCTATCTTGTTATCTGAATACAAACCAATAGAGGCAGATTTCAGATTTTTCTCTCTATCTTTTTATATAAGGATGATTAGTTCAAAACAAGTAAAACAAAACAAACAAACAAATCTAAGTTTTAATCCCAATTAATTTTCTGTGAGATTTTGGGAAAATTACTTAACAGAATTTTTGAACCTTGGGTTTACATTCTCACATGATGATGATGATGATGATGATGATGATGATGATGATGTTGATGGCTATTAATTATTTAATTGCTGCTATATGCCATATGGTATAGCAATTTTAGGACTGATCTTTGTAGTAACCATTCAAGGTATGTATTATTGTCTGTATTTTATAGAAGAGGACTCAGAGGCTCAGATAAGAAGTTAGGAGATATATATAGTTAATAATTTGAGAGCTAGCAATTAGAACACAAGTTCTGGCTATAATGCCCATGATACACCTTAGATCTTGCACCCTGTCACCATTTGTAAGATTCCTACAGGGCGCGCCTCAGGTCTTCATTTCTCCTCTCCTGTATCCTTTTATAATTTGGAAGACCTGACTTCTTGCTGTTCTCCCTGCTCTCACCTTTGTTCCCTACAATCTACCCTCAACTCAGAAACCAAAGTAATTATTTAAAAACATAAGGGAGGTTATGCCACCCAGTGGCTTCTCATCTCACACAGAGTAAGAAACTAGGTCCTTCTAGTGGCTTACAATACCATGCGTGATCTGACCTCTGCCACCTCTCAGACCTCATTTCCTACTTTCTACCCATTGCCATCCTTGTGCTGCCTTGTTGCTTCTTGGACACGCCAAGCATTGATTCAAGGTATCCCATCTTATGGACTCAGTCACATTATGGTTAAAAACTTGAACTCTGGACTCACACTGCCAGGGCTCAAATACTGCCTGTGTCTCCCTTCCAGTAAGGCAGACAGTTTTGTGTCTTACTTTCTTCACTTATAAAATATTATTATGTATATTATTTTTATGAAGTCCTGAGAAACTTATCCATGTGTATCAGCACAGCCCCTCACATGCCTTAAGTCTTCAGTATTATACATGCAATGAACTTTACTTTCTGTATGGTCCCCTCATACTCAGACCTGACTATCCCTTTCTTCTGTCAAAATTCTGGCCACTTTTCATGGCTCAGAATAAGTATTAGCTGCTCTCCAAAGCTTTTCCCCATTTATACAATATACTTAATAACTCTGTCATCTATTATGCCAGCAATTTTCCTTTATTCCTCAATTATATAATTTGTTTTATTCTAACTTATAGATACTTCTATGCACTTTCTCCAAAGACTCTAAATACTCTGTACTTGGTTTTTATGGTTGCTCTAACAGATTACCACAAACCTGGTGGCCTAAAGCAACACAAACTTACTATCTTTGGTTTTTATATTAGAAGTCTGACCTGGGTCTCACTGAGCTAAATCAAAGGGTTGGTAGGGCTGTGTTCCTTTCTGGAATCTATAGGGGAGAATTTCTCTTTGCTTTTTCTCACTTCTAGAAGCCATCGTGCTCCTCAGCCCTTGGACCCTTTCCATCATCTTAAAGCCAACAACATCATGTCTCTGACTGTTCTTCTGCAGTCATAATGCCCTCTCATTCCCTCCTGTCTCACTCTTCCAATTGTAAGGACTGACCCCTGCAGTTACATTGGGGACATAGGAGAATCCAGGAGAATCTCCCCATCTCGAGGTTCTTAACTTAATTATATCCGCAAAGTCCCTTTTGCCCTGTAAGGTAATATATTCACAGGATCTGGATATTAGGACTTGGACAAATTTGGGGGGTAGGAGTTTTATTCTGCCAATCACAATTTTTTTTTTTTTTACAAAAGGAACAACAGATGATTCTTCTTCATATATCTTACAGTACCTAACCCAGAATAATATTTGAGTTGAATTGAAGTTTTTCTAATGAGATCAGTAACGTAATCTTATTTTCCAGATAACGTGTGAGCTAGGCCCCTGAAGAGTATCTTGGTAACACTGACCTCCTACATCACCATTTTGATGTATCCGTTATGTTTGGGAACATTCTATCACAGTTTTCAGAGGGGTAATGGGGAAGAGTTCTCCGATATTTAGTTACCTGATTCTTAAATCCACCCTCACTTGACAGGAGCTGTGCCATGAATACCGTAACTCTGTGAGAAACGGTCGACTCCCCTGCACCAAAGAGAACGACCCCATTGAAGGCCCAGATGGGAAAATGCATGGCAACACCTGCTCCATGTGTGAGGCCTTCTTGTGAGTAGAGCCACAGCCACTGCCGCTGAGTGTGGAGAAGATAGGCCTGCGGCAGGCAAGGGACATCATACCGAAGGTTTTCTCTAGGAAGTCGCTATGGAAGCTATCTTTGCATGGAGTTCAAGGATTTACAGTTATAAAGCCATATACTTTGCACATTTCTTTGAGGTATTCTTAGTGTTTGAAAATGTCCTTGAATTTGCTCCAGGGAGGACCATGTGCTCACAGCAGATTCCCCCAGAGTTAATGGCATACAAGGACTGGGATACCTGTTCTCTACATACATACTACCATGAATAATCCAAAGATGTGATCACTGGGCACTACCAAATTGAACATTTGCTAACATCTAGTAAATATTTTCAAGCATCCTCATTGCTTTCTGGGAAAAAGGACAATATCTTTATTTTCCAGAAGAACGTAGTGCTAAAAATTTGTTGATTGGTTTGCTATGACGCTGTGTCTTATTCTTTAAGCAAAGTTAAAAACAAAAAACAATATGGAGATTGTGCATTTACCTTTCTACTCCCAAACTCAGTTTGTAGAGGTACGGAAATAATGAGATATTTCTATCTAGAGAGATTTCCCCTTTAGAATAATAGGTACTGGGTGCCAGGAATGATTCTCCCCTCTCCCCCTCCTACAGCCAGCAAGAAGCAAAAGAAAAAGAAGAAGCTGAATCCAGAACAAAAGCTAAGAGAGAAGCTGAAAAGGTAGTTGTCCTAGAAGGTTAATATCACAGTGAAGGATGAGGTTTTGCAGTTTCTCTGTAAAAAAAAAACAACACATGGAATTACCAAAAGCCTATGTAAGAGAACTCAAGGTTCATCTAATCTAGGAATTGATAGAATTTTCTTAAAGGACCAAATAGTAGACATTTGAATGGTTGTGGCCGTTCGGTCTCTGTCCCAACACTATTGTCACAGCTGTAAAAGCAGCCACAGGTAATATGCAGATAAATGGGCATGGATGTGTTCCAAGAAGACTTTATTTACAAAACTAGGTGGTGGGCCAGAGTTTGCTTACAGGCCATAGTTTGCAAACATCTGATCTACCTCATTCCTGTGTTTTTAAATGGAAGATTTAAAACCCAGAGAGAAGGAAGAAGTTGCAGTGGGACTATCGGCATCAGATTCCACATCTTCGTATTTCAAAGTTCTCACAACTGAAAAATGAAAACAAAAGAGTTCAAACCTAGACCTCCAGACACCAAATCTAGCGTAATTCCTAACCCACTATGTCGTTTTGAATGACCACATTGGGTCACATCAGTTATGTTCCTCACTTTGTCTTTAATTATTTCTGGTGCCAGCATTTTGGGGAAAATAAAAATAGTACATTGGGCACACTAGAATATTCTAGGATATTTTCTTCGTTTCAAAAAGGTTGATTCCAAGTAGATTTTTTTCAGGTTTGTGGTCATTTGCTTGCCCCCATCAAAGATGAGCGGCCAGTTCTCCAAGAACCCAGGTTATTAAGGGATTTTTTCTTATGTGTGGGTGCAGATTCAGTCTGGATTTGGGGGCTAAATCTCAAGGAAAAAGAAAGAGAATCTTCTTTTTAAGTCATGTGTGTTTAGTAGGAATTGAATGAAACAATTGCCAGGAATAAAAATACCCAGAGGTCATTTTCTGTTCCTGTTTTACTAGGAAGCACTTGGAAGGAATCCAACAAAGTAATTTATACAAAAATACCCACGCTCTTGCCTTTTCTCCTCCTTTAGGATACATGCAGTGAATTTCGGAGCCTTTTGCAAAATGGAAATCTTTTCTGCACACGAGAAAATGATCCCGTGCGTGGCCCAGATGGCAAGACCCACGGCAACAAGTGTGCCATGTGTAAAGCTGTCTTGTGAGTGCACAAATGAGGCCCCTGCCGGGGGCTGGCAGAGTTGGGGAGACAGAGAGCCAGGAAGATAATGTCTATTGTGTTTGTCCTTTCTTTACATGTAAAGGGAGCAAATGATTCTCTGCAGAGCGTTTTCGGGCAAATCTTTCTTTATAAAGACCAAGATTCACAATTCTAGAAATAGACAATATATGACTAGGGTATTACATTCTCTATAAATTCTGGAGGAGAGCCCACCTATTAATAGATCACAACATCTTTCTTGGTAAAATTTTAAGTCCTTTGCTGTCTGATGGATCCCTTCTCTACATCACCTTTTAAATACCTCTGGGAAGATTAACATATTTTACTATCAGCCTAACTTTTCTACCTACGTTTTTGAAAATATCACATTTTTCACAAAATGAAAAATAGTTCTGTACAGAAAGCTCAGAAGTACACATAAAATATTTCAGTCATTCAATAGCCATTTATTGAACACCTACAATGTACAGTGTGAATAATGATTGTACATAGATGGATGAAATAGACATGGGTACAAGTTCATATAATAGGAAGGAGGATAGGAGCCTGGGTGACTCAGTCAGTTAAGTGTCCGACTCTTGGTTTCGGCTCAGGTCATGATCTCAGGGTCCTGGGATCCAGCCCCACATCGGGCTCCACACTCAGTGGGGAGTCTGCTTCTCTCCTTCTTCCTCTGCCCTTCCCCCTGCTCTCTATCTAAAATAAATAAATAAAGCTTTAAAAAAATACAAAGGAGGAATTGCTAAATGATAAATGATGTATTCAATGGGTTCTAGTACTTCAGGGAAGGGAGAATTAATAGGAAGTTTTATGGGAGAGTAGAACTGGACTTTATAATTTGGATAAGATGTGAACAGGAAGGAATGAGAGGAGAAGGAAAAAGCATAGGTAAAGCTCTAGAAGTAAGGAAACCGTATCAACAGTAAAGAGCAAGTCATTTAGTTTCGTTAGAACTTAGCCACTTTGCTGGGTTTGAATGCCAGATCAAGGACTTTGAAGTCAATCCTGTATATCGTGGGAAGCTGCTAAAATTTTTCAGGTAGGAGAGTAAGTGGCATAAATACGGTTCCTTTGGGAAGATTCGTATGTCGGCAGTAAAAAGGGAAAAAAGAGAAGGAAGGGACTGAGATTCAGAATGCTGGTGGTGGTAGAAGGGGTTTGCAGGAATCCGGGAGCGATAACTAGAGTCAGAGAAACAGGAGAGAAGGTGAGATGTGAAATTAGTGTCATGCCGGCAACAGCTGTGGGAGCTGAGAGGCAGGAGCAGAGACAGCTCCAGGGTTTTGTTCTTCATGAAAGGTAGAGAGTCCAGGAGCAAGGGCACATTTGGTGGAAAAAGATAATTATTGTTGGACCTCTTGGCTCTGAGGTATTTGAGAAGAATCCAGCTGAGAGTCACAGTGAGCATTTATGAAGGGCTAGTAAAACGCTCCCGTGGTCTTGCTTATGTTTATGTACTTGGTTTTCCCCTACAACAGGGAGAGCTTTTCCAGGCAGAAGGACTCAAAAAAAAAAAAAAAAGAAGGACTCCACATAATTCGTCTTTCTGTTTTCAGAGGGCCTGCAACATGGTAGCTGTTCAGTAAATGCTGGTGAATTCTATACAAATCTAATTTGGTCACAGGAGGAGGAACTCGCAGAAACGTACCCCACTCTCTGTAATCTATTATTCCCTACCTCCCCCTTTCTAATTTCCAGCCAGAAAGAAGATGAAGAAAGAAAGAGAAAAGAAGATGAAGATCAGAGAAACGCGGTGGAGCATAGTTCCCACGGTGGCGGTGGCGGAGGAGGGAAAGCTCAGGTGAGAGAACCTCTAATTTGCACAGGCAGGGGGGACGCAAGTCACGGACAAGGGCACCCGTGGGAAAGGGGAACGGACGTCATGCTGGGTGTGAAGGCGTCCTTGGAAGGACAGGGCAGTTCCCCCCTTTAAACTGTAGGGTAATATCTCAGCAATTTTTCATCTCTCTAGGGCGCATTTTTTACTTCTTTAAACAAGGAAATAATTAACATGATGACGTCATCCGAGTCTCCTGACCCCTTTTTACAGAATGTAGCTCTCAGGCCAATAACTGATCACGGCAGAGACAGTGACATCAGCATGGGGACGTTCCCCGTCAGCATCTCATGCTCCTCCTTTCTCTTATTGTTCTCTCTTTCCCTCAGTGGAGCCACGGGTTAGAGGCAGATTTTCTGTTGGGATCCAAGGCAGCATAATACGGTGAAACTGCAGGGTTTTCAGAGCCAGATAGTTGGGGATATGACCCTGCCCCTGCTGCGCAGGACTTGTGCAGCTTGGAATAAATTAGTTCATCTCACTGAACTCTGGTTTCCCTTATTCACTCTTACAGGGAGAAAATAAAATAATTTAGGCAAGTTTTTAGCACATTTCCTGAGACATTTTGAAGGGTCAGAATGACAGTAATTGCCTGTAAACCCCCTCCTCCGGCGTGTGAACACCACTGCGTAAGACGACAGCCACTTGAGCTCTCTTCTTACTACCTTGGTATATCAGGACCATCTCTGTTGATAAATTCTGGCTATTCTGTTTTTCCATCTTTCTCGGTAAGGAGGCTACATCCTCACTCTCAAGGGCGAGAGCTGGTAAGGCCCTTTGTCTCTCCGCTCCACAGTTCGCTCAAGCCTCTTTTCCTTGGCATCTTGCATAACTTTATATTTCCCTCCAACATTTCTTTCTCCCTTTGATCTACACCAGAGGTCAGCAACTTCTCTTTTCTGTAAAGGCCAGATAGCAAATATTTTAGACATTCTGAGTCCTATAGTCTCTGTTGCTTTTGTTCAGTTCTGCCATTGTTGTCAGAAAGCAGCCATAATCCCTGAATGAGTGAAGGTGTGTTTCAAGTTTTATTTATAAAACCCCATATATAAAAACAGGCAGCAGGACAGATTAGTCCTGTAGGCTATAGTTTGCTGACCCTTCATGCTGTTAAATCCCAGCGAGCTTGATAATTTCCCTGTGTAGAACCTTAAAAGCAATATTATTATCCATGACATATGGGTGATTCCAGTCCCCCTTTCTCTGTAGATAGCAGTACTAGGTGTTATATATAAGAGGAGGTAAATCAGAACTTTTCTTACTTAAATTGTTTTGAGTTAAGTTTGTTAAATTTAACAGCAATACAAGAGATCAGGTAATCCGGAGACCTACTCTCCTCTCCTTTTTCAGGACCAATGCGCAGAGTATCGGGATAAAACGCAAAATGGAAAACTCAGTTGTACTCGGGAGCGTGATCCTGTACGTGATGCTGATGGCAAGTCGTACAACAATAAGTGTACCATGTGTAAAGAGATACTGTAAGTACTTCTTTCCACTGGCAGTCCAAAAATTAGTCACCACTTCCTCCTGAATGACAGGCTCTTTCTCATTTACTTACAACTCCCTCCAGGAAAATTATTGTTTTTGTTAATTCCCAAGTATTGTCTCTTTCTCTTACACCCCCTAAGGAACAACAAGCCTTAGCAATGGCAGCTAATCAATGTCTGATTCCTACTCTAATTTTTCTGTCATAATTCTGTGACCTACAAATGCCATCATGGTAGATAATTGTGCTTTAGAACATATAATGCCTAAGTCCTATGGAGAATTTGTGAAGGTCATTTGGGATAGTTCACCAGCATAGTTTAAGAGGGTTGTTTCTTGTATGTATACAACACATTTATTGTATAATCCAGGGTGTGTTGCTTCTGTTTTCCCATGGTGAATGGTACTGAATTGGAGTGCTTTATTATCCAACTCAGCCACACGTGGTTTGTGTTACTGAGGCCAGTAACATAACCACTGCTGTATATTAAGGCAGTTTTCTAGGTGACCTTGATGGGTACTTGTAGTTCTAAAATTTGATGCCTATAGCACAATGCTATTGATTATGGCATTTAATTGGTATATACTTAATAAGTAATGTTTCTCCACACATATACCTGCTTCACCTTTCTCCTTGAAAAGAAATTATAATCTTGTGACAGTATAGGCCATGTGAGAAAATTTGATTAGTACAAATGTTGCATTTTACAGATGAGAAAACCTGAATTTTTTTTTTAAGTTCAAGGTCTCATGGGGGGAGTGAAGATAAAATTTTGCCATTGTTATCAGTGTCATCTATCTTATAAGATACTTATCTGGAGTATTTAACAAAACACAACACAAATGGAATATTTTTTATGATCTTTGGAAATCATTCATCTGACAATAAATGGTTTTTGACTCTCTGCTATGTAACAGGCACTACTCATGGACAAGCATTCTTGATGTGAGCAACAAAAGGTTCCTGCCATGGAACTATAATATAATACAGAAAAGACAGATTATAAATAAATAAGGAAATAACTATATAGCACAAAGTCAGATATTGATGAGGAAAATAAAAGAGAGTGAAGCAACAGAAAGGGATTGCAGTTGCTGCTTTGTTTATGGTGTTCAGGGCAGGCCTGACATGTGAGGGATACCTGTAAAAAGTGGGTGAAGTGAATCGTCTGGACATCTGGAGGAAGAAAGTTTCAGGCAGAGCAAAAATCAATGCAAATTTCTGAAGATGTAAAATTACCAAGCTCAAGAAACAGAAAGGAGGTCATCATGTCTCAAAATTATTGCACAGAAAATAGCAGAAAATGAGTTTGGAGAGATCAAATAAGGCTTTTTAGGCCAAGAGAAGGACATTGGATTTTATTCTATGTGTGATCAGAGGTCACTGGAGGCTTTTGATCAGAGCCATGATTATCACTAGAATTCCACTAAACTGAATCATTACAATACCCTCTTTTTCCAATAGTACTTGATAAAATGTCATGACTTTATATATGTTTGAATCTTCAGGATATGTTTTACTACCACTTTACTACACAAAGGGAACTCCCTAAAAAGAATGTATATATTCATGTTATGTACATTCATACACATGTTTGTTTTGTGTACAAAACCGAATAAAATTTTGAAAGAGATAAGTATATTAGAGTTTTGAAATATTTGGATCTTGAGCCAACTGCATCAGAATGACCTGGCTCATTAAAAACCAGGCTAGAGTCCCAGTCTAAATCTTGTCAGTAAACATGTTGGGATGGTCAGTGGATCTGAATTTTTAAAAATCTCAGTGTTTCTTAATACACATGAAAACTTTGGGGACCATTGAAATAAATATTTTATCAGAAAGGTAAGAGATTTAAAAAAAAATGATCCTAAGGTACTTTCTAGATTACTTGTCTTCTTTCTATCTTGGGCTCCATACTTTAAGAAATAATATTCTAATGGGTTGCCTTACTTGTCAAGGCACTAGAATGGTGAGTTGGTGGTGAATTAAAAACCACAACTAATGATGAAAAGATGAGGACACTGGGCTTAAGACCTGAAACTTGCCTCTAAATATCTGATGGGTTAATATCAAGAAGAGATAATTGATTCAGCAAACCCGTTCTGTGTTGTCCTGGGATTGTGAATGAAGTAAGGCTGAAGGGCAGACATTAGACAGAGATAAATCTGGACACAAATAAAGGAGACTTTGAAATTACTTGAGTTGATCTACATATAATATCCATCATACATACCCTGTGATGAGGAAGCTTCCTAATAACCAAGCTGACTGTCCACCTCAGGGATGCACAAAGATCCTCTGTGAAGGAGGTGGTTTAGGATACCCAAACTCTAAGGCTACTTCCAAACCTGAGTCTGGGTTAACAGGATGACTATTGATTCTTCTCTTCCAGGGAAAGAGAAGCAGAGGAAGAAAATAAACATTCTGGCTACAGATCAAATGGGACTGAATCAGCATCAGAAAAAGTGAGTCATTAACTAGATTTTGACAAGAATGATCTTTCTGTAAGTCAACCCGTGGCAATCAAAAATATGGAAAGAGAACGTCAATGTTGCCAACCAAGATCTTTGCCCTAAGAAGATCAGAAGTCATCATACATGTCAATATTGCTGGTAACTTGTTCAATGGAGAAATTTAATGCCAAATGGAAATCTTTCAGTCTAACATATTGCAAAGCACTTTTACAAATAGTAGTTTATTTCATTGTCTGAACAACCTGGTCAAATACATTTTTTAACTTTATTTTATAGATGAGGAGAATGAGGCTCAGCTACTGTCACAAATTACTATCAACAGTGGCTTAAAACAACGCAAATTCTCTCTGTGGAGGCTCTAGGGAAGATCTGTTTCGTAGTCTTTTCTAACTTCTAGAGCTGCCTGCATTCCTTGGCTCGTGGCCACCTTTAAAATCAGCAGGGGCCAGTTGAATTGTTTTCATGCTGCCTCACTCTGATCCTGACTTTCCTGCCCCCCTCTTTCTCTCATGAGAACTTCTGTGATTACACTGGGCCACCCAGATAATTCAGGATAATCTCTCCATGTTATGGGCAGCTAATTAGCAGTCTTAGTTCTGTCCTCAACCTTAATTTGTCCTTATCATGTCAGGCTACATGTTTACAGGCCCCAGGAGTTAGGATGTGGACATGTTTGTAGGTCATTGTACCGCCTCCCAGCAAGGTTAAGTGGCTGCCTGACTCTCAAATCAAAATCTTCAGATTTTCAAGCCCAATCAAATACTATGTGAAAACAGCCATTTCCAATATAAACTTTCCTTCTTTTTAGGACACGTGTGATGAGTTTAGAAGCCAAATGAAAAACGGACAACTTATCTGCACCCGAGAAAGTGACCCTGTCCAGGGTCTGGATGGCAAGACACACGGCAATAAGTGTGCTATGTGTAAGGACAAACTGTGAGTATTTTCAAAAATGAGCCTTTAACTGCGAATATTAAAGTTTGATAATCATTTCTCATCAGTTTGAGAAAATGACTTCTTTTTAAAAACAGATCTAATTATTAATGAGGTGTTTGTTCACTTTGGTTGAAATGTTTTTTTCCATTTTTCTTTCAAGGGAAAGGGAAGCGGCTGAAAGAAAAAAGAAAGAGCAGGACAACTTGAGAAACACAGGAGAAAAGAGCAATGAAAACCAGGTAGTGTGTGTTAGATGTACTAATACCTAAAGCTGGAAGCTTGGGGGTGAGGTTAATTCATTCAGCAAATATTTATGGAATGCCTACTCTGTCCCACTCATTGTATATATAATGATGAACAGGAAAGCATGGCCAGATCTTGCAAAGAAATAGCATGCTATTTCAGTGCTCTGAAAGCAACTCTGGTGTAATTACCACCTATCTGTAGGACCAATGACCATCACCAAGCTATTGTTATGATGAAGTGGATTTCTTCTCTGAAGTTTTATTTTTTTTTTTAAAGATTTATTTATTTATTTATTTATTTATTGAGAGAGAGAGAGAGAGAAAGAGCATGTGTGTGTAGGTAGGGGGAGGGGCAGAGGGAGAGAATCTCCAGCAGACTCCCCACTGAGCACAGAGCCCAACATGGGGCTCCATCTCACGACCCGTGAGATCTCCACCTGAGCCGAAACCAAGAGTCAGATGCTTAACCGACTAAGCCACCCAGGCGCTCCTCTTCTCTGAAGTTTTAAAACAAATAATTAAGGAAATAGACACCAAAACTACAAATAAGAAAGCAAGTATCAAAAACTTAGAGCTCCAGATGATAAGTTCTTGACATGGCATTCCAGTGCCGTCTTGTATTCAATTAGGGCTTTAAAAATAATGTTCAATGCTTTACAACACTAACACATAGAATATGACACAGCACAATCTCTTCTAATCCATCAATGGACTCCAATTAGAAAAGAGAAATCGTGAAGTCTCCCCAGGAAAGTTTTCCTGTTAAAGAATGTTAATGAGGGAACTTTTCATTAGGTCTATACTGACTTACAAAATGAACCATTAATAGTAATTTTCATTTTAAAAAATATATGTTGGGAATATCTGTTATGCATTTTGGTAAATGAATGGCCTTGAGATAAGATTTTATTGTATAAATTCAAATCATCTCTACTGGCCATCTATTCTATTTATAATCTTAGTCAATATTTTTCTTTTTTTAATATCTATTTTAGAAATTTCAAACAAAAAATATTCTATATATTCGTATATTAAAAATGTCCAGACATTTTGTGTGTTTGTGTGGCAAAAAGAGAGCTATGGTCTTACCTACATCTGCAAAGTTAAATTTTTTACAAATCACATGCATCGTCATATTTAAACCTGCTGCTCTGAACAAAAGATTCACAACAGCTGTGTTTCAGTTTCAAAAAGGAAAAAGTTTTTTATTATTATTATAGAAACCTAATAGGAACAGAAGAAGAAAGGAATCTACACATAGATGAAAGTAATAGTAGGCAATAAATGAGAGTAAGGCAAAGTTACATCAAATCAGATACTTACAACATTCAACCTCATTAGCTGGGGAAGCCCTATGGGAACAGCCAGGCTAGAGTCCCCGCTGAGAGGCCTGAGCTGAGCATCCTCCCCTCAGGTGAGACTTCCAACCGACCCTCCCCATAGAGCAATATTTATAGGGCAAATAATAGGGTTTGAAATTAAACATTTGTCTGCCTACCTGCAGTTTGCTGTGAGCTGCATTTCTATGTTACCATGTTTCTGTATTGTCAAGGAGCCTGGGCTTTGTCTGTCTGCCTCCCCTCCCAGATTCCATTCTAGGGGGCCAGTCCAGCCTTGAGCAGGAGGGGGTGTGAGACAAGATTTGTAGTTCTTGGCACCCAGAACAGAAGGGCCATCTGGAGGCCAGATAATATATTTCAAACAACCAGGCTCCCAAGGTTATTCACACAGCATGAGTCTAACAAACAACATTCCTTAGCCTGCTGGTGTACATGCAGATCCAGGTGGTCAGTTATGCGGGACAAATCATAATAATATTTATCCATACTGACCACCTGCCCAGGACAAGCTTCCAGTTCGAGAGTAAATGTCAGGGAGATATAATGTACACATGGGGAATACAGTCAGTAACATTGTAGTAACTCTGTATGGTAACTAGATTTATTGGGGTGACCATTTTGCAAAGTATACAAATGTCAAATCACTATGTTGTGTATCTGAAACTAGTATCAATTATACGTCAATAAAAAATAAATAAGCCTTCCCAAAATCTATGCAGTAGGTGGTATTGATCCAGTTTTTCAGTTGAGAAAAACTCAGATAAGTTAACTACACACAGATCATAATAAGAAGAGCCAGAGATTGCACCCATAAAGCAAAGATGGAAGTACAGGCAGATGGGTGTTATCATAAACATATATGTAAGTGGGATTTTGTGTAGCTGGAAAAGGAAATAATTCTAGCAACTTCCAAAAGTGATGGCTGTGAGACATTTAGTATTTTGATCAAGTATTCCAGAGAACTTTTTTAATACTGCAAATAAAAGTAGGTCTGGAGTTGTTCATGGGTATCACAATTTAAAGAAGGAAGGATAGGGGCACCTGGCTGGCTCAGTCAGTTGAGCGTCTGACTCTTGATTTTGGCTCAGGTCATGATCTCAGGGTCACAGGATCGGGCCCCGTGTCGGGCTCTATGCTCAGCATGGAGTCTGCTTGTCTCTCTCCCTCTGCTCCTCCCCCCACTCACACTCTCTCTCTCTCTAAAATAAATAGATAAAATCTCTTGAAAGAAAGAAAGAGAGAAAGGAAGGAAGGAAGGTGGGAAGGAAGGGAGAAAGGTGGGAAGGAAGGAAGGAAGGAAGGAAGGAAGGAAGGAAGGAAGGAAGGAAGGAAGGAAGGGTAACTGCCATCCACGTCACTAGCAGTATTTTTCAAGGTAATTTTCCCATATATTTCCTTTGGCTCTTTGAGCTTACAGGTAGTTAATGACAAATTTCTGTAGATGTCCAAAAATTTCATCAGAGGCAGATCCTATGGATTCATTTTCACTGCCTTCTTTTTAAGGTTCTTATTTTTCAGTGAATATAAAAGGCAGCTTTATCTTTTTACAAGTGTTTAAGAGTTTTATTCTCTGCCAGGTAAAAGCACAGAAAATAACAAAGCTTGTTACCCGATTTCTGATCACAATTCCAATATTGACTTTATTTAATCTCTCTGAGCCTTATTTTCTCACCTATAACATGAGGATAATGAGTGTTTATCATCAATAAAATGAGGATAATGAGTGTTTATCTTGTGTGCTCTTAGCAAACAACAAAATGCCTGGCATATAATAAAATATTATTTTGTTCTTGAGGAACAGAGCGTCTTTCATTTCATTTCAGGGCTTACTTATGTGTGGAGTAATGAGGAGGCTGCAGGGAGACAGGTTTGGGGCTCAGCCTGCTAAAAATTGCATTAACACAGTACAGGCTGCCCTAGGCAGTCGTGAAATTCCACCAGACAAAGTCATTATTTGAGAGGGACACTATGGAGAGGATTCTAACTTCCTACGCAGATATTGAATAAAGAGCCTTTAAAACACATTCCATCCCTAAAATTCTGTTTTCTCTAGATTTTTATTTCCCCCCTCAAGTATTATGAGCTTATATCTCACAAATTATGTTTTATTTTTTTTTTTTAAAGATTTTATTTATTTATTTGAGACAGAGAGAATGAGAGAGAGAGCACATGAGAAGGGGGAGGGTCAGAGGGAGAAGCAGGCTCCCTGCCGAGCAGGGAGCCCGATGCGGGACTCGATCCAGGGACTCCAGGATCATGACCTGAGCCGAAGGCAGTCGCCCAACCAACTGAGCCACCCAGGCGCCCTCACAAATTATGTTTTAAATTTTAGAGCTCAGACTATCACGGTAACATCTTTTTTCTGTTTCTCTTGGCAGGATCAGTGCCATGAATTCCGGAATATGGTGAGAGAGGGGAAGTTTATCTGCACCAGAGAAAACAACCCTGTTCAGGGTCCAGATGGCAAGATGCACGTCAACAAGTGTGCTATGTGTCAGAGCATCTTGTACGTGAAGAGGTTTATCGACCAATTTGATGGGTTTTGCTTGTTTGTGAGGAGATGGTTCTTTTTAATTTAAAACTTAAGGCCCTGGGCATTGCACATGAAAAACAGACAAGGCCTTCCCTTTAGAAGAGGACAGTGAGCTTCCAGAATGCTCTGGCAAGAAATGTTTCCTTTGATGATGAGAAGCGTAATCATACCCGGAGCATCTGGGACAGGGAGACAGCTATTGTATGGTGCCCAAATCCCGGGCTTTCAGAGAAGTCCATCAGCTGAGTAACCACATACTTCCTCTTTTATGTAAAGGCAGCAATTTCTACATGATAGACTTTTCATAGTGATTCAAGGAGATAATATGCTTCAAACATTTATAAACTTGAAGCAATATAACTACATAAAGAAAATCAATATTGTAAAGTTCAGTTCTAATTGAATATGGAAAAGAGAAAGGAGAAAGGAAGCAACTCTACATGAGAGAGAAAAATACATTGTATTTTTCCTTAATAAAATATTTTATTAATAAAATATTTTATTAAGCATAGCACTCTGGATGACAGTGTAGTAACCGAATTTATGGAAGTCGATAGCGTTGCCACAAATGCACTATGAAAATTCCAACAGTTAAGACTCATTAATAAAAAAGAAAAAAAAAGTATTTTAGGTATTTTTTTCAGATGTGAGAAAATAGTGTTAGATTTGCTAAGGTTTAGAATTAGAGAAATACTTCATTTAAAAAGCTCAGTAAAAACAAACAAAAAAACTCAGTAAGAACCCTATAAAAAAAAATCCTATCCTTTTTTATTCTGCAGTGAACGAGAAGCTAGTGAAAGAAAAAAGAATGACGAAGAAAAATCAAGTGCCAAGCCCTCAGATGATGCAAAGGTCATTTCTTAAAAGATGCGAAGATAACTATTTTGCCTTTCATCCTCAGAATCTGACATTCTCCTCTGGTTTTTTTTTGGATAATAAAAATGCCAATGTTTTGCTTCAAAGAAAATAGACTTTGCTAATATTTCATTTTGGTTATAACAACATTTTCGTCTGGCTTTAAGTTTAATATTTTTCTTAGTTTTGTAGAGAATTTGCCCTCAGTGTACATCAAATATTGCTCTCCTCTTTGGGAGAAATATGTATTGAAAAATAGAGTGTAAAATTCTTTCACCTCAACTGCATGCTTTCCTCTGACATAAATGTGAAATGAGGCTTCGGGTAGCTTGTTGACATTGATTTTAACAATTCAGGTAACATACACTAATTTCAAAGCTCCCCTTTAGCTTCTCTCCTTGATGTCTTTTTTTTCTGTTTCCTCCAGATAGCTTTCTCAGCATCAACAAATCAGTAGTGTGTATGCATGATGCTGCCTCTTCTATTTACTTTTCAAGCCTGCAAAGAAGACATCTTCATTCAGTCCTTTGCAGTGATAATCATATTTGTGGCATTAGAGTCCTGTGATATTGTCCTTTGGTCAAGAGTAAAGCTCCTGTGGGATGCTTGGGTGGCTCAGTTAGTTAAGCGTCTGCCTTTGGCTCAGGTCATGGTCCCAGGATCCTGGGATCGAGTTCCACATCAGGCTCCTTGCTCAGCGGGCGGCCTGCTTCTCCCTCTGCCTGCCGCTCCTCCTGCTTGTGTGCTCGCGCTCTCTCTCTCTGACAAATAATTTTTTTAAAATATCTTAAAAAAAAAAAAAAGAGTACAGCTCATGTGGAAAAGGAGGGGAAGGAAGGAAGGAAGCTAGGAAGGAAAGGGTGAGGGAGACATGATCTATTAAGTGTTCCCCTCTGCATTTCCAGGACCCAGGAAGAAAAGTTCAGAATGAAGTGAGGTTGGAAATTTTAAAGTCTAGGCGTTCCTTGGCCTCCATTGCCAGGATAAGGGCAGTGAGTCTGAGCTCAGAGCTAAGAAAGGACTTTCTTTTTTTTTTTTTTTTTTTAAATTTTTTTATTGTTATGTTAATCCCCATACATTACATCATTAGTTTTAGATTTAGTGTTCCATGATTCATTGTTTGTGCATAACACCCAGTGCTCCATGCAGAACGTGCCCTCCTCAATACCCATCACCAGGCTAACCCATCCTCCCAACCCCCTCCCCTCTAGAACCCTCAGTTTGTTTTTCAGAGTCCATCGTCTCTCATGGTTCTTCTCCCCCTCCGATTTCCCCCCCTTCATTCTTCCCCTCCTGCTACATTCTTCTTCTTAAGAAAGGACTTTCTAAGACCAAGTTTTAGAAAGGGGAAAAATCCTGTTCACTTCCCCTTTCTCATTTTCTAGGACGAGTGCAGTAACTTTCGGCAGTACGTGAGGAATGACCGGCTCATGTGCACTCAAGAGAATGACCCCGTGCGTGGTGCTGATGGAAAATTATACAAAAACAAGTGCCACATGTGCAGAACGATCATGTGAGTAAGAGGATCCTGTTACCCCTCCAGCTAGTGGGGGAATTGTGTTTTTATTTTTTTTAATTTTTTATTTTCATTTTTATTTTTCAGTGCAAAAGGTGTTTTTATTAAAGCATGGGGACAGGACCCATGGGAACAGAATCTTTAGAAGTTGCCAATTAAATAAATGTGTGCTCATGAATCCATGGCGTCCTTAAAATAAGTCTTTAGATTCGAGGCCCTTACGTTGAGAACACTTGATATAGGAGACAGGAAATCCATATGTGAATTCTAACCAGGATATTTACTAGCTGTGTCACTGGAGAAAACTTTTGTCAACTCTCAGGATCATAACTACAAGAAAATCTTCCAAATCTTTGTTCCACAACTGGATCAGACTCAACAGAAAAGTCTTTTTCTGAAATAACAGATTTTTACCCCCCAAAATGTACTTGGCAAAAAATTCAGGGCTAAGGAATTTGTTGTTTAGAAGGGGTTTCTAGGTTATTTTGATGAACAACTATATTTGGGGACCAATGGACATGATAGATACTAATGACGATGGTTATGGAAACACTGTGAACACAATTGTAATAATCGGTATTTTTTTAGCTCTTTGTAGTACATTCCTGGAGACAGGAATTGCCAATACTACCCTCTTTTTAAGTTCTAGAAAAGATAAGCTCAAGGCATTTAAGCAACTCGTCCAAGGTCATACATCTAGTAAGTGATGAGTGCTCTCAACCAGTTCCCCATTGTGTACTTTTCTTTACATCATCCTCTGGCTGAATGTTCTGCGGTTCTATCATATTTTATTTAGGATGGCATAGCTTCCACTGGAAGTTACAGGCGCTAGTCTTTGTGGCTATAACTTTAAATTACTTTTCGTCTTCTTCTGTAGTCAAAAAGAAGCTTTGGAAAGGGCAAGAATTCAAGAGAAATCATTCCACGTTAGATCTATGGACGAAAACAGCCCAACTTCCTCCACTTCTTTTCTGGTAAGAATGACTACTCCTGAAAAGCTACTTATTAAGTTGATGCATTTGTTTGGGGTCTGTTGCCAATCTGCCCTCCCCGCCCCCCCCCCCCGGCCCCCCATGAGCTTCATTTCCATAAAGAGGCCTTGGAAAGGCGAATTCAGTGTAGCTCCAAACCCTTTGTGTGTAGTTCCAAGCTCAGTGAGAGTTCTGGGAATGTCTCATCAGTGCATTATTCTGTGCTCTTTTAGATTATTAGCCCTGTTCCAAGCCAATTTAGTACATTATTGAAATTTTAAAATGTGGGTGTATCATGAATGTGGCTTATTGCACATATGGTCAGATAAGTAGTTAGGAGCCTCAGTTCTGTAATTTCAGCAGGCCAAAAAGACTCCTCACCTAGCTTCCTGTCTCTCCCCCTCCCCAAATCAACCCTCTTCCCAATAGCCTAAAGAGGGGTGCACGGAGCATTTTCACACCCGTGAAATTCCACTAATTAGCGATTCACAGTGGTTAAAACTTGTTTATTCAAAATACAAGCTGATGCCCTTCAGTAACATACACCTTAGTGTAAATTAGCCTAACAGGTTTGCTTTTTTAGAGCTTTGCCAAAGTGAGGAATAGAAAGGAGGAAAGGGAATAAGAGCATATTCATGAAGTAGCATATCAAATTGGCCTCTAAAAGTGAAACTTTAGCATCTAGTCTGATGACCCAGAAAAAAAAAGAAAGAAAAGTATCAAACATGAATTTAATCTTATTATTTGCCCAATTTAAGTAGGATAGTAGATGAGTTGCCCTAGTGAAATATATACTAATTACAGATTTTTAGTAAACTAGATGCTACCCTAGGACTCCTGTAAGCATGGAGAGAAACTATTCACAAAATCTGTTCTTTTTTCCTCTAGATATAATTGACATATAACACTGTGTAAATTTAATATGTACAGTGTCTTGATTTAATACACTTTAAAGTTGCAAAATGATACCACCATAGTGTCAGCAAACACCACCATCACCTCACATAATTACTATTTGTGTGTGTGTGGTGAGAACATTTAAGATTTATTCACTTACCAACTTTCAAGTGTATAATACAGAATGATTAGCTATAATCACCATGCTGTACATTACACCCCCAGAACTTATTCATCTTATAAGTGAGAGTTTGTACCCTTAAAAAAAAAGTTTGTACAAAGAAGCCTGTCGTTGCTTCTTTGTAATGCTTTATCCTAGTAGTTTTGAACCTTGTAGCAGCAGATACCTGAAAAAAAAATGCTAAAGATATATCTGGTTCATTCCTACCTTTGCCAGTGATTCATAGAAGGTGCTTGTCTAAATTCTCCCTGAATATCTACCAATATGGAACTCACCATATTCTAAAGCAGTCCACTGGATTTTTTAAATTTTATTTTAGAGAGAGAGGGAGAGATATCCTTAGTATTTTCTTACATAGTCTATCAACTCTGAACCGATTATGGTTGATTTCACCTTCAGAGCAGACCCTGGCTCCAACCACCTCTCAAAGTCCCTCTCCCTCCCCCTCTGCCCCTCTCCCCACTTGCATGCACATGCATGTGTGTGTGTGTGTGCACGCGCACTCTCTCTCTCTTTCAAATAAAATAAATATTGGAAAGAGAGGCAGAGGGGGAGGGAGAGGGCCAAACCAACTCCACGCTGAGCGTGAGCCCAAAGCGGGGCTCCATCTCATTACCCCGAGATCTTGACCTGAGCCAAAACCAAGAGTCAGCCACTCAACAGCCTGAGCCACCTAGGCACCCCTGGATGTTTGAATTATTTATCAAAACAAACTAACAAACAAGTACTTCTTTATTCCTCTGGAAAGAATACCTACAGATATGATACTACTAGATTTTCTATTTCTTTGTTTCAGAAAGTTGTTTTGAAGGAATTTTTTAATTTCATCTAAGTTGTCAAGTTTATTGGCATATAGTTATAACATTTCCACATTATCCTTTTATATCTATATATAGTGAAACCCCCATTTTATTTTTAATATTGGTAATGTATATTTCTTGCCTTTTTATCGATTTTGCAAGTGGTTTTTCAATTTATTAATCTTTTCAAACAACCAGTGTTTTGCTTTGTCGTTTTCTATTTCATATATTTCTCTTCTGTATTATTCTTTTCTTCTATTTTCTTTGAGCTTAATTTGTTTATTATTTGCTAGCTTCTTTTTTTTTAAGATTTTATTTATTTATTTGACAGAGAGAGAGAGAGCGCGCACAAGCGAGGGTCGGGGGGGAGCAGGCAGAGGGAGAGGGAGAAGCAGGCTCACCGCCGAGCAGGGAGCCTGACCTGGGGCTCCACCCCAGGACCCCGAGATCATGACCTGAGCCGAAGGCATCCGCTCAACCAACTGAGCCACCCAGGAGCCCCCATTTGCTAGCTTCTTGACATGGAAGTTTAGATCATTGATCTTAAAGCTTTCTTCTTTGCCAATTATGTATTTATTTACAACTTTCCCTCAAATCACTGCTTTAGCTGCTGTGATTTGGTAGTTTATATTTTTATTATCATTCAGTTTAAAACATTTCTACATTCCATTATGAGTACCTTGAGTCATGAGTTATTTATAAGTGTGTTGGTTGATTTTTAAATAGTGAGTTTCTATGACCTATGTTACAGTTCCTTTACTAATGTTTTATTGAGATGTGACTGAGGAAATCAAAAGATTTTTCCACTCCTAAGTGCCATTGAGTAAATCTGATATATGTTTTACTTCTTCAGGATTCTGAGATGTGCAAACATTACCGAGTATTGCCCAAGATGGGTTACCTTTGCCCAAAGAATTTACAGCCTGTCTGTGGTGATGATGGCCAGACATACAACAATCCCTGCATGCTCTGTCATGAAAACCTGTAAGTATACATGTTGTACTATCATATCTTCAAGTGGAGAGGTTCTTGACTATGGTGTCGACCCACAGGACTGCATTCATACCAATTGGAGGTGCATTGCACCAATTTACTAATCATAGCAGTTAAAAATTCAAATTTTGTGGATGATCTTATTCAAATATAAACTAGAGAGGATTGGAGGTTATCCTTTTGATTAAGTTGCTTATATACTTTACTGAGTGGAAGAGAAAGGAAAAAGTGGTGGGGTTGCAACAATTAGAGAAAGTCTCTATTAGCCCACGTACAGTCATGGGAATTTGAACATCATCCAGGCGTTGTGTAGAAAGAAAAAAGTTGAGAATCATTGCTGTGTTGAGTCCGCCTGGCCAATAATCTCTCCTGGGCCCTCTGACTACCGGATAGTCACATATTTTCCAACTTCTCCAAGTCTTCTTCTTGGAGCAGAAGTGGTCTCATTCAAGAGAAAGCCCCTGGAACAAATGGCAAATGGTGGACTTGGTGTGGGCACTCAGATTTATTACTGTCTGTGCATCTATCTGTGGCCATGTTATCTCATCATTCTCAGATTCACTTTTTCCACTGAGGAAGTGCAGACCATTCTCTGAGCTAGCTGGCTTCACTGGGTTTTTAAGAAGAATGGAATTGCCATTTTTATTTAAAATTACATATGAGGGATTTGTTTTAATACTGTCGTTATGGGTTTTAGCTTTTTGCTTTTCTGCTCAAATACTGTCTTATCTTCACCTCCATTCACCTGCCTCACATTTGACCAGCTTTAAGTGAAAGCGTGGTGACAAATCTTGACTCTTCCATCCCACTCCCACCCCACTTATATTTACACTGTAGTCCGTGTATGTTCTTGCCTTCTGGGGACACGATAAGCAAAGCCCAGAATGTGAGGATGGGACATTCTACAGTTTATACACTTAGCATAACATCTGAATGTGAGTGCTTTGTGTGTTCTCACATCTGTAAGACACTCGCACATTCACTCTCTTGCTGAATCCTCAGTACATGCTATGAGTGCTATTATCTTCGCTGTACAGAGGGTGAATCTAAGGTTCAGAGAGTCCGGGTAACTTGTTTAAAGTCACAAAGCTAGGAAGTAGATTAGACAGGATTTTCACCCTGTTGGTTTGGGTCTAAATACAGTTCTCTTTTCTCTCCACTATACTACTGTTATATCCAAGGTAGTCAAGGGATCAAAAGTTCCTTTGATGATGAGAAAGTTACCTCTTTCCAGAAAAGAAAAGAAAATGAAGCAACATTAACAATTTGTCTGCATAATATTTATGGGTGCATGAATCTCCTGAAATCCCGCCATGGATCTTACAGAGTTTTAAGAATTAAGAAATCTCCATTTAAGAAATGAATGCAACCATTCAGGAATTTGTTACTGTATATGCCTTATCTTCAGCCCAGAAATTCTTCACCTTCCCTTTATTGTAAATGTCAGGGCCTAAATGATCCACCCAGTGTTCTTTAAGCGTTCCATTAACTGTATAAACCCGTAACAAGTGACACTTTAGTCAAGGGAACTTTAGAGTCAGAAACTTCAATGGTAAAAATATTAATAAAGCATGGCTCAGGTTGGATTGTTTAGCTAAAGGAACTGGTAGTATATATTATAGAGGGAGGATCCAGGCTGTCCCAGGAAAGAGGAAACAGTATTGGTTTCTGTGGTCTTAGAGGGAAGCCATTTCAACTTGAGCAATGTCCAAAGACAAGTCAAACTGCCTTGATAGACAGTGAGTTTCCCATCACCAGAAGGAAACAAGCAGATGTTTGATATGCAATATTTAAGAGAGAGGCATTAAAATTCATACCTTTTAAGATTTTTTCCAGCTATGAAACTCAACCTGTATGATTACATATTATTGTATTTTATAAAATCTATATTCTATATGCATTTTATATATTTTTATTATATATATGTATTGTATTTTGTAATCCCACATTATAGGTACTCAGTAAAATGAAGCTTCTCTGTGGGATCCAGTTTTCACATCCGTAAAATAATGGCTTCTGGAATAGACGGTCTCCAAGTTTCTTTCTTTTTTTTTTTTTTAAAGATTTTATTTATTTATTTGACAGCGAGAGAGACAGTGAGAGAGGGAATACAAGCAGGGGGGGTGGGAGAGGGAGAAGCAGGCTTCCCGCTGAGCAGGGAGCCCAATGCGGGGCTCGATCCCGGGACCTTGGGATCATGACCTGAGCTGAAGGCAGATGCTTAACAACTGAGCCACCCAGGCGCCCCTCCAAATTTATTTCTAACATTGAACAATTTCATGAGTATATAGGTGAATGAAAGGTGATGGAATGAATCCAGGACTGGGCAACGAATCTGGGGCTGAATCTGAAGAGAGAGAGACAAAACCTGGGTGATTCCTACTGGGAAATAGTTGAATTCAGATCCCGGGTCCTACTTGTAATTTCAGTTCTGGTTTGATGCCCAGATGTCACCCCCATTGATCCTTGTTTGTTTTCTTTTCTCATCATAACTGTCAGTTTTTCCATCTTTTTAATTTCCTCTGCTCTGTTTTAGAATGCGCCAAACTAATACACACATACGCAGTGAAGGGAAGTGTGAAGAGAACAGCACCCCAGAAACAACCCCTCTCGATGTGCCAGCATCTGTAAGTACACTGCGTCCCCATTACACGGCCAGAGCCAGCTGGTTCTGCTTCTGTGTCTGCCACCGACCGATGGACATTTCTCTGGCTGGAGCAGTGATACTGGCTCAGAATTGGTCACATCTTCATTGTGAGGATAATTAAGTAATCACTGAAATATGCGGGGATAATAATATAATAGTTAATATTTTTAAGTGCTTACTGTTAACTGGGATCATTAATAGATTGTTTATGAGCAAGATCCCTCACATAACACTTTTGCAAAGTAGGTTTTATATCCTGTGATTTACTATAAAGAGAGAAGAAAAGATTGAGGGAGGTCACATAGTGACGGAACTGAATTTCAACCATTTCTGTAAAACTCCCACGTTCTCACACTTAACATTGCATTTAACTGTTTCCCAACATGAAAAGCTGGCCTTTTCATTTAAATCCCTGCAAGGATTTTCTTTTATTATTATGTTCAATTAGCAAACATATAATACATCATTAGTTTTTGATGTAGTGTTCAGCGATTCATTAGTCGTGTGTAACACCCAGTGCTCATCACCACACGTGCCCTCCCTGATGCCCGTCACCCTGTTACCCCATCCCCCCCATCCCCCTCCCTTCTGTAACCCTCAGTTCGGTTCCCGGATTCCAAAGTCTTTCATGGTCGTGTCCTCAAATGCAATCACCAGAGAGAACAGCAAACTCGATAATGTCTGTCAAAATATCCTTGCAGCCTGCAAGATTGACAGACTTTATCGAGTTTGCCATTCTCCCTGGTGATTGCATCTGAGGACGCTCTTCCTCGGGCAAGATGATATGTAACTTGGGGGAAAATGTAGGAATTTTCAAACAAGAAAAAATGTTTGTTACCAGCCAAATATGGGTTTAAATTCCAGTTTTTTAGATTTCTCATATATGAGACCTTTGGCAATCAAAGATCTAAACCAAAGATCTCACCAAGTTATTGAAAATACTCAATAAGTACTGACTTTTAAGCATTTGGCACTGTCTACAAACTAATGGCATTTATTATTATTATCACTATTATTATTATGCCAAAGAGACCCAAGTATGAACTTAGAGAAAGAGAAGAGTCCATAGTGGAAACTTAGAGAAACAGATCCTGGCACAGCGCTTATGTATGTTTAATAATTATAATGGATTATAGTTTAATAACCTTATATTTGATGTTAAAAATATATTTATATTCAATAAAAACAAAATATTCTAATAAATTATATTTACTAAATAAATATTTATTATTATTCACAACTGGTTTCACTCCATTCCACTGCCACAGAAAGCTCTGGCAATAATGGAACTGGAGACTACTCTGCCAGATTTGGAACTCCTAAGCAACACTAGATGAGACTGCATTCATAAGAACTACTCAGTGAGTCTTGATATGGGACCCTGGAAAAACAAGAGATGGAAACTCAGTGGTTTTGGTTTTACATTAGCAGCTGGAAGGCCGGGTGGGGTAGGCAGAGTATTGGGGTGAAGCCCGAAGACCTTCATCTTTCCTCATGTGGGCTTGACAGTCATCTGTTACACATCCATAAGGAGACGGTATCAACTTTTGCTCTAGACCCCATATTGTGTGTGCTGTCTTATTACATATAAATTCTTAGTGGTTTGCTCCTTTTTTATTAACAGAATATAGTATCCCTCACATCTCACACACATACCTAATTACATGTAACTCAGGACAGTAGGTAAAAATAATCTTTATGTGAATCCTAAAGATCACACTTTAGACCACATCTTGCTGTACTCTCATGTAGACAACTTGACAAAAACTACTTTATGAGAAATTTGCCATAGGGAAATACTGATAAGATGTATTTATTCAAATAAGGAAGAATCTTGACAGGGCTAAGCATAAAAGGTTTTATGAGAGAGTTTCTTCTTTTCCTTTTTGGGTGTTTTCTTTCCACTAGAATTATGTAACATATTATTAATGACAGGACTTATTTATGGTGTTAAGATGATGGAATAAATCATTAGAACAAAAGGTGTCCTGAACATGGGTTCAGTTCCCTCTGTATGATTCAGGGGTGTGATCTTGGATATACTAAGGTGGTACAAGTGGGTCATGGCCCAGCATTGCTCTTATAACTATGATGCATGCATATCCTGGAGGTTGAAAGCAATTGCCTGAACTTTGTTCCTGTATAGAAAGAATCTCTCAGAGAGTCTGGAATTTGAAGAATGAATAAAAGGCCAGGCAGTCACTACTTTCCTAGAAAAATAGACTGAAGATCCTAGAATGTATAGTCATGCTTAGTATCTAGGAAGTATTTTCTATTATACAGTAACTCCTAAGATTTATGTAACTCAGAATTTTATGTGCTCTTCCCTGTATGCATCCTCACAGTAGGCCTGTGATTAGGGCAGGGATTATTATCCTTCCCGTTTTACAGAAAATCAGCGTAGGGGAGACCCTGCAATTATCAGTTATTCAACATTCTATTTTGCATCTGGTTTAGATCTTCTGGCTTCATAGCTTATGCTCTGCCACCATCCCTTAGTTGTCAGGAAATTCTGAAAACCAGGGGCTCTAGAAGAGGGATTACATAGCTCAATTAAATAAAAATTAGCTACCTTGAAAGGACATTTCTCTGTTAAGGAAAATACTAATACTATTTTGTGAGATGAATAAATGACTATTCTCAATTCCATGACAAAGCCTTTCGAAGAAACCACAAGACCATAGATGGCCACCCTCAAACCAAAGGAAATCTCCTGGGGTGGATGTGAGAACGAAAAGGGAGGTCTGGGTTGGCACAATAGCGCTACTGGTGCTCCACGCTGACACTGTGCAGTTACCTGGGAAAAAACTTCCTGAGGCCCTTACCTTCTTTTGAAAAATGTTTAGGTGTTGATTCGCTCTTTTAAATGTCCATTTCAAGAGTGTATGAATATTGGATGAGTCAGGCAAGCAAGTTAGCTGATTAAATTCTTATGGCCTCAAACAACTTATAATAGTAAAGCATTAGTGTTGGAGGAATTGGATTTAAGTTCTGACCCAGTGTGAGACCTTGGCAAGTCACTAACCTTCTCTGGAGCTCTGTGCCCTCCTCTGTGAAACGACGTTACTGACACCTACCTCTTTTCATTAGCAGGGTCTGGTCATACATGATCACACACGATGATGAGGGTCACACATGATCAAGGGCAGAGTTACTATTTGTATCCACTGCTGCAGGCAGTGTGTACTAGGTGCTCGGTACTCATTGAATCAATTGAATAAAATGTGAAAGTGATGGTAAATGGTGAGTTCTTGGCAGACTGCAAGGATGTGTGCATTTCTTTGACTCCAGTACAGTATAACAGTATAACCCACATACCTATAGTATCTCTCAGTTTCTAGCACCTAATCTACCCATCTTCTCTTCCAGGACAAATGATGGAAGAATTGGTGAAAGCCAGGAAGGAAAATATATGCCCCAATTCTGAATCGCCTAACCCTCACCATCTGTATAGAGAAAGAATTCTTCAGAGCCTGTCTTACTTACTATAGAAAATAATACAGAGCTGTTGGGGGAATGGACTCACTGACTTCCAGTCTTTCCCGTCTCTTTCCTCCTAGATTCTGTGATCTGAGGGCACAGAGACATTCCATCTGTCTGTGCTTGAAAACCTCCTGATCACAATGCTGTCTGTTCAAATACTTGTTCAATAAAAGTAAACCCAGCAGAACACCATTTCTGGGATTCGTCACTGCCTGGATAATAGGAACTTTTTTTTTTTTTTTTTTTACAGAAGCCAAAAACGCTACCCTTTTGTCTTGCTAAGCTATTGGTGGACACAGAATGCTCACTTTTTTTCAGATTCAAGTTGCTGTCATAGTTGGGAAGAAATGTTTAAAAAGGAGGTAGGGAGGTATGGGCTCCCTGGCGTTCAAGAGCTGTATAAGACCAAACCAGCTATGAATCACCTTCAGTCCCTGTCACCTTAGCAGCTCTCCTGCCTACCTTCTGTACTTCCACAGAGCGTAACTACCACTGTTACACAGATACCATCCGAAGACACAAACCAGTAGTTTCTCATATTCAGTCATGTTGCTCCTTGACTATTTCCTCTATCAGGGCCTTGGACCCATGGTCTGGGCAAGACTAAGGAAATGAGAATTACCAGTGTGTCACATGTCACTAGGGCAGCACTGTCCATTAGAAATAGAATTCAAATGACATGTAATCTCCAATCTTCTAGTAGATACAAAAGAAATGGGTAAAGTCAACTTTAATAATATATTTTATGTAGCCCAATATGTCAAAACTATTATCATTTCAAAATATAACCAATATAAACTTTTATTTTAACCAGGTCTTGATATTAGTGTATGTATTTTGTATTTCCAGCATATCTGTTTGGACCAACCGCATTTCAAGTGCTTAATAGCTACATGTAGCTAGAGGCCACTAAACCAGTCAGTGAGCTCATGCACCTGAGAAATCAACCAGGGAATACAAGCAGTAGGTAGGGGTGAGATGGAACAGCCTGTAAGCTCCTGCCTCGGTGCTGAAACTCTGTCGTGCTCAGCATCTTGATATGGCGTCCTGTGAGCGTACCTAGTTACGTTGTTCACTTACAGTTATGGGGCTGGTGCTGAACACACGCTAGAGGGAGGAAGCAATGCAGAGTCCATCATGGTTGAAGTTGTTCTCAGCTATAGAAGAACTGTACCCAGAATGGCAGGTCTACTTGGATTGAGGAAGTTAATTCTGTATTTTTCACCTCTGCCCTTTTCTTTTAGATAAGTTGTCCCTAGGGCAATTATAGTAGGAGTTTGTGATCTTTGTCCTTTGTAACTGTGTGAAAGATCAATTCCACACTAGTTTTTTTTCTATGCTATCATTAAGAAAACAGGAAAAAAAAAAAAGAAGGCTTGTAAATCATTTTTCAAGGATGAAAATACTGTCATTTCAAAAAAAAAAAAGAAGTGAGAAAACCATGTTGCTATTTTCTTTGGCAATTCCAGGATGTAAGGGAAGGGTTTAGGGAGTCTGTAACATGAGATTGTATCTCCTTCCTGGGTAGTTTAGGAAATCCAGAAACTCTGGATGGCTAGGGTGTCCATGGCTAAGACATATTATTTTTTGAGAAGCAGTTGCTTTTTTATGTCATTTTGAACATTTTATTGAGCTATAAACAATAAACCCTTTACCTTCTTTCATTAGTATTTTTGTGATGATTATGATTATTAGGTAATATGCACAAAAGACTTTGTTATCGTACGCTTAAGACTTAACCAATCCTTGATAATCATTCTGAACACCAGGGAAAGTGTTGCTTAGGAATAGGGTGGGCTGGAGCATAGGATGGTCTGGAATGGGATGAGACATGGGGATGGAGAAAGGCCCAGGGACCCAGGGAAAGTCAGGGTAAAGTGGAGGATGCAGACTTCATGAATGGGATGGGGTCCAAGAAAAATAGACAGTGGACTGAGGTGCAGGGATTGGGGTTGAATGTGAAGGTGTTGAACACATTACTTGGGATTTTTAAAAAGCTGAAAGTTGATTTTTTTTTGGCAGACACAAACAGGTGAATATAAAATGTCATCTGTGTCAAAATGTTCACAACAAAATAGCTGCATTAAATGTCAAGTAGACTAATTTTTCTTTCAAGTGAACTAATTTTTGAGTTGCTTCTTGAGTTATGGCTCAGTGGATGGGAGGCAAATGAAAACCAGACCCATGTCACTGAGATTTCACAAACCAGCCCTAAAATTCTAGCCCAGGAAGTGACAAAGAATCCTGAGTTGGAACTGAAAAAGCAAAACTATATCACCTCTACTTGGTCACCACCACAGACTTACACATTTCTCTAGAACTGATGCTGAAAATGATTCCATTTTCAGAATATGGGTTTTCAGAGATCTAACACTATCAAACTCCTTATTTTCTCATGTAAGGAACTCACCTGAAGTTTTCCTCTCTCTCAAGGCTTCAAAAACACCCAAGGAGAGCACTTGTCTGGACTATGGGTAGGCAAACTTTCGGTAAACAGCCAGATAGTAAATATTTTAGGCTTTGTAGGACATATAGTCTCTGTCACAACCGCTCAATCATGCTGTTGTGTAAGTAAATAAATTTACATTATGTAAATAAATATACATGGCTGTGTTTCAATAGAAGTATATTTATAAAAACAGGTTGTAGGGGATGCCTGAGTGGCTCAGTGGGCTGGGCATCTGCCTTCAGCTCAGGTCATGATCCCAGGGTCCTGGGATCGCGTCCCGCATCGAGCTCCTTGCTCGGTGGGGAGCCTGCTTCTCTGTCTGCCTGCTGTTCCCCCTGTGTGTGTGTGCGCTGTCTCTCTCTCTCTCTCTCTGATGAATAAATAAATAAAAGCTTTAAAAAAAAAAAACAGGTGGTGGGCCAGGTTTGACCTGTGGGCTATAACTCAGTAGTGGATAAGAATCTGTCTCTTGTCCTTCTTTGTAACTTACTGGTCTTCTCTTCACCCTCTTTTATACTCTTAAACACCAACCACACTTCTCACTCCATGATAATAGAGAATAAAAATAGGAATAGAACAGTTTAATAAAATTATAGAAAATAATAAATGTTGACATTTCTAAACATTTAATATGTGCTTGAAACTGAGAAAAGCACATGGCAAGACTCAGATTTGTACCCCAATCCAACATTCTTTGTGGCCTTCTTGATTGACTTTGACCAAGGCCACTGTCATACATTACATAGAGAGATAATGGTAAATAAAGTAAATATGTCCTGCGGCCTTTACAATGACAAGGGCTGTCTACCTCCTGGAAAAAAAGCATAGCAAGATATTCTTGTTCTTTCTTTGATGCTATTATGACACACAGGTGCCTTTTTCTTTCCAGTATTGAAATTAAAGTTCTTTCTAAATTACATGTGACTATAAATCATTCTTTGAGATGAGGAAAGAACAGAGAGGACTTTGTCAAATGAGGATTAGTCCCAGGAAAAGAGTCAAACAAAATATTTGTCATCCTTGATGGAAATTTTATTAGACCGTAGAGCTCCTTCCAGATTATTTTGAGGGAAGGTGTGCTGTCTTCCTGTAGGTCATCCTACGTCATTAACTAGTTTTCCTTGTATCTTTCCTTGCCCTTTACCACAAAGCAATCAGAAAACAGTGTGTACGTTTGCCATTCTAATCTGTTACAGTACTTGTAATATTTTTTTATGACTTTTAGACCCTCTTTTTTTCCCCAATGGACTTTTCTAGTGGCCTTCAAACCGACTTGCTTGTCTCCATCCTTATAGCTCTCTCTTAAAAAAAACAAAAAACCTCCAAATGACCTCTTCAAAACACTGATCTATTTAATTCCCCAGTTTAAATTGTTGAAAACTCCTACTAAGCCACCACACTGTGCTAGAACAAAGCAAAATGAGACAAACCTGAAGTCTAGGCATTGGCTTCGGTCTACCCCCACCCCTTTCTTCCTCTGTAGAGTCAATCACCACGGATAAACTCAGGTTCAAGCCATCATCGTCGCTTCATGATCATCGCTTATTAATGACCTCCTTGCTTCAGTCTTCTCCCTTCCACTGCATTCTTCACTGTAGGCAGAATAATGCTCTGAAATCCAGATCTGATAGCATTATTCTTAAAACCTGTAAGTGGCTTCTCTAGCCCCCAAGATGAAGTCCAAAGCCTTTCTGACATGCGAGGCCTCCGTTCACCTCTCCAGCCTCCCCTTTTACGTTGTCCTCTTTCCCTTAAATAATTTTCTTGAACTTCTTCCTACATGTCCCCTCCTAACATACTCTTTTTATCCACCCCCATGGTCCTTCTCCCAGTTTTTCTTCCATCTCCCAAGGTCCATCCATCCAAACTCTTATTTGTTATTGCTCACTGAAGGTACAGCTTTTTTTCTGGAAACCTTCCATGACCTCTTTCCCCTTAGAATATGATTTAGTTAGGAGCGCCCGGGTGGCTCAGTCGGTAAAGCGTCTGACTCGTGATATTGGCTCAGGTCATGATCTCAGGGGGGTGAGATCGAGCCCAGTGTCGGGCTCTGTGCTGGGTGTGGAGCCTGCTTAAGTTTCTCTCTCTCCCTCTCCTTTTGCCCCCACCCTGCTTGTGCTCTCTCTTTCTCTCTAAAAATAAATAAATAAACTTTTAAAAAAAAGAATATGAATTAGTCATTCCTTTCTTATGCTCCCATAATATCCTGTCGTTACACCTGCCTGGCCAGCTGTCACTGTTGTGCACTAGCTTATTTAGAAGTTGATCCCTCTCACTAGACTGTGACTTTTTTAAGAGAGGAGAACATTTAATGTTCATGTTTAAATCCCCAGTGCCTGGTACAATGCCTGGCATGAAGCAATTGCTTATCAGAAGTTGTTGAGTAAAACTAGACCCTTAAGATAAAAATTTTAAAAGGGAATATAGGACGGAAACTCTCAGTTCTGGTCAATGACATAAAACCTACAAGGACAGGGGAGGACCATTACTTTTCAAGGAACTTAAAGAAGCAACTACATTCCCTTCCTGGTACTACTACTACTACTACTACTACTACTACTAATAATAATAATAATAAAAACGCTGATGCTAATAGCTGGAAACAAACTAGTTACATGAAAATATGAACTTATAAGATGTATTTCCCCTCCTCCTCCCTGCCCCAGAAGGCTAAATTCATGAGGTATTTCTCAGAAATACTAGCAAAAGCTACAGCTAAAGAGGAATGCAAAGAGTAGCATGATGCCAGAAAAATATGCTGTGAAGTGTACTATTGTAATTGGCATTGTACTTGCAACTGATTAATTGGTTTTTATCTGCTAAATACGTAATACATACTGATAAGGTCTCAATTGAGAAACGATCATTTTATTTCAGGTTGATAATATCCCAGATCAACAGGGCTAGAGAAAAATTAGAGATGATTTATCCAGGATGTTTCATGTATGGAAATCTTGAAACCTGGAGAGGGAAAGTGATTTTTTGAGCTTACCCAAGTGGGTCTACATCAAAAATACAAATTCAAGTAAGTGTATTTTAATCTCATGTTCCTTACACCACTCCCTCTGGCTTAATGAATCCCAGTTCCATGCTCTTCATACAAATAATATTATCTATCTGATTATGTTTACAGACAAAAGAAATGGATTTTGCATCTAGTGATCCAGAAAATTGCTCACTATCTACAGAAATGGTTACTTCTGTTTATTCATGGAATAATTCAGTTCCAAATCTATGGAACATGTGGCAGGAGAAAGTAACACATGCTGATTTTTTAGCATATAGGAATGGGATTAATAATGAAAAGTGAATTCCAATGGCTTGACTTACATGAAAGAAGTCCTGGGAGCAGTAATAAAATGAAGTTTTCAACTATTATATTCTTACCTCTCGATCCATTTTGCTCCTGGAATTTTAAGTGAGAAATTTGCCAGAACTCCTGTTGCCGAGGTCTCTAAAAATAAGTTATGGACAAGTTGTGTTCACAGGGGATATTTGCTTAAGTCCCAGCCCTTGGTCACAGGACAGTATGGCTACATCTAGCAGGAAATGCCACATCCTTCCCCACCCAGAGGCTGTTCCTATGCGCTCAAAAGAGGAGTAGGCAGTTGAATGGGTTCCAGTTTTAAGTGCCCACTGAAGGATTGCTGATGGAGCTGCATAACCCCCGATTAGCACTTACCTAGAAGCACAAGATAATATTCTAAAGAAGAATGGAATGTTGATCATCATTTTAATGTCAATATGTTAAACATGAAATAATAACACATCAACAATAAAAGCAAGAGTTAAAAGCTATTAACTACTCTTCCCTGTATCTTTCCTTCCCCTCAATCACAGAGCTATAAGAAAACAATGTGTACGTTTGCCTTAGAGGATATTTGAGTTAAACTGGACAAAAACATAATGGGCAAGAAATTATTCTTAATGGCTTGTGTGCTTTGGAAAGCAACAAAAGGAGAAGCAGTAAAAATTTCAAGAGAAATGAAAGGGACCAAGTTCTAACACTGAGCAGCAGCCTCGAAAAGCAAAAGATGGCTGAGTATACGACCATGAAATGTGTCTGCCAAACCCAGGGTTCAAGAGTTCTCGATCTCAACCCAAAGTCACCACGTCCCATGGGTGGCACAGAATCAAGGAAATACCACAGGGACGGGAACCATTTACAGCTGGCTTGGACCATCAGGACGCAGGCAGCAGCCATGACTAGCCAGGGATTAGAGGGCCTCGCCTCATGTTCTTGTGCACTTCTTAACCATCTCAGATCCTCATCAACCTCAATAATGAATGAGACTAAACGTCCCCAAAGCCCGGCAGAAGACTTGGAATCAGACATGATTTTATTTAGAGAAAAAGAGGGAATAGATAATTTTGTACATCTACATTTATTGATCAAAACTCACACCTACTACGTGGGGGATCATACTGGGGGTTGCTAAGAATTCATGTGCAGTGCACATCCACCTCCAGGCCTGGCTGCCCTAAAATCACAGCCAATCAGTTCTCTCTGAGATAAAACCTTAAACCTGTTAAGGAACTGGTAATAGAAATGGGAATGGACTTGAAGTCGCTCTGAAGTAACTTTTGATCTGGGCAATGTGTTGTGATGATATTGAGTTTACATAATCCTACATACTGTGTTTATTTTTTATTTATTTTTATTTAAATTCAATTTAATTAACATATAGTGTATTATTAGTTTTGGAGGCAGAATTTAGTGATTCATCAGTTGTATATAACACCCAGTGCTTATTTCATCAAGTGCCTTCCTTAACACCCGTCACCCAGTTACCCCAACCCCCCACATCCACCTCCCCTCCAGCAACCCTCAGTTTGTTTCCTATAGTTAAGAGTCTCTTATGGTTCGTCTCCCTCTCTGTTTTTGTCTTATTTTTCCTTCCCTTCCCCTATGTTCATCTGTTTTCTTTCTTATATTCAACACATGAGTGAAATCATATGGTATTTGTCTTTCTCTGACTGACTTATTTTGCTAGTTCTAGCCACGTTGTTGCAAATGGCAAGATTTCATTCTTTCTGATGGCTGAGTAATATTCCATTGTGTATATGTACCACTCTTCTTTCTCCATTCATCTGTTGATGGACATCTGGGCTCTTTCCATACTTTGGTTATTGTGGACATTGCTGCTATAAACGGGGTGCAGGTGCCCCTTCAAATCACTATGTTTGTATCCTTTGGATAAGTACCTAATAGTGCAATTGCTGGGTCATAGGGTAGTTCTATTTTCAACTTTTTGAGGAACCTCCATACTGTTTTCCAGAGTGGCTGCACCAGCTTGCATTCCCACTAACAGTGTAGGAGGGTTCCCCTTTCTCCACATCCTCGTCAACATCTGTTGTTTCCTGACTTGTTAAATTTAGCTATTTTGATTGGTGTGAGGGAGTATCTCATTGTAGTTTTGATTTGTATTTCCCTAAGCCTGAGGAATGCTGAGCATTAAATCTTTTTTTTAAATTTTTTATTGTTATGTTAATCACCATACATTACATCATTAGTTTTTGATGTAGTGTTCCATGATTCATTGTTTGTGCATAACACCCAGTGCTCCATGCAGAACGTGCCCTCTTTGATACCCATCACCAGGCTAACCCATCCTCCCACCCCCCTCCCCTCTAGAACCTTCAGTTTGTTTTTCAGAGTTCATTGTCTCTCATGGTTCATCTCCCCCTCCAATTCCCCCCCTTCATTCTTCCCCTCCTGCTATCTTCTTCTTTTTTTTTTCTTAACATATATTGCATTATTTGTTTCAGAGGTACAGATCTGTGATTCAACAGTCTTACACAATTCACAGCGCTCACCATAGCACATACCCTCCCCAATGTCTATCACCCAGCCACCCCATCCCTCCCACCCCCCAACCACTCCAGCAACCCTCAGTTTGTTTCCTGAGATTAAGAATTCCTCATATCAGTGAGGTCATATGATACATGTCTTTCTCTGATTGACTTATTTCCTGAGCATTAAATCTTTAGAAAGTTACTGAGTAGTGGCAAAAGGAAGAAAGAAAAATGCAGTCTTATTAGAATTTGTAGACAGGGTTAAATTCTCTGTCATCCCTGTGGAAATTTCCAAAAGGAAGAAATATGGGAGGTAGATTTTTTTTTGGAGGTAGATTTATAAGCTATTATTCTTGAACTCTGAATTTAAAAAAATAATAAACAATCAAACAACACTTATATTCTTCCTGGCGAGGAAGGCACACACTCAAAACCTAGTTGGTGAGAGATTGGGTGTGAGTGTGAAAATCAGAGAAGAAATGAAGATTCCTACAATGTTCCTGGATTGGGTTGCCACTGACAGATATTAACAAAGTGAAACTGGAGGGAAGCCATTAAAAATGAGATTTAGCAACAAGCTCTCCTAGGAACATGTTGAACTGGAAGATCCTTTGGGATGTCAGAAAGGTGAGATCCAATAAGCAGTAGAGAATTGAGTCCAGGACCCAGGTGGCAGATACTTGCTCATGTTCTCTGGGAAAGCAAGTAGGGGCAGAAATCCCATGCTGAGTAATGATCTGAAAAGATTTGGCATAGCAGAACAAATCTTGTACTAGAATCTGGGGATCTGTGTCACTGAGAGGTCTTGGACAAGATGCTCTCCCTTCCAGGGCCTCACTTCCTTGTATGTGTGTGTTCTAGATCAGTTTCCAAATGGATTTGCATGGAAACTTATGGGATGTGCTGGAAATGCAGGCACTCTTGAATCCTGTCTTGCTTCTATTTAAGTGACTGCTTAAAAATCTGTTTCATTGCTTGCTTGCTTCATAGAATTACATTCAGGGAGGGGGAAAATACCATTTCTTAATTAAATAACAATAATGAAAAGTTTGAAAGCCACAGACCCAGGTGCTTGCTCCTGACCTGGCCAGCTCTACCATCACTAAGCCATTTTTCTCATTTCTGTCATCTACTCAGAACTTGGTCACTCTAATCAGATGCTCCACTATGACTTGGGAAGAAGATCACTTATCCCATTGAGAAAAGTTTCCGGAGCACATTTCAGTATAGTACACATACTTCAAATGCTGAACAAGCACTGAAATATGGGTGAGGTGCAAGTATGCAAATTTCACAATAGCATAAACCAAAATTATGGAATTATCTCTGAGAAAAAGAGGTGGTATTGAAGAATGGAAAGTATGAATGAGAGAGAAACATCTTAAAAAATTAGAAATAATTGCAACCAGTTACTGGGAGACCATAAGTTCTGAAACGGAAAGATCTGGTTTTGGTCAAGATTCTATCACTCATTAGCTGTCTGCTTTGGGCAATTTGCTTAACTCCTCCAATCTTTGAGTTTGTCCTTTCGGAATTAACTCTAGCTTAACTCCGTATTAACTCTATCTTCTAGAGAGCTGATGTCTTCACATGAGATGGTGTCATCCACATAAGATGATAGAGATGAAAGTGCTAAGTAACTGGAAATCATTAGGCCTGGATTATTGAAAGAACGTTGGTTATGTGGATGGACATAATATATATAGATATGGATGCAGAAGAATGTGTCAAACAGAATATCATGGTTATAATCTTAAGAAGCATGAGACACTATGCTAAAATCTGGATTTTCAATATAAATATTGGTTTTTGTTATTGAAGTAGCATATCTTAGTAAAAAAAAATAGGACAGAAGTATAGATCTAGAATCCTGGAGAACTGGCTCTTCCAACTGTTCACTCTGTGACTAAAGAGAAAGCACTTAATCTTTCTGTGTTTGTAGTTCCATCTGCTAAGTAGCAGTAATACTGGTCTGCATATTTCACAAGTTTTTTTAGTCACTTAACAAGCCTTCATAGAACATGGTAAATTATCTTCAAACTCTAGAAAATGTATTATAGTGCTAAGTATTCATGTTGTGTACTACTATACATTTTCAAGAAATGTTCTCATTGCTCCTGTTTTCTATTTCAACTTTCCCTCATTTCATATAATCTTGAAACCCTTTATACATGTCATTTTATTGTTTATTTCTCTTCACTACACCTATTATTTTATTTGGTCTCAAATATAGCCATGCCGTTGTATTTGCTAAGAAACCAGAGGATTATTATGCAAGACAGTTCTGGTAGGTGAGTTTCAGGGTATAACTCTTCCAGCTGCCCATAAATCAAGGTAATAAGGAAGCTTTTCTTGACAAATAAACTTAACGTCCTAGCTTGGGTTAACAACCAATCATCAGTGAAAAGATCAGTCTTGAGGAGGGTGGGACCCTGCCTTATGCATGTGTATATATATACGTGTATGTGTGCCTCGGAGCAGTCACCCTCACTCCTCATCACTATGGAGAGTATCACTGCTTTTGCCATCTTTGCTCTTGTAGCCACCACATGGGCTACGTCTCCACCTGGTGAGTTAAGACTCCTTTGAATAGCGATGGCTTTATGTTAACTGCAGTTTGTTCAACCTTCAGTAACGATAGAATGTTAAAGTCAGAAGAAAACTTGAGACCTTAACTATTTGGATTGGCCTGATTAGCAAAGAGGGGGTGGGGGGTCAGACCTTCTAGAAGAGGAAGAGAGACTGAGAAGAAGAATAAAAAGATTGTCATGGGAATAAAAGGTACAGCATAAGGAATATAGTCAGTAGTACTGTAATACTGTTCGGTGACAGATGGGAGCTACAACATAATGTGGTGAGCACAACATAATGTATAGATTTAGTGAATCACTGTGTTGTACACCTGAAACTAATGAAACATACTGACTCGGCTATACTTCAATCTAAAAAAAGAAGAATAAAAGGACTGTGGGCAACCTGCTTAGTTCCTGATCCACACCAGGCTTCTGACTTGCCTTTCAGAAACAACTTACGCAGCTTTGAGACCTTCACCCAACCCTACCCTGGACTTGCTCACAGGAATTCCTGTGACAGCCCTTTCTCCAATGACCAGGGATTTCCCCCATGTTGTTTTTGTTTTTTTTTTAATCAGAATCACACATATTTCTGGCTTCATCCTGAGTTGGCTCTGAGTAAAGAAGAGACCTCTCTTAGGTCTGGCCTGGGCCAGGGATGGCAGATATGGGTTTTAGTTACTGTGAACAATGAATTCAGCCTTGCATCTCTAACTGTGGAATTTGCTCTTTCTCTGATTCCTTCTCTTCAAATGCTCTCATGCCACTGTCTTCCGGTGATCAAGTAGTGGGAAGAAAGGTGAGTGTAACCTTCTCTGTGGGGTCTTGGTAAAAATGAAATCGGAGCTGATGTGTAAATGGAGCTGTGAAAGTAATGAAGCTGGCTCACTGTGGGTGGAAATAATTCCTAGGGAGGTAAAACCATTCCTACTCTGCTTCTCCTGGTGGTGGTTCTTTCTTTAAAGGTCACAAAAGGAATCTCTTTGCAAAAGGAGAACAACAGATAAAGTAAACTGTTACTTTTAGGCGTCATTTCAAACTTTTCTGAGTATTTTTCACTCTCATTATTCCATTGTACTCTCACTGTAACTCAAAAAGGAGAGACTAACATTTCCTTCTTAAACAGCTAACTCTAATTTCAGAATGTTTCATGTCTGACCTGTCTGACCTAGCTGCCCGTAGCACAGCATCTGATCCATATAAGGTCTTCTAGACATGTTTGCTAAAAAGTTGAAGAGGCTAGTACTCTTTCCACTCTCTTCTCTGTCTTACCAACTTGATATGAGAAAGACTACAGAATTGAAGGAAGACAATGTAGGCCGTTATTTTTTGTTCCAATTATAGGTGGACTGCTCCAAATATAACACAAAAGGCTCTGAGATTGCATGCCCAAGGCACCTGGATCCAATATGTGGCACAGATCATAAGACTTACAGTAATGAATGCATGTTTTGCATGCTAACTCGGTAAGTATCATACTCAGTTTAGATCCCCTCTTTTTTTTTAAAGATCATGAAGTCCACATTGGCCAAAATCTGCTTGGTTTATAACAATGTGGTTTGATAAATCCTACCTTTGGTTGTGCTCCTCCAATACCCTTTGGGCATTGCTTTGTTCAAATAAAAAATAAACAAATAAATTTAGCTATATCTCAAAGGAGATATGTATTTCTTTGCTATCCAGCCAAATTCTCATTTACATTATACACTATTCCTCAGGCATTAGCTGTTACCTATAGACATTTTTGTTCCCACATTACATTTGAGGAAGCTGAGTCTCAGGCAGAAAATGTATCTTGGTCAAAGTTCCATAATCTTCTGTTGTGTCTTTCTTATTGCATAATGAGAGCTCAGAAGACAGCTCTATGTAGGCTCTTTGCCATGGGTGCTATTTACAAAACTTTGATCTATCCTTCCTACCCCAGAGAAAATCCATGTTGCTTCTTATGATTATCTGGAAAAGTCTAGGGAGGAGATTGAAAGTACAAATGGATAGTTGGGACCCCCACCACCAGTAGCCCGCAAATTACGTATGAGTTCCTCACTGTAAACATCTCAGCTTCTAGGAGAATGAAAGAATGGTTATTACCAGCCATTCCAGGAATTGGAATTCACTACTTTATGATTAGTGATTAAAATCACAGGCTTGGGCGCCTGGGTGGCTCAGTTGGTTAAGCGACTGCCTTCGGCTCAGGTCATGATCCTGGAGTCCCGGGATCGAGTCCCGCATCGGGCTCCCTGCTCTGCAGGGAGTCTGCTCCTCCCTCTGGCCCTCCCCCCTCTCATGTGCTCTCTCTCTCATTCTCTCTCTCTCAAATAAATAAATAAAATCTTTAAAAAAAAAAAAAATAAAATAAAATAAAATCACAGGCTTTGGTGTCATAGATCTGCATTAGAATCCAGACTGCACTTAGGAGATGTGTGACATTAGGCAAATACCCAATCCACCTCATGCTTCAGTCGTCTCATCTGTAAGCTAGAAATTATAATAGTGTTTAGGATCCACGGTGATAAAACACATCAAATCTTAGCTATGCAGCTAATACAGACTGCATACTTACAGAAATGAGCTCTTCTTCCTTCTCATCTTTTTCTTCCTTCTTTTCTAACCCTTCTGAAAATTTATAGTCAAGTGTAATAACAAGTGTTATTCAGAATAAAGTCTCTCAGGATACTCAAACTCATGTACTAATAAAAACACAAGAGACTAAACACGAGATTTTACTGGTTTTATCATTTCATAGCCTCCTTTTAGAAGACAGAAATCTTATAGAAAGAAGTGACTGTAACAAAATTACACAGACTACAAGTGCCACAGATGGATTTGGAACATATTTTCTTTTTCTTAACTGCAAAAAATGTTTTCACACTATATTATGCCTTTGATTTTCATCTGAATATTCATGGACTAATTTTTTTTAAATGCCCAATCTCCTCTTAGTGTTGATCTTATTTTCTTATATTTTTATTTGTTTACAAAATGATCATCCATCAAAGGTGTTAATGGTCAGTATTAGCCAACCTGGGTAGAATATTAACCAGAGCTCCTCATTCTCAGTACAGGACAGAGAATACAGAATGACATATGACAGTATTTTACTCTGTGGATTGTGAAATGCCAAGTAATGCATTACCCATTCAATAAAAATCTTCTCTTTCAGAAACAAAGGATTACAAGTCAGAAAACTTCATGATAATAAATGTGTAAGTATACACAGAAATTTTATTTATTCTTAATATAAAATGTTACAATAATTCCTCACTTTATGAAAGTTTTAAAATAGACATTTTAGAAATTGTCTGTGAGTATGTATAGTCATAGGTAAGTCATGTGGCCGGCCTAAACAAAAGACCTGAACACAGTTAATTTACTTCTCCAGAGGAAAACTCCACAAATTTTACTCATAGCCCTTAATTGGGTCAGATTGGTATACATGTGGTTGTTTTCTAACACTGCAACTAATTAGCAGGTTAAGAAGAGGACATTAGGGACTCGAGGACACTCTCATAACAATAAAGGAAGTTATTTTTTTAAAAACAAACAAAAAAAACTCGAGAACAAATGTAAAGACACTTCTGGAGTAAAGAGCTATGTGAATGGATGTCAATAATTTTAATAGAGGTTGGAATGTGACAAGAGAAATAAAAACATGGGGTTGTGGTAGTAAAGACAGTTCATTTTAAGGGGTGGCATCTGACCCAATGTGAGGGAGAGAAATGTTGTCATGAAACTGTTATAAAAAGAGTTAAACTGATTTCTAAGGAGGACTAGGAGTCTTAGGAGTTGTTTGATGGCTCCAGTGGGTAAGGTCGGGTAAGATAGGAAAACAGCCTAAGCTAAGGCACAGGGATGTATAGGAGCGGGAAACACTCCGGGAATATCATTCAAGTTTAGCTGGAGTTAGAGGCAGAGCAGATGAGAGAAGTAAACACGGCTCATGAGGGGACTTCCTGTAGATGCGGAATCAGTTAACTAATAAAAGAAAAAAAGTTCTGATTTGGTTTTTAAAAGATCACTCTGACATGAGTGTGAAGGGTGACTGAAATCTCAGCTAAGCATGGACACTGGGCAGCAAACTGGCAGACACCTGCAATTATGCAGGCAAGACATCTGGAGGGCCTGAATAAAGTGGATAACTGTGTGGCGAGGAGAGGACTGGTTCGGAAATTAAGCACAAGATAGACCCACTGGGGGGTGCCTGGGTGGCTCAGTCATTAAGCATCTGCCTTCAGCTCAGATCATGATCCCAGGGTCCTGGTATCAAGTCCCGCACTGGGCTCCCTGCTCAGCAGAAGCCTGCTTCTCCCTCTCCCACTCCCCCTGCTTGTGTTCCCTCCCTCGCTGTGTCTTTCTCTGTCAAATAAAGAAATAAAATCTTTAAAAAAAAAAAAAAAAAGATAGACCCACTGGATGTACTCTATTCACCAGTACCCAGTGGAGAATGAGTGAGAGGGAAGCCCTAACCTCAAGCTAAGCTATCTCTTACTGTGACAAGATTGCCACCATGGTTGGGTCAGATTTTGTAAATTGAAGAGGATATGTCTTTTTGCATGTGGGATTGAGGGCTAAATGACATCTCGAGGCCTTTAAAAAAAGCTCATTTTCTATAATTTAACAATTTGAAGTTGTTCTTTCTTTGTTTCCTTTTTTTGGACTGCAGGATATTGAGTGTACCCAATATTCTGATATATGTACCATGGACTACTCACCTCTCTGTGGATCTGATGGGCAGAACTATGCAAACAAATGTTTATTTTGCAATGCTGTTGTGTAAGTGCTGAATTTAATGTGCTATTTGCAGAAATAGCCTTTCCCGCCGAGCCAGAAACCATCATAGCTACCTAATAAGCAAGATGCTCCTACAAAGCATAAAAGTGAGATGGTTCACTGATAATTATAATATTTTACGAAAAGAAGTAAAAAGAGAGAAAGAGAGAGAGGGCAAGAGAAAAAAAGAAAGTGGATTGTAGGAAGAAACTGAAGCTGGAAAAGGAGACTTGATCAACATCATAATATTACTAAGTGGCAGATAACAGAGATGTTTACAGATTTTTTGGCTCGTAACACTGGTTTTGACTAGTACATTGAATTACTTTTTCTGCCATGCTGGAGCTCAGTTACTAATTACTTACCTTTCACGCTCTGTGCTCGTTTGGCTGGCTTGATCTAAGAATATTAAAGTTTCAATTTAAGATCTCTACAGCATTCCCTTAAAAAAAATTATTTCTCTTGTAGGAATAGTCGTGGTGCACTTTTTTTGGCAAAGCACGGAAAATGCTGAGTCTCCCTGATGCTCAAGGGCACCGAGTTCCCTTTGGCAGATTCCACGTAGAGAATCAATCCCTGTTGGATGGCTATGGGAGCAAATATATGGATTTCATTCTTCAATAAAAAATTCTCAGCAGAAAGCTTTCAGGTTTGTCTCTGGATGTGACTGTCTCTTAAGGAGAATGTCTATGGCCATTTCCCTCAATAGGTCACACGGAAAGATTTCCTCTATTTCTACTCAAGTTGAGTAGGAGAGATTGTATACACACTGGTGAGAGAAGAATCTGCTCTTAGCATCCCATTAAAAAAAAAAAAAACCTCACAATTTTTAAGTAAACATGCATCAAGTGGCAGATCTGACCACAAGTCTAACATTAGTACCTTTAGCCACAATAATGAAAAGTGGAAATTTCAGCTTTGGAGAAAGATAAAGTAAGAATCCATAATACTGTCAACTAATCAGACCAGGAATAATATTAGATGTTAGATATCTATTTAAAGAGGACTCAGTCACAAGTGGCACCCACAAAGGAAGACATTTTGTTGATCATGTTGGGAAGAGAATAAAAACAATATAATCTGATTAAATTGTTGAAGTCACTAAAAGGCCCAAGGAAAGTTCAAGGTAACTGGGAAAGATGAGGGCATATGCAGAAATATCATAAGATAGACAGATCAGAACTTTCTCGTTTCTGGGGCTCCACAGGAGGAGTTATGTCATTAATGTAACATGCAAAGATAGATATTTTGCATTGGTAAAGAGAAGAATTTTCTAACAGTAAGTTTTTAAATAGGAACAAAGTTATGCCCTATAAGTTCATCTGTCCAAAGATTTTTTAAAGATTTTTTTTAAAGATTTATTTATTCATTTGAGAAAGAGAGAGAGAGCATGCACATGCAGGAGGGGAGGGACAGAGGGAGAAGAAGAGAGAGAACCTCAAGCAGACTCCCCACTGAGCATGGAGCCCACCGCAGGGCTCCATCTCATGACCTTGAGATCATGATCTGAGCTTGAAATCAAGAATTGGATGCTTAACCGACTGAGCCACCCAGGTGCCCCAGCACAATGCTCTTTTAGTGAAGACTGGGCAAATGCTTGCCAGCTATTTTGTAGAGATTTTTGTGTTTTTTCTAACAACACACATAGAAAGATCACTATAGGTCAAGCAATCCATTGTGTAAGGAAAGGCAATACAAATGGGCAAAGAATCCATGCCACTAAGGAGTTGGTACACTAGTCAGAGACATACTTTTGAACAGTTGTTTACTATACAATGTAAAAAAGACTATAATCAAGAATTATTGAAGGTTCAGTAAGAACTGAAAGACCTGACCCTTATGACCTCATTTAACCTTAATTACCTCCTAAAGCCCTATCTCCAAATACAGTCACAATGGGAATTAGTGTTTTCACATTTGTATTTGTAGGGGACACAATTTTGTCCATAGCAGCTAGGTTGCCAGAACTTTGTTTTTATTTTTCATATGTGAAAATAAAATGCATGACAACATAGCAATAGAAGAAAGAAATGAAACTATTTCATTATAAGATTCTGTGCTAAGTTAAATGGTATAATACCACTTCAAGGTGCACTGTGAGAAGTTAGAATGTATACTATATATCCTAAAGCAACACTAAATATGCTGCAAAGGAGATAAAATGGAATGATGAAAAAAATACTATATTTGTGTGTGCAAAAGAAGACAAAGGAGGTAAAGGGGAAAAACAGATTGACCTAATAGAAAGCAAGTAGCAAGATGGTAGATTCGATGTAATTGTGTTAATTAGGGTTTTTCAGAAAAACAAAACCAATTGTGTGTGTGTGTGTGTGTGTAGAGAGAGAGAGAGAAAGAGAGACGGAGAAAGATACAGAGACAAGAGAGAAAGAAAAATATTTATTTTAAGTAATTGACTCATGTGATTATGGGGGCTGGGAAGTGGGTCAGCAGCCTGGAGACCCAGGGAAGTGTTGATGTTGCAGCTCGAGTCTCAAGGCAGTTGAGAGGCAGAATTCTCCTTCCCCAAGAGATCTTAGGCTTCTTCTCTTAGGGTCTTCAACTGTTTGCAGGAGGCTCACCCACATTACAGAAAATAGTATGCTCTACTCAGCGTCTACTGATTTAGACACTTCACCAAAGAGGAAATCCCAAAGGCACATATAGGTAGTAAAACTATTAAAAATGCCTGTGAGTGATTAACAAAGAAGTCAGAATAGAGTCTGTGACAGGGGGCTGTGATTAGGCAGGCCTTAGTCTGTTTGGGCTGCTATAACCAAAAAAAAACAAAACAAAACAGAAAAAACAACATAAACTGGGAGGCTTAAGCAGCAAACGTTTATTTCTTACAGTTCTGGAGTCTGGTAAATCCAAGATCAAGGTGCCAGAAAATTCAGTATCTGGTGAGAACTGTCTTCTTGCTATGTCCCCACATGGCAGAAGGGGCAAGGGAGCTCTCTAGACTCTGCCTTCATGACCTAATCACCACCCACAAGTCCTACCTCCTAATACCAACACATTGAGAATTAAGCTTCAACATATGAATTTGATGGGGACACAAATATTCAGTGTACAGCAGGCAATAACGTGGGGAAGGTTTTTAGGATAAAAGCCATTCTAGCTCATCACTAGAGTGCTGGGTACATGGGTGTTGACCTTATAATAATAAATAATTTAACTACAAACAACAATAATAACAACAAGATATACTAACCTAAATGTTGATTGTATCTGAAAAATATCTTCACAATGGTGTTGACCAAATATCTGGCCACTGTGGCCTAGCCAAGTTGACATATAAAATTAACCATTATGGTAAGTATATCAATTATCATATTAAATATGAATGGTCTAAACACGCCAATTAAAGGAAGAGATTGCCAGACTGGATTTTTAAAAAAAGACTAGATTTTTAAAAAGCAAACAAACAAGTGTGTTTTACAAGAAAAACACTTTAAAAATAAAAGCACAGGGGCACCCAGCTGACTCAGTCAGTAGAGCATACAACTGTTCATCTCAGGGTTGTGAGTTCAAACCCCATGTTGGGTGTAGAGATTACTTAAAAATAAAATATTAACAATAAATCATGGATCACTACATCAAAAACTAATGATGTATTCTATGGTGACTAACATAACAAAATAAAATAAAACAAAATAATAATAATAAAATAAAATATCAAGTAAGTAAGTAAATAAGTAAGTAAAAGCACAAATAAAATAAAATTAAAAGGATAAAATAAGATTTACCATGTTAACATTAGTCAAAAGAAAGCTGGAATGGCAATGTTAATATGAGCAAAATAGATTTTAGAGCAAAGACTAATTGAAAGGATGAGAATTCATTTTATAATGATAAAGTTTTCAATTAATTAAGGAGATATAAAAGTCTTAAATGTTTATGAACCTCATAACAGAACTTCAAGATTCACAAATCAAAAATGAATCCAAGTGTAAGGAAAAATAAACAAATCCATGACCATAATCAGAGATTTCAATATCCATCTCTCAAAAATTAATAAAACAAGAATATTAGCAATCGTGTGGCAGAGTTGAGTGATACTATCAACCACATGACCTGAGAACACCCCCCCACACACACACAACAGCAGCGTAAACATTCTTCTCAAGTACACATGAAATATTTACCAAGATAGACCAATTTCTTGGCCATAAAACAAGTATCAATAAATTTAAAAGAATTCAAGTCACATGGCATATGTCCTCTGACCATAACTGAATTGAATAAGAAAACAAAGCAAAAAAAAAAATCTCTGGAAAATCTCCAATATTTGGAAAGCATATATCACAGCAATAAATAAACCCTGAGTCAAAGAAGAAATCAAACGAGAAACTAAAAGTATTTTGAGTTGAATGAAAAGAAGAGAGTAATATAATTTGTGGAATCCTCCTAATGCAGTGCTTAGGGTAAAATTTATATTGCTATATATCAATATTAGGGGAAGAAATTATCAAGATGGAGCATATCCTATGCCTTAAAACAAGTATAAATACATTTATCCAGCATTAATAATGCTAGTACTTGATTTGAAAACCCATTTTCCTGGCACATTTTGAATTACGATTTCTCATCTGCTTTTTTCCTCTCTGCCAACCCCACTAGACTATTCAACACCTGAGGGCTTAGGCTATTCATAACATCAATGTGTCATTTGAAACACTTACCACAACACTTTACTTTTTTCAAATGTTGGTACAAGTTAGATTGATTCTGGGGGATAGTATGGTATGTTGCAACTAGAGGAAGTTTTCATTCAGTCCTTCAAGAAACATAAGCTTATAATGTGCCTCTGATGTTCCAGTAACTATGAAAGGGAGGACAGAAGGGTTCCAAGTTGGGACATAAGAAATGCTTGTTGAATTGCTAAGAACAAAGCACTATATCAGGCTTTTGGCTGAAAACATGCATAAAAACTTATTTTCTCCTTGCAAGAGGTACACAGCTTACAGATAGCAAATATTTGTTTCCTTACCTGTAGGTTTATTCTAGGGGTTTTGAAACTTCATTGACTGTGACTCGCAGTGAAAAAAAAAAAATTGTATTCTACCTCACCACCTAGAAACACACACGCTATTGAAGTTGCGCTGTAATTTTTATGTTATTCTACTCTATTCACTCCATTTTACTATATTTTAAAATAATGGTGGTAACAAAATAAATTTCACAACCTACTAAAGGGTCACAATATAGAATTTGAGAACTTCTACTGTACCATCTGAGACTTAATGCTTCATTTTGGCGAGCAGAAGTGTGTGTCTGCGTACATGTGCTCATAGCTGTGTGTCAGGTGCAACCCTGAAAAGAAAGTGGGATGTCTTCAACTCACACTGATCGGAGAACATTGCAAAGGAGAGTTGACTCAAAGCACCCACACTTAACCTGGGTGCTCACGATTTAGATGGTCAGAGCTTCTCCTCCACACGTCCCGTAAGAGACTGTGGGCAGGATTTGCCGCCCCGAAGTGAAATGGAGAAAAGCAAATCAGTCTTTGAAAAGAGATGGAAGCCTGAGGGAAGAGGAATCAGATCAGACACTGGGTGAGCTCACCGTCGGGGCCTCATCTTAAGGATTTCTTATTTTCCTTCTCCTCTTTGAAGAAACTTGTCTCTATCTTACCAGCTTTTTACCTTCTCCCCCTTCTCAGTAATTCCCTTTAAAGATTTCCCTTTCTCCACCCTTCTAGTGAACAAATTCATGTACATCTGTACAGCCAGGGATGGAAGTTTTAGGGAGAACAAAGGATGAGGACAGCAAAAGGGAAGGGTGACTTGTCTCAAGTCTACCTCTTGGTGAATCCTAGGGGACTGGGAGTAGCAGCCAGAAGTTACCAACAGGGACCAGCAGACCAGTGAGTGCATAGTGCAGGGAGGACCTCTGAATGCTAGAGAGGAGTAAACAAATGGGCAATTAAGGAAAGAAGTAGGGTTAGCAAGAAGTAAGAGCTTCCATTTTATGCTAGAATTGCACATCCGCAAGGTAGAAAGGCTGACACTTGAATTATACTAGGTTGAGTGTTGGTGTTAAAAAGAAGTGAATTGTGCAGGACTGTTGAATCTCAGATCTGTACCTCTGAAACAAATAATGCAATATATGTTAAGAAAGAAAAAAAGAAGAAGAATGTAGCAGGAGGGCAAGAATGAAGGGGGGGAATCGGAGGGGGAGAAGAACCATGAGAGACGATGGACTCTGAAAAACAAACTGAGGGTTCTAGAGGGGAGGGGGTTGGGAGGATGGGTTAGCCTGGTGATGGGTATTGAGGAGGGCACGTTCTGCATGGAGCACTGGGTGTTATGCACAAACAATGAATCATGGAACACTATATCTAAAACTAATGATGTAATGTACGGGGATTAACATAACAATAAAAAAATTAAAAAAAAAAAAAAAAAGAATGCATGCAAGAATAAAAAAAAAAAAAAAAAAAGAAGTAAAGGAAATAGCAACAAAACAGTGATTCTGTCCAAAGAAAAGAGACAAGAAAACTTGTCTTATTGGGTATGTGGGATGCTCCTGTCAAACTGAAAATTACATCAGGTAAGATTAAATAGGCAAAGAAGACTTACCCAATGCTATTGGGTAAGAGAAGCCAGAGCTCAGAATGAACTTAATGCTGCTGGAAAAAAAGGAGGAAGGTTTTTAAGGTCTGGGTGAGCTAGTGAGAAAGTACTGGAGGAGGTGAAAGGAAAATCATAGGCCATTTGGCCTATGGCTTTATCTAAGGAAATATAAATTTGGCTTTATCTAACGGAATATGAACTTCTCGTATCTTTATGACAGGAGGTAGTTTTGCAACTTAGAGCAGGTGTCCAAGAAAAGTTAGGCTCCTGCCCTTCCACAGAGACTAGGAGATAGCCTGCAAGGTCTTTCCTGGTGGCTAAATTTCAAAGGGATACCTCCCGGGTCCTCGAGAAAGACTTTTCCGGGTTGTAAAACTGGTGAGGGGTTTCCAAAGAGAATTATGTCTCAGGGCAACAGAGAAAGAATTTACAGTTATAACATTTCTAAAGTAAATGTTCTAAGATAGGGGAGGTCAGGGGCCTGGAGTCAGGTAGAAGTCTGTCTGTATTTTTGTCAAGCTGAGGGGAACTTGAAGGCCATTAAGGCCATCTTGGTCAGTCAGGAGAACAGGTCAGGAATTCTGTTACTCAAATCAGTGCTCGAGACCAGAGCAGGAGATTATGCTAGTGTGGCTAGTGCTGCCCTATGGCGTCTATAAAATCCTTGAGAAGAAAAAGACTTTATCCTATAGCCTGGGGTTGGACTGACATCTGTGTAGTGGCTCTTCTGTGAGGGAAGGACAGCTGTTGGGGCGTAAAGGAAGGCAGCTCAGTGCTCTGCTGTGAATATAAATTGTTCACAGAATGGGCTAGACAAGAAAGCTCTGTAAATTGGGCAGTGGAGCTGAAACTTTCCTTTCTGCAGGAAAACAGCGGAGCTGTAGGTTAAATCTTACGGAGGATTTTGGTATCCCTAAAAGGTGATAAGCACCGACTTTGGACTATAGAGTAAGGAGTTGGTTTTTGAAAATGTTGGTTTGAAGTGACATGAAACATACAAATCAAATCATTCCATAGCTAGGAAGAGGAGCCTGCCATCCAGGGAAAAAGCCCCAAGTTACAGCTTTTAGCATTAAGCCATGGATATGATCCATGATGAGAAAGTCATAGACTAAGGATTTTCTGAGGAAGATGTGATTCCTTAATCTTACTTATTCTCCTCACCCAATATTATTAATTCAACTGGAATTTGGGGGAGTTTGGAAAAGCTCTAGATATTTTAGCCTTATTTCTTTCCTATGATGTTTTACTTTTTCTTCTGTAATGCTTTCTACGCAATGGAGTCCCTCTATCTCTCTAAGTTGGGGGATAAATGATTCACTTAGTAAGGTGGCATTGTATTTTCAAAATGTTCCACATTTTACAAGCACAGAGCCCACAAATTAGGTGAAAACCTCCTCTGTAATATTCTAGATGACTCAGGTCCTTTCTGGAAGTGTCCAGTAGGTTTGTTTTTAGGCACTTATTAAAGTTAATAAGAAATAAATTAACTGAGGTAAATAAAAATTTGTTCATTCTAGCATTGTTAATAATAATGAAAATTGGAATCAACCTAATTGAGCAATAGTGGAAGAATATTAATACAATAAAAACCCATATATGTGACAGAATATGGCACCAGGCATCTAAATTCAAGTACTGTATGACTACATTCAAAAATCAAGAAAATGTCACAGTACATTTCTAAGTGAAAAAGGCAGAAAACAATATATAGTATTACAAAAATTTGATTTTTAAAAACTGGAACAATATAATTCAATACATGTTTAACAGTTATCTCTGGGTTTTGAGATTTAATGTCTTTTTCTTTTTTAAATTTCTATTTTACCTATTTTCTCAAGTTCACATATTTCCTTGGTGTAAGAACAACTGTTCTTTACAGGAAGGAAGATGGAGGCAAGAAGTTCAGATAACAGGAGGAAACTCGGCCATGAGCACAAATCTTCCAGGTCACAATGCAGCAAAGGCTCTGGTTCAGCTCAAGAACAAGACTGGACCCACTGCAAATGGTATCCGGAGACCTCGTTCAGCACCCACCTCCTTTCTTGCACGCTGGCCCCAGGTATGACTCTTGTTGTGGAACATCCTCTGCTTTTTCTGCTGTGCCCTTTCTGACTGTGGTACGTTTCCTCAGGCCATTGCCTCTTCGGATTGCCTGCCAAGGGCTGCCGTGTCCAGTGTCTGGTGACCCATTCCCATGCCCAAGTCTACTGGGCCGCTCTGTGCTTCCTTCCCCAATGCCTCCTGCTGAGGTTTGACTTTGATTTACCCTGAATGTGGGGCCTCCAGGGCCTGCTCCTCCCAGCACACGATGCCTCAGTGCCTTATCTCTCCTACATAGCTGTTCTACCCCCTCCTGCAGCCCTAGTACTTGCTCCTTAAAAGAGGCACGAGCCACGAAGGAGCATGTTACATCTCTCTTCCTTTTCTCCTCTTTCTGAGGTGGGTCCAAGGGGACATATGTGGCAGGGGCGTGGGCATCTGGCATCCTGCGCTCGTGCAGCTGCGTCTTCCACTGTTGCTGCTCCATTCCCGAAGGAGGCCAGGGACGATGTCAGGAAGAGATGGGGTGTGCTGAGCAAAAACATGTCCTAGATTGTCCCCAGAGCAGGCAGGGTAGGCAGCTAGGCAGCTCTGGACACTGTGCCAAGAACCTCCAACCATCTTGGGGAGTGGAGTCCCCTAGAGAGTTTACTGTGTCTCAGATATCACATGTCACACCGTAGCATCTGGGAAAGAGTTTATGTCAGTTGCCTAGTCCCATATGCTACCGAGCAGAGAGGAAGGCCAGAGCATGTAGGGAGGACCCAGTCACTTTTGTAGGGTTAGGAAGATAGGGGAGTTCAATGTGGTCCCTTGGTCAGACCTGGAACCTGCGTCTACCATTCTCTAGGGTCAGAAAGGCTGCTACAAGGGAAGGCAATCCCACAGGAGGATTTGCTCAGTGAGCAATAACTTTGGGGCCCCCATGAAATAGCATGGAATGGTATTTCTCCCTATGTACTCTCTCAGAATGCTCCAAGAAAGTTGAGCGGTCCATCTCAGAAGATTCTCAGCACAGCCAAATATGCCTAAAATATTACAATCTTTGTCTTACCGCAAAGACGCAGTCTCTGCTTCGTGAGCAAGTACAGACCTGCTTCCTCTGTTGAGAAGGTCTTGTTGCCCAGAAGCCTCTAGTGGCCTCATCATTTTCTTTGTATCCCCTCAAGGAAAAAAATCTGGGTGAATCTTTAGGTAAGGGATTGCCTTTTCAAGACATCTAAAATACCTCCACACTAAAATAATACAATTCTGTCCAAAGAGTAACTTCTGATTTACTTCTGTCTTCTAAGTAGTCACAGATCTCTCACTGAGTTCTATACTTTATGACTAACCAAGTTTAGTTTTTTCTGAACATTTGTTCTTGGGGAAGGGTGAAATGAGTTTCTAAGCTCATTTTCCAGATATGGCGTACTGTGGTTGCAGTGGGAAGGCTAGAGATGGATATTCACTCCAAGGACGGTCTTAATATCTTGATTACCTTGCTCTAGTGATTGTACTAGAGGAGAACATCCCAGGCAATATCTCAGAGCATCATTCTAAGGACACACACACCAGGAGGAAAAATGGTCAAATATCTTCTAGTATTCTGCTCTCTGTTGTTCTTCATCTTGATACATTGGGTGTTACCTGCTGGTGAGTAATTTTTTTTTTTAAGATTTTATTTATTTGAGAGAGAGAGAGCACAGCCAGGGGGAGGGGCAGAGGGAGAAGCAGACTCTCCTATGAAGAGAGAGCCAGAAGCGGGGACTGATCCCAGGACCCCAGGATCATGACCTGAGCCCGAAGGCAGACACTTAACCAACTGAGCCACCCAGGCGCCCCTCTGGTGAGTGATTTTTGATTTGACTCGTTCTGGCAGTTATGTAGGATTGTGAGCTCTGACATTGTAATCTGAAAGAATGCTTTGGAATTATTTTCAATCTATTTATGTAAGTCTATCACTTTACTATATGTGTATCTGTATCTATAGAGAGAAAGGCAATGGAGTGTGGTCCCAAGAAAAGGCTCCCAGCCAATGTGCAAGGGCCTTTGCTTTCCCGTCTATTAATGCAGATTATGAAACCTAACTCATGGGGACTCAGTGAGGTATGACGTTACAGTGGTGGGCAACATGCCCACGGCACAGCACATCTCAAAGACTCAAAGCTTTTGAAAATGCTTTGCCATGAATTCGAGTGGGTGTTACCTTTTTTGCCCTCTTTTAGAGAAGAGCCCTGTAGGGAGTTTTAAAAAGACCTAAGGCTCAAGGACTGAAGAGCTTGCATTTTCACCTACCTACCATGAATTCCTGGGCATTAGCAAGTGTCCTTCCCTTCTCTGTAAAATACAGGGATTGGGCTAACGGTCTCTTTAAAGTTCTAGCATCTCTTCATGTCTTTTATGTATTGGCTGCCAGTTCTGAATCATCTCAAGCCCAGGCTAACTCCTATTAATCAAAAACTTGTTTGGTACACCGGACTGGCAACATTTACGAGAGCAGTGATCACTTTCTCATTATCTATCAGGAGTAGAAGACTTTTTGAGGGGAAAAAATGAATGCATGTATAAATAAAAGAATGTGCTCATATTGCAAGCTTCCCCAGTAATAAATTAGAATTCTTTAATTCTGCCAACAGATTAAGCTAGGATTCACGAGGTATTATACTCTGCAACTATTCTCATGTATGTCTTAGTTTCAGGCCGTCGACAGTGGTGGCCACCACATGGAACTGTTAAGGTAATCTTCTACTCTATTTCTCAGGACAGACATTCTAATCTGAGTTTTCTCTGGAATCGCTGTGTTAGAATCTTACTTTGGCAATGCCATCTGTGCGGCATTCTTCAGAGTCCACTCACAGGAACGTGGCAGGTACACTGCTGGTACAACCGCCCCGAGTAGAGTGATCCAAACCGGGAACCAGGCCAAGACTTGGTCATCTGACAACCGGAGAACGCTCCCTCCCCAGTGCCTAGGAAATGTTTATGAACCCTGACCATTGCCTGGGGAATAGAGAAAGTGGAGGGATTCATTGGGTGACAGACGTACAGGATGATAGGGCCTGGCCATTGTGGTCGTGTTGGATAAGGAAAGAAGGAGAAGAGTTTCTAAGCTCAGATATGATCCCTCTTTCTCTAAATACTCAGCCAAAAGTCTCCCCCCACCTTGTATCAGAGGCATGTTATCAATCTCTCTATGGCTCTCCTAGAGCCCCTGAGGCCACCTCCTCAAGTTCCAGCAACCCCGCGTCACTGCTTCAAGCTGCCACTGATACCAGCACTGTGAGTGGACATGGATTCTCCTCCCTGATGAGACGCATCCCTTCTTTTGTTTTTCGTGTTCCCTACAAAGTCAGGGCATTGGGCTAAATGCTTTCACATTTCACAACTTCAAGAAAAGAGTTGACTTGGTGATTTTGAGAATGGATAAACTATGGTACATATTTTAAATCAAAGCATATGGGTTTCAGTGAAACAGCTTCTCCACTTATGGACTTTCAGGGTTTTTTTTGCCCGGTTGGCACAGAACATCTCTAAGACTATTCCCATGTCTGATACTCTGGGAATAAAGGAGATTGAGAAAGAAGCTAAATTTCCCAAATACATCCTGTTTGTCCACTCGTCCCTTTCCCACCAGAGGGTAGCAGGCGTCTGTGCCCTGTGACTGTCAGGAGCTCCTCACAAGGAGGGCATCGTGGTTGACAGATGGGGTAAACAGAAGTTCGGCCTCCGCGGCTTTGTGGAGGGGCAGCTGTAAGCACTTTGTGTGACTGTAATGGGATCCTGACTGTGTTTAGATTTTCCTAATCAGGTCCAGATGTGACCTACCTGTCTGTGAGGGTGATTGTAATCATATCATTCTTTTTGACTGAAATTTCAGGTGAAATGTCCGTATAAGAAAGTAGACTTGAGTTGGTTCACTGGAACCGTGAACCCCTGCCCCGGTTTATATCAACCCATCTGTGGCACTAATTTTGTAACCTATGAAAACCCCTGCATCTTGTGTATTGAGAGCCTGTGAGTACTCTTTGGGGGGGGTAGGAGGAAGAGAACAAAGACGAGCTTAGCCTACAGCAATGACCATGTACCTCTTCTACCAAGTACGTCAGCCTTGAAGCCAGGAATTTGCTCCAGTTTGCACAGATACTAATCAGTCCCCAATCAGAAGAGCATATGGCAATAGAAAGCCCGCTGGGGTGGAAAGCAGACTCAGTGTACTCTGCGGTGTTTTGGGCCCTTCTGGCTGAGCCCTCACACTCCCATATGCCAGGCAATGTCCGTTCCCATAGGCCAAGTAAAGCTTCAGTGATTCCATTCAGCCCCGAAATTCTTTGACTGGAAGACGAACTGTGGTTTTGCCTTCTCTCAGATACCTTCAATCTCTTATGTGTCTGAAACTCTGAGCTAGGATGAGGTGACTGCAAAGTTTGGGTCCTTTTGCTAAGAGCCCGTGTTTAGGTTTTTGGGTTTATGGGACATGATTATTAGTGATTAGACACTGAGGTCTCCCAAAACCATGGCTTCAGCTTGAGCTCTGTGTAAGCCAGCGCAGTTCACAGGGAGTAAAATTCTCCTCGTGACATCAGACTGCAGCCCTCAACCCAACAATCATTTTGTAGTTTTGTACAAGGAGCAATGACAGGAATGCATAAACCCCACATCATGCCAGCTCATGAAGAATTGGGCCAAAGCATGAGAACGTTAAGAGAATAAGGTGAGGATTGATGTGCCTTAGAGAGCACAAGCTCAGGCCTGATTGAATAACTTATTTTCAAAGAGGTTGTAGCATAGGTCATAATATCGTCCATGGCATCTTAGAGCCATGAAAGGATAACTGGGTAGGAAATCCAGTAACCTGACTCTTGTATGTAGTCATTTCCCTTTGTGCTCTGGCTCTTAGTTTCCTTAAATATAAAATAAGGATGATAGATAAAATAATTTTTAAGGGTTTTTGTAGTTCTGACATTTTATTCACGAAATGTTGATTCTGCTTTTTTCCTTTAGGAAATCTCGGGGGAAAATTAGATTTCAAAATGATGGAAAATGTTAGCTGAGTGGATTTGGACGCCCAAGAGGATATCTTTTTTCTCCCCATCATGACAATCCTTCTCTTGCCATTCTTCCCTCCTCCCATGTGATGGTGGCAGAGACCTGCCCCTGCTGAGCTTGTATCAGATAACTGAGGGCTCCTTAGATCTCTTCTCTTCCTAATAAATAAACTTTTCGGAAAGCCTGACTTAACTTGGTCCTCAGATCTGTGTCTCAGTTCTCAGAAATAGAACAAAATTAACATTTGAGCCAAAGGTCAAGGACAAGTATTGGGATTCATCAGCTCCTAATACTGTGAACAGTGAAATAATCTATAATATAAATGCTCCAAGTTGTCTTCCAAGGAACACAACAGAAAGTTCTATATTTCTATGGCATTTCTTAAAAACCAGTTCCTAGGAACTATGGAGCATTGTGCTCTTCCTGGCCATTCTTACCGCCTCCTTGCTGCAAGCCCCTCGTTAAACAAACTCACTTTTAGACTCAGCATTGAGACAAGAGGCATTTACACACACCCAGTCCACGGACCCCACTTTTCTCCATAGAAGGAGGCCTACATCAGTGGTGTCCATGAATGTCCCATTGGTTTTTTTTTTTAATTCTCTTGACACATTTTAACCTCTGAAACCTATCGGGACACATTTTTCTTTGGGTTATATTTCTTCCGTGTATATGTACATTCCTAATATGGAGAGAAGACTAATACACACTAATATGCTCCCTTCCTCTCAGCCAGCTTGCTCCCTGCTGGCTTGGGAAAAGCATCTCTTCTGCCTCTGAATATTCTTGTAAGACTGTGGTCAAGAGCACTTATCTGTTCTGTTAGTTCTTTGACCTTGACTACTATGCCAATTATAAGGCAGACACAGGGCTCCAGCAAAAAAGGGAAAAATCACCTTTGGCCTATCGTCTTTAGACTATGAAAAGCAGATTGCTCTGGGGGAAATGAAATAGTTTCCATCTTGATGGTATGTCTATTTCTACTCTTCTAAGTGCCGGGGGGTGCAGGAACAGCAAGAACTGCAGGGAGGATTGTTTTCTAACACTATTGCTTTAACTTCATGTTTACAAATCTCTTCTCTTGTAATGATTAAACGGCCATGGGTGTCATGCAGTAGATATTTCATCTCAAACATTTTCATTTTCATCTCTACAAGTTTGATCTATCTTTCATGTTTCTAACTTTTTTGCCATCTGGAATATAGTTTAAATAACTATTTTTATGACTGCTAATTCAAATATTTGTGTCAATTCTGGGATGGTTGATTTTCTTCTCATGATGGATGACATCCGAAGATATGAATTTTTGTGAATGAATTTATGAATTCATAATTTTATTAATTTTATCTTGTTTTGTTCTGAATATTTTGATTATTTGTGGAAATAGTCTTGAGCTTTGTTCTGAGACACGGAACAGTTACTTGGAAACAGTCTGACCCTCTAGGACATTACTGGGATATTACTTTTAAGAGTTGTTAGGTGGGACCAGTGCAGTATTCACTAAGTGGCTAACTGTTGCTCATTACTGAGGCAAGCTCCTCTTGGGTACTCCACTCAATGTTCCATGAATTTTAAGTTTTTCTAGTGTGGCTAACAGGAACAGGCACTATTACAGGCCCTGTATGAGATCTGGGCTCTGTTATCGCTAATCCTCTCTGGTTCTTTCTTGGCTTTGGGTAGTTTCCTCACACACGAGCACCAATCAGCAATATGCTGAGCTTTCTGTCCAGCTCTTTCATGCTGGGGTCCTGTGAACTATAGCCACATTGGTCTCTCTCCTCTCAGCTCTCTGTCTCCTCAATTCAGGGAATCCACTTGCTCCATCTGGGCTCCTCTCTCCTGTTCTGGAAATCTCTTACAATGCTGAAACCAAGATCAGTCATGGAGCTCACCATATTTATTTCTCATCTCTCTGGAATCGGCGTCCTTCAGTGCCTGATGTCTAGTATCATTGTTTCATATATTTTGCCTGATTTTTTGTTGTCTTTTCAAGTAGGAGGTATATCTGTTTACTACCTATTGTCTGAAGGTAGAAGTCAGCTTTATCTTTATCATTGTACTTAGATTTTCCTCTGATACCTTCTGAAGTCTAGAGTACGTTAGTTAATGTATTTAGTAGTCATTATTCTACTGTTTTAAAGAATTTCTGTAGCACCTGGGTGGCTCAATCAGTTAAGTGACTGACTCTTGATTTGGGTTCAGGTCATGCTCTTAGAGTCCTAAGATCAAGCCCCACATGGGGCTCCGTGCTCCATGGGGAGTCTGCTTGAGGATTCTCTTTCTCCCTCTCTCTCTGCCCTTCCCTCTGCCCAAGCATGTGCTCTCTCTCTCTAAAATAAATAAATAAATCTTTTAAAAAACAACAACAACAACAATTCCAAAGGATAGGACTTGTGTTCTGTAATAATACAAAATTTTTCAGTGGATAATAAAGCATTTACTTACAGGTACTATTCACAACAGTAAAAGGGACTTTAATAATGACATTTTTCTGTCATTTGACAGTAGACGTTTCCAAAGAAGGAAAGGAGGGCAGCATATTTATCTAAATACAGGACCTCCCTCCTTTCAGCACAACCTCTACACGCTGCCCATTGCTGCACGTATCCTCTCACTGCCAACAAGAAAGGAGCTTCCCCCCTTGCGTTCCTCGCTCTGGCCGCCACTGCCTGAGCTCGCTCTCCCTCTCTGGCAGCTGTTTTGAATTTTGAACTCCCTCTGTCACATTCCCTTTATTTTGTATTCTCTAGTTGTTTATCCATCCCAGGTTTCTGTCATTGCTATCTTCTCTTTCCACACCTTTCTCTACTTGATGATCCTGCTCACCTCCATAATCACTCTATTATCAATATGCTTACAACTTACACGTTCGCATGATCAGGCTGTATCCATAAACTTAGTATCAAATACTACATATCTGAATTTCATGGGCTCATAGAATCTTTAAAATCAATAGAGCTAATCTGAGTCCTATTTTTCTTTCTAAGTGTACTCCTCCATGTGTTTTGGTTTAATTAAAGTCAACGTCATATTCTCTCTTTTCTCGCTCAAACTCAATTTCAACATGCAACTTTTATATACTTCTTATTTCATCCTACGTATAAATTAAACCCGTGAATATTTATTTAGTGCAAGTCTTCATGTTTTAGTGGGTTATTTTTATATTCTTCTTAACTATTACCTCCATTCTATTCTCTTAATCATAATCCTGCCTCCCTCCTAGAAGCATTTAAATGCGATGTGTTAAAAAAAACATTATCTTTTGTGAGTTATAATACAAACAAATATCCTAGTATGACTTGTAAGACATTTATTTCATCTGCCACGGGCACAGCCTAAAGCCTGACCTCACTCATAATGAGCTTGTAACACACCCTATTTGCCCAGAAGGTGGCAGTAAAGCACCGCTGTTTAAACCAGTAACTGTGCAGCCCTATGGCCAGCTCAAACTGTTCCCCCCACTTTTTTTTTATTTTATTATGTTATGTTAGTCACCATACGGTACATCATTAGTTTTTAATGTTCCCCTTAATTAGGTTCAGAAACAGGGATTCCTATGCAGACAGTGAAGGAGGGCTCTGTTGCTTCTACCTAAGGTTTTGCCTGCATTTGTTACTCACCTGGACATCCTTATGTAAACTTTTTGGGAGCGTCACTTCTCCTTAAAATCAAGCAAAACATTCCTCTCTCAATAACTTATTAACTGCCTGCAATTTACTTAGCTATACAAGATATGTATTGTGGTTCCAAGGACCTTTAGTTCACATTAGCAACAGGTGTTTCGAATTCCTAAAGTAATTATTATGAAGGCAGAAACACATTTTGCAGGCAAGATTTTTTCAATTAAGATTTACTTTTCTGTATTTCAATTAGGATTTACTTTTCTGTATTTCAAAGCAAAATAATTTTAAAATACAAATTTAAAATTTAAATTAAAGGAAATGAACCATGGTGTAGGGTGGTCTTATTGTTTGCATGGTATTTCAATGAACATCTTTGGCTTCCTACACATACCCATACTCCAAGTAATTCTTAATTTTTGTATATATATATATATACATAATATATATAGGTATATACATGTATATATACAATGGAACGTTAGTCATAAGAAAATGAAATCTTGGGACGCCTGGGTGGCTCAGTCGGTTAAGTGGCTGCCTTCAGCTTAGGTCATGATCCCGGGACCCTGGGATCCATCCCCGCATCGGGATCCCTGCTCAGTGGGGGGCCTGCTTCTCCCTCTATCTGCCGCTCCCCCTGCTTGTGCTCTCTCTGTCTCTCTGTCAAATAAATAAAATCTTTAAAAAAATAAAAAGTAATAAAATGAAATGGAAAAAGCAAAATGTATGCCAGCCTCTAATTATAATATAGCCCAAAAAATTGAAGAGAGCAACATGTTATATGAAAGAAACATGATAAAGACTGTCTGAAAGTAAATAAAATCCAAGGAACCAAATTATATTTTTCTTAAGTAAAAGAACAGGATTCATTATAACATCAAATCAAAAACTGGATAATGAAAAAACTACTGAAATGTAAAGAAAAATGGAGATAATGAAAAATCTATTAGCTTTTTGATAACTTCTTTCTTTATTTTGCACATTTTTCCATTGGGCTGTTGTATTTTTCTTATCTATAGAAGTTCTTCACGTATTTCTTGAGCCACTTGTTGGATACGTGTATCGGAAATATTTTCTTTTAGTAGGTAGTTTTCCTTTTACTTTACTAGTTTTACTAGTTTAATTTACTAATTTTCTAAAATTTTGATTAATATTAATCTTAATATTGCACAGTTTACCATACTTTTATTTATGCTTCGTTTTTGTTTTTTTTTTTTTTTTACTATTGCACTACTGGGTGCTTACCCAAAGAAAACAAAAACGCTAATTCAAAGGGATACATGCACCACCCTTATGTTTATAGCAGCATTATTTACAATAGCCAAACTATGGAAGCAGCCCAAGTGTCCATCGATTGATCAATGGATAAAGAAAATGTTGTATATATATATACAATGGAATCTTAGCCATCAGAAAGAATGAAATCTTGCCATTTGCAACAACATAGTTGGAGCTAGGACTATAATGCTAAGCGAAATAAGTCAGAGAAAGACAAATACCATACGATTTCACTCACATGTGGAATTTAAGAAACAAGACAAGCAAGCAAAGGGAAAAAAAGAGGGGAGGAGAGACCCAAAGAAAGCCAAAATCAAGAGGTAGACTCTTAACTGACTGAGGACCCAGGTGTCCTTCTTTTGATTTTCTAAATGCTCTTTTACTCAGATTACTCTGTACCCTGTGGGTGATTATAATGCTGTGTTTAGGAGAAGGTAGGATTTGCAAGAGTCGTAAGGCATTGTGATTCTTTAACATATGAAATAGTTGTGAAAGCCTCTCTCTGAATCAAATTTGTACCTAGACTTCTCCTTATTCTCGTGGTTTGATAGATGTCTAGAGAAATAAAATGACTTGTTTCTTGCCTGCAAAATGTGTTTCTACCTTCATAATAATTACTTCAGGAATTCGAAACACCTGTTGCTAATGTGAACTAAAGGTCCTTGGAACTACAATACATATCTTGTATAGCTAAGTAAATTGCAGGCAGTTAATAAGTTATTGAGAGAGGAACAAGGAAGAAAAGTGAGGAAAAGAAGAGGAGAGAAAAGAAAAAGTATTATGAATGTGTTAAAATACATAAGTGGGGAAATGATTCAAAGGGAGGGTGAGTTGGGGTGTCTAGTGTGCAGACTGAGGAAGCTGATAGCTCTGCTTACTTCTATTTTGATGAAGTGGCTTCTGGAACATTTTATATTTTACAATATATATAAGATTATATATACAGGAATATTATGTGTATGTGCATGTATAGGTAGTTACAGGTAGAAAACTTTATGAAAAACAGAACATTTGGAAATTGTATAGAAAAACTTGATCAAAACAATGAAAGTACTAAATTATTCCATTTTTAAAAGGTGAAACTGCGGGGGCACCTGGCTGGCTCGGTAGGCGGAGCATGTGACTCCTGAACTTGGGGTTCTAGGTTCCAGCCCCACGCTGGGTGTAGAGATTACTTTAAAAAATAAAATCTTTTTTGGGGGGCACGTGGGTGGCTCAGTCAGTTAAGCATCTGCCTTTGGCTCAGGTCATGATCCCAGGGTCCTGGGATCAAGCCCTGCATCGGGCTCCCTGCTCCTTGTTGGAAAGCCTGCTTCTCCCTCTCCCACTCCCCCTGCTTGTGTTCCCTCTCTCACTGTCCCTCTCTCTGTCAAATAAATAAATAAAATCTTAAAAAAAAAAGTCTAAGATGAACACTCATCCATAATGATACTGCCAATCAAATAAAAAGACATGGAAAAGATGCAGATTCTGTAGCAATCAAGAGGAATTTAGTTTTTGGTATATCTTAGGAGCCAGGACTATCAAATAGAAAGCATTTATACACTGACATGACTAAACAATTCTTCTTAATTTCTTTTTTTGTTGAAAGACTTGTATGACCAAAAGTAAGAATGGAATGTGTACGTTGCTGTGGTGAGGGCCTTGCTCAATTTCCTCAGTTTGCCAAACATTTTCTGGCATTGAGAGAGGGACACAGGAGATGGCTCTTAAGGAAAGATGAATATAATATCAAAGCGAGATTTTCACATGTGTGTGTAATAATAACTTAGCTCCAAGGATTACACATTTACTCAACCTCCTCCTACGTCAACATTCCAAGGGAAATTACGACTGTTAGCATCGTGACTAAGTTTTAGGAGAGGAAATGTCCCCTATTGCAGGGTTGTGTCCTAATGAGTCAAGCAGAAATTTTGCGTCTTATTTTTAGTGAAGCTCAGAAGAGTTCATTCTTACAGAATAACTCCTGAGTAAGAGGGGGGAAGTCATGATACCCTTCACAGGAGCATCTACTACACTTTCTTAACACATTTGTTGAGGGATGACCTATTTTGTCTTCCACATAAGAATTCTATGCAAGCTGATATTGTGTCAGTGTAGTGCCCTTTGGGCTGTTTCTAGGAAATACTAGGTGTTTAATATCCATTATTAAGCTATTTACAATTGCACATGGTTGTACCACATGTAAAATGAGATAGTACTTCACCTGTTGATAAGTACCTCACAGAACTGTGAGATTCAAAATGAGACAACCCAACGAATGGCTTTTTTAATTTAATTTTTTTTTCATCATGGTAAGTATACTCTTTAATCCCCATCACCTATTTCACCCATCCCCCACCCACCTGACCTCTAGTAACCATCAGCTTGTTGTCTTTAGTTAAGAGTCTGTTTCTTAGTTATCATATGGTTTTACTCATATGCGGAACATAAGGAATAGTACAGAGGACGTAGGGGAAGGGAGGGAAAACTGAATGGCAAGAAATCAGAGAGGAAGACAAACCATGAGAGACTCTGGACTCTGGGAACCAAACTGAGGGTTACAGAAGGGAGGGGTTGGGGGATGGGATAACCAGCTGATGGGTATTAAGGAGGGCACGTGTGGTGATGAGCACTGGGTGTTATACACAACTAATGAATCGTTGAACACTACATCAAAAACTTGATGTACTATATGTTGGCTAATTGAACATAATAAAAAATAATAAATAAATAAACAGTCTTTCTTGGTTTGTCTCTCTTTTTTTTCTTTGCTTATTTATTTTGTTTCTTAAATACCACATACAAGTGAAACATGGTATTTGTTTTTCTCTGACTTATTTTGCTTAGCAGTATACTCTCTAGCTCCATCCGTGTTGTTGCAAATGGAAGATTTCATTTTTTATGGCTGAATAATATTCATTGTAAGTATATACCATATCTTCTTTAACCATTCATCTATTGATGGACGCTTGGGCTGCTTCCATAGTTTGGATATTGTAAATAATGCTACAATAAACATAGGGTTGCATGTATCCTTTTGAATTAGTGTTTTTGTATTTGGGGAATGAATATCCATTAGTATGATTATTGGATCATAGGGTGATTCTATTTTTAATTTTTTTGAGGAAACTCCATATTGTTTTCCACAGTGGCTGCACCAGTCTGCATTCCCACCAACAGTGCACAAAGGTTCCTTTTTCTCCACATCCTCACCAGCACTTGCTGTTTCTTGTGGTTTTGATTTTTTTGTGCTTTTTTTCAAATGACATACATAAAGAAAGGTGAGTGCATAAGAATACCTTTTTTTATGAAGAAAGAGACAAAATAGCAGCTGTTCTACTTTTCTCACATTTTCACAAGTATTCTTGTGTTCTGAAATGTGGTGTTAGGTCTGAGCTACAACTCCTGTCTAAAATATTCAAACTCAAATCATTCAGCTGTGACAACCAGAGCACCAAATCTGATTTTTTTCAAAACACAAATAGTTGAGATAACAGAAATAATTAAAATAGCAATCATTACAATAAATATAATACTGGAATCTCTCCTTGTACAAAAAAAGATGAAAACTGTTAAAAAGTCACATTACAAAAGCAATAAAAAGATTTAACAAAAATTAAAAAACACAAAGTATGTCAAAACTATAACCATCAAATGGAAAAAGGAAATAAAGTGCAGATCATTAAGGTCAAAGTTAAGCAAAGCTGAATTCAAGTCAGAAAGCACTTCATGTGTCTTGTTCAACATCCTCACTCTCAGAAACTTCCTCCTTGAGAAAGTAGAAGCAATCCTGAAAGACCGTGCTAGCCTCCCACCACCAACCTGCAGACTCTACTCTCTCTCATTACTGTGGTAGAACCCTCTACCTGATCCTGAAAATTTCCTTCTTTTATTGAAAGAAAGAAGATCTCAAGTCAATGACTTCAAATTCCACTTTGAGAAACTAGAAAAAGAAGAGAAAATAAATAAAAAATAAGTATAACAAAGAAAATCATAAATATCAAAGTAGAAGATAATGAAGCAAAAAAAAAAAAATCAGTACAGAAAAATCAGCAAAACCAAAAGCTAGTTCTTTGAGAAGATTAATAAAACTGGTAAAACTCTAGTCCACCTGACTGAAAACAAAAAGAGAGAAGACATGAATGACCAATATGAAGAATGATAGCAATAACGTGTTGTTGAAAATGGCAGGATTTCCTTCTTTTTTAAGACTGAATAACATTCCATTATAATTAATCCTTACTTCAGTGTACACATCAATAGCATTTCAAGTGATTAAACACTCCCTCCTCTAAAAAGTACATTTTTCCCCCATCACACTTCCAAGATGCTCCATCTCAGCTTCTGCGAGTCCCCTTCCTTGTGTGGCAATTGCAGATTTTCAGCCTTTGGACCCATTCGGATTTTACCCATACTTCTTCTCTTAGTGATCTCCCCCACTACCAGATTTGTACCTCCAATCTGTACTTCTTCCCCGAAATCCAGAGTCTTGTATACAACAGCGCACTCAAAACTTTTACTTGAGTATCTAATCAGAATCTCAAAATTATGGTGTCCCACACAGATCTCCTGACATTCTTTCCCTCCACAATTGTTTCTTCCTCATTGCTCACCAGCTCGTAAAATGGTAACTCCAGTTTTCCCAGTCGTTAAGCCAAAAACCTTATAATCATCCTGACCGCACTCTTTTTCTCACACCCAGCATCTGATCCATCAGCAAAGTCTTTTGGCTCCATCTTCAAAATACACCCCAAAGCGAACCACTTTTCATCACCTCCCTGTTAATTTCCCAGTGTGGCCCCTGTCTTATTTCACTTGAATTATTACAATAATCTAATTACCACCCTTGCTTCCACTCTTTCAGTATGCATTCAACATTCAGCATTACATGTCAGCATGATATGTTCAGCCAGAATAATTCAGTCTAAATACACTTTTTATCATGCCATTTCCTTCATTATAGATCTCCAGTAATCAGGCATAAGTTGCTAGTTTTTGATAAAGGCCCCACACTGCTATCTGGGAGTAATTGTTTTCAGTCTGTCCTCTGTTCTCTTGGTTATTCGCTCTGAGTTACCTTCCCCTTGCCCCTATCAAAAACACACACCCCATAAAACATGGCCTGTGTTTACAGCTGAGTGGTTTTCTGAGCCTGCCTCCTGTCCATAGATGTTTTGTATCATATTGCTCAAAACATGGCCTCTTCATTTCTTACTGTCTCTTTCAGTCTAGGCTTGTTTAATTTCTTCAAAAATGTTTTGGGTTCTTTATGCATCATTTTGCCTAACACTTTATTGAACAAAAGGCACACTTCAAATCTATTGAACGTGCGCACCAAGAAGGAACATCCTAAGAGCAGGCATTCCAAGACAGCTGGGTGCACACTGTGGAGACTTATATGACCTACCCTCAAAGCTTACACAGCCTTACTTCTGGCATACTCCACTGACCGGCAAAATCCCAAACCTGCCGAGGTTGAAGGAGATGGACTATGGACCTTATTGTTTGATGGGAAGAGTGTGAACAGCTTTGAGACTGGGTTTTACAACTGTCACACCGTGATGAAGCAAGAGCTACCCCAGATGCCTCCTGAGCCTGTCATTCTGGGGGAAAAGATTGGAAGGAGTCATAGTTGAGAGTATATTCCAGTTTTTCTTTTCTTTTCTTTTTTTTTTTTGTTTAAGATTTTATTTATTTATTTTATTTGAGAGAGAGAGAGAGACTGTGGGCAGGGGAAGGGGCAGAAGGAGAGGGAGACAGAGAATCTCAACTAGACTCCATGCTGAGCATGGAGACCCATGCGGGGCTGGATCTCATGACCCTGAGATCATGATCCTAATTGAAACCAAGAGTTGGATGCTTAATTGACTGAGCCACCCAGGAGCCCCCTGGTTTTTGTTTTCTTATTTTAACATATGATGAAAAAGACGTGAGTTGAAAAAAGTATTTGGAGGCTTACTAGTAGAAATTAAAGGGAACATAGAGAACACCTAGATATGTGAGGCTTCTGAGGAAAGTAAAAAGCTTTTTGCCTTCACCTCTCAAGGTAAGAAACAGACTGAAAAAACCCATTAGTAACGAAAGTCACGTGCATTTTCTCCATTGAAAAAAGTCATTCAGGTTTGTTGCCAAGATCATATTAAAGATGTTACTTTCCCACCTACGCTCATTATTTCAGATGGCCACAAATTCCATCCTTAAATGTAGAGCTAGAGAATGGAGATCAAGAAAGAAAAGACTTAAGGTAGGCCTTAGAATTACAGCAATAGGAAAGGATTCTGAATGTAGTCCCCAAAATGGAAACAAGTAAAAGAAATAATTCAGGAAACTTCTAAATTTTGAGGATTTGTATTGCTGGAGAAACTATTTTTTTCTTCTTCTTTTTTCTTTTTTTTTTCAAGTGGAATTGCCAGAGAAACTAGAAGCCAAGATAAAAAACCACTTACCTTAAATAAACTTTAAGCCCCTGAACTGGACCATGAAGTAGTTTGAAAGTAGTTTAGCCCCAGGGTTAAATGTGTTTCCAAACTCTTAGATTGGTCCTTGAAAGAAGAAAGGGAAATAAGATCCTATCAGAGGGTAGAGCCAGAAACTGCAAAGAACTGGGGAAAAGGACATTCTCTAGGTAATAAAATCAGAGTATTATCAAAGAATGTGCCCCATTACCAGAGCAGGAGACTTCACTAAGCCCAGGGAAGCAGATTTTGTCAGTGCTGTGTTCTGGTGATGGGCTTGTGTATCTCATTGCTCTTGTTTTCCAAATGGGAGCCTGAATTGTGGTGACCCTGTGCAAGCTCCTCCATTATGTATTAGTATAGGAGAGGAAATAGGGGCTGGCAGCATTCCTTACAATATGGGTCGCCATAAAAAGCTACTCTCAGAAATCAGGACTTTTTGCTGGTTGCAATGACTGGATAGCATTTTGGATTGCCTCTCGTGAGAAGTCAAGTGTGTATGTCTTAAGATTGGGAAGAGGAGTGTGCATGGTTATCTCGGAGCCAGGGGGACAAGTTATCTACAAAATTCATACCCCACCAATAGAATATAGAATCATTGCTAGGAAGTGAAAGCCCAACAAGGAAATTGGTTTTTCCACCCTTGTTGCATGTAAGTGTGATCATGTGACTAGTTCTCAGCAATGGTGTGTGACATTTCACTTTTAAGCCAAGTTGGTGAAGAATCATGTGTGAACCCTTCACAATATTTTTCTTTTTTTTTTTAAAGACTGTGTTTATCTATTTTAGAGAGAGAGAGAGACAGCATGAGCAGGCAGGGCAGAGGGAGAGGGAGAGAGAATCTCAAGCAGACTCTGTGCTGAGCATGGAGACTGACCTGGGGCTCCATCTCATGACCAGAGATTATGAACTGAGCTGAAATTAAGAGTCAGACGCTTAACCAACGGAGCCACCCAGGTGCCCCACAGTATTTGTCTTCTTCCTACCACCTTGATGCAAATGAGCATAGCAAATTTAAGCCACATGTGGAAGCCCAAATTGAAAGGAGACTGGGTCTCTTCATCACTGCTTGGAGAAAAGCTGTCTGGAAACAGACAGTCACCGGGACATTACACAGTTGAGAAGCACTTCCTCTTGTGTAAATTATTTACATAGAGGTAATGTGTTATATCATTATCTTACATAAAACAATTTGTAATAAAAGGCATGGTGCAAAATTTACCTGCATCAAGGATATGAGGATAAGGGAGTTTCTGGGTTGTACTGTCTGATAGATACAGGATTATTTCTCTTATACTCAGGCATCAAGCCCAAGTCAAACACATAGCCCTCTATATGCAATGTAACCAAATACAATAAATCTAGCTTTTGAAAATTGAATCATATAAACATTGATTCTTCTACCCAACATAGTTATTTAGCTTCTCCTAATTTTTTTTTACTATTATTAAACTCTTATTTATAGTTCCTACTATTTTTGACTGGCATATGTCAAATAAATCTCTACTCTCAAAAGCTATATAGTATCTTAAGTAATAATGAATAACTTCTATAAGGTAAAGACTTATACCACGTGCTATAGGCCATGAAAGGTAAAATGCTTTTCATTATAAATGAAATGCTTCTATTTTAATATAAGTTAGAAGAGAAAGACTGATTCCTTCCCGGGCAACTGCGGAAAACATTTTAGAATAGGCTTTACCTTAGCTTAGTCAAGAAAGTTGAGTCAGATTGTGATAGGCAGAGGTAGCAACAATGTGTTTTAGGCAAAGAAAATATTAGTGGGCAAAGTATAGGAAGAGAAAAATGAAGATTACTGAGGATTTTAGTGGTTTGAGCCTCTGCTATTTGGCAAAGACACTGGGAGATGAAATTGAGACAGAAGATACGCCAGATCACAGAAGAACCTTGCATCCTGAGCTAAAAGCTCTTTAATTTTATTGGCTAAGCTTTGTTAAGCAATGGGGAGGCACTCCCACTTATTTTTCCCTAGGGTAGCTGCCCCCGCCCCCAATTGATAGTCTTGGGAGAGAACACAGATAGCAGAAATAATGGGATTGTAGAACTTAGAAATAAAAATCTTGCAGAGGCTTCCCACCCCCAGCCGCCCCCCCATTTAGGGCAAACCAAATAATGATTTGTTTGAACTAAATCACCTGACCCGGGCAACACTGCTTCCTTGTGATTTTAAGACTTTGGCGAACTTTCCCCTCATATTGTACTGTTAAGAAACATTTAAGAAGCTTCTTCTGATGGTTGTAATTAAGCTTCAAAAGGAGCAGGCACAGCCAGACATTTAGTCGGGCTGAAACTATTTCTTTTTTTCCATTGTTATCAATGTGCAATTCACCCTAGCTTGTTTTCCAGAGGGTGAATGAATTTCAATTGAGGGTGGTAGGAAAAGTCAGTGTGCCAGCAAGAATTTTTATTACGGTCTGATTCAGAGCTAGCTCTAAATCACCTTGGGCCACTGCACGCTCTGAAAACACCATGACATTTCAGGAACTACTTGGTCCTGGCCCGTTTTCAGGGCTCTTCAACCATCTTGATCAGGTAGCCCGTGTTTCAGCCTGCAGAGCTATTTGGTGTTCATACAGTCAATAGTTTTCCCACACTTGTGTCTATTTGCCTGGGTTTTAGTTCAGTTGTAACTCTCCCTGTGTCCTCCTCTTCTTCTCAACATCCCCCCCCCCCCCCACCCAGTCTTACTTTGCCACAGAACTCCTAATTATCCTTCAAGACTCATGGTTGTGCAAGTGTATCTTTTTTTTTTTTAATGAGCCCTTCTCTGATGATACTATCTTAGAAAAATTAGTCAGATCTTTATGCATTCATGGCACTTCAGAAACAAGGTATTTTCTAGAATGTTACTACATGATACTTGAATTGTATTGTATGTATCTTACTTGCTAAACTGTAAGCTCCTAGAATACAGGAATAACGCAATAGAAACCATTGAGGAACCTCAACTTCAAAGAGTGACAGAGAAGATTAGGAGGCCATTTAGATAAAAGAACCAAAAGATTAATAAGTAAAGAACATAAGTGAAGATGAAAACCTTTTGTACTTTTTCATTCAAAAAATATCAGTAGGAGAATCTAAAAGAGAATAAGATAAACCCCTGTCTTTCTTTCAAATCATAATCTCGTGTTGTAGATAAAGCTACAGAACAAGACTCATCAGTCAATAACATAACATAGCAATCCAGTACCAGTTTCTGTGGAACAGTTTATAGAAGTTCTAAGAAGAAAGAGATGAATGACCACAGGGGTGATCTCCAGCCCTGACACCTTCAACAGTTTAACTGATGAATTTGATACAATCAGTGAAGGTGATGCAGTGATGACCAGCCAAAATGAACAAGATGAAACGTTCTCTGTATGTCAAGGAAATGAACCACAAAAGGAGAGGATAATAGATAACTTCATATTTAAAGCATGCTTTCTATACCTTCATTGAAGTCAGTTACGAAAGCACTGACTGGGACAGTACTCTATTCTTCCCAGGTGTGTTAATTCATCCATCAGCATCTTTTTGTTTGGTTGTTGAACCAGTTAAAGGAGTCTGCTCCTAATTCTCTGTCCCTTCACAATTACACTCCGAGAGACTGTCTCACGCCTTGCCACTGTTCAGTCCACTGCATCTACTCTATACCCACATCTACCAGTCTAGTTACCTTGTCAAAGAAGGAAATAAGGTGACCCTGACCTTTTTTTAGGATGCCTAAGGAATAGTGTCACCCTTTCATAGCATTCCTAAGTTTATGCTGTGGTAATCTCTTCTTGAACCTTATCCAAATTGATGTGGAGCTATAACACTTAAGTTTAAAAATAAGACATTTGAGGAGGCTTAATATGAAAACATATGCAAAATTCAACCGTAAAAGTGAATTCATGAAGAAATATACAAAAACATGAAAAAGAAAGAAAATCAGGAAGACAGAAATCTTTGAATGAAATAGAAATTTTCCTAATACTATATTAAGATTCATAACATCAGTTAACTTCCAAAAGTGTACTTGATGACTTAGTTTGATTTCTACTGGAGCTAAAGTAATATAAAAAAACATAATAGCCTTGGTCATAATGAAACGGGATATGAAGGGAGTGTGGATGGTGGAGCAAAGGCAGTGACTAGAGAAGGTTATATGAATTGAATAGAGAGACAATTGCCGCTCAAGGATCAGCAGGTTACAAAATCTGACTCCCAGTTATGTGATTGGCAGTCTATGCGTTCTTGCATGAGAGTCAGTGAGTATTAGGATGTAGTCCCTCTATCTTACTAGGAAGCAGGTAAATATATAGGGGTTTATAAGTGAGGTTTACAGTCCTGTTGAACTATATCTAGAGGAAATCAAAGAAGTGAAAGATATGATAGTAAACTAGACAGCAAATATCTACGTGTGTAAAAGAAGGAAGAGGATAGATTTTGAAAAATGTTGGCTACAAGTAACTAATGATCTCTGATGAATATATAATGCTAATTTTTTAAAAATCTCATATGTATTTTGAATAAATGCGGAGTAACTGCTAAATACAAGACAAAGATTTGGAGGATAAAAGACTAATAAGATACAGATTCTGTTCACAAGGAACATCTAGACAAATAGAGGAGATGTCAGATGGGCATAATTTTACAAAGTAGAACAGTTTCACAAGAAAAGTAAAGATACATGTCAAGAGAATTCAGAAGAATAGGTAGTATTACAGTCAAAGGACACGATTCTCAAACTCAAAAGCCTTCTAGGGCCAGCAACAAGTAAGGCAAATGAGTGAGCCAATGACACGTGCGAATGAAGCAGTTACCCCTAAACTTCAGGTGACTTTCGCCCTGGCAATGAAGGGCCCCAAAAGTTCCAGAAATCTTGTATTTAACATTTTGTTAGATATTCATACTTTAAAAGTTGTGGACTAATTTAAATTTTTTAAACCATTAAAATACAAATAAAAAAATACAAATAAAATACATCAATAAGTCAGAGTCAATCTTCATGCTACCAGTTTAGGATGTCTACCTTAGAGGATTAAGAAATGTTCTGTGAGGGGCGTCTGGGTGGCTCAGGTCTGTGAGCCTGACTCTCGATTTTGGCTCAGGTCATGATCTCAGGGTCATGAGATCCAGCCCCATGTCAGGCTCCGTGCTGAGCTTAGAGCCTGCTTGGCATTCTCTCTCTTCTTCTCCCTCTACCCCTCCCTGCTTGTGCTCTCTCCCTCTAAAAAAGAAGGAAAGAAAGAAAGAGACAGAAAGAAGAAAGAAAGAAAGAAAGAGAGAGAGAAAGAAATGTTCTATTAAGAGATTATAACTTGGACTTCTCATTGTATGATATGTAGAATTTAGACATGTAGCAATTAGAGAAAAGAACATCCCAGGCAAAAGCAACATCATTACTTAAGTTAGGAAAATACAAGCATAATGCAAATAAATGAGAAACCATGAAGAACTTATTTTGAAAGGGGTGCCGAATCTATGACGGGAGGAGCAGGAAATACGATAACATGAGCATTTAGGAAAGAAGATGAGGATGACCAGGAATGTACATAGATTCTTTAAAAGCAAGTCATGCCCAGTGTGCCTCACTGTATTTCATAAGGGTGTGAAATTGCTACCATGCCCAAAACATGAACATTGATTTAAATAGAGTAGCCTTGGACATAAGTTGGTGAAATATCTTCAACCCTATTTTGTTCAACACTTGTCAATGATATTGATGATGATCAAGAGGACATTTACTAGATTTGTAGTTGACACAAGGTTGAAAGGGATCACTAATATGATGACAGACTCAAGCCTAAACAATTTTGAGACTGAATGCAAATTTTTGACAGAACACTAAAGTTGTTTCTGAGCCAAGAAAGTGAAAGAAATAAGTATAAGATGCAGGAAAAGAACCCAGAAAGCCATCTTATTAAGAATATTAAGATTCAGGGACACCTGGGTGGCTCAGTTGGTTTAGCGTCTGCCTTCGGCTCAGGTCATGATCCCAGGATCCTGGGATGGAGTCCCACATCGGGCTCCTTGCTCAGAGGGGAGCCTGTTTCTCCCTCTGCCTGCTTCTATCTCTGCCTGCCACTCCCCCTCCTTGTGCTCTCCCTCTCTCTCTGACAAAAAAAAAAAAAAGAATATTAAGATTCAGAAAGGTTAATTAACATCCCTCAAATCATACAGAGCAGAAGTGGCAGAAGTGGAATGTGCATTCCGAGTCTATCTGGAATCAAACTCTATCTCTTTCCTATCCATCACAGAACCAGTAAGTATAAAAGTACTATGTACTTCTCTTAGGAGAACATTAGTTTGATTTGTATTGAGTGGGAGATTGAGGTAAATGTCCTTAAAGATCACAATTAATTATAAAATCTATTTTTTATTTTCTTCTGATAAAACATTAATGAAGTTTGGACCTAATATACTGAGTAGAGTGGATTCAATTTTATATAAGCTAAGATTTCTGTGTCAAAGAATGAAATTTTATTTTTATTATTTTTTTCTTCACGTCACAATAATAGCAGAATACATTTGTCTTGCCGATTAAAGATAATTCAATCTCAGTTATATATCAAACATTTTCTGAGCACATATTAATTGGTAAGAATATTAGGAAGCCACAAAATTTCTTCCCATAAAGATTCAAGAAAAATTTAAAGACAATTGTTAAGGTTGTTCATTAGTTGTCTTTGAAACTTTTAGTGCTTGACATCTGACCCACGACCTTCTGCAAAGGACTTCAAGATTATGTATTTGTGAGCATGTATGTGTCTACGTGTGTGTTACAGCACACTCCTTAGAATGAAAACCAAGCAGGTGCTTTTCCTTCTTATTCCTTTCCTCTCTTTCCTACCTGTACTCCTCATCCCCCCATCTCCTCTACCCTTCAAGTTCACATCTTTTAAAACTGTCAGAAAAGCAAATAAAAGAAAATAATTCTTATTTTTATTACAGTCATGCCTCATTTTTTATTAAACAGCAATATTTTATTTGATTACCAAATTCAATGCAATATAGTTGCCATTTCCAAAGACTGAAAACACATCCTAAATTCTGAGATGAATCAAATTAATATGTCAATTTCCAAAAAGAAAAGAAGTATCCTGAAATAAAAGGAACAATATCTGAACTACGTATATATTTTCTCAAAGTGATTACTGGAAAAGGAAGCCCATTGTTTAGAAGTAGAATTTCTGAGTTATTTATACATAAAACACTAATCACTTGTGTTTATTTTTTTAATCTTTTAATTTTTTTGTTTGACTCCAGTCGACATACAGTGTTACTTAGTTTCAGGTGTGCAAAACGGTGACTCGGCTTCTCTATACCTGACCCCATACCCACCACCAGTGTCCGTCACCATACACTGTTACAATGTCATTGACGGTGTTCCCTCTGCTGTGCCTTTTATTCCCGTGACTTACTCATCCATAACTGGAAGTCTGTATCTCCCACTCTCCTTCACCCATTCTGTTCAACTCCTCACCCCCCTTCCCACTGGCAGCCATCAATTTGTTCTCTGTGTTTATAGGCCTGATTGTGCTTTTTGTTTATTTGTTTATTCATTTGTTTTGTTTTTTTATGTTCCACATAGGAGTGTTTAAACTGGACACATTTTGCATGTTCTTCCAACACTTTAAAGTGCTCCGTTTTTCTTCATGGTATTTTAAGTAGCTGTTTGTGATTTGAGACAGACTTTCTCATTATCACTATAACCATTGTTTATTTTTGTTGTTGTTCCCACAAAGAAAGCTATGGACATCCCACTCTTTGATCTCTCTTGCAAATGAATTGACCATGATAGTTAATGGGATTCATCTATGTGTATGAACAGTATATTTTCAAGGAGCTAAAAAAAAAGTTTTATTATGACTATTTTTTTTACTTTACAGAGAAAAGGGAAATAGTTCATATTACTTATTTTAAATATTCCTTAATTCAGTAACTTTTAAAAATAATTTTTTAACTTTTTATTTAAGCTCCAATTAGTTAACATACAGTGTAATATTAGTTTTAGGTGAACAATACAGTGATTCAATACTTCCATACAACACCATCAACTAATGAATGGATAAAAATAATTTTTATAAATAAAAAAATACATTGACTCCCTTCTTCATTTTGACTTCAGAATTGAAAATCACATATGACATACTATATGTTGGCTAACTGAACATAATAAAAAAAAATAAATTAAAAAAAATAATTGAAAATCACTGGCATTTGACTACAGTAATGATTTTTAAAATTAACAGGCTGATTCCTCCCCAGAAAATGCTTTTGCTAACACAGTTCTGGTGACAATGTAGAATACCTATTTCTTTGGGGTACACCTTGGATGACATGGACTTTGAAAATCCAAGTTACACCCTAGATTCCATTCCCCTGTGGTTACTCATCTGGACCATATACATGCAGGACCTGTCTGAAAGAGACCTAGACATCAAGCAGGCTCCACCAGTGAATTATCCCTTTAATGTAGCAAAACCTTAGAGGGAAGAGTAGGGAGGATATATTGGTTGTTAGGAAAACATAAACTACAGGTAGAAAATGACATCCTCAATTAATAAGATCTAAGGTGCAACTCACATAATTGTTCTAATTTTTAAGAATGATGGAGAGCATGAAGCATTTCTTTAAGTTGGTAAGAGGTCCCAATAAATGCCCTAATTGTGTAGATTTGCATATGGTTTTAGAAGGTGATTTATAAGGTAGGTGGAGATCCCAGCTCCCTTGATCATGTCTATATATATATATGTCTCAGTGTGTGTTTTAGTACCCTGGGAAGTGTCTTGACACAGAAGCTGAGCTAGACAAAGGAACCTTGATCTGAGTGAGCTAACTGGCACCATGAGAATATTGAGGGTCTTTCTGCTCCTCTCTCTGGCTCTTTTCAGCATTTTCTTGGGTGAGTTCATTTTTTTTTTCTTAAAATTAAAATCCAGTATTCCTACTGAACTGGAAATAAGGGTATTTATCTACCATATTTCAAAATCCTAACAATCTTGATATTAAAGGCCAATTCTGAGATCATTGTAGTGGTGATAATGATTGTGAGATGAGAATGGTGATAGTAATGATAAAAATAATGTTTTGTTGAGCATATACTATATTCTAGGCATGTACTGAGGGCTTTTCTGCATCATCTCCAATACACACGGCAAGGTATTCATGTTTATACTCTACATATAAAAAAAAACTGTAGCATAAAGAACTTAAAATTGCCAAAGGACTTGTAACGAGGAAGTAGAATTTAGAATTTGAATCCAGGACTTCTTTTTTTTTTTTTTTTTTTTTTAAAGATTTTATTTATTTATTTGAGAGAGAGAGCACATGAGAGGGGGAGGGTCAGAGGGAGAAGCAGACTCCCCGCTGAGCAGGGAGCCCGATGCGGGACTCGATCCCGGGACTCCAGGACCATGACCTGAGCTGAAGGCAGTGGCTTAACCAACTGAGCCACCCAGGCGCCCCTGAATCCAGGACTTCTGGATATTACAGATGTTTGTTCCACAGAACTAGTCTGGAGGATGAGTAATTGTTGTAACTAGTAGTTTGGCTTCCAAGACAAAAGAAAGATTTCCTGTCCTCATTATTCTTATAATTGGAATTTAAATAACTGAAATTGAAACAAGGAGGAAGAAGGCAACTTGGAGAATGCTTCAGGAAAGTTATGGAATCTTAAAATGTCAAAACGTATATGCTGGTGGTGAATTAATTCTTCAAGCAAGGGAATATCTTTGGCCACTTTAATGAGCAAGAGTCATATATTCTATCAATTCGGGTTGTTTAAAGGATAATACAGTTCAATCTGATATTTTTCATCACAGGATCATATGAATGAACAGTTTCACTGTACCTATTTCTTTCCTTCTTTATTATTCTACTCTTTGCTGTTGCAGTGGACAAAGCACATGCTAGAGACTCTAGACCCAGCACCTAGGCCCACCTCTTTCACTAATGACCTGTGTCACCTGGAGAAATAGCACAGCATTTCGAGATCTTCTCTCATTTGTAGAATGCCAGAAATGAGATTGCATCCTGGGAACTTCCATGTCTGATACAGCACTTGTGACAAAAGTAGTTGAAGTTTGCTGCTATCAGAGATATTTTTTTTTAAGATTTTATTTATTTATTTGGGAGAGAGAGTACGTGTGAGAGTGTGAGGCGAGGTGGGCTGAGGGGAGGGTTGGGCAGAGAGAGAGAGAGTCTCAAGGAAACTCCCCACTGAGTGTGGACCCCTAGGCGGGGCTCAGCCTCATGACCCTGAGATCATGACCTGAGCCAAAACTAAGAGATGCTTAACCGACTGAGCCACCCAGGCACCCCAGGTCCTATTTGATCTTATAGAATGGAATTTTCGAGCGATTGTCCTAAGAATCTTTATTTTTTGGTTGTTGTTGACATTGTGCTTTTTTTTTTTGGTTTTTTTTTGTGGTTTTTTTAGTGGAGAAATCCTCTTTTTTTTTACTGAACTATAGTTGACATGGAGTGTTACATTAGTTTCAGGTGTGCAACATAGTGATTCCCCAAGTATGTACGTTCTGCGTGCTCACCACAAGCATAGCTCCCACGTAATAACCAGCCACGTGGCTGCAGTAAGGTGGGCAATCACTACAGCAGATGTTCATTAACTTCCTTTTAAATTCAAAAGCCTTGTTTCTCCTTTCCCCTTAAATAGAGAATACACTTGACGTATTTCCAGCTGTTCTCCTGCAAGTGCAGGCCAGCACTTGAGAAGGATTGTACTCATGCAATTCTGTCATCAAAGTGCCCTTGGGCTTACACGTGAGAAGTGTTGTTGGCATTAGGAATTCTGCAGTTATGGCCAGATCAAGATTCAACGGCTCATACCAGAATTCAACCCAAGACCTTTATTATATCAGTATTTTATTTATTTATTTATTTATTTTAAAAGAAAGATATCAGCGTTTTTTTGTTTTTTTAAGATTTTATTTATTTATTCATGAGAGAGAGAGAGGCAGAGGCAGAGGGAGAAGCAGGCTCCCCAAAGAGCAGGGAGCCTGATGCGGGACTCGATCCCAGGACCCCGGGATCATGACCTGAGCCAAAGGCAGACACTTAACCATCTGTGCCACCCAGGCACCCTATTATATCAGTATTTTAAACCACTGAGCTAATTAGCCACAACTTAAAATCACACACATAATCCTAAAGATGGAGGGAGGGAGAGAGAGAGAAGCAAGACTGTATTTGTGGACTTGTCTTCTCTTTCAGGAATTTAGAAAGATGTAGCAGGAGAAATAAGTCACAAAAAAAGAGAATGAGTTTGTCCTTACGAGTCTATATTTGGGCCAAGTCTTCAAAGCTGGTTGAGTATAAAGGGCAGAAGAGCAATTTGGGGCTCAAAGAACAAACAACAAATGTAGTGTCTTCCCCAGCTGCCTGGGACAAAGGCTTTGGGGAGGTCTGCATGTGCTGAACCCTGGACTGTCAAAGTGAGAGGAAACTTTCCAACCCAACTTCTCTGTCTTGAAGCCAGAGATGACAAGGTCATTCCCATAGTAAATTCGTGACTCGACCAGGACTGTCACATGAATCTCCAGATCCTTAAACTATTTCCTCTAACTTCCCCCCAAACCTCCAAGAAATATTACCCATCATGGTCCATGTACATTATATATATATAAATCACTTTTGAAGTGTCTGCTGTGCCCTGAGAAATGAACAGGTGTAAACAATAAAACTACCACACCATGACTTGTTCAGGGGACGAAGAATCAAGAAAAGGTATCATTCCCAGCTTGAGGGTGTCCTAATTTCACAAATCCTGCTTTTTGCACATTCAAAGACTACATTGTTTGGATTTTGTGCTTTCTTTTCAGGTGTCTTCAGTCAAGGAGGACAGGTCAGTGTATATTTTCTACCTATTCTTCAGACCTGGGTGGCGTTTGGCTGGTATTCCCCAGCCAAACAGAGGTTTGCCTATGGGTAAAAGAGCAGAAACAAGGAACATGCGGCCCAAATGCAGAAATCAGAAGTAACTCATTTTTTTAACTACAATATCTCATTGAGTATACTGTTTACAGTTTTAAAGACCCTAAATGCCTATTCTCAGATTTTGTTAAAGTGAAATGAATGTAAATAAAAATAGGACGAATCTGTCATCGTGCTAATGCTTAGTCTCTGATTTCACTGTGTGATCTTGGGCAAGTTACTCAGCTTTTCTGAGCCGTAATTTCCACAACTATAGAAAAGGAATAATATTATTCACCTCATAGAATTAGATTTAAGTTACATAAACTATGTGGGAGCATTTGGTAAACTATAGAAGGATAACTTAGTGATCAATCATGAGCAGCTTCTAAAGGAGATATTAGGCCAGAGGCTTTTATTTTCTGCTTAGAGAGCAAGCTTGTTAAGTGTGTTGCACTGAGTATGTACAAAGAGATTCACTTGAAATTAAATACAATTGGGGTTAAAAATTGGAATAGGCACAAGTTATCTTCTTTATTTGGCTGATTCTTTTTTTTCCAAATTAATCCACCACCTTTTTTCCAGTCTCTTGTTCTACCAAAAGACAACACAAATCAGTGGTGTTTGTTCTGCCAGTCCTGCTCTTGTGTCTATACTGAATGTGTTCACTTGACTTTGGCCTTGGTTCTTGGTTAGCCTCGTTGTGCTCAAGAACTTTTGGCATCAAAAATTCCCAGACACTACTGCCAACTGATTGGAGTTGGCAAAGGAGCTAAAAAATATTTTCCAACCCTAGTATACCTACCACTTGCATAAAACTTTTTTTTTTCAAATTTTAGCATCTCAGAAATTGAGATGCATCTTACAATGGATGATACCTTAGAATGAACTGCCAGTGTGTTGTGTGTGTGTGTGTGCACGTGTGTGCATGTACACTTGTGTCTTAGTGTATGCACACGTGTGTTTGTATTGCTATATGTAATTATACACCTTAAAATTGATTTATCCTTATGTTTAAATGTATATGGTAGCATAATCTATGTTAAATATCAAAACAAACAGAGAAAGGACATAAGATCCAGACCAACATTCCATATCCCTTTAGGTAGTAAAATATGATAAGGCCATTACACAGAGATTCAAAATAAATGGAATTTAACCCCAGTTTTCTCATTAACACACAAGTTGCTTTTCTTCTTTCAGCTTGGAATTCCAGATTGGATTTTTAGTGCTTTCTAGGGTTCATTGAAAATCTGCTATTTACTGGTTCTGTTCCTATAGACGGACCCAAGTCTTAGAGTCTGCTTGCCTGAGGATCCTGGGGGATGCTTCCTCAATGTGCAGATCCCCAGGCACCATGCCAGGCTTACTGAGTAAGAATCACACAGCTGAGGAGTTTTGATCCTACGTTCTTGGTATTTATCTGATGCTGGAAAGCAGTGACTTTGGAGCACTCAAACACCCTCAAGACAGTATAGATGAGTCCTTGTTCAAATCCTTGCTGGCTGTGTGATCCGAACGGTGTCTCTTCCATTCTCTTTGCCTTTGTTTCCACATCTCTAAGATGAAAATACAGATTCAAGCATCTCCAGAGCCCTGTTCTGGCCTTAGGTATCTGGATTCGTATGAACGAAGCCTGCCTGACCAAGACTGCTGTCTCTTTTGCGCTCAAATATCAAGGGCCAGGAGGGAGCCACCGTTCAGATGGCACAAAGGTGACGTTTCTCTTCTGTGTGTCTGGAAGGATGATGGCAGTCCCAACGACAAGCAGAAATTGAAACTAACCTTGGGAGCATGCCTGCTCAAGTCTGATCCAGCCAGGACAAAAGGGAGAGCGTTTTCTCTTAACACCAAAGTCAATATTCTCATGCCAGGAAGTCTCTCCATGATGGAACACCTGAGGGGAAATTAGAATGAGCAGTTTAAATTATTGATTTGTAAAATTTCACATTCTTTCAAAAAGAGTGTTCAAACTAAACAAAAAGCATGTTCCTGCACTTTGGGAATTCGTAGTCCTGTAAAATTTTCCCTGTAAATATAAGTGACTAATAAGCTGCCAACTCTTTAATTTGCCAAGTAGGAATATTATATAACATAAAAATAAAAATCTAATAATAATAATTAAACATAAAACTAATATTTACCATCATCAGCCTTCATTAAAGAAATTATAGTATAATACCAAAATGCTTGAAAGACATAATCTCAAAGCAAGGATGGTTTTTTGAACAGAATACATTTTGCTTTTAGAACCACTCACTACTTTGTCTTTGTTTTTCTTATTTCCTTACCAGGCTGGGTATTTGGGAACCATATCCTTAGGGAGCTGTTTAAATTAATATTCCAGATTGGAATTAACATAACAAACTGCTTGAAAATAAATAACTGTCAACCATTTTCTTTTACAATAATTTTGAGATATCTACATTTATTTTTGTTAGCATTTTAAGATAAAAGCATGGTAAATTTTAGTATAGTTAGTAAAACAATGCTCCATGCCTAAAATATGTTTGGGGCTGTTCATTTTTCCTAATTAGCTTGCTTTAACTTTAATTAAGATACTGACAGGACACTAAATATAACTTGGCAGTGTTAACCAGCATCTATACCTTAACTAGAGATAGGGAAACTCGGGCTTCAGAAAGAGGACCTACCTCACTCAAGGTTACCAACAGCAGTAAAGCTGTGCAGTCACCATCTCAGGACACCCAACTCCACATTGAGTGACCATCTGTGGCTCCATGCTGCTTCTTTTTTGGGGGGGCGGGGAGGGGTACAAGGAAAGGGAGAGTGAATCTTAAGCAGGCTCCACACCCAGCACGGCGCCCAATGCGGGGCTCGATCTCAAACCCCTGAGATCATGACCTGAGCTGAAGTCAAGAGTCTGACGCTCAACCGCTCAACTGACTGAGCCCTTCCATGCTACTTCTGATCAGCAACAGGAAGCCATTTTGCAGGGCACGTGAATTCATATTGAGCAGCATAATTTTCTGAGCAAATAAATACATGTTAGTGTTTACTATCCTCAGTTCTTAAGCAAAGAAGTATTATAATGAAAACAGTAGTTTAGGGGTGCCTAAACTAGTATTTTTCAGTAAAGGGGAGAATAGATGAAGTCCTACACTCTAAGGTGTATGGGTGTGATTGTGTGTGTTTGCAAATTTTCATTGGCTTTATTTGTAGAACTAAAATGCTAGAGTAAAATATCAATGATCCTGACTCTTTAGTTGATTGAGTAACCATACAAGCTCATTTTCCAGACAAGTTAAATAATTTGGTAGTGCCCGTTAGCAAAAAACACTGATTTGGGTACTAAAAGTGTCACTCTATTCCAGAATATTTTAGAAGGCACAGTTCTTTGAAGAACCACAAGAGGTCGGGCTGATACTAAACACTGGCACCCAAGTGCCTAAACATGGTCTTCAGAAGCTGAACTCAGTAAATAAATGGAGGTGCTTATTAAATCCAACACCAATTTTAAAAAAAACATCAAAAAATTCACTAAAATGGGATAAAAATAATGGGCTCCAAAAATTGTAGATTGTGATATAATTTACATTGTTAATATTCATAGTAGCAATCTTGCACATACTTGGAGCTTTACAAAGTGTTTTCAAAGGATTTATCACTACGATAACCCCAGAAGATAGGCATTATCAGCCCCGTTAAAGATGAAGAAACTTAATCTCAGAGCAGTCAAATTTTTGCATGAGGTAATGTAGCTAATCAGTGAAAGAAGCAAAATTCAGAGCCAGGTCTGTCTGATTCCATCTACAGGACAGTGCCCCAACATGACAGAGCAGTAGGGGATTCTAAACAATTCAGGGAGAGGAGAATTTCAGCTCTCTTGGGTTTCCTAAATCCCTCATAGGGGAAACTTTCAAGGAGGAAGAAACAATCATACCATCCCCTTGGTCTAGACCTGCTTTGACTTCCACTGAGAAGCCGGTTGTTTGGGTTCCATGTATAGTAAAAGGGGAGAGGACATTTAGGCACAAAAAAGGTATGACATTCAGAAATCATAGCCCACTTCTCCTCCAGTTGTGAGAGCCCTGGCCTCTTCCTAGTCCCAGCCCTGCTATGCCCCTGCCTTGCTCTTTGCTTCCCAGAAGGGATTTCTGGCTGTCCCTGCAAAGGCATCATTCACCTTCCCTGTCCTCCGGGGCTCTCAGAGAGTGGTCCTTTTCTGTCCTCAGTCACCATGCTAAAATTTCTCACGCACTGAGTGAAGAGGAGCCTCTAGATATAAAAGAGGAAGCACTTGGGCAGAAGTTGTTATTTCTCCCACCCAATTGAAGATCTAAGGACTTAGCTTTATTTAAGCCACTTTATTGAGAGAGTCACTCACTGCTCAGACTTAAACCATCAAAGGTGGAAGCGTCCTCAGAGACCGTCTAGTCCGATGGTACAGTTGAAGCAGGCCTGCCATCAGAAGCTTATTTTCCGCATCCTTGCCCAGGGCTGTTTCAAATATTCTACCCTTTCTACAATTCCTCTTGACCACCTCTGATCCTCATAACAATGCTCGGAATGAAGCATGGAAACTGTTACTTTTCCAAGTCTCTAGTAAGCAAATTGAGTCTCTGAGTACTTTGTCCAAGATGACACAACTAGTTAATTGTGTGTAGCAGAACAAATTCTGTAACAGGATTCCTTAGCTCCCTTCAGGGATCACTAGAGGCCAGGACAATCCGAAAGCATGAAGTGTGTCTATGTTCTGAGGAAGTCTGTTCATAGGCCATTTGATTGTTTGGGTTTTCATTGTTGAAATCTTGTATTCTTCCAGGTCATTCCCAGGCGGCAGTGGAAGGGGAAAAGTGGGTTTGGGGAGGGGGTGGTGTCTAGACACTCCCAACAGTGAACCCTCCCCAACTGCCTCTTTCATATCACTTTCTGAAGGACAAAAGAGGCTGGATGGCAAGATCAGAGGGCCAACTGCCAGGGAAAGGTGTCTTAAGGAGGTGTCTCTCTCATGTAAGAGACTTTGTTTTTTCTTTTTCTCATTGACCTGACTGTAGAGACACATGTATCTCTGACCAAGATGCCCTGTCTTCAGCTTCCACAATGCCCGTGCCTGGCCCACTGTGGCATTGACCACACATCATGCTATGGTTATCTGTGTCTTTTTTTTTAAGATTTTATTTATTTATTTGTCAGAAAGAGAGAGAGGGCACAAGCAGGGGGAGCAGCAGGCAGAGGGAGAAGCAGACTACCCGCTGAGCGGGGAGCCCGACGCGGGCTTGATCCCAGGAATCTGGGATCGTGACCTGAGCTGAAAGCAGACACTTAACTGAGCCACCCAGGCGTCCCAGTTATCTACATTTTCTCTGCTTCCCTCATGCAGATGAGATGGTGAGCTTATATTGTTTATAACTGATTTCTCTCTGTATCACCAGAGCCCAGCACTGTGTCCTCCAAATAGTAGTTACTCATTGGCTGTTTGTGGAATAAATGAAAATATCAGAGATGATTCTGGTGTTTACAGTTTCTTGACTCAAGCACACAGCTGCAAATGTGTACATCAATGACTTAAGTATAAAATACATTAGCTTTTGAGAAAATTATCCTATGATTTATAAGACCCCAAAGATTTTCCAGCCTTTTTTCTGTTTGGAGACCTAAAGGAAAGATTACTGTCCGGGAGGTAGTATGAGAGGATGGAGTTATCTTTAAGAGCTTTCAGGAAAAGTAGAACTTTAGGTGGGACTATGAGAAGCCTATCTTCTCGAAGCCATGCCCTGAGATCTCTGATAAGTACCCTACTGCCCAACCTCAACAGTACAAGTGCCAAATTTCAACAAACATCTATATTTAATAGTCTCAGGTGCCTTAAACCTGTTACATGTGATAATATTTTTAAACTCAGCAGTGTGATTCTTTTGCTGAGTGTTTCTCCATGCAAACCATCAGAGGGCTTTATCAATATATAATGGTTTACTCATCTTAAACAAATAATTCATCTCACCTATGCCCATACATTTCTCTAATAAGGTATTTTCATGAAGTCTCCATGTCGTGACTGTAAGTGTGGTCAAGGGTGCATAGTGACAGTTGATCTTTATTTCTCTCAGTGAGGATGTGTTGGAAATCTGCCATAGTAGGTTGTTGGAAATTCTAGACCAGCAAGGAGAAGCAATATGTTTAAGCACTGGTTTCAGTGACATCTGGTTGTGTGGCATTGGTAAGCCACGTAATTTTCCTGAGGATCACTATTCACATCTGTAAACTAGTTAATATAACATCGTTCACCGTATATCTCAAGCAGGGTTATTGTAAGACTCAACTCACATAATCCATATAAGAGTAGCTTAAATATTATGAATCAATTAATAAACATAAGACAGTGTTGTTTTAATGGAACTAAGATGGAGTAAAGTATGGCCCCTGTGTTCATGTTTAAATGTTACTTCAGCTCACACAGCTGACATTTGGAGGAGTTCAGTTTTACCTATTACATATTGCCTGTACTCTGGAATAAAATGACTCAAATGCCATTTGCACACCAAATATTTACTCAGTTGACACTGAATTGAAAACTCCAGACTATTCTGAAAGACCACTAAAACTAAGGAGAAATATTAGTGCATAGGTACTACCATCCCTTCTATAGAACCCATGATGATAATTACTAATTAGTCATAGTATGTGTTCTCACCAAGGCTGGATGCACCCTCAGAATCCTTCTAAATAGAGCAGCTTAGGCAGCTATTACTATGTTTTTATAGTAGGCACAAAAGTTCAAATTGTACAAATAGACTCCAAGACAGAGTAAGTTAATAATAAAGACATTAGACCATTGTTTTCAAGAGATAGTAAATGGATGTAGCAGCCAACAGGGAAAACTAACAAGCCATTAGATAACGTATGGGAACTCCATGCAAGAATCATCCATATCTTTATAGCAAGGCATAAAGACTGCAATTAGAGTTAAATTAATACAAAGAAAGAAAGAGAGAGAGAGAGAAAAGAAGAAAGAAAGAAAGAAAGAAAGAAAGAAAGAAAGAAAGAAAGAAAGAAGAAAGAAAGAAAGAAAGAAAGAAAGAAAGAAAGAAAGAAAGAAAGAAAGAAAGAAAAAGAAAGAGGGAGGGAGGAGGGAAGGAGAGAAGGAAGACAAGGAAAGGAAGAGAAAGAAAGGCAGAAAGAAAAGAGCAAGCAAGCAGCATTTAAAGTTGAAAAACTAATCTCCGAATAATTAAGTGTTGGAGCAAAAAGTCATACCTATAGCATTTACCTCACTCCTTATATAAGAAGTAAGCATCTACCTTACATTATTAACTTACTCCTGAATACCATAACTACAGAAATGGGTTTCCTGTGTCTCAAAGAAAGAGTCTGTCTCATTTACATTTAGTAAGTTCTGGTTAAGCAGATAAGGAAAGCTATTTTTCTATTTCAGGAAGCTTTACATCGGGAGCACACGTGTGTGTGTGTGTGTGTGTGTGTGTGTGTGTGTTTAAGCTTGCTGTCTGAAGCTTCTGTTCTGAGGGATAGATCCATAGACTAGAATTCACTATGTCAATGTCACCATGCTTACGTTGGTAGATTGACTGTGGTGAGTTCCGGGATCCCAAGGTCTACTGCACGCGGGAATCTAACCCCCACTGTGGCTCTGACGGCCAGACATATGGCAATAAATGTGCCTTCTGTAAGGCAATGGTGTAAGTATCATACTCATCAAAATCAGAAACATGAAAAGTTTGGGGAAAATTTATCATCAATAAAAATATTATTTTATCCAAATTATTTTCAGACATTTTCTTTTATACCAAATTATATGTTACTAAGGTACAAATTTCTATTCATTCCTCTTTTACTTTGATGAAAAAGAGCCGTTCAACAAAGAATAGAGGAAAAGATTATCCTTTAGAATGCAGACTAGTCAAACTTTACATAGTATACTAGGAAGATTCCATCAAGGACCCATATGTGTTGAATTTACACGTTTATAAGGAACAGAACAGATGCTATAGATTTTAGCCAATAAACTGTGACCTTCCCAAGGGATCAGTTTATAATTAATAAAAATTTATTCAATCAATCTTTTAGTCTAATTGATTGCCCTAAAACCAAGGAAATTATAACCCTTGTTTAAGCCAGATAAAAGTCTCTCACTCCTCGCCATTTTCTGGTATTAGAGTTTTCTGTGAATGTCTTAATTTCACTCAACTTCACTGTAAAATGCCTAAGCACAGGGATTATATAACTATCTATTAATAATAACAGAGCCAGGCACATAGAATGAAATTAATAAATTAATATGTGCCTACTTGCTTATGTAACATATCTGATTAATTAATACCAAACTTTCTCAGAGAAGAAAGGCAGTAGGGTAAACAGAGATTTAATTTAATGGACACATATTACTGAGAAGGACTGAATATATAGCCTGCTATAAAGTGCCAAATGCCTGAATATTTGGTTCAACCTCTTACATCTTCTATGAGGACTGTGACCCTAGAGTACCTTTGCCATTATCTCTCCGGTCACTTTAACCTTTTCTGTTTGTATGCATATTTCCTCTCAGAGAATGAACAATTGAAACCAAGAGGTCAAGCCTGGGTAAAAATCTGAAATTTGTTTAAGATTCGTGTTTTCTGTAATTTGTCCAGATGTCATCTCTGAGTACATTTAATTAACCTCTGCCAAATCATAAATGTGGATACCTATAGAATCAAATGATTGCAGGGACTCTGCGTAGTCAAAACTTTTTCCAACCTTTGTAATGAATAATAACAATATTACACTGAGCATATATTTGTCTTTCTCTTTTACAGGAAAAGTGGTGGGAAGATCAACCTAAAGCATCAAGGAAAATGCTGAATTTTGTGCAGTGTCTGTGCTGACTTCCAGCCACTTCTTTTCTCACTTCTTTTTTTCTCTAATGGAGCCTTTAAATTTATAAAGATACGCCTTCTACTCTGCCTGCCTCTTGGGTAGTTCAGTTTATATCTATTTCCCTGGATTTGCTTGTTAATAAAGTAAATTCTGTAGAAGCATTGCTTGTGTTTTTACTTTGAGATCAAGAAGACATACGGATACATTATGGAATAATTGACCTCGCATAAGCTTGGATAAAAAGACCTGTTTTTTGGATCTAAATCAACCAAGCAGTCACTGTGGGATCTTGGGAAAATCCCTTCCCCTTTCCTATTCTTGGAGTTGCATGTAGATAATGAGGGACTTTTAACAATGTGACAATACATTATGTTTACAATTATTTTGCAGTATCTATTATTTAGATGGTAGATCACATAATATTGTTTCTTCCTAAATTCAGGAAAAGTACTTTATATAAAAATAAAACATTCATCCTCCACAAAAAACCACAGTTTTTTCATCTCTATGGAATGGTAGATTTATGCACAGAGATGTTACCCTTTATGTATACTATCGAATAGGACCTAACCAAACTGGGGGTGCATCTGATCTTTAGATCAAGAGCCAGGGAGATTAGGTTATGCTAGGGAAAATACACACTTCAACTCTTTCAAGTGTAGGATTTGTGCTCTTCCGTGCTTAAAGACTATTCCCCTTGCTGGAGACAAATGCCCACATAATACATAGTTCAGATAAGGCAATTATAAGAGGGTGGATCGTTGAGTCACATGGACCAGAATGCGAGTCATGGGCTCTCACATAAGCTATGTGTCTTTGAACAAGTCAATTGACTTCTTTCATTTACAATGTACTCACCTGTAAAATGGGGACTAATACCTACCTCCTAAATTTATTGTGAAGATTAAGAAAATGATACATGTAAGCAGTTAAGTAATCTCTGACGTGTAAGGAGAGCTCGAAAATCAGTAGCTTTAACCATTGTGCTCTGTCATCGGTTTCAGCATGATACTGATGTCTTCACTGCCCAGGATATTTTTGTTCTTTTTCTCAGTATTTACATAGTTTTTTTTTTTTTAATGTCTATATTCCGTTCCTTTAACATTTTTGAAAATTCTCATCATGTGGGGCTTTTTCTCTGTCCTGTTTTTATCTATGTACTAAGTGCCCTGCTCATTAGCGAAATTAAGCTCTTTTCTCCTCTTCAGTTTCTGCTCTCTGGTGTAATTTAGTTACTTCTAATGTAGACACATAGGTACTACGTGTAGTTTGGAAACTGAGTCATTGTGCGTGTTTGGACATATTGCCTCTCGATGTGGCCCACTCGTCCTCTCTCCTATTAGAACTGCCCCCTCCAGCCGGGCCACGTTCCTATCAGCTATCCCCACAAATTGTCTGTTTCCACCGCTGTGTCCTGTCCTCCTGGAAGGCCTCTCGTGCTGCCTTGGGCCCCTCTGGCTACCCTTCCTTCCTCATACAAATCTCTCGCCTGCCTTAAGACTACCATTTATTTCAAGGCTTATTTCAGGTGCCATAACTGGGTAAATAATTCAATTACTATCTCTTGAATAGTTCTGAGCTATTCTTTGGGAGTGGAAGGGCAAAAATCCTGTATTTCTTAGAAAGAAGAGCAAGTCACATGTAAAATAATCAATGATCAGAATATAGGAGTTTAGGTTCAGAGATATATACATTTGTCAAACCTCAGTGAATACACACTTAAGATTTATGCGTATCATAGTTTGCAAATTTGACATCCAAGTAAAAGAATGTAAACATGTAGCATAGTAGTATAGTTTTAACTGCGATATGCATAGTGAAGTTTTTCAGACAGAATGATACTGATGTCTGCCATTTACTTTGAATTGTATCAAAGATGGATTAATGGACAGATACACGAAAGAACTAGCATAGTGAAATAGTAATGATACAATCTAGCTGGTGGGTTTCAAGGGGTTCACTCTAAAATTATTTTAATATTGCTATATATTTAAAATTTTTTCAGCAAAAATGTTTTTTTAAATGGTTTTTAAAAAACACAGAGGTTCTTCCAACAGAAGCAAATATTCATAATTCTGATTATGTTCCTCATTATGGTGAGAGCCAGGACAGAACACACTGTTTTAAGTATGGTTTGTACTCTTCTCTTCAAAGCATAAGAAAATAATTCATTTGATCCGAACATTCCTATCTATCATTATACCTTCGAATGACCACGGGAACATTGTCAAAACCAGATCATACCAAATTCATAAGCACTAACTATCCTCAGGCGCTTTTCTTTCCCCTCCAAGGGTTGCCAAGTCACATCTTTCTCATCTGTTCACCTCTTCCTGGTTTTTGAAAGCTAAATTCACTGCAGAAATGATGTGCTGTGTCGGTGAGTAGGCTGAGTAAGGGGACCTTGTCCAGAGGCTTGCCTGTGCCTATGTAAAGTTTTCTTGAAGTAGTATACATAAACATATGCACCCCACACACATCCTCTAAAATTGAAAGGGGAACAACAGGGGGAAAAAAGGCCAGAGAAAATAGTAACTAAGATAAAAGACTGAAATAACTCACCACAGAAAATTAGGTTAACCAATCTATCACTGATTACCCGTGTTCCCAGTGATTAGCACCCAAACATGATCACATTTAAATTTAGCAATGGTCGTGAAGTTGCAGCCCCATTGCATGAGAGAGGTAGAGAGATATAAATGATTCACCCACACTCTCATACCCGGGGAGCGGCAGAGCCTCTACTCCAGATGGTCACATCAATCCCCTATTCCTAAACTACCTTTCACATAATAGTAGTAATTTGAGTGACTTGGATATGTGTTGAATTGGAGGGATTAGTCCTATATGTTTGGAGACAACAGAATTAAAAGTATTCATAAACTTAGCAAAGGCTTAAAAGAAGATGCAAAGAGGGTGACAGCACCTACCATAATTCCTAATGTGTGAACACTGAGGTTAATTTGTGATGGGTCTACAGCCATAGCCTGAAGAGTCCTTCAGCTGTAGCCTGAGGAGTCCTGGTTCAACGGGTTTACTAAATCTGAACCAGGCATTCTCTGAAATGTTCTTGGTCTTTCTCTGACTTTCTTCTTTTCTTCCTCAGAGCTGGTATCTGGGACTTTACAGAACTTGAGTGCATTTCAGTTCTGTAGTTTGACCTAAGGAAAAATAAGCAGAACATATGTCTCCTGCTTTTGTGTGAGAAGATTTAGACCTAACCTAATAAGAGAAGGGTATCCTTGCATGGCCCCATTTAGCTCCCTAGTTACCCTTTAGATTTGATAAGACACATACACTAAAAGAATGCACATCATAAAGCACAATTCCGTAAGTTTTGGTATACTGTAACTCCATTTTCATTTGTCTCAAGTGTTGTTTTTTTTTTAATTTCCCTGTTGATTTCTCCTTTGACAATTGGGTTGTTTCATTTTTTTTTTTAGAACTGTGTTGTTTAATTTCCACATATTTGTGAGTCTTCCTGTTGTCCTCTTATGCCTGATTTCCAGTTCCATAACTTTGTAATTGGAAAAGATATTGATATGACTTCAACTTCCTTAAATTTGTTAAGACTTACTGTGAGGCCTAACAAAAGATCTATCCTAGAGAATGTTCTGTATTCTGTTGCTGTTGGATGCACTGTTCTGTTCCACTTCATCCATCTGGCCTAAAAGTAGTTCAGATTCAATATTTCCTTTTTAATGTTATGTCCAGATGATTTAGCCTCTGTTGAAAATGGGATATTGAAGTTCCCTACTATTATTGCTTTATTGTCTATTTCTCCCAACAGTTCTATTAATATTTGCTTTATATATTTAGATGCTCCAATGTTGGGTGCATATACGTTCACAATTGTTATATCCTCTTGATGAAACAACATTTTATCATTATATAATGACCTTCTTTGTTTCTTGTTAAAGTCTTGATGAAAGAAATTGTAGAAGACACAAATAAATGGGAAGATATCCCGTGTTCATAGGCTGGGAAGAATTAATATTGTTAAAACATCCATTGTACCTAAACTGTTCTACAGATTGAATGCAATTTCTATCAAAATTCCAATGGTATTTTTCACAGAAATAGAAAAAATAATCCTAAAATTCATTTGGAACCACAAAAGACCCTGAATAGCTAAAGCTATTGAGAAAGCTAAAGTCTTGAGAAAGAAGAGCAAAGCTGGAGACACCACTCACACTGATTTCAGATCATATTATACAGCTATAGGAATCAAAGCAGTATGGTAGGGGCTTAAGAATGGACACACGAACCAATGGAACAGAATAGAGAATCCAGAAATAAACTCACACATAAATGGTCAACTAATCTTCAAGGAAGGTGCCAAGAATACAAAGTAGGAAAGGTAGTCTTGTCAATAAACGGCATTGGGAAAACTGGACATCCACATGCAAGAGAGTGAAATTGGACCTTTATCTTATACTGTATACAAAAACCAACTTGAAATGGATTAACGACTAACTTAAACATAAGACCTGAAGTTGTAAAACTCCTAGAAGAAAACAAAGGGAAAATCTCATGACTTTGGCTTTGACAGTGACTTTCTGGATATGGCATCAAAAGCACAAGCAACAGGTGCAAAACTAAACAAGTGGGACTACGTCACATTGGAAAGCTTTTGCACAACAAAAGAAATGATCAACTAAATAAAAAGGCAACCTACAGAATTGGAGAAAATATTTGCAAAGCATGTATCTGGTAAGGGGTTAATATCCAAAATACATAAGGAACTCATACAACTCAAAATTTAAAAAAATGATTAAAGAATGGGTAGAGGAATGAATAGATATTTTTCCAAAGAAGATGTATAAAGGTCCAACGGACACATAGAAAGATGCTTGACATCACTAACCATTAGGAAAATGCAACAAAAACACAATGCAATATCAGCTCACACCTGTTAGGATGGCTATTATCAAAAATTCAAAAAGTAACAAGTTTTGGCGAGGTTGTGGAGAGAAAAGAACCTTTATACATTGTTGGTGGGATTGTAAATCAGTATAGCCATTACGGAAAACAGTATGAAATTTTCTCAAAAAAAATTAAAAATAAAACTATCATGCACTTCAGCAATCCCACTGCTAGGTATGTATCTAAAGGAAATTAGATGCTGATCTCAAAGAGATTTCTGTGCTCCCATGTTCACTGCAGCCTTATTCACAGTAGCCCAGATACGGAAACAACCTAAGTGGCTGTTGACAGAGGAATAAAGAAAATTTTGTGTGTGCTGTTAAAGGATAAATTGAGGCACACTAAAATTTACACATTTATTTGGGTAAACATTGATTCAAATCAGGCAGCACCACACTTAAAATGGTACGAAGCACTGACAGAAGCTGGAGGAAAGGCTTTTACACAGAAGATGAGGAAGCAAAACAATTACTCGGCCGGCCCTACCTGAAGCAGTCGCCTTGTTTGGGAGAGCCCAGTTGGCTGTTGGCCATTAGTTTTTCCTACGTCCCGCTTCCTCGGATTCGAGTGCGTTGACTTTGGCTTAGCTTGGATTTGCTTACTACATAGGCTACCAAGGCCTTAGAGCCACTTCAGTCCAATGTCCTCCTACTTTAATTACTTTAAGTATATACAACTGAATGTTACTCAGCCAAAAAAAAAAAGGAGAAAATCCTGCCTTTTGCAATAGCAAGGATGAACCTAGAGGGCATTATGCTAAATGTAATGGCCAGACACAGAAAGACAAATACTGCATAATGTCACATATACGTGGAATCGAAAAAAGTCCAAGTCACAGAACCAGAAAGAAGAATGGTGGTTGCCAAGGGTGGGAAGGGAAAGGCAGAATGGGAGGATGTTGGTCAAAGGGTACACATTTTTAATTATAAGATGAATACGTGAATAAGTTCTGGCAATCTATTGTATAGCCTGGTGACTACAGTTAATAACACAGTATTGAAAAAGTATGGAAGATCATCAGCTGAGAAAAGGAAGCAGCAGTGGGAGAGGTAACCACACAATTCTCAGGTTAGAATGACAATGGCAGTTACCTGAATTATTTTATTTTTTATACAAATAGTTTGACTTCATAAATACAGTCCTCAAGTTCTCATTACACAGAAAACTGTTCACCTAATAAAATCTAACCCATTTTGTGGTCATAATTTTGTTAGATGTGCAATGCTTTGAAAACAGTTTTATAGACTTCAGCAGACATCATTAAATACTTTCCTACTGAGTATTTCAAGAGGCACTGAGCCCCTCCTACAGGTGTCACAACTAATTATAGGTTCATTTATGGGACTTACTGAAAACCTTCATACTCTTTTATATAAGTGAAACCGGTACAATCTCAAGAACACATCACCGCATATGACTTCATGCCTGCCTCCCTAAGGACACCAACTTTTTGTTTCTCAAATCCTAGAATCTGGGAAGAGATTTGCTTCTTCTTGTTAATACGCTTTACCTGGCTCGTTTGAAGGGCATTGTTGCACCATGCTGCCTAGATGGGAAACTACAATGCTGCAGAAACACACCGACAAAGAAGTTCTGTTGGATAGAAATATGCCGAGGACGAAAACAAAAAAATGGCAAAAGGAATAATCATTCTTTTTTGTGGATTTCCTTCTTGGCTTTTCCAGCTAAAATGTCATCTCCTCAATGGGCGCTTTGGCCATCTTTGTGCTCCTCATCAACTGTATCTGTATTGGAAATCAGTGTTCTTGGTACATCTGTACCACCAATAGTCTGTCAGTCTATTTTCTCCAGGGATATTGAGTCCTTTGGAAGAAACTGGATTTGGAGTTAGACAGATGTCTTTGGAGTTAGACAGATGTCTTTGGAGTTAGACAGATGTCTTTGGTTTGGGTCCTACTAGCAATTGTGGGTTAAACCCTAACTTTCTAAGCCTCAATACTGTCACATGTGCAATAAAGAGAAGACTTGACAGATTTAGGAAAAATGAATAAATATAATGTGCAGAAAGTCCCCATACAAACTGTAAAGTGATACATCATGTACCTATAAGGAAATGTGTTTTTAATAATAATAATAGTTTTAAAGGAAAATATCATCTAGTGCTGGGGAAACAGCCCTGAAATGCGCTCAGTAGGCTTACTGCAAATGAACTAGAGCTTCTTGCAATTTTCAATTTTGTCTTTAGTTTCTGGTATGCTTATCTTCTTTTTTAAAATTGATAGATATTATTTTTAGAGCACTGTTAAGTTCATAGCAAAATTGAGCAGAAAACACATAGAATTCTTAAATACACCCTTCTCTCCTTCTCCACCAATAACATCCCCCACCAGTGGGGTGCATTAGTTATAATCAATGAATCAACACTGACCTATCATTATTAACCAAAGTCCATAGTTTAAAATAGGGTTGCTCTTTGTGTGATACATTCTCTGGGTTTGGACAAAAGTATCAACATGTATCTACTACTATACAGAATTGTTTCCAAGCCCTAAAAATACCTTGTGCTCTACCTATTCATCTTTCTCTCCCCTTGAACCTCTGACAATCACTGATTTTTTTTTTAACTGTTGATGAGGAGAACAAAGGCAAGAGAAATGTAGCCAAAGTTAAATTTTCTTCCAACTTGCAGCCCAGTGATAAATACCTGAGACGTGCAGAGCGTGACATTCCCCAAGGAACTCATGGCCACCTTAATGTTGTTTTGCTAGAGACTAAAGGTAACCTTATCTTAATAATAGCCAGACCTCCAGGATCCTCTCACTCTTCTTTAACATGCAGAAACCCCTTTAGAAACTTAGGTTATCTCTACCCTCTCCCACCCCAAACCTAAAAGTATATAATCAGTCACTCTTCACAATGCAGTGCAGCTCTTTCTGCCCACGGGTCCTGTCTCCGTGCTATAATAAAAACCCTTTTTTGCACCATAAAATGTCTCAAGAATTATTTCTTGACCATTGCTCTCCATGACCCCACATCGCTGTCTCTATAGTTTCGCCTTTTCCAGAATGTCATTTGCTTGGAATCACATGTCATATAACATATAACAATTTCTACATTCCCATTTCAATGTGGGAGGGGGGATTTCCACCATGAAGCAATTCTTGGACACCAGCTGGGGGGTCCCATAATTCAACTCAAAGCTGACACTATCTACCCAGAGATAGCATTAGATTCCATAGGTTAAAGGGCCCCTCACCCATCTCAGAAGCCAGTCACAAGCCCAGGCTGTCACCTGTTCTTCTGACTGACAGGCTACAGATTACAAGTTCCAATCACAAATCCAGGCTGTTACTTGAACTTCTGACCAATCCAGAAGCTCTCCAAACCCCACCTCTTGGTGTTTTTATGGAGGCTTCATTGCAAAACTTGACTGATAAAACCATTGACCAGTGGGAATTGATTCAACCTCTAGCTCCTCTCCCCTCCACAGAAGTCGGGGGGTGGGACTGAAAGTTCCAAACCTCTAATCATGGGGTTGACTCCTCTGGCAACCAGCCCCCACCCCTAAGCTCTTTCCAAAAGTCATTCATTAACATAACCAAAAATAACCTTTAGCACCCTTAACACTTAGGAGATTCCAAGGGTTTGGGGAGCTGTGAGCCAGGAACCTCAGAAAAAGACCAAATATATATAAGAATAAATTGCAATATTGCAGTAGCCTTATCAGATTGACTTCTTTTATGTAAAAATATACATTTAAATTTCCTCCTTATCTTTCTGTGACTACTCTACATCCTTGTTACCATTCAATGTTGTCAGTGCTTTGGATTTTAGCCATTCTAAGAGATGTGTAGTGACATCTCATTCTTTTAATTTACAATTCCCTAAAAAGATATGATGTTGAGCATCTTTTCATAAGTTTTTTACTGTCTGAAAATCTCGTTTGTTGAGGTAAAAGCTCAGATCTTTTGCCCATTTTTAAATTGAATTGTTCATTTTCTTATGGTTGAGTTTTAAGAGATTTTTTGTATATTTTGAATAATAGTCCTTTGTCATATACATCTTTGACAAATATTTCTGCCAGTCAGTGGCTTACCTTCTCATTCTCTTGACTCTTCCCTTTTGCAGAGAAGAAATTTTGGATTTTAATGAAATCTTGAGACAAGGAAACTAAGGTCTCCATAAAAATCTGCTTTTTGCTCCTTTTCCTGCTTCTGTTCTTGCTAGGACCTGCACCCCGATCCCACTTTACACATGCCTTGTAAATAGTGTATGTCCTCCTTGCAAGGGACAAGGAGTTAATGATTTTCTAGGATAAATAACATCTAAAGAAGGACCAGGTGAGAATGAAAACAGGATGCAGAAAAACTGAAAATAGAAAGCAGAAACAGGAAAACATGACCCTGAATCTGGAAAAATATCAATCATATAAACAGATCCAGCAATAACATACATGATATAATTGATAGATGAGGCTATCAAATCAGTTATCTCTTCAAGAAGGTAGAAGAAAGATAGAGCATGTTCAGTAAGGTAGATGGAAGGTAAAGAAAGAAAGAAAGAAAGAAAGAAAGAAAGAAAGAAAGAAAGAAAGAAAGAAAGAAAGAAAGAAAGATCAAAGTATATTTTTAAAGATTAAAAAATCAAAATGTCTGATGAAAATAAACCATATGGTATTAACAGCAGATTAACTAGCACAGAAGAAAAGACTAGCAAACTTGAAGACAGCATTAGAAATGAGCAAAAATAAAACACAGAAAAAATACATATTGAAAAGAACATCAGTAATTTGTAGGACAACTTCATGCAGTGTGGGAGAAGGATGACGAGGGAATAAAAAAAGATTTTAAAAAATAATAGTTACTAAAATTTCTAAATTTGATGAAAACTATAAACCCATAGATCTAGGGATCTTAATGAACCCCAAGCACAAGAGTGATGACAAAACTCAGCATCGCCTATAAACCTTTCAACTTAAGGCCTGTCTCTGCATTTGAGTCTAATATTTCTCAAAACATACCTTAGTTCTTTTTTGTTTTCTTTTTTCCGTATTAATCTTTATTCTTAGAATGCTGGTTATCACTTTATGTGTCTCCAACTTTCTTAAGTCTGAGGGTCAGATCCTCTGTGGTGCTTGATCCTGACCACCTTTCTCAGCCTTCCCCCCACCACCCCCCCATGTTCCCCCCCGAATGTGCTTCCTCAGGGCTCCCCTACTTATTTGTGTATAACATCAATCAAATTGCCTTCTTCTCCTCCAGTTGTGAACTTCTCTTACTCATCTTTAAATTTCCAGAATCTAATAAATTTCCTGGAATCAGTAGGTTCCACCCAGCAAGTGTCTGAGAAAAGAGTGAAGAATGTAAGCTCTATGAATCTGTCTTTGTTTTTACTGCATTTTCAGCGTCTGGTAATATTTGGAACAATTGGTGCTCAATTATTATTTTTGAAAGAAGGAAGGAATTTTTATTGGTTAACGTTTGTAAAACCAGAATCATTCTACATGCTTCTATGTGCAAGACATTGTTCTACGTATGGAGACATGGAGACACAGTAGTGGAAAAGATCCATGAGCTCATATCCTAGCATGTAGGTGCATGCATTTGTGTGTATGACTGTGTGTGGATATGTATTTATTTGGTGGGAAAATATACAAGTAAATAATGAAATGAGAAAGATAATTTTAGATATTGAAAAGAACTAAGAAGGCAGTAAGCACAATTAATCTGATTGGGGTAGGTGTACTTTGAATTGTCAGGGAAATCTTCACTGAGCAAGTAATATGTGAACTGATATTTCTAGAAAAAAAGGAACTATTCAAGTTTCTCAGCCAAGACTTTTCCAGGCAGAGGAAAGAGTGAGTACAAGAGCTCTAGTACATTGTGTGTTTGAGAAAGAGGAAGATGGTAAGTGTAGATGGCATTTATACACAATGACTAAAATCCACCTGTGAAAAACTTGCTAGAATAAAAATATTGAGTAAGAACCAACACACATGTGCTGCCTAAAAGCAAGGGATTGAAAGACACAGCCTCCAATTCACATTCACCTTGCATGTCTGGATTTTTAATGTAATGACTATTAGGGTTATGTTCTTAGTCTGCCTAATGAATTCCTCGATCTCAGAATACCTCCCATCAGCATTTTCACTGTCCTAGTAGCTGTGACACAAAACATTATTAATGTTGTACATGTATTATACAGACCATCCTACAGGTTACTGTCAGATAGAAGCTTGCTGGCCCAAAGTTTGGCTGGGGGCAGATAGATCAAAATAAGCAAACTAGAATAAAATGACTTAATTGCAATTATCACCATGTGCTGCTGATGGGAGTAAATTCTGTGTGTGTTACATGTAATTCATTTCATTCTGTCTAACCATCACTTTTGGCCATTATCCCTGACTGTTTGGAAAAGGCATGAAATAAGCTTCTTTGGTTTTTGGTGTCTCTAATCGCTGGGGAAATAGATTGCACAATCAGGGTGGAGAATCTGGCTGGTTGACAAATGTATATACTTCGATGCATGCATATGAATCCACGTATAAATACAGCCTGTAGAACATCCACAGTGGTGGACTCTTAACACATTCCCTACAGATCTTGTAGGCCTCCCTGACCATGAAGCCATCAGGCGGCTTTCTGCTTTTGGTCAGCATGGCCTCTCTGTTCCTTTTTGCAGGTGAGTACTATATGTGTGAGAAATGACATTCTGGACCAGACTGGTTAGGATCAGCAGTCTTGATGTGATGTTGTTAATGATGACAATGATAATGATGATGATAAGGATGGTTAATGATGGTGACTGCCCATCACATTTTTAATTGAGAAGGAACTTTTATTTGCGAACTAGCTACTTTAATTATCAGTACAATGCTACACAAAAGATGGTTTTATCCTATCATAAAAACAGTGTTACATCTCATAGGATGACATGGCCTATCCTAGGTCACATGGGCCCCAAGTGGCTAATCTAGGAGTTCCAGGCCGATTAATTTTGTTCCCCTCAGCAGACCACAATTAACAGCAGAAGCTTCATTCCTCAAAGAAACAATTTATAGTGAAATTAGAAATTCTCATTTAAAGTCACCTTCAAGAAATTCTTATCTAAGGAGTTCAACTGCCAGAATTTTCCTGAGAAGCTTTCGTTTTACAGAAAGCTGAGTCATTCTTATTTTCCCAGTAGGTAAACAAAGTAGAGAGATAATTAGAAAGAGAGACTCAGACAGAGAGAAGTAGAAAGTGCCCACTACTGGTGTGCTAAGATTTGACTTCTAATCCTCATTATGCTACTATCTCCTTCTTTAATATTGAGCAACTCACTCCTGGCCTCTATTTCATCACATGAAAAAAGAGAGTGTGAACCTAACCTGTTCTAAGACTTCTTTCAATAAATGATTATGCGTAAGTAGCTTGGCTCTAAAGCCTGGAAGACCTGGGTTTGAATCCTGGCTCTGCCATTTATGAAGTATATGTCCTTAGACCAGTTATTTGCCCCAGAGCTCAACTTGCTTCTCTTTGGGATGATTGGAATGACTTAATGTATGTAAGATTTGATATGGTGCTTAAAACATAGAAATCTTCCAAGTCGATGGTGGATAGTGTTAGTGGGGAATGCTGATGAATCCTGACTTTTTTTAAGTGTTCTTGAAATTCTTTTGTATTATATTATTATATTGGCACTTGTTTGCCAGTTGTCTTGGTTATCTTTCAATCAAATGGTTTCTGGATTCTGGAATTTTCAACTTTTTTTCTGGTTAAATATATGCCTTTTTGACAAAGAATAGATCCAGACTCTGCCTTCCTTTCTTCAAGAATAGCTCAGTTTTAAGATAAACCCTAACGAAGTGAACCACATGCTTGGATAAAAGTCACATAAATCATAAATAGCAAATGTAGGAAAAAGAGCTTTGTACTGGGCATTTGTAATCTGGCCTCTGGCTCAGTTGTGTGGCTAGGAGGTTGTGTGTCCTGAACAATTTTCTTCCCTTCTCTGGGCCTCAGTTTTTCATCCATAAAGTAAGACAGTTGTAATGGACAATCACTAAGGATAATTTTAGCTGTTAAATTCTGGAATTCTTCTGAGCTGTTGTGATTTATCAGTGTGTGTTCTCTCATTGCAGAGGCTGTAAGCCAAGGAGGTTCTCAGGTATGTACTCTCTCATGGGTCCTCTTCAGTCATAAGAGGCTGTCTTACAACAATAGCAGATCTTGAGCTGAGGGGCCCAGTGGCTGTTCTGTTAAGAACTTCAGAGGTCATTTGGCTAGCCTGGTGAGAAGCCGGGATGGTAGCCTGACACACTGACATAGAGTGTCATCACGGGTGCAGAGGCCCCAAAGGACTTGAAAATCACCTCCCATTTTCCTGAAATTAGTCAGATGTCTCATTTCCCTATAAGGAGTTTATAGGCAGTGTTTATAAAAGTATGGGGTGAATATCATTTATTTTCCAAATCAGGATAATTTTAAAAGTGAAAGTAGTGTATATAATAGTTATACCAAAAAGATAATAAAAAAAACTGATAGCATCCCAGGCGACTCAGAACGTACAGTAACTCTGGATCTGTGTACCTTGTTCGTAACATCACTACAAATGCTTCATAAAATGCACATTCCTGCTTCTTACACAGACATATTACATTATCAATTGAAGCAGGACATCTAGGGATTTTGAGTCTGAGCAATCTTCATTTTAAGAAGCCCCCTGCCATTTTGGCACACATTAAAATTGGAGAATCACAGCTCTAAATTTCTGTAAACATACTTGAGTATACGGAGTGAGTCTATCCAGACTCATGAATAGCGAATCCTCTGGCAGTTTGTATTAGCAGTTAGTAATTACAGGATCAACGTTCTTGAGAAGGTCTACAATAAAAACAATAGTAACAATAATAATAGTACCTACATTAAAAAAATACATATATACCTTCAAATACAAAGAGATACGGTAGAGCGATTTAACCTATTTTTTGAAATATGAGCTTTGAGAAAGAGAATATTTAGGCTCATATTCCAGCCCTATTACTCACTAAATGTTTGACTTTAGGTAACTTACTTCAGTATTCTGTGCCTCAGTTTATCAATAAAATTTAGCTAATAATAGCACTTAATTCATTATTATGTGAGTTAATTTATATACAGCCCATAAGAGTGTTTAGCACATAATAAACACTAAATACAAATTAGCTATTATTAAATGACAATTTTATGATTACATTTTAATAACTAAGTTACATTTATAATTTTACCTTTCTAATTGAACATTAAATATTTTTCACAAAATGTTTGTAAAGACATATAAGGAGAAACAACTTCAATGCTTTTGAACATTTAATCCACTCAACAAATATCCTGCACACCAATACCAAAGAATATTCTAACATTTAACTTCTGTCACTTGATTCTCTACTTTAAAATCATAGATACTTTTCACCTGCTCAGAAGGTAATATCTAAATTCTTTAGCTTTGCATTCGAGTCCATTTCCAATCTGTGGGCAGTGTCCCTGTTTCACCTCATTCATTCTTTACCCGCCTGTGACCAGGGCATTGCCCATACCAGGTGGCCCACAGTCCCTGGCCAGCCAGGACCTCTCAGATGTTGTTGCTGATGTTGTTCTTTATCTGAAAGACAATCACCAGCCACTGTCTGCGCCATCATTAAAGTGCGCCCATTCTCTCGGTCCGAAGAACTCTTACAGCCCCTCTCATGTGCCCTGCATATATAGAAATCTCCCACCAGCAAAATCACTTCCATCTATCGTCCCCACCAATGATTCATTGCATTCTCATCAGTATTTCTGTTGGATTTTATTAATGTACTTAATTCAACATTTATTTTATTCACAAATAGTCTTCTCTATTAGGACATGAGCTCTTTAAGGTCAGAAAAATGTTTTCTCTCCTTTGTGAATCCTAGTTTAAAGATGAATGAAAGATTCAGCAAATGATAGCGAATATATAAGAAGATTATCCGATGTGAAATGTATTATCAGTTCTACTTTCCAAAAATTAGCCTACTACAAAAATTTTGAGATGTGCCTTTTTTATCTACATATCTTACCTGAAAACTTAGTTTAAAATATGTTGATGAAGAGGTCTAAATGGACTTTTTTGTACTTATTTTTTTTGTACTTATTTTTTGAAGTTTTTTTTACTTTTTCATTTTGAAATAACTTGATTTTTAAAAAACAGTAAAAATAGTTCGAAGAAATACCATTTTAACATTTCACATAACTTTAGCACAGTCATCAAAATCAGGATCTTAACATTGACATGTAACTGTTAACTAATCTATCATCTTATCCAAATTTCACCAATTGTCCCAGAAATACCATCTTTCTAGTATGGGATCTAATCTAAAATCCCATGTACTTGTTTTATCTCCTCAATCTCCTCAACTCTTTTCAAGCAACAGTTACTTTCTTGAGGAAAAATTTGATTGTAAAATTTTCATTAGACATTTAATTAGATGATCTTGGAAATCCAACTCACTGGCACAAGGTTGGCACTCAATCGACGTTTATTGAGCACACAGTAAAGAAATTAAATTGATTTCTTTAGGGAATCGTACAAAAGGGAATTAAAAAGGAAGCTAAATAACAAAAAGAGAGAAAATAAATTTTTGAAAACAGAATCATGATAAATAAGAAGGAAAATAAAAGGAGAATTTGATTATTTTTAAAGATTAACTTCTGGTAAAGTAAGTCCCCTCTGTCCCATCAAATGTAAACTCTGTATCAGACGTTGTTTTTGCAACAGAAAATGTTTGGAAAAAAACTAGCCAAATTCAGTCATTGCTTAAACTACATCATACCAAATACTTAGCTTCTTTGAAACTATTTTGCCAATTGACAGGACTAAATATTTTATTTAAATCTGCAGTTTTCATGTGTTTTTTTTTTTTAAGATTTTATTTATTTATTTGACAGAGAGAGGGAACACAAGCAGGGGGAGTGGGAGAGGGAGAAGCAGGCTTCCCGCGGAGCAGGGAGCCTGATGCGAGGCTCAATCCCAGAGTCCTGGATCCCAGGGTCCTGGGATCATGACCTGAGCCGAAGGCAGACGCTTAATGACTGATCCACCCAGGCGGCCCTCTTCATGTGTTTCAATACCACCTAAATATCTTTTATCCCATATGGTGACTGCAGAAAGCATAAAGATAACAAGTCAGATTCTTGTTCCAAGACAATGACGAATTTATGCTATCCAGGTTGATGACAATCTGCTTAACTCTGATATTTCTAATCCTTAGGCTGATATTTCTAATATTCTGTCTTGTTCCCCTCTTTACCACATGGGGAAAATGACATTCTGTGTGGCAGGTAGAGGAATATATTTTCCTGTTGAACTTTTAAGTCTACAAAAACATGTTGAAGATCATTGCAATGAAATCATGACTTCAGCTTTACAAACTGCATTATTGCTATGATGCTTTTTTTTTTTTTTTTTTTTTTAATATTTTATTTATTTATTTGAGACAGAGAGAATGAGAGAGACAGAGCACATGAGAGGGGGGAGGGTCAGAGGGAGAAGCAGGCTCCCTGCCGAGCAGGGAGCCCGATGCGGGACTCGATCCAGGGACTCCAGGATCATGACCTGAGCCGAAGGCAGTCGCTTAACCAACTGAGCCACCCAGGCGCCCCGCTATGATGCTTTTAATACCAACTAATTTGCAAGCAGATATGTAAGTATGAATAGGAACTTCTTGGGAGAAGGGACTTAATATTCAAAACTAGGTGCTTGGAAAAATGCTTTCCAATCATCACCGTGACAGATAAATAAAGACGAAAAGCAACCCAGAAAAATCACAGTGTATTAAGATATCAAAGCGTTAGTTCTATCTCCATTACCACGTCATGGAAATGTTGGAAGCATTTCTTCCAAAAGTAAGTGAGCCCTCAGAGTCCCCACCTGCAAAATTAGAACATTGGATTTATTACTTTTCAAAGACATATCTTTTGATTAAATAAATGCAAAAGCAAAATTTCAGCAGGAGAAGTAATAAATGCAGACTTTTCTCTGGTTGAAGCACTGGTAAAGAAAGAAGGATACAAAGGTGGGCACTGAAAGTTTGTTCTCTATTCTTAAGAGGAAGATCTGTAAACACACTTTATCCCAGGCTCTCTATTAAATTCAATAATTATTTATCCTATCCTCCCTACTATTTAACAATGCTTACTGAGCATCTATTACATTCAAGACATACAGGAAATACACATACGAAAAAATGATTCCTGACTTTTTACTGGATATCTGCATCAAAAGCCTTTAAAAAGGCAAATTCAGACACAGAGACTTTACTTCTAGAAATGCAGCCTGAGAAAAGAACTGGGGTTGTACCAAAAGGGCAGTATTGTTTGCATAGCAAAACAACAAGGAAACAAACTAAATGTTTCTAAATGGGGATTTGCATAATAATCTGTATAACATGGTAATTATTCAAAATGGCTATACAACTATTCAAAATGGTCATATAAAATATATGTTACTAGACACAGATAGGAACTGAAAGTATATTTCAGGTTTAAAAAGCATTTGGTAAAATGCTGTCAATTGAGTGACCATATTTTAAAACTATATCAACATAGAAAATATCAAATTTGTGGATAATGGATTCTGGGTTTTTAAGTAAATCCCTCTTGTACTGCTCTGTGTTTTTAAAAAATTCTATTATAAACATGCATTGTTTGTATGATTGGCAGGTAGAGAGATAAATAGCTAATGAAGAGATCAATGATAGAACATGATTATATATGTATATATTTTTTATCCCCTTTCTTCAAGAAGTTTGCATCAAGAAAAAAAAATTTTTTTTAAAAAACAAACATGTTTGCATTATTGAAGGTTGGTATCAAATAATGTTTGTAGGCATTTGGAAACAGGAAAAATCCATTTTTGCCTGAAAGTTATTATGAAAATTTTGACTATCAGGTGGTACTTGAGATGTACATTAAAGAATGATATGAAAGGGAAAAGTTTTTCCAGGAAGAAGGGGTAATGTAGTGTTGAAAAGCAAAGTGTTTTCAGAGGTTAGTAATGGACCCGTTTGGCTCTATTAGTGGCCTCCTGTATGATCATAATGTGAAATGGCTAAGAATGTAGGCTCTGGAGTTAAACTGTCCTCATTTGACTTTGGTTTTTATGACTTAATAACTATGTGACTTCTAGTGCCTTGCCGGATGACATTTAGTAGGTACTGAGTAGGCATTAGTTGATGGAAAAAGGTACATGAATGCCAGATGCAGTGGTTCTGTGGATTTGGAGGGTGAAGAAAAATATTTTCTTTTTTGAAAATATTTTATTTATTTATTTGACAAAGAGAGAGAGACAGCAAGAGCAGGAACACAAGCAGAGGGAGTGGGAGAGGGAGAAGCAGGCTTCCTGCCGAGCAGGGAGCCCGATGTGGGGCTCGATTCCAGGACTCTGGGATCATGACCTGAGCCAAAGGCAGATGCTTAACAACTGAGCCACCGAGGTGCCCCAATAAATATTTTTTCGATATTTGACTTTTACCAGGTCCTTTCCTAGGAAATGGATAAAGATGAATCCGATATGGCTTATTATCTCGAGACACTTCTAGCTGTGTTGAGGAGTGACTTATAAAAGACACTTAGACAAATTGACAGATTTCTCCAGAAAATTCCAAGAGATAAAGAATTTATACTTGGATATGCACTTATGATAAAGCAGTTTGGCAATCAGTATTGGGAGCATTAAAAGTTATGGCCTTTGAGATAGCAATTCTCATAAGAGCATACCCTAAGAAAGTAATCAGAATACGTACAAGTATTTTATATATAAAATGGTGATTTTGACTCAATTAGTGTACAAAAGAAGAAATATACAACAATGGGGTATTAGTAAAATAAATCATTTCAAATTTTTATGATGGAGTATTACACCACAAAAATCCTGCTTTCTAGGATGTGCATAATGGTACAGAAAAGGTAAGTGATAAAGAATGAATGGGACATATATACAATGTGATTCTATTTTTAATATAAAACTGGAAATGCAATGCATAGAGAAGAAATGGAAAGAAAAACAAATGCTCACAAAGGACATCTCTGGGTGCTAGGACTACATGTAACTTTTATTACTTTTTATTTTCAACATATATCTTTGTTGGAATAATAAAATATGTGCTTTTTAAAAGAATTTCTAAGCATAAATGTAGCATATCTTTCCGTTCCTTGAGAGAACTAATGACGTCAATGGCATTATTCATGAAGTTAAAAAAAGCACTTCATTTAAATTACAGGCTTTTTGCAGCAACTCTGAGAAACCAGCTACAGGTGGAAAACCCTGTCCCAAGATCCACAAACCGGTGTGTGGTTCTGACGGGCAAACTTACCGCAATGGCTGTGAATTCTGCAAAGCAGCTATGTAAGCACATGGAAGCAGCTTCTAGAAATGCACACTTAGTTTGGGCCAGTGGGGTATGGGCTTGGGAAAGTACTGGTTAAGCCTTTACTGTTGTAAGTATTGTACAGATAACTCTTAATTAGAATAAGACAATGTAATTATCCCCAAAGAGAGAGACCTAGAAAACCGAAGTGCCCTCTCCCAATTCATCCAGTCTGGGCTGAACCCATTTCCACTACATTTCATTCTGAGCACCATCTTTTCCTTCAGGAAAAAAAAATGGAAAGCTTGGTTTCAAACACAATGGGAAATGTTGACTCCTCGGACACTGCGAGGCTAGAGGTGCGCTCCGTTTGTCATTTGCATCAGAAGATTTGGTCCCTGTTACTCAATATCTTTGCGGGGTATTTCCCACCTGTTATCATGCATAAAAGACAACAGTTTCAATAAAGGTACCTTGGCAGACTTTCGACATTGATGTTATTTTTGGGTCACAGTGGAGCCACCTGTTTGATTTAGTTAGACCACCTGAGTCTGAAATGATACCACTTGAAAACAAACACAGGGCTTAGAGTATTACATTTTTCAAACCCAGAATTCACCCATCAGTGCTTTGAATCTCAGTTCTTCAGACTTATGCAGATGAACTCAAGGTTAACAAAACTCGGTCCAAGAAAATATATATTATCTGACCCAAATTAGCACTCTTTAGTATATAGTGTAGTGACGGAAGTATTTTGCCCTAAGAGACACACTGAGTGTGTGTGTTTTAGAGCTTCTCAGCTTGTATGCAGAGACAAGAAATAAGTACCACATGAGACAGACTGTGGGTCCCTTCAGTCATCGAAGCAGCTGAATAGGTTCAGGAACAGCTGAAGCCTGTAGGATAGTTGTCTCGGGCTTTATTGGTTTTATCAGCTTTATCAGTTAACTACCTGTACTACATAAAATACGGTAAGCTTCTATGTGTGGTAAATTGTGAAAAACTTTGGAAGTATAGGTTTATTGGCATGTTGTAGGTGCTTAGAAATCTAAAGATGGACAGACAAGCTTGGCATCTTCAGTGTGTTTACAGACTACTTGGAGAGACAAATGTATCCCAACTTACTAAAATGTAGTTTGATATGCTCCTGTTTTTTAGAAAATCCCAATGAATGAAGTATTCCATTTATTAATTGCTTAAATAATTTTTCAATGCTTATGAGATACCAACTACCACTCCAAGAATGGGGTGAAGATCTCTACTACAAAGCATCATGCTTTAAGATTTAAGTGGGTGCACAAAATATATTCTAAAAATATATTTTCAGGGGGTGCCTGAGTTGGTTGAGCATCCGACTCTTGATTTTGGCTCAAGTCATGATCTCCGGGTGGTGAGATCAAGCCCTGTGGCGGACTCTACCCTGGGCATGGAGCCTGCTTAGGATTCTCTCTCTCCCTCTCCTTCTGACCCTCCCCCAGCCCTCCCTCCACCTCGAGCATGTGCATGTTCTCTTTCTCTCTCTAAAAAAAAAAAGGATAAAAATATTTTTTCAGTTATCAATAAATTTATAAAGGAAATCAAATTAAGACATAAGATGCAGAAAAGTGGGTACAGTTTAGAGAAAGGAATTATTTGAAACTGGTTACTTTGAACTCAATCCTGAGGGCTTAAATATATTCAGTCCCATGTAAATTTGGAGGAAGAGTAGTACAAGGAAAGAGAAGGACAAACATGAAAACAACACAATCCAAAAAATAAAAATAAAAAAGAATAATAATAATTTAAGAAATAACAACACACAATTCAAAAATCAAAACTTGGAAATGGAAATAAGTTTGGGCATGATCAAGGATGAAAGGAATTAGTTCATAAAGAGCCTTGGGAGCCAAGCTAAAGCAATTCATATCCTAAGAATTATAGGAAATTATTGCAATGCGTTAATAGAAAACTTCATTGCCGGGATGGCATTTTTAGCTGATCTATGACAGGTAAGATATTTGCTGGGTTGAAAAGAATGGAATATGTAAGTGATGGATCACTAAATTCTACACCTGAAATCAATTTTACCATATGTTAACTAGCTAGAATTTAAATAAAAACTTGAAAAAAAAAAACCTCTTTATCAGCATTAAGGTGAATCATCATGCTATACCTGTACCAGGCAGATTAATGGGGCACTTCATGTATAAAGATAGCTTTAAAACATGAGTTTCTTGTGAAAGAAATATTTTTGAAGTACAAGCAGGAAGGATTTTCCAACAGTCTTTTTTTCAGAGTAATGTTGCATACAAACTGAAGATTGCCTCTTATATTGAATTGCATAATGAAAAATCAGTTTAATGGTTGACAAACATTGACATTCAAATAAAGATGTTGCTGGTATTTTGAAAGAAAGAAAGAAAGAAAAAGAAGGAAGGAAGGAAGGAAGGAAGAAAAGAGAAAGAAAGAGAAAGAAAAAAGAAAGAAAGAAAAAGAAAGGAAGGAAAGGGGGGAAAGCAGAAGAAAAAATTCAGAAACATTGTGAAAAATAACATCTTTGAGAAGGTTGTTTCCAAAGTCTCAAATTGAGTATGTGGAAAAACCAAGATCAGCACTCAGAGAATACCAGTATCACATACTTTTCAGCATACTGTTGCTAAAGCAGAGATCTCCAACAAATGGCAAACAAGCTGGATATGGCTTCAGGATTTTCTTAGCCCACACACAGTCACTTCTTTTCATAGATGTCAATATTTGAAAACTGAAGAAGTGCACATAAAAAAAAATGGATTTCTAGAAACTCTGGAAAAGTAAGAGGATCTACTGATGAGGTGCCCATGTCCCTTAGTAACAACAATGGTTAACTTCTGACTCCTTTGGATGAGTCATTCCCACAGGGTCCCAGGACTCGTTCTCATTAGCTCCTGGCTCCTGATGGCATATGAGTTCTGTATCTCACTTTAAGGCACAACAGTTTCGAGCACCTCATCGAGTACTCTTGGTTTTGAAAAATTCACAATCTAAAGAAGCAGCCCATTCTATCAATACAGAACAATTTGTTTTGTTTTGTTTTTTTAGATTTTATTATTATTTGAGAGAGAGGGAGGGGGAGCGCGAGGAAGGGCAGACAGAGAGGGATCAGGAATGCCTGTTACAATATAAAGCAATGCCAAGACTGTATTTAGTTTGTAAAATCGGAAGAGAAAATACAAAACAAAAACTGAGGATAATTCTTTGGCAAAAGTTTAACTTAAAAAAACCCATGTTTAGGGCGCCTGGGTGGCTCAGTTGGTTAAGCGACTGCCTTCGGCTCAGGTCATGATCCTGGAGTCCCTGGATCGAGTCCCGCATCGGGCTCCCTGCTCGGCAGGGAGTCTGCTTCTCCCTCTGACCCTCCTCCCTCTCATGCTCTCTGTCTCTCATTCTCTCTCTCTCAAATAAATAAATAAAATCTTTAAAAAAAAAAAAAAAAAACCCATGTTTAAACCACATTCTGATATTTTAGTTCTCTTTTTTACTCAAGAATTCCACCCCCGGTTTTTATTTTACAAATTTAGCCATGTGAGCAATGATATATTAATCACATTTTCATTATATCATTGTTTGTACTAGTAGAAGAGGGGAAATGCAATAGCTATCCATTGCTAGAAGGCCATTTAAAGAAATTATGGTAAATTTAACAAATGAAATAGTGTGCAGTCCTTAGGGAAAACAATAAAGGTGCTCTATATGTATCGATATAGAGAAACCTCACTGTGCAGCCAAGGGAGACAATAAGGAGTAGAGCAGTGTATGATGTGCTATTAATTGTGTGGAAAAATATACCCCTTATATTTGTAAATACATAAAACATCTCTGGAATAATACAGAAAAACCTAGTAAATGTAATTGTGTCCAAGGCGGGTTGGGACAGGAAAGGAAGGGAAAGTTATTTTAAACTATTTATCCTTTTGCATCTTTGAAATTAAATGTAATTTGCTGTATGACCTATTAAAAAAACAAACAATTAACAAAGAAAATAGATCAGCTGATCTAGTTTTTACCATTTCATCCACATCTTTATTCTAATTGATTTCTTCTCAAAGTTACTGCTTGTTAAGGAACACTGTTTGGTTCTTACAACTCATGCATTTACTCATCTCTCTGCTGAAAATAATTATTTTCTTATCCATTTTTCTAGCTATAGCCTATCCTTCTTATGTGTCACCTCCTCCAGGAAGGAGAGACAATGCCCTACTATCTGATACCTTGACTCTGGGTCTATTGTCTAATTGACTTCTCACATTATAGCAGCGTTCATATGACTACAAATGCCTGTTTGCTTGTTTGCGCCCACTATTAGACTTTCCAGCTTCTTGGTGGCAGAATAACAATGTCTTATTCATGGCTGTGTGTCTAGATCTTACTATAGTTCTAGCATAGTAATGGTCTCTTCAAGTATACTTTTTGACAAATTGAAAGAATGGCTAGATCATACCCACAAACCCCACCCACACTTCACCACAGTTAGTAAGCCAGGTTACCAAGTGCCAAGCTCCCAAGCCTGGGTAAGACCTTAACCACCAGCAATGTAATATACCATAGCATGCTCAATGGATAATAATTAACAAGGCATTTGATTTTAGTTAAATTTACCTGAATGCACAAGTGTGTACGCTTGTGAAAATATGAAGCGGGCCAATTGCAAACGCAAGTGAAACTCCAGGTAAAGACTGGAACCATCCACACTGAAATGATTTCAAGTTATATAAATTGAAAAAATTACCAAGGATGCCTGTGAAGAAAAACAATGCAAGCCTGAAGACAACTTTTGAGGAAACCCCAAATTGAGAAAGTGAAGGGAAAAGGAGAGCCATTAAACAGAAAAGGTGATGATGACTCACAGACCTGTACCCCTGAAACAAATAATACATCATGTGTTAATAAAAAAAATTAAAAATAAATAAATAAATAAACAAAAAAAATGAGGAAGCCAAAAAGAAACACTTGTACCAAACCAAAGACAAGAAACATAAGACCCAATAGAATTCCATTGCACTCGCCATCAAAAGGAATGAGATCTTGCCATTTGCAACGACGTGGATGGAACTGGAGGGTATTATGCTGAGCGAAATAAGTCAAACAGAGAAAGACATGTATCATATGACCTCACTGATATGAGGAATTCTTAATCTCAGGAAACAAACTGAGGGTTGCTGGAGTGGGAGGTGGGGTGGGAGGGATGGGGTGACTGGGTGATGGACACTGGGGAGGGTATGTGCTCTGGTAAGCGCTGTGAATTGTGCAAGACTGTTGAATCTCAGATCTGTACCTCTGAAACAAATAATGCAATATATGTTAAGAAAGAAAAAAAGAAGAAGAAGAATGTAGCAGGAGGGGAAGAATGAAGGGGGGGGAATCGGAGGGGGAGAAGAACCATGAGAGACGATGGACTCTGAAAAACAAACTGAGGGTTCTAGAGGGGAGGGGGGGTGGGAGGATGGGTTAGCCTGGTGATGGGTATTGAGGAGGGCACGTTCTGCATGGAGCACTGGGTGTTATGCACAAACAATGAATCATGGAACACTATATCTAAAACTAATGATGTAATGTATGGGGATTAACATAACAATAAAAAAATTAAAAAAAAAAAAGAATTCCATTGCACTCAACAACTAGAAAGCCATTCCATTCGCTTATGGATTATTGTCTAAACCCTGCTTATTTTGGAATAGAATTTGAATAAATCTTATATATATGTATATGTGTATATGTATATAAGATATATATATGTATATAGTAATGGATAAACTTCCAAAACCAATTTGAGAAGCAGAGTAGATGGGTTATGAAACTTAGGTTTTAAGAAATAGTCGCAAAAAATAAAAAAGAAATAGTCACTTAATATCTACCACCTCCTCCAGTAGTTTGAGCACAAAAGAAAGAAACAAAAAACCACCAGAGAGTAGGACTGATTGATTGACGCTACAGCCCTTATGGGAAATGGTGGACATAAAGCTGAAGTTCTGAAGAAGAGGGAAAATCACTGCCTTAGGAACAGGGGCGAGGAGGGAAGAAAACACCTAAGAAAGTATATATGGAGATGGAGAAGAGAACATGGAAGGAGGGCTCATGCCTGCCTGTCGGGTTTTATGTCTGGAAAATTGATGATAGCATCTTCTGTAGCGTGAGGTTGGGAATCCGGGAAATGGTTCTGTGATGTAGAGGGAGTTTATAATAGTCATAACTCAGAGACTGTTTGATTAATCAGGAAATCATTAAAAGGAATTTGTAGTAGGAAGCGCAAATAGTTCAGCTCAAGTAATTCAGACTCTGATTTAGAAATGGGACAGGCTGATTTGACCCCGTGATTTTTAGAAACCATGTAATACAGTTAAGAAAAAAATGGAGGAACCAAAACATTAAGGTTATGAGAAGTTATGCAAAGCTTCTGTCTTGAGGTTTGGTAAAAAAACAAATCAAAGAGGTGTAAAATACATACTACATCTGGGGATGAATGCTGTTGATTTTAAATTCTTGAAGTTAAATAACTTTATTTTATTTTTGTGCTTATGGTATCATTCCAGTGTCTTCAACCCAGATTTTGAAAACAAGTGTTTTTAAACCACAAGAGGGTCCAGAACCTGCATTTATTCTAGAGAGAAGAAATGAAGCTAACCATCAAGGAGAACAACAGGAATCTAATCAGCAAAGAGGTAGCAATACACAAGGAAAACAAGCAACATTTAGCCTGCAAGGACAACCAGGGTATTCTAACCAGCCAGGGAAACCAGGGAATTTTAATCAGCAAGGAAGGCCAGGAGTTCTCAATCAGTCTGGGAGTCTGCAAGGGAATTCAGGAGACTCTAATCCAAAAGGGAATGCTAAAGCTTCTAATGAACAAGGAAAACCGGGATCTTCTAGCCAGCAAGGGCATCCAGGGTCATCCAGCCAGCAAGGGAAGCCAGGATCATCTGGCCAGCAAGGGCATCCAGGGTCATCCAGCCAGCAAGGGCGTCCAGGGTCATCTGGCCAGCAAGGGAAGCCAGGATCATCTGGCCAGCAAGGGGGTCCAGGGTCTTCCAGCCAGCAAGGGAAGCCAGGGTCATCTAGTCAGCAAGGGGGCTCAGGGTCATCTGGCCAGCAAAGAAGACCAGGATGGTCTAGCCAACAAGGGAAATCAAGATCTTTCTTTCAAGAAGAAAGAAAAAATGTAGGCAACCCTTTGAATGCCAATATAACGGAGATTCAGGTTAGTGTTCATTTCTTTGTTTTTTTCCCTCTCTTAACTTAGGCATTCTATTTTCCAAGACTTGAAATAGTTAACAAAATATACTGTACTAATGACAGATACTTTGTGGTGATAGTGATTCAACAAAATGAGGAGGAATCTGGAGGAGGTGGTCATTTTCATATACACCTATGATCATTAATGAGCCATGCTCTTCCATTCCATTTCTCATTCCCTTCTATTGTCTTCCACTCCAACCTTTCTACCTATACTGGACTAGGTCAGACCTCCGTGAACTGAGTCCCCATCCCCACCAGATTTGACGTTCATGCCCATCTCCATCCCATCCCTAATCTACAAGCCACTGAAGTGGTATTTCTAAATCACAAATCTCATCTGTTCTATCACTGCCCTGCTGGAAATTCTTCAGTGACACCTTACTGCCTAGAAGATAAGACCCAAACTCCTGAGCATATAATTTAGGATTTTTTAATGACTGGATCCCATGTGCATGATTGGATATGATCGGACATTTCATGTCACTCTTGGTCATACATCATCCACATTGTACAGAATCCTTTGATGTTCCACAAATGTATTCCAAATACCGATGATATCCTTTCTCATAGAATGTACCATATTGCTTTGTAATTGATTGTCTGTATGTTCAATTGGAATGTGAACTCCTCTAAAGAAAGTACCATTTCTTTTTAAATCTGTGTCCCCAGATTCTAGAACAAGACAGGCATATAATAGGTTCTCTTGAACTGCTTTTCAGATGAGTGAATAGATGATGTTTGGGAGACATCACTGCAAACAGCTGCACATCCATGACTCCTTTGTTCATCTTCTTCATCCTACGAACACTAAGCCTCCTGTTGAAGATCCTCCCAATTTCATTTAGTGCCTCTGTTCTCATCTGCTGTCAGAGCTCCTTTCTGTTCACAGGCTTCTGTCATTCTCTAACTTCATTCTAAGCCAGTGCCTCGGGTAATACTTAACTCCACACAATCCTACCTCCTGCCTCATTTTCTTTCATGGGACAAGAAGAAAGAAAGATTCAATAAATTAGGACCATATGTGGAGTGCCTGTGTGTCAATCGGTTAAGTGTCTGACTCTTTATTTCAGCTCGGGTCATGATCACAGGGTCTGTGAGATGGAGCCCGAAGTGGGACTCCACACCCAGCGGGGAGTCTGTTTGAGATTCTCTCCCTCTGCCCCTCCCCGCACCCTCATGCACGCTCTTTCTCTCTCTCAAATAAATAAATAAATAAATAAATCTGAAAAAAAAAATACGACCACATATGTTATTTGCCAGTATGACTTTTCCATAATTATTATTTTCTCAGGCAAGGGAAGGCTTGCCTACAAAGAATTAAAGTGGAGGCAGTCTGATGTGTAGTAAGAGCAGGGGCTCTGGAGTCCCATAATTCAGGGTTTGCCCCCCAGCCTGGGTGTTTCATCCATATCTGGTCTGGGGCTTGTCACTTAAATATACTGTATGCCTGCGATTATACAATAGAGCAAAATCTACTCTTTTTTCAGTATTGTTGTGTAGTTTAAATTAAAATAAAAGGATTAATAAAACGATTGGTTTAGTGCAATGCTTAATCAACAATTAATTAGCAATAACTCTTGGTTTAATTACAATTTCAGAATTGAATTGGGTCCCCTTTATTCGCCTGTTGGTCTTTCACATTACTGCAGACGGGCAAAACCAGCAGCAAGAACCCAACTGGAAATACAAAGTGTCCATCTATCCACAAGCCAGTCTGTGGTTCTGATGGAAAAACCTATGGGAACCACTGTGTATTCAATGAAGCCAAAAGGTAAGATGACTCTTGGTGTCTTTGTATCAGGAAGTATTATTCTGATCCAAAGGGAGTAAAAACATTTTTCTCTGTGTCTCTAGTTCTCTCTCAATGGTGCCTGGGGTGTTTGTCCAAAAGGAAACATGAAAGGTACTTAACCCTTAAACAGTAAATTCAGGCATTTTCTGAGAGAATGTGATACATTCAGCTTTTGAAGTAGAAATAAATTTATTACTGAGTCATTCATTTACCAAATATTTATTAAGCTTCCACTATATACCAGGCATTGCTCATGTTGAGGTAAGGTGGTGAACAAAACACACAGAATTGTTTCTTATTTCCTGCTTCCATGGAGCTTTTCTTCTTGCAGTTGAAGACAGCAAACAAAATGTATCAGAGGATAAATAGGACTACGAATCCCATAGATTACTTAATCTTGACTATTAAAATGTATTTTAAATTTAAATAACAGTATTAGAGAGTGGATTTGGTGAGCAGGCAAACATTTAAGAGTTGCACGCTTGTCCATCCACATGAAATACGATGATTATAAGGCTGCTTAAAATGAGAATATGTGGCTAAGAAAGAGTTACATGTCTCAGCTTTCAAAATTAATGAAGGTTCAGCTATAAAGATAGTAATGAGGTAAAAATTATACCTCTCTTGTTTTTGACAGTTGAAATACGTATTAAAGGCTCAATAAATCATTCCTGCAGAAATAAATAAATGTTAAAGGTAAGTGTGCCCTATAGCCATAAAAGTTAGAGCGGGAAGAAACATGAGACACCTGTTCTCTCATTTTATACATGAGACACCTAGCCCAGGGTCAAGGAAGGACTGGCACGAAGTCACAATTTCTCAAAGCACTCAGTGTGAAACCGGCAAGCCAAAGCTTAGACCTGCTCGTTCCCATGTGAATTTTAAATAATCTCATTCTCTCTCTGTGTTGGTGCCACAATTTCTTGATCCTTAATTTCTTTCGTTAACCTGTTTTCAGGATAAGTAATGGGAAACTGAATCTGGACCATGAAGGGAAATGCTAAGCATTGACAGCAACAAAATTACCTGGAACCTCAGAATCTACTTTCATTTTTGTAAGCACTGGATTTCCTCGGGCGTTCCACTGAGGTCACCAAGAGTCTTACCGATACGATGGATCCTACATTATTTTCAAGTTTGGTCCACTACAAATAAAGTCAGTTCCAGAGTTGCTTCTGATTTCTGGGATCATTTATTTTCTAGACTTTCCCAAACTAATGGACATAGGACACAGATTGGTTTTTCCCTGACACAGGGGATTAGGGTGAGAAAAATAGGTGAAATTTTTAAAAAAATAATAATAAGTTTTACTTTTAGTTCACTGTTTATGAACACTTCAAAAAATTAGTGGCATTGATTTTCAAGGGATAAGATAGAAATTTTAGCCAAAGAGTTCCCTTAGAAAAGGAATGGTCCAGGATTAGGTAAATATATTTAGCTGCCTAGATTATATCACCCCTGACTTATTTATGAATGGTACTGTCTTTCCTATGATATCACTACTCCCTGATTAAGTCTCTTGAGGATAGCTGAAATTACAGATATACTAGAAAAAATCCCAAAGATTGGAAGAGACCTCAGTGCAATCCATTGTTCTACATTATCCCTATCACCATTGTCCTGACGAGCCCCAGTCCCTAGACTGCCACCTGAAGATTACCTTGTACAGTATCAACTCTACCACTTCCAGGCAACTGAAGCTTTATATTTCTCAGGGCTGCTTAATGAGAGCTATCTGGGAGTGAATGACAGTCCAGGCTGGGTAGGGTAAAGAGGCAACCTGTTGTACAAGGCCTAGAGTCGGCACAGCTGATGAGACGTGAATGAACCAGCTCCATAAAAGTTTACCTCCCAGTAAGAGGACATAGGAAGATAAGGTCAGAAAGACACAGGGTAGAGAAGGGAAGGAGAATAGGAAAAGTCCTTCTTTACCATATGCAGAAGAAAGGGAACAAAAATTTTCAGGCAAATAAATGATATGAACAAAAGCCTTGATCCATACGGGGCATGGGTTATATGATACAGTACATTTTTTCTGGGATCTGACAGTGCTTATAAAAGCACCAGAAAATTCAGGCCAGGGCCAGTTGTATGACCAATTTTAATGATATTTAAATAATTTTTATTTCCTTCTAGAGGCCATGGAAAAAATTAGATCATTCTGAGCAGGAGTGAAATGAGTAAATTCCCAGTAATAAATATGCTTAAATTAATTAATACTTACGTAACACTAGAAGCATCATACAGTGTTTCAAAAGAATAAAATGATTTACATAAAATGACATTAAAATAAGCTCAGCAGATATTAATTAAATAAAGCTTGTTGCAGAGCAGTTTATAAAATGTTTCTATTAAATACAAAAGCTCTGGTTTAGAACAGTGGGAAATGGTTGGAATGAAGTCCCAGAGGTAATTCTACATCCCTAGTTCTGTTACCCCCAACTGGAGCTGCACATTTATCTTAGTTACTTCTAAAAATGCTCCCCCAGAAAAGGTACGAATGCCCAGGGTCTGAGGTAGAACAATTGAATCACCATCTCAGGGAAGGAAACCAGATATTATTAAAAAGCTCCTCAGGTGATTCTCATATCTAGCAATTGTTTCAAATACTGAGGTTCTGGCCATATGTAGCGATTACAGATTTTAGAATTCTTGTTTTCTTGCCCTAGTTTTTTGGAACCTATACAACTCCCTTGCTTGGACAGATTGTACATAGCTTATCTATTATAAGACCTATAACTAACTACACATTATTTTCTCCCCTCCCCATTCATTTGTGCCTATCAGATCAAATGGTCCCCTATTCTATGCCCATGAGTAGTTTTGTTGCCATCTGTAGAAGGCAAGTTCCCAGAATCTGGGCAGGATGAAAGATACTCCAGTGCCTTATCTTTAGTATTTCTCTTACATCTAGTTTCTTACACAAAGATCTTTAGAGTAGATTTCTCAACATAGTATGGCTAGCTGAGGTGGCAAGAGTGAACAAGACAATCACAGTCATCCTTTGCCCTTTCTTCTTCCTGAAGGGTCAATCTGTGGTAGGTTTTGGTGGCTTTTATGTATGAGATGGCTTTCCTTATCAACAAATTATGGGAAGAGCCCAAATGTCCATCAACGGATGAATGGAGAAAGAAGTTGTGGTATATATATATACAATGGAATATTACTCAGCCATCGAAAAGAATGAAATCATGCCATTTGCAACAACGTGGATGGATCTACAGTGTATTAAGCTAAGTGAAATCAGCCAGTCAGAAAAAGACAAATACCATATGATTTTATTCATATGTGGAATTTAAGAAACAAAACAAATGAACATAGGGGGGAAAAGAAGGGGGGGAGGCAAACCATGAAAGAGACTCTTAACTATAGAGAACAAACTGAGGGTTACTGGAAGGGAGGTGGGTGGCGGATGGGCTAAATGGGTGATGGGGTTAAGGAGGGCACTTATGATGAGCACTGGGTGTTATATGTAAGTGATGAATCAGGAAAATCTACTCTTTGATCATTGCCTGAGACATCATCTCCCACCCACCTCCTTAGGAGAGAGAGAGAAAGAGGAAGTGCATGCAAGGAGGGGCAGAGGAAGAAAGAGAGAGAATCCCAAGCGAGCTCTAAGCTCAGAGCAGAGCCCTGATATCATGACCTGAGCCGGAAATCAAGAACCAGATGCTTAACCAAGGGAGCCTCCCAGGTGCCCCCGAGACATCTTTTAAAGAATGGAATATGGTACCAAATCCCTTTGGTTTCTTCTGAAACAGGGGTGAACTGGAAGAATTCAGTCTTTCATGAAATACTGATAAATGTGAACTTCTCTTATTCTCTTTTCAACAGTATGAAGTTTAAAACACACACACACACATTATTCAGTGACCCCTGGGGAAGTTCATGTACCAGTCTCAGTTGGTGTTTTACACGGTTAGGCAAAATCCAGGTAACTTGCTGTTATTGCCCAAAATGGCGGATTTCTTTGCCCACAATTTAAGGAGCAGTGGCACTGGGGAGACCGCAAACTGCTCTTCTCATTTTTTCCCTTCCTTCTCCCTTAATATCTCTATTATTTTAAAGATACTGTCTTCTCCTTCTTATCTTCCCTCTGAGGCAAGTTGAATAATATATTCATTTTTTTTCTTCATGAAACTTTCAACTCACACATGTAACATCCCTTGTGCTGGGTAATTTAAAAAACAGAAAACAGAAAGGCATGTGGCCAGCTGGGATTCACAGGCCGCCTCTCCTGCTCTTAATCTCTGCTTATGAGAACATACAAGAGAAGTCTACAGTGGGAGACATGCAGGGCTCCCCAGTAATTTCAACTCTAGACTTCGGTTTCCTTTTTCCTCAAATGTCCTGCATCAGAAGAACAGATCTGCCCCAGAAGCCTCTGATGGTGTCTATGTCAATAATTCAAAGAGTAATTCAAAGGGTTCCTCTAAGAATAATATTCACTTAACTAGAATAATGGAGCACTTTCTGCACTCACCAGATTTTGTATTCTTCCATTAAACTGGAGTCTGAGTGCTAGCTTTTCCCACAGCTGGTAAAAGGTAAGTTACCTCAGGGTGGCAAAGATAAGCCTAACACCCAACTGTGAATGCAAACTGCCTTAATATTTTATCCCCCACATCTAAGACACAGGAATTGTTACTCCCACATTTAAAATAAAGAAGTTGTATATTAGACTATCGAAACATTGTGTCAAGATCACCCAGTGGTAGATGAGAATTGAAATCGAGTCTTTCTATTGCCAAAACTCCAGAAATCAGACTGTGAAGGAGGTTAGTTAATTAGGGAGACAATGAGTGATTAAATCTTACCCTTTTCAAAGCCTCCAATGTCACCTACTTAAGACATTGACCCATGTGGTCTCCATCTCATTTTGTGAGTCTTCTTTATTTTTTTTCCAGGTTTATTGAGATGGAATTGACATATAACATTCTGTAAATTACAGCTGTACAACGTGATGACTGGATACACATTTATATCGAGAAAGGATTAACACAGTGAGTTGGTCTCTACCGTGCCTACTACACACATCCTATCCTTTAGGCTACGTTCCAAAGCTGGCTACGCTGATACTCATCTGGGAGTTTTTCAAACATACCATTACCCAGGCTTCATGTACAAACAATTGATTCCCAATCTTGGTGGTGAGAGCAAACATGGACTAAAGGTCTCCAGCTGATATCAATTCCTGGCTGGGAATTTGCACTATAGTTTCACAAGAGGCTCCCAGTGGGAGAAACTGGCTCGAGGAGGCAGGAGAGCTCTGTGTCATTTCTTACACCTGTATCGAACCTATAATTACCTCAGAAGACAAAGTTGAAATTTCAACTGTAAGGAGAGTTTCAATCTAAGACAAATCTCCGATTGAGTCTCTGTGCTCTCATGTTGCAAAATGCTAAGGGTCTTGGCCTGTATCTAATTACACTTCACAAAACTGCTCTTCTTGGCTGGCTTTGATTCTCTCGTCCTTTCCAACTGAATAGCTTGGAAAGCTTACATATATTTTCTCTATCTTAGGATCTATAGTTACTCTGATTACTCTTTCCCATCTCATACTTCTGTACTCATTAGATCAAATTGTCCCAAGCCTCCCCCTGAGAGAACAACCAGGACGTCTTTATGACACAGAGCGCACGCTGCTGCGGATCATCTGTTTGACGCCATCAGGCTCCTCACCAAGAGGCCAGTAAAGGAGGTGCCTCTGCTGGGGGGGAGTGACTGAGAAAGACAGACGAGCAAAATAGACACAGTCAGTCCCTAGAGCTGAAGACCTCACTCTCTCCACTGCCTTCTCTGTCTCAGGTCAGTGAGGAGGACACCCACAAATGTAGCCCTGGCACAGAGCATGGCTGTGAGGACTGCTCCAGGTCACTCCCTCCAGAAATGACTGTTTCTATGTTCTGTGGAAAAACTGGGACCCCAAAGTGCCTATTTCCTTCAAGGCAGCCAGGCTCCTCATGGGCTGTGCCAAGCCTGGAGGAATGAGCAGCTCCTTCTGGAATGTGCTGAGAGGACTTATCTTGGCATTGCTCTCACCTCTTGAGGAAGCCTTTTGTTCACATATATGTCCTATTGAATCTGAGGGCAGGGCGAAGAAAAATGAGAATACATGGTCTACCTTAATAAGCAAGCTAGGAATTAATTAGGACTCTAGGGGGTTGGATTTTGTCAGTCAGAAACCCTCATCTGGAAATAGGAAATTAGTCCATGTGCCATGTGTTATAAACACACCAAAATTTTTTCCCACAGACTTGAAAAAATGTCTCTCCTCTCATCATGGATCAAAGCCATTTTCATCATTGCCTTGGTGTTTCCTCTTTATTCTGGTGAGTAAGTTTTCCAGTTCAAAGTGAAATATTTCCAGTCCAAGGTGAAATATATCTTAGAACATGCAGGAAGCCACTGCAGTAATCCAGGAGGGAGGAGCTCCTTCGCAGCCTCTAAACTGATAAAGTGGTAAGAGGCATAGTACAAGGGTCTTTTCAGCTTTCTTCTTTTAAGATTTATCTATTTATTTTGAGAAAGAGAGAGAGAGAACAAGCCTGAGCTGGTGGGGGAGGGACAGAGGGTAAGGGAGAGAGAATCTTGAGCAGACTCCCAACTGAACGGGGAGCCTGACATGGGGCTCGATCCCAGGACCCTAAGATCACGACCTGAGCCGAAATCAAGAGTCAGTTGCTTAACTGACTGAGCCACCCAGGCACCCCACAAATGTCTTTTTAAAATTGCATCAGTGGGTTGTTTTTTCTCATTTCCTTTTTTGGACAAGTGGAGACAGAGTAGTGGGTTAGAATGGGCAGCAGAAGTTCGCTCAATGTCCACCACCTGTGACTAAAGAACATGACCTAAATCCTTTTTTTTTTTCCTTTTTGGAAGTCAAATCCATTGTTGTTAAATACAAACCACTGGAAGGAATGATCTCTTCTGGGTCTGCTGTTGGTTAATATTCTGGCTTCTTGATCACCCACTGAGGTCCCGAAAACAGGGCCTTTGTTTAAGGAGAAACACGTTGACTCCTCTGGCAAAAGTTATCTTTCTTAGAGCTGAAGGTGGACCATGAATTTCACAATAAGGCATCTGTGTTGTATTGGATAGATGCACACATTTAGATCAGGGTACTGATTCTTTAAGTACTGATTGATTTCTTCATATGTAAGTGACATGCTCTAAAGCATGGTCTTCTTGGTTTTGGATGTCTCATCTACAAAAATAAGGAGAAAAAAATGCTATGTTCAAAGAAGGGTGTTAGGGATTATTAAAAATTATACATCAAATTATTTTTCACAGAGTAAGAATAATTGAAAATCCCAATTATTAAAAATATTTCCAAATTTGATAGCGTTCAGTGAATTTTTCATTTTGCTAATGACACAAAGGCTCACCTCATTACTTGCAAGGTGTTGAGGAACAATTTCCATAGGTTTCTGCTATTAAGAGATGGGTTCTGTTTACCAAAAAGACCATTCTTCCTACTCCTCCCCACCCTGCTCCTCTTCATCCTCCTCCTCCTCTTCGTCTCTCTTCTCCTCCCTCATCCCTCCTCCTCCTTCTTCTCCTTATTCCTTCCTTTCTCTCCTTCTCCTTCTTCTCTTCCTCCTCCTCCTCCTCTTCTTCGCTTTTAATGATTTCACCTATTTGTTGCTTGCAGAAGCAGCTTTCGCACAGGTGACTGAAATCAGAACTCTGGTAAGTCAATAATGACAGAAGTTGGAAAAAATAAAATACTTAGCTTATTTTATTATGAATTTTAACATAAAAATTTATCAAACAAATGTACAACAGAGAGATCTTTCAAAAATTAAAACAAAACAGTGTTATTCTTACACTAAAGTCAAGAAATAGAAACATAGCAGCCACATAAAATCATCTGTCATTATCTAGACAACATAAAAATATATATATCCCATTACACAAAAATACAGTTAAAGGGCGCAAATATGTCATACAAACATCTGAGAGAGGTCAAATGGTGTTTACAGTAGAAGTGTTCATTTTAGCAAAACAAAAGGAAAAATGAACCAACCAAAATATACACTTTAAGGGTGGGTCAGATCTGATAATTTCCATATATACACAGAGAGGTGAAAATTAAAGTATGTATTTAAGTATCTGAATAAACAGAGTCACAGAGAAATTTCAGAAGCTGATGAGATAAGCATGCACACATACTGTTTATTTATGGAAATTACCAGCACTGTCAACACTAAACAAATTGCATTTATATCTATATGTTTATGCACAGACACACACACATACATAGTGAAATTACCAAGAAAGATAAGGGAATGATGAATAGAAAAACTTCAGCTTCATGATTTCTTCTAGAGTGTGGAAGCAGAAATATGTCAAGGGAAGTGAGGATGGCGGTCACTAAATTAGAAAAACACAGTCAGCCAGTTCTGTGACCTTTTTAAAAAGTAATCGCAGGTTTGTAAAGACGTTTTAATAACATCTTTTTTTTTTTAAAGATTTTATTTATTTATATGAGAGAGAGAGAGCACATGAGAGGGGGGAGGGTCAGAGGGAGAAGCAGACTCCCTGCTGAGCAGGGAGCCCGATGCGGGACTCAATCCTGGGTCTCCAGGATCATGACCTGAGCCGAAGGCAGTCGCTCAACCAACTGAGCCACCCAGGCGCCCGATAACATCTTATTTTTTTAAGGGGCATATGTGTTCGTTTTCTAGGTGTTGGTGTTATAGATGTTACCTTTTAAAACTACATATAGACTATATTTTTTCCAATTTTGATGCATAGCATTTCATAGGAAGATTAAAGAAAATTCTAGAGTTTCATTCTCTGATGAATTTTGTTGTATCTCTCTGTTGAGATGCCGGACTGTACACGATATTTATCTGGGCAAAAAGATTGCACCAGAGAATGGGATCCAGTCTGTGCCAGCAATGGAAGAACTTATGGCAATACATGTGTTTTCTGCAGGGAAAAGGGGTAAGCACACAATAGTCAATCTTTGCTCTTCAAAAGTATGAAGAAACCATCACAAAGTGATGGCAAAATCCGTGTTGCTGATAACCTGGGCACAACATCCATAGACAGTAACTGTAAGATGTCTGTAAAAAATTAGGGGCCACACGTGTACCTTTCCCCAAAGTTCCTGTTTCTGCAAGTCATTTTGTATTTGAGTTTTCACTGTAATTTTGCTTGATACTGGGTAAAGGCAGAAATCAATTCATTGAACTTAATTGTGAATTACTAAGGGCAGACTAGTAGCCAGTATGATGTAATGCCTAAGCCCCGATGAAGAATAATAGATCTCTGTGGTGGCCGTGATCCGGTCCCTGCAGACCTCTCCTTGCAGAGGGCATACTCCTGTATGAACCTGAACTGACCTTTGCAATTTGAAATCCATCATAATGGACCCATTCTTGCTAGAAAGGAACTCCTCGGATGGTCCAATTTGTCTCATAACCTCCATGCCCGTCTCCAGATATCCTCCTTGGACAGCAGGGCGCTCTCTAGCACTCCTATCAAATCTCCCTTCCTGTCCCTTTCACTCTGAAAGAGTTTACAGTCTAACACTCTGGCCATCTCCCTCCTCATTTTCTCTCACAGGTGTTTCCTTTCACAAATCTTTGCACATTGAATCCCCTCAAATTGGCCTCTGTTTCCAGAGAACCATTAAGAATATCTCCAGTATCTCCTCTCTGACACTGGGGTGCATCCCAAGACTGAGTCAGAACTGAGCATGTAGGAAGAGTCAAGTAGCCCGATAGGGGACATGTAGGGGTCGAGGACATGAGCCAGAGCCACACCCTAGGAGCAAGCTGAGCCCAACTGCTTCCAAAGTGGAGGACAGCCTCCCCACCATGTGCCAAGTTCAGATCCTCCCTGTTGAGACGCGCTTTGATATCATCATGTGTCACATCCATATTCTCCATGTATATTATCTATATTTCTGCACCATAGAAATGGATCCAATTTGTGCAGCCTATGGTCAAATTTATAGCAGAGAATTTACTGTCTACAGTGAGATGACCCAGGGGGTTTAAAAGATTGCTTTTTTAAATAAAATTTTTATTTTAGAATAACTTTTGACTTTCAGAAAAATTTAAGAGATAGTACCAACTTTCCATGTCTTTTATCCAGTTTCTGCTAAGGCTACCACATTATAGAACCCTGGCACGTGTCTCAAACCTAAGAAATTAACATTGGTATATCACTATTAACTAGCCTATAAAATTCATTTGGATTTCACCAGTTTTTCCATTAACATCCTTCTTAACATTTTTTTAAATGTAGCACACTTTATTTCTTCCCTAAAACTCTTTAATTTCCTTTTTATTCTCTCTCTCTCTCTCTCTCTCTCTTTCTCTACAGGAATGATGTGTATTTTTCACATTTTGGTACTTGTTGAATATTGATCGAACTGCCCTTCAATGAATGTGTCATCACATTTTGTGGTACAGTCCACAGATGATTAGAATATTCTCAATCGGAGCCTGAAATTCATAGATGACCTTGTGCATCCTATGAACAGAAGATACAATATAGAGCATTTAAAAATTTTTTCCAGTTCTAAGTTCCTGTGATTTCAGGATTTTTAATTCTCTGTGCTCAATTATTCAATGATAATTTGAAACACAAATGTCTTGATTGCATGTGTGATAACATGAAAGTAATGTGATTTAAAATAATAAATATTTCATTCATTAAAATGTTAAATTGTCATTTTTATTAAAATACCCATTCTTTAACTGGGTAGTGGGTTAAGAGATGCGCATACTCTGGGCAAGTGTAATCAAAGCGATATATTCAGAGATGAATAAATAATATGTTACTGGGGTCTTTAACAAAAGTACAGGTTCTTGGGTCTGTTCCGTCCTAAACAATCAAATTTTCCAAGAAAGGGGTGTGGGAAATTGAATTCTAGAAGCACCCAAGGCTAATGTGATGATCACAAAAGCTAGGCAGTAAGAACTTAATGAAGTAGTTTATTAGTAAGAGCTTAAATTTTGTAATGGAATGAATTAAAGAATGTATTCAAAGATACTGTAAGATTTTGAAGGCTTGGGAAATATTTATTGTATTATTTACTTTCTCACAAATAAGTCAAGAGGTAAGTGACACTGGGATATCCATTTGTGGTGAGAGTCTGATGCTCTTCCATTTCTTTCCATCTCCCAACTAACAAGAAGCAGCTTTTAGCTGAGGGGCCAAATGCTCATTTAAAGCTCAATTTTAATGACAGAAAGGTAGATTGACTACTGGAAGATAAGTATCAATCTGCCATATATAGTACGTCAAGCATGCTCATCTTTGGTCAAAAAAAATTTTTTTCCCATTTTTATGGAAGTGTGGGATCTATGTAGGGGCTATTTCTTTGTGTAAAATCTCCAGTATTAATTCTTAATGAAAATATCCATTGGAGTATACATTTTTTGAGTCATACTGTAAAAAAAGCATTCAGCCAGTGCCATGACGTTTTTCCTTATAGAAATTTTCTATAAAAAATGTTTCAAAAAGCAGATAAAAATCAAACTGAGATATCACCTCACATTCATTCAGCTGGCTACTATCAAAGAAGCAGAAAGTAACAAGTATTGACAAAGACGTGCAAAAATAGGAAGTTTAGTGCTCTGTTGGTGGAATATAAAATGGTATGGCCAGTGTACACTATGACAAGTCCTCAAAAAGTTAAGAATAGAATTATCATATGATCCAGCAATTCCACTTCTGGGTATACACACAAAAGAACTGAAAGCAGGGACTCAAACTGATACTTGCTTACCCATGTTCACAGCAACTTCATTCACAGTCGCCAAAAGGTAGAAGCCACCCAAGGACCACCAATGGGTGAAATGAGAAGGAAAATGTGGTACAAACATAGCAAGGGATATTATTGAGGATGGAAAGTCTGACAGCAGCTACGAAATGGATAATCACTGAAAACAATATTCTAAGTGAAATAAGCCAGTCATGATAGAACAAATACTGTGTGATTCCACTTATATGAAATACCTAGAGTAGTCAAATTCATAAAGACAGAAGGTAGAATGCTGGTTTCCAGAGGCTGGGTGAGGGCGGGATGGGGACTTATTGTTTAATGAGTATGGAGTTTCAGTTTGGAAAGACAGAAAAAGTTCTAAAGATGGATGTTTGTGAAGGTTGTGCCCTCTTTGCTTGTTGACTTCTGTTGTCTGTGTACATATGCACACGCACAGATGTAGGTAGATGCATGTGCTTGTTTAGAAGGTCTCAGCAGTAGACGCAGAGTCCAGGGATGGGATTCATAAGCTGTATCATGCAGGCATGAGGCAAGGTGCTGTCAGGTGGTGCCCAGTGAAGACAATCCCACACGATACAGAATGGGTCTCCACAAAGTAGCTGAAGAAGAACAAGTGGCCAACGTCCATGGACTTACTGGAGGCCAACAGGATCTGTGGTGACACCAATGTGTTGTTTGATACAGCAACATTTTGTGATCACTTTCCGTGGTTTTTTTTTTTTTTTTAAGATTTTATTTATTTGACAGAGAGAGACAATACAGAATTTTATTTTCTCATGAATAAAGCTAAAAAGCAAATAAATATCTTTAAAAAAAGGAAAGCATTTGCAATTTGATTTTGTTTTATGTTTTAAGGTACAGAAGCTTTAACTTTTTATGATTGAATCTATCAACCTTTTATTTTATGATTTCTAAATTCTTTGATGTCATATTTCAAAGTCTCCCATTTCTAAGCATGAATACTCATCTGTATCTTCATTTAGTGCTTTTATAGTTGAATGGTGTGAGTTAAGAATCTCCCTTCAGTTTTTCCTTGATGATTACCCAACAGCCTCAACAATGAATGTATCACATATCTATCCTTTCTCCACCAGAATAGGTTTAAAGATGATATTTCAAAACAATTTCTGATATATTGTTTTCATTTATGTTTAACATTGTGTAAAAAGAAAAAAGAAATCATAACTTAATTTCCAATGGTTTGGGTTTGGGGGGTGTTTTTTGCTTGTTAGCATTCAATGAACCTCCCTCCACACAGCTTCAAGCTACCAAGGAGAAGAACCCCCACACACCCTTAATCTTCTCCTCAACTCTTCTACTGAAGAATTCGGCCTTCATGATGCCAGGCTGTTTGGGGAGTGTTCCCTTTCCCAGAATTCTATAGTAGCCCATCGCTCCACACCAATGATAGGAGTTAGCTCCAGTCCTGCTTTTGGCAGTGTGTCCCCGTGTCTGCTCACTGACCAGGGACTACAGTTTAACAAGGTTGACAGTTGGGCAGAAGCTCTGGTTCCTCTTTAAGTGGTAACGTCTCATACCAACTTTTCCTAAGTAACCCGGGTGATATTTGTCGAAGTTGATCCTGTGGTGATGGGTGCCACCAGCATTACCCTGGCCTCCTGGTGCTTCGTAGCTTGCAGATGCAGCCTTCTTATCTTCAGAGCTAGGATTCTTAACATGGGATCCATGAGCTCCTTCAAGGCCATGGATGGACATCAAGAAGTCTGTGAATTTGCCAAAAAACATATGCAGGTATTTGGGTGCATATGTGTGTCTATACTTTATCAGATTCTCAAATGGCTCTACACTTCAAAAACAAACCAAAAAAAAAAAAAAAAAGGTAAAGAACCACTACTTTAGGAAAACAGTGTTTCACAATGAAAAGTTGATGGTTTTCACATGATGAGGAATTGGGTTAGAACCTTGCACTGCCATTTATTAGTTGTATGAACTTGGGCACTTTAATCGCCCTATCTAAATTCCATGGTCCTTATCTCTACATGGCAATAATAACACCTACCTTGCATTATAGTTAACATCAAAACCAATGTCTGGAATTAACCAGTGCCTGGAAAATCATAGTGTTGTTGCTATTGTTACTGTAGTTGTTGATTTTTTTTTCTTTAATATAACTTACTAAATTATCAGTCCAAATTATAATCTTGCCATGAAATACTGTGAGATTTTTAACATCAATAATGTAGTGTCCAATCTGAGACTGAGACAATGCAGCCCTATAGTAGGAAATGAACAGACTAGGAACGGCAGCAGCAGGAGAATGGGATTTCTCCCCACTCTGCTCTGTGTGATGTAGTTTTTAATCTTGTTTTTTGAGCTTTAAAGAAAAGAGATTCTATTGCCTGACGCTTCCTACCTCCCATGGGTAGGAAGGAGATCGATATTACATTAAAGGTCCTCTGAATTCTTGGCGAAGAGAAGCAGAGAAGCATTGCTTAAATTCAAGATTCTGTTATCCAGAGATGTCATGGAAAATTGTAAAAGCTAGAGAAAAGTGAACCTGAACAATTAAAAGAATAATAGCAAGTCAAGTTGGAGCTTAAAAAATACCACTTTGCTAACAGTTTTCATGTTAAGGACTAGGTAAGTGTCAAGTCTGGATTCCAAAGGCATTGAAACATGATGAATCATTAAGCTCTGTTTACCATTTCTCTGTGAGCCACCTGTCAGTCTCATAATCCCCGACTTACATCTACCTGAACCTGAAGTCTTCTCCTGCCCTGCCTGCTAAAGTCTCATCCTTCTTCCAATCTCTTTCAGAAGTAAATAACTAAATAAATATACATTCTTCATGAAGACCTTCCAGGCTCCCTACCGATGGTATTTGCCATGTCTCTGAATTCTTTCCTTTCCTCATTTATATTCCCCAGGCACTCAGCACACTGTCTAGCACTGTGATCATTTGTGTATTTGTCCACAGCGTTGTCTTTTGTATCTTCCTACTACTCAGCTCTTTAAAGATAAGAACTATGTTTTGTTTTATGCATCTTTGCAGAAATCATCCAAAAACAGTTGTGGAATAATGGCACAGATTTAAAAAAAGTGAATTAATATGTGAATTGCGCAGGAAAAAGGTCTTGCCGTGATTTCAGCCTCTGGAATTAGAAGTACAAGTAAAAGTGTCCTTAATGAATTTGCTATTTGCCCTTCCCTGCTGGGGACATTAGTCAACATGTGTTGTTGGGTTACAACATATATTTTATAGCTGCACCCCTATTTTAGCTCATCTACCTTGTCTCGTTTTCCATATACATAATAACAAATAAGGGGGAAAGAGAAAAATAAATAAAAGCCACTAAAAACCTATAGCTTTATTATGTTCAAGGTGTACCATCGTATTCAGTGCAGAGCCAGATGGTTCAGTGAGCTGGGCTCACATGAGGCTCAAGAAACCAAGGCAGTGGGTTTTATTTCTTTACAGATCACTCAGGCTCTCCTCGGGAAAAATGCGAACTCTCCAGCCATGTTGGCAGCCATGCCCAGGAATCACCTGGAAGGAGGGAGGTGGAGGGAGGAAGAAAAAGGAGGGAAACTGAGTCTCCCCATGAGCCGTCTCTTCCCAGCCAGAATATCCGGGATGTAACCAGTCTCCCCAAAGACCACTTTTTCTTCTTCCAGGGGTTAAGATGCAAAGGTGCCTTTAGTTACACAGGTACCTGTGTAACTAATAAGGCATTTTTTCAACTGTAACAATGGAAGCAGGCTCTCAATATCCTAGCTGCTGAATCCAAGGATGGAGAATTGTCCTCACTCAAGCTAAGGAGCAGGAGGTTTGTTTGGGGACCAGAGCCAAGTTGTGGGTGTCCTGCCAAGAGCGTTGCAGCCCTGGGCCACCCCACTCCAACCCTTTAGCTCTGATCACACTGTCCTCCCGGCTATCTATGCACACCTATGATCAAATAGCAAGCTGGTAAAATGCCATCTGCTAGGAATGCCTGCACAAAGAGGCAAAAGTAGTTTAACTCACTGCTTTCCAAGACTTGGTCACAGCCTTATAAATTCAGAACTGCTCTGGAGACTACCTGCATGAGAATCACTTGAAGTGTTTATTTAAAATGCAGGTTGCCACGTTCCCCCTCTAGGACTCTGACCCAGAGTCCCTGCAGTGGGCCTAGGAAATCTGCCTTTTAAGTAGGCACTCGGAGTGTTTACTATGACATTAGAGAACCATTCCTTAAAAAAAAAAAAATGGAGCATTTCTAGATATTTCTCATTTTTGCCCTAACCATTTCAAAACAGAAATAAATCAATTGAGATACGTGGCAGAAAAAATGATTTAAAAACCTAACATACTAGGAAATTTGCTTATAATAAAACTCACCTGAATACTGAGTACTAAATTCATCGTGAGAAAACACTAACAAGTGTGTGAGCATCACAAGGGATAGTAATTACAGACACGAACGCCGCAGAAACAGGTGGGACGCCTCACACCGTCCACACTGCTTTGACCTTCTCTTCCTGACGCAGAGTGCCTGTCCATGTACACAGTAAACCAGTTCATTATAGCCAACTTGCTCAGCGCCACGTGTGGTGGGGAAGATGGGACTTCACTCTGGATCGCTTTCAGTTCTTCCAGAATCCTGTGAGGGATTATACAAGGAGATGAAATGTCATCTCACGCAAGACGCTACGCGGCTCTAATCAGAGGGCTGGAAATCTGTGTAGGAGCTTTAGTCAAAGGAACCTTGCTGTTGGCCACTGCTCGCTGTGACTTGTAAGTATTCTGAGCTCCTCGCATCCTCAAGGCACTTGGGGGAGGGCAGGTCTGTGAAAAGGACTCTGAAGTCCAAAACCAAAAAAAGGGATGGAGAAAAAAGTGGGTGAGCACATTCAGTGTTATGTTCTATTATAATATTTATCTTTTCCGTATCTATATCTTTTAATATCTATAATATATCATATCTTTTAATATTTATGATACCTATAATACTGTAATATTTATCTCTATAAGCAAAGACCAGATCTTATAGAATAAGATTGAAATGCATGACCATTTTCGCATATTATTTTAAAATATTTTCTCACTGTAAATAGCAACATTATTAAATTTTTGAAAAAACGGGCAAGGTAAAAATAGCACTCATAATGTTGTCAACCCCACACAAGCACTGTTAATATTTTGTTATATTTTGTTGCAAGTAGGCTTTTTTCATAAGCACGTTTAACATAGTCAAGCAAATTGTGTCCTCTGTGATTGCAAGTGATTTGCTTACTGTAGAATTAGTGTTCTCCCACGTTGCTATATGTTACATTGAACCATAGGAAATTACTGATATGTGACTATTTGACATTAAAAATATAGCCATTTCCTGTGGTCCAAACTAGTGTTTTTCCTAATTGTGATTTGAAAGTCAGAATGATTATCATATAGATATGCTGCTCTGTTCTTCATTGATACCTGCTGTTGGTGATGAGTACCTGTTATTTCCTCGTTCACCTTAGCATAAATTGCATGCATAAAAGAAGAGACGGAAAAACTAGCTCTCACAAAGAAGATCCAAACAGATTTGTATTACACTGTTGTGTTGCATGAGAATTAACCAAGGAGGAACAATGTAGATTGTAAATGAAGCTAACCACAGGCATGCTTAATTAATAGACCCGCCTGCTGCAGAGTCTGCCCAGCAAATCCAGAAATGTTTGTGCCCACCGTTCCCAGACTAGCTTTAGGTTCACAAACCAGACTCCCAGCTAGCCCTCTTTGCTGGTTGACTTCTGTTGTCTGTGTACATACGCGCACGCACAGATGTAGGTGGATGCATGTGCTTGTTTAGATTCAGCTTTAAAATTTCACCGTAAGATCAAAGATGCATTTCCTTAGGTCTACCTAGGAAAAGCTTGACTCTTGTCAACCTTTGCCATGTTTGAATGTTAAAGCGAGGTACATTATTTCCCTGAAGCACAGAAAAGCAAACCTGCTACTTCCACTCTAGTTCTTGGGTTTAGTCTCTTGGTTTTGGGGTTTAGTTTCTTCCCTTAGGTGTTGATTCCACAAATCCCAAGTAGGTGGAGGTACCCGCAGCTTCTCTGTCTGATCCTGTGTGGTCAGCACCCAAGCATACCTCTCCTGGCCTTTGCCACACAATGTTCTTGCTTCTGCCAGAGGCCTGGGATTCCCTTCCCGGTGCTTCTTCCTTGAAACGATGTGAAATGGAAGCAATTTGTGGTAACACACATTGTGGGAGTTTTAGGTAAAAGAAACACCAAAAGAAAACCCCATAAATTCACCTGTCTCTCCGTGCTTATTTATAAATAGGAAGCCCTCTGAAAAAACTGATCAAATTTGAATAAATTAAGTTCATGGCTTAATTTCCTCCATTCTCTGACATAAATGATATGCTGTCCTTGTTTCTTCCAAAAAGGCAAACATTGAGTTTTTCTTGGGACCCACCCCATGTCCCATAAAGAGAAACATGACCAAACATTTTCCCCCTTTAAAAAGGCAATTTCCAATAAATAAATAAATGAATGCATGAGTGAGTGAGTCAACGAATGAATGGCAATTTCCTAACCCTGCTGTGATCCACAGTCATTTGAAGGGGATCTTCAATTCCTTCAGTTAAATATGTTTTTTTTAAATAACCATCTTGACTTTGGTCAGTTTAACCTGAAACTAGTTTTTACAAAGAGGTCCTCACAGCCAAGGTTGGCCAATGTGAGAGTGTGGGTAAGAAGCACAGCTGTGACCCAGCACTATTGCCTCAGATGTTCTCAGCAGATACTGAGAAAAGTCCTAGTGTGATAGGATCTGGCACCCCCAAGTGGTGAACTCCCCCGCAGTCAGACCAGACTTGGCCAATTGAAGCTTGCTCAGCAAGGGAGACTGTACACCTAGGACCACGGAGTGGCTCAGTAAGTGTGTGTTGGATGGGTCTTATCATGGGATTTAGGCTTGTGTCAGCAGTTTGGGGGAGGGTTCAAAGAAGCAGGAGTTTGCCCTGAACTGAGAGTTGTCAAGAAGTGGGGTAATTCTCTGACGGGGCATCCTAACGAATCTCACTTACCTAAAAGGCAGAAAGAATAGAGACCACGTTTAAGAAGCAGCAGTGACTCATTTTAGCCAGTAGGGGGTGTTTGGTCACTTTCGTGGTGTACTCAGTGACCTGGTTTTTGCCTTTGCTCAGGCATGACTGCAGAGTGGCTTTGGCTCTGCTCGCCCTGTCTGATATTGGTGATCTTTGAGAGTGTTTATGATCAGCAGGAAAAATCAGGATCCTGCTGTGAGTGCCAGTCTGCTTTTCTCTTCCTCAGAAGATAGAGTCCTCAGGTCCTGCCCTAAAGACACTCCCAGGCTAGTGGGAGAGACAAGTAAGTTAACAGCCCTGGTCTCAATACCTGTCCATTCACAAACCTAAGACCATCTGAACAATGACTGAGTTCTCCACTGCAGCTTTTCAAACACAGAACTGTCATCCACCACCAATATAATTTTATCACTGACAGACCAATGGAACTGAAGTTAACCTAGACTAGCATGGCAAAACACGCCTATAAACATATGCTGTGACTTTTTAGAAATCAGTTGCTGAAAACAGATGAGCATAGGGGAAAAGGAAAAAAAATGAGAGGGAGGCATACCATAAGAGACTCTTAACTGTAGAAAACAAACTGAGGGTTGCTGGAGGGAGGTGGGGGGTGGACTAAATGGGTGATGGGCATTAAGGAGGGCCCTTATTAGGATGAGCCCTGGGTGTTATATCTAAGTGATGAATCACTGAATTCTCCTGAAACTAATATTACACTGTGTTAACTAACTGAAGTTTAAGTAAAAATTTGAAACATTAAAAAAAATTAATTTCTTATCGTCAATTATCAGAACATGTCTTCAGCCATGTCCTTCATTAGAACATACTAAATAAGCAAGACATTTATTTTAATCAGAGCTATTTTTTGGGTCGTGTTACTCTTGTCCTTGACTAAAACTGCATTTCCTATTTTCTAGCTGGAAGGTAAAGCTGCTATAAAACTGTAGAATACTTAAGCTACGAAAAATAAGAGGAAATGTCACACCTTACACCAGGTATCATGCAGCAAGAAAGCACCAAAAAAGACTCGTGAACAATTTCGAATACCTTGAGAGAATTCAATGTCACTGTGAAACACTGAAAAATATGTAAGCGACACAGACCAGATTCTGGAAAAGGAGGAATAATGATGAATCATTTCTGAGTATTAATTATTGCAAGGATTGCTGATTCTAGGGACTGATACAGTTCCTTTGATAGAGACACCAATAGATTAGAAAGGGAAAATCTCACTATAAGGAACTGTGACTTCACATTCAGGGTGAGAGTGAAGGGAGTTATATATTCCTGTCTAATCAGTAATCTTCTACCTGTAAATTGATGTGCTTTGAGATGAAAGAGGATGTGATTTCTTAGATATGACAACAAACACACAAGGCAAAAGAGGTTGGTAAGTTGGACTTCATCAAAATTTAAAACTTCTGTGCTTTGAAAAACACCATCAAGAAAAATATAAGACAACCCCTAGACTAGGAGACAATATTTGCAAATCATGTATCTTATAAGGGAATCATATCCAGGATATATAAAGAGCACTTACAACTCAATAATAAAAAGATAACCCCATTTTTTAGAAGGCAAAATATGTGAATAGACATTTCTCCAACAAAGAGAGATAAAGGGCTAGTAAGCACGTGAAAAGAAGCTCATAGTCATTCAGGAAATGCTAATCCAAACCACAATGGGATACTAGTTCACACCCACTAGAATAGCAATTACTAAACAACAACAAGAAGTGTTGGCAACAATGTAAAAACCTTCTACAATGTTGAAGATTGGAACCTTCATACAATGTTGATGGGAATGTGAAATGGTGCAGTCACTTTGGAAAACAGTTTAGAAGTTCCTTAAAATGTTAAACATAGAGTTAATATATAACCCAGTAACCTGGGCCATATGGTAACTCTAATGGGTTATATGGTGACTACTAATGTGTACAAATCTTTTGGGACTGATGAACATGATCTAAAATGAGTTAGGGTAATGGTTGCACAGCTCAGTAAATATACTGAAAACCATTGAATTATAAACTTCAAATGGGTAAAATTAATGGTATGTAAAATATATTTCATAAAGCTCTTAAAAATCAACACGAATGAGGGAATAGCAACCATATTCACATAAAAAAAACAGAATTGTCACTGTTTCCATTAGGAAATTTTTAGTAGCCATAGTCAGTCAAGATTTGACTTTAAGTCTGCACTAAAATTACTTGCCACAACCCAGCCTCTGGTTGCAATTACTGAAAATGATTAACCTTTGATGCACTAGTAATATCTGGGGAAAAGGAAACATAGGGGTCTCAGTAGGGCTTCCTTATAAGGTCATGTGATTTCTGAGAAACCACTAGGTCTGAAATTATCGACATGTTAACTCTGGGGATGGTTGGTGTAACACCAAACATCCTGAAAGAACATATGACTGTGTGTATTATAATAAAGACCACATCCTCAGCTCAGAAAAGATCATAAAACATTTCTAATAGAAAGCATACTGAATATTGTTCCTTGAGGGACTGAGGTTCATCTGTCTTAAAGAAAGGCATTCCTCAGTATTAGAACAAAATAGCCACGTCTGACTACCATTTTCCTTCTTTACCTAAATAAGAAGGAAGGAAGAAAGGGAGGGAGAGAGTGGGGGGACGAGGGAGGAAAGGAGAGAGGGGAAGATGAAGGGGAAGCTCAGTATCTTTCTTGTATCTCAAGATGTATAATCAAACAATCAAGGGAAACACAGAGGGCTGGAAAGAGGCAACACTCCCTATCCCCACCTCCCTCTGTCTCCACACCTGCCAGAGACTTCAGATAGGAGCACAATAAACTATCATCCACAAAATGGGGAAGGAGAATCTAGGCAGGAGCTTACTAATAAATAAGACTCCCTCCTGCATTTCCACTTGCCCTTGAACTATTAGTCCTTACATTAACCCAAGGAGATAACTAGAAAAAAATTTGGTTGCTGACCAATTTTTTTCAAAGCTCTAATTTAAGTCCTCATAAATTCCATTAGTGGATGCAGAAGGTAGTATTGCTGCTGATGAAAACTAGAAGCCTCCAAATTTCTGCCGAGACGTTTTAGAGTCTCTCCTTGTGTACTACATTCTGAGGGCAGCAGGGTCCTCTCGCCCCCACCCACACTATAGAGTCGCCCTCCCCTCGTTCAGCAGTCTTAGCCAAGGAAAGCAAGCCCACTGGTAATGAGCAATTGTTCCCTGTTCTCACTTGTGTCTCATTTCTGAATGCTCAAGTTTGAAATTGGAAGGAGAGAAAACCACATCCTTTGTACCCTCAATATATAGATGGAGTCAGCCGAGAACTAACACAGATTTTCGTGCCGATTGATGTGGGGACAGTAGCCACAATGAGGAACTCCTGTACGTGTCTGGCATCCTCTCTCTCAATTGCCATTTTTCTCCTGCAGATTCCTGGAGGTAAGACTGCTTCTCATCATTTCCAGCATAACTATTAAGCAAATGGAGCAGACTGTCAGCAAACTTTTGGCCAGATTAGCTCAGTACAAGAAGAGATATGTGTCCCCCATGCTTTAATATTCTCCCTTGGAGTCCATGTCTTTATTTTAGAAGGGAAAACATCCTTCTTTCCTCTTTAAAGTTTCCTCACAAAAAAATAATAGAACTGCCAGTGCTTATTGCTGCCAATTTATAACTTGAAAACGGACAGAAAGACAATGTTAATGCAAGCAAATAAACAAAAATGCTTGCCTTAGGAAAATAGCTAGTACCTTTCAGGAAAGGAATAGTGGTGTTCAGCCTTTCTTGCTGCAGAAAGTACGTAGATGGTTTTAAACAAAAGTAAAAACAAAAACAAAAAAAACAAAAAAACCTGATTTCATTACCCAAAACAAATCAGGAATGATCTGAATTTATATCATTTCTCTAGGCTAGTGTGTCATTGGGAATGTCCCCACATAGACTCTTTGGAAGTGCTATGGTGTTTTGTATTGAGCTAATTCTTTGGCATTCCAAGTAATAACCGACATGCCTGGTTTTGTACAAGCTGCATGAGCATCCGTTTCAAATGCTCTGAAGCTCATGGCATTATCACAAGACAGGTTATACCCCCCGAATGGCCTTAGATTTTCCTTGAAAACCTTCAAGAACGTGAGGACTGCTCTAGGGCTTCCTCAAGTTTGCTGACAGGTACGCACCAGCCATGGCGTTAGCCCAGGGTCCGTCAGCTTTGGGACATGGGAGCGGGGGGCAGGGGCTGATGGAAAAACCTGTCTCACCCAAGGAAGTTGTTCTATGGTTTATCTTGCACCTAAAAATGAGAAGAAATTTTTTAAAATAACAAGGTTGCCGCATATTTGGGTAAAAAGTGTTGGCAGAGCATAAGCCTGGCATAGTATGACTGTGTTCAGGCATGTTAAATCCTCCATAACATTGAAAACAGAGCAGATAAAAAATCCAGTTATATCTTTCCTTCAAAGGAAACAACAGAAGCAGCTTGCTCTGCTCTTCTCTGTTTCCTGTGGTCAGAGAGAGCAATGTGGGCGCATAAGGGAACAGATGTAGCAAAGCAAGACTTGATGCTCTGGACCAACGGTCTCAACTCTCCTATACTTTAGAATATTCTGAAGGGCTTTTTAAACAATACTTGCATCCAGCCCCAGCTCCAGAGATTCTCATTTATATTGATTCTGGGTAGGGATCAAGAATTGCTAGGTTCCAAAAGCTCCTCACCCGCTCTAAACTCTACCCCTCACTCTTTTAGGAGTGGTTGGTTGCAGATGTTGACTTTTTTTTTTTTTTGAAGCTTGTGTATGTGCTCACCAAACAGGTGATTCTGCAAAATGAAGTTATTCTGTCGAGTATATGATTTCTGCAGCTCAGAAGGTCCAAAGATGGGATCTTTCTATACATGACTCACCCAAGGAAAATTTGAGATGTGGGTGAAGTTCTCTGGATTTCTCTAAATTCCTTATCCTTTAACTTCCCTATCCTTTCCCATTCCCAACACACTTCTGGAAATGAGAGCCCTTAGGACCACTCTCTTCCCCTTCTGTCACTCTTACCATTTGCATCTTTTTGTGAATTTGGCAGTGAGTTAGTTTTATGAATGGAGTAACTGTCACTCTGCCCTATTTGAGAAGCCATGGAGTCTCAGCCAGCGGTCAGGAGAAGTATTTTAGGAGAGTCCAAGAACATCTGGTGCAGGTGGTGGACTGAAAATATATCACAAAGGCACAAGATGGGTAAACCAGCATGGATGGTGTTTCTTGTGTACAGATCTATTGTTCAGTAATAATGAAACTCCTGCTCTGTCATCAAGGAAATTTAATTGGTCGGTCTCCTTACAACATCTTCTCTCCTCTCTTCTCCTACCTCTTTGGAAAAGGCCTTCTGTTCAACCGTGTGTTTCAGTCTGCAGGTTGAAGGGGAGCCTCAGGTGCAATAGATACTATTCTGTCAACTTAGGAATGAGGAGAGTACAAATTTCAATTAAACAGAAGTCTCACAATGACCAAAGAACCCATAGGTGGGGGCACAGCGAAAAGGTACTATATCAGTAGTGGGGGGAGGGCGGGGGGGCTGGATGCTATCACCTGTTTCCTCTCCAAGCAGGAAAAGCCTGTCTGGTCTTAGGAACATGGCTTTAGGGAGAACTCTCTGGGGTGGGCACTGATAGGATTTGCCTTTTTCTTTTTAACAGATTTCTGTGTAGAAATTATTGGAGGAAATCAAGTGAGTCCTCATTCAAGACCCTATATGGTGCTACTTAAAGGAGAAAAAATCTGTGCTGGGGCTCTGATCGCAAAAGACTGGGTATTGACTGCAGCTCATTGTGCCCTGTAAGTGCTTGGGTTCTAAAAAATGTTTGTGCAGATATTCTCATTTGGGGGAATATTAATAAAGAGAATAAATCTTCACCAAAACCACAGGAAGCTCATGTGTATATCTTCACAACACTTAAGTCTCTGGGAAATTGCTTTACCCCAGCAGAGAGTTAAGCCCAGACTCAGCTCCAAAGTATCAGACCACTGGGGAATCCACAGTGAGCACCCTCACGCTTTGTGTTGGACTCCTCTAGAGCTACCGGCTCTGGGTGCTCCAAGGCTTTGCTTCTGGTCTTGACTTCATGATTAGAGAGAATTAACCACAGTCTGGAAGGGTAAAACTCTGTCCCCTCGGGAGCCTGAGCACAACAGTCAAGTAGAGAAAACTTGTTTCTAATACCTTCCTTTTTCCTTTCCTGAACGTCTCTCACATCTCAGCCATCTCTTAACTCCTGCTGACTACTACCTTCAAAGCTCTTCCAGGCCTGGTCTTTCCTCCATTCTCATAATCAAGCCTCTCAACCTGGGCTGTCCAATATGGTAGCCACTGTCATACTGGTTTTATGAATTTACACGTGGCTCTATGAATTTAAATTAAAGTTAAATAAAATTACACATTGAGTTCCTTGGTGGCACTAGCCATGTTTCAGGTCCTCGGTAGCCACAGATGGCTAGTGGTTACCATTTTGGACAAGGCAGATGTGTAGAACATTTCATCATCAGGGTGTGCTCCACTGAAACCACGGTTCTAGTTTCTTAAGTGAAACTCACATCAGCTGATGTAACGGAAAAAACGACAGTGTGACGATCTGGTTGGTTTCATTCATACTACGTTGTGAATGATGATAACCTTAATTATTAATACACCAGAGAGTATTTTTTTAAGTAGGACCCACGCCCCACGTGGGGCTTGAATTTACACCCCTGAGACCAAGAGGCACAGGCTCTACTTCACTGAACCAGCAAGACGCCTCCTGAGTATTTTGATTTTATTAACCAAAATGAACCTTTTGCAGGGAGTCAAAAAAAGAAAGAATCCTGGGCCTCTGCTTCAGATCACCATCCCCCCAATATACACACACTCAGTGCCATGCAAATAAGGTCCTTCAATGGGCAATCATATTTCTGAAAGCTTTCCCTTTTAAGTTTGTTGTTCTCTTACAAAGACCCCTTCAGCGCATTCTTCTACAACTACTGAATGCCTTTTGCTTCCATCTCTAGACCCCTGAGACCTTTGTTTTCCAGTATTCTGCACCCTGATTCTCTATCACAGCTCAGGGAAGGTAAGGGGGCACTAAAGACCCAACCCCTAAGACCCCAAGACTTGGCTTAGCTGCCATGGAATTCTTGTTATATGTTTTTCAGTGAACCTAGTTTAGCGTGTTACAAAGAAGCTGGTGGTGATGATGACAGATTCATAAACAATTTTTTATTCTTTACACTTTTTTCCTTTCTGAGCCCCAAACAAGTATTGCCACAGAAAGTAGTTTTACAAATGAGACAGTAAAGCTGATCATATAATATGCTGAGCACCTGATATAAAGAGGAAACCCAGTTAATAGTGTTGTGTCTGCTTTCAGGAACAGAAAGTCGCAGGTCATTCTTGGAGCTCACTCAATAACCAAGAGAGAGTCAGAAAAACAGATAATGTATGTTAAGAAAGAGTTTCCTTATCCGTGCTTTGACCAGGACACGCATGAGGGGGATCTGAAACTTTTACAGGTATGTACCTTTGATTGACTTCAGAGTCACAGAACCTCCTCCGATCTGGCCGCCTACATGGAAATTTTTTCCTCGGTGCTCTGTGGCCATAGACAATAGCTACATAATGGGGCCCTTGAAGGTTGGGCTAGAATTTAAGTAAAAATAGGACCATTTAAATGATCTTATTTTGTTAAGTCTTCATGCTTGTCTTCTTTCTAACAGCTGAACAAAAAAGCAAAAATTAATAAAAAAGTGAGTATCCTCCCTCTCCCTAAGAAGGGGGCTGATGTCAAACCGGAAACCATGTGTCAAGTTGCAGGCTGGGGGAGCATTCACAATAACTCACCTCAGTCTGATACCCTGAGAGAAGTCAATATCACTGTCATAAACCGAAGAATCTGCAATGATGAAAAGCACTATAATTATAATCCTGTGATTGGACTGAATATGATCTGTGCCGGCAGCCTCAAAGGTGGAAAAGACTCGTGCAATGTAAGTAAAATAAGATCCCATGTTTTAGCTGTTGAAGTCATGCAGATAGAGAATATGTAACATCAGGCTTTGTCTTGTCATGGCCTTGGCTTCTGCAGGGTCCTGGTGCCTTTTTTTACAGAAGTTTGATAAAATCCCAAATAAATTCATGTTCTCAGCTCACGTAAGTTGTTCATCAGAAACCTGTTCTCATTTTTCATACAAACACATACAGATCTCAATTTGAAAATATGTAACATCCAGGAGAGCTGAAGTCAGGGCTCCTCTAGGGTCTTCAATGCCCTTTCCCCCATCTCAGTACTCCCCCCAAAATTCACTGCCATTTGACCGAGCAAGTCTGAAATGCCTGTCCTTTCTAAGCCTAAGGATCTCTGGCTAGACTCTGCAGCTTCCTAGAGCCAAGGTCAGTCCCCAGGAAGCAACTTCCAAATGTGACCCATACAGAGATTATGCAAGCCTCCATCCCAGAGTCCCCTGAGAGGCAGTGGGACACGGCCCTGCTTAAAGATACAAGTAGCAGAGACTCCTTAGAAAGTTTTAAGCTCTGAGTTTATCATTTCTCACTTTTCCCAAAGACCCTGTAGAGCCTCCCCTGAAGAGAAGGAGTTGCAGTGTAGGTGGTCTGGGAGTTTGAATCAGAAACTGAGAGATCCAGGGGTCTCTCTTCTTCCCAGAAGCTTGTCTAAACATCTGCAGAATCTGAATGGCTGGATTTCAGAACCAAGGCTAGGCACATCCCAGAAGAGATGACATTGGTCCTCTGCACCTTTCCACTTTCTCTCCTTTGCCCTCCCTCCTCCCCTCCCCTCATCCACCATCCTGGCAATCCAGGAACCCAGAACCTTCGCGCCCTTGGAACCACATGCAACATCCTAAGGCCACAGCAGCGTCCCAGTGTGCCTGTCCTCCTCTCCACAGCCACCCTCCAGGGTCGAAGCTTAGCAGTCCTTCTGCCATCCTTTTAGTGCCCAAGACCCCTTAGAATTGGCCGTGGGTGAATTAAACCTGAAGGACTCCCTGTGAAAATTTCAGACCCTCTGTGAAATATACCTGTCCAGTCGGGGTCCCAGGCTCCCACATACTTCCTCTGTTCATATACTCATAAGGCCAATTTTTGCCTGAAAAGGAGGGACCGCTGATGCCTTCATGTGGCTTGGAAGGAGTTGGGCACTCAGAGTCCAGCATTTGCAGAGTTTTATGCACATGCCTCAGTGGCCCTCTGTCTAGCACCACCGATATTCCCTAAAGCCAGAGCAGTGAAATGACCACTTCAGACTCTAGACCTCAAATACATTTAAATACGCTGATTCTAGAGTTCTTTGAGAAAATCCAGGCTCACACAGTGGTGGCACAGGCAGGGGTGAAGCAGTGACCTCCAGCTAACTGAAGCCTCTCTGTTGGCGGAGTCAGCTAGCTCTGAAGTGAGATCACTGGTTTCTGGAAGCTCCCATCTAGTGTCAGATGCTCCAAAGAGACTTGGGGAAGCAATTTCTGTCTATTTGATAGATGAAGGGGAAAGTTGCTTTGGTTTTGTTTCTTTAGGAAAACAGTTACATGCTAGAGAACCTAGAAGACGTGGTGCTTACTCTTTGCCTCAACATCCCATCTGCATTGCACTATTTTACCCCTTGAGTTATTAAGCATTTTAAGAAAATGACAAACAGGAGGGTTTCCCTTCTAAAGCAGAATCAGTCTCAAAATCAGTGGGTAACATGAGCAACAATACAAGTTTTATTTCATGTTCACTGGTTTACAAATAAATTGAGTAAGCCAATTTAAAAATATTAAAACATTTCCAAACATTTGGGACTTTTAAGCACTAATTTTCATTTAAGTCAAGATTGGTTTTAACTCCACATTGAATGTTCCACATTCAACAGAATTTTTCCCATCCTACTAGTGATCATGTTCCATGCTGATCCCCATTCCCTCTCTTGTTCTGCAGGGAGATTCTGGAAGCCCTTTGATATGTGAGGGTACGTTTAGAGGTATTACTGCCTTTGGCCTTCCAGGTAAATGCGGAGACCCTCGAGGACCTGGCATCTATACTCTTCTCTCGCAGAAGCATCTCAACTGGATAATTAAGACTATGAAGGGGTTAGTTTAGCTAATTGTACTTCATTTCATTTGCTGTCACTTCTTTTTTCATTGTTTCAAATTTTTATTTAAATTCCAGATAGTTAACATATAGTGTAGTATTGGCTTCGGGAGTAGAATTTTGTGATTCATCATTTACGGGATGGGCACTTGCTGTGACTTTTTAATCTTATCATAAATAAAATCAATTTGTGTAACTGTACCCATTTCTCCTATACCTTTAATGAGCAGACCTGCACTGGCAAAGTGAAGCAGAGTAATATGACAACCTTACAGATATTGCAAGGGAGAGATGAGGGAACCAATGTCACCAGTATCACCCATGTGTCAAGTGGCACACATACTTTCCTTGAATTATTCACTGTCCAAATGGGGCCCAGCAGGAGTGACAATAAGCTCAGTCTGTCTAGTGACAGGCTCAGCAATTCTGCAGGAAACAGGAACAGACAGTCTGGAGCATTCGGGTTAAAAGGAAATGCGTTTGCCCTTCTAAGGCCATTGTTCCACATCAACACATGCTATCTATCTATCTATTTCTCTGTCTCTCTCTCTCTCTATCTAGCTCAAGAACCTGAGTCTAAGAAAGAGGGCGCCTGGGTGGCTCAGTTGGTTAAGCGACTGCCTTCAGCTCAGGTCATGATCCTGGAGTCCCGGGATCGAGTCCCGCATCGGGCTCCCTGCTCGGCAGGGAGTCTGCTTCTCCCTCTGACCCTCCCCCCTCTCATGCTCTCTCTCTATCTCATTCTCTCTCAAATGAATAAATAAAATCTTTAAAAAAAAAAATAAAAAATAAATAAAAAAAAAAGAACCTGAGTCTAAGAAAGAAATAGAAGAGGAAATGTCTTACAGTGTTTTCCAAAGGCAGGTGAGAAATAGAAATTAAAATTCTAGGGGACAGAAATGATGCACTTGGCCAGAGAAGAAAAGTATACAACAGAGAGTCAGACTCCTCTCTCATTAGTTTGCATATAAGCCTTTGATTATCTAGGTGATTTCTTGGTTCTCCTCATCCCTGAGCCTGGGTGGGTCCAGCCAACACAATGGTTACAGCGGCTGCCATCACATACTAGGGAGTAAGTGCTCAAAGTTTTCCTTGAAAACCCCCTATGTTGTTATTCAGCACATTGAACTCATTGGGTAGTCATCAGTCCAGCAGCCACTTCAAAATGGGATTATGTGAATGGATTCCTTCAATTTCCATCTGTTCCTTTAGGAGTATACATGCACAGCACACACACACAATGTATACCCAAACCAAGAACGTACATCACCACCAAGAGGTAGCCACTTAAAACAAAGAGAGCATTGCTCAATGACAAATGCTCAGGCCCCACCTCTAGAAATTTTTCTTTAATTGTATTCAATGAGACCCAGGACATAATATTCTTTATATAATTTCCCCAGTGATTCCAATATACAGCTAGGGATGGGAGTCCCTACACTAAAAAGTGAGGTCTGGTACTAACATCTAAAACAGGGCTCTAACAGAGTCACTAGGATGATACTGTAGATACCTGTGATAATCCCTAATTCATAGTTAGGATTTTAGCAGCAATAAGAGGATGGAATATTCCCTACTAGCAACATTACAGATTTTGAAGTCCACTTAAAAAGTAGTTGCATGGAACCCTCATTCATTGCTGATACTTTCTTAGGAAAGTTAGCAGTGACTACTTAAAACTCAACAGACATATCCTATGACCAAGCAGTTCCACACCTGGGTATATACCCAACAGAAATGAGTGCTTTTGTCCACTAAAGAATGTTTAAAAATGTGCATAACAGCTTTATTCTTTTTTTTAAAGATTTATTTATTTTTAGAGGGCATGTGAGCAGGGGGAGGGGTAAAGGGAGACTCCGCCAAACAGATTCCCCATTGAGCACAGAGCCTGACATAGGGCTTGATTTCACAACCTTGAGATCATGACCTGAGCCAAAATCAAGAGTTGGATACTTAACCAACTGAGCCACCCAGGTGCCCCACAACTTTATTCTTAAAGTCAAAACTGAAAATAGCTCAAATATTCATCCGCAATAAGATGGATCAAAAATTGTCATACATTTATACAATGGAGTATTACACAGCAGTGAAAGAGAAAAACCTACAGTTACATGTTACAACATAAATTAATATTACAAACTTAATAGTGAGTGAAAGAAGTCAGACAAAAAGGAGATACAGGGTGTGATTCCATTTATCTGCAGGTTGGCATAAGACAAAACTAATCTATAGTGATAGAGGTCAGAATAATGGAAAGGTGTTGGCAGAGAGTAGGTACAAGGAAGTCTGGAGGGTACAGGAAATGTTCAAGTGGATGGTATAGACTGGTGCCAAGAGTTCAAACCCAAGTAACATCATCTAGAAACACTTCCTGGAGAGGTTAAGACTTAAATGAGCAAAGAAAAGGAAGAGAGTAGTAGGAATTTCAGACTAGAAGAAAAGCTCTGACAAAGGCACCAAGGCAGGAAATTGCAAGACTTAGCCCAGGGTCAACACAGGAGATGAGCAAGGATTAACATTTAAAAGATAGAACAAGTGTGCCAGGTGGCCCAGTTGGTTAAGAGTCTGACTCTTGATCTCAGCTCTGGTCTTGATCTCAGAGTTGTGAGTTCAAGCCCCACGTTGGGCTCCATGCTGGGCATGGAGACTACTTAAAAAAAGAGAGAGAGAGAGAACAGTGGCCTGATTGAGCCTTAAAAAAGCTTAACAATTATCAAATCCAAATTTCTGTTCTTGTAAATGTTATGACCACATTGCAAGGTCACTCGGTCAGTCTATGGCAGGTCTAGAGCTCAGGACCCTAAGGTTTGAATGAGGGCTTTATGTAATAGGGAGTCATTGAGAGTTTCTGAGCAGGGGGCTGAGAAGATCACCACCATGCTTTTAGAAATGTAACCTAACAGTGTGGAGACCCATGAAGAATAAAGACAGGAAAAACAGAGGAATTACAACCGAGTGGTCATCAGGTATTCAGGACATGACTAGAATGAAACAGAAGAGAACAAGGTGTGAATGGATTAAGCATGGAGCAGAATAATCAGGGGATTCCCTGAATGATGGGATGACCAAGATAGGGATGAGACCATGAAGAGGGTCAAAGGAGTCCTACAGGGGATCTCGTTTTGAGAGGAAATAATGTGCATGCTTAACATACTGCCTAGCATATAGTAGGATTTTAACCAATATTTTTCAAGTGAATAAGTGATGTTTTTAATGCATTTGGTTTAAGCTAAATACAGGAAAGGATCTCAGAAAGGAAATATCCAGAGGCAGAAAGAAATATGAGGCTGGAGATTGGGAGAAAAGTCAAGAGGGAGAAAGGTGTTTGGAAATCTCTGCTATAGATATTCTATCACAGTGGCAACACATCCCTAACAAGGAAGAGATAGAAAAGAAGAAAAAGGAGGAAGAAGAAGAGAAGGATGAGGGAGGGGAAAATAGAGAAGAGGCAAAGACAATGTCTGGGAAATGCAACAGGAGGAAGCAGAGCAAATAAGGTAACCTGAGAAAGAAGGTCACGAGAACATTCACCTCAGAAAAAGCACTTCATCCTGTTTGATCGTCACAACAAATCCATGGAGAAGACAAGGCCACTGTCATTATTCTCACTTCGAAGCGAGGAAGCTGGAGCTCGTGGAGGAGCTGAGTGACAGCAACTCCACACCCAGGCTGTGCCATCAGCTGCAGCAGAAAACACCCGGGTCTGGTCTGGGCTCAAAGCCAAGTGCAGCACTCTGCCTCTGGGGCCTGTGGGAAGAAGGGAAGACCGTTCATGTCCCACACCACATGGGCTGTTGCTGACGGGGGGGGGGGCGGGGGGGGCCACGTTTCCCCTCCCAGGAGGAAGGCATCTCGGAAACCTGCCATGTCTGAAGCTGGCGCTCCCACTGTGCCTTTGCTGTGGTAAACACCAGTCAGAGCCGACTGTGGGCAGCAACCTAAAGTGGCTGAGGTTTTGCTTCACTGGGTTTCCCTTTCAGAGCTCTTCCCCCCTTTTATTAGTTTCCTAGGGCTGCCATAACAAATTACCACACACTGCTTGAGACATGAGAAATTTATTTTCTCCTAACTCTGCTGACCGGAAGTCCAGAATCAAGGAGTTGGCAGGGCTAGCTCCCTCTGGAGGCTCCAGGAGAGATTCCAACCCGTGCCTCCTACCTTTAATTTGTGGCCACATCACTCTATTCTCTGCCTCTGTGGTCACATGGCCCTTTCTTCCATGTGCTTGTTCTCTTCTGTGTGTCTCTTCGAGGTACACTTGTCATTGGATTTAGGGCCCATCTCGATAATCCAGGATGATCTCACCTCACAATCCTCAACTTAATTACATCAGCAAAGACCTTTTTGCTGAATAAGGTCACAATCACAGCCTCCAGGGATTTGACGAGGATAGCGTGGCAGGATCATTTAGCCCACCACACCCCTCATGCCCCAAACCCTTATCAGTTCTATCTTCTCTAATCCACCAACACCCAGGAATTGCTACTGCTGTTCTCCTGCCACCCATCCCATCCTTCTTCTTATCCTCTCCAAAAAGTCATCCCCTTGGGACCTAGGTTTTAAGGAGCTAATCAAATAAATTGAGGCAGCTTAATAGGAAAGGACCCAAAAAACTCTTAGTTATGTAATTCTGGAGACAGTCCCCTTTTTTCTGTTATCTAACTGATCATCTCCCAAAGAACATTTTGTGAATAATTCTATATGAGGTTAATAGGTATTAAAAACTGAAAAAAGTGTTTAATGTTCTCATTAGTTTGGGATCTCTAGGTTAAAAAAAAAACGAAACAGGATTCCTTATTTCAAGACTGCTTTATTTGGGAGAAAAGACTATAATAAGCAGCATTTCTGAAACTTAGTTGACCAGAGTCCTTTTGATGTGAACTTCTCACGTGGCTCATGTTCCTTGGAAAATACTTGGCAAAATCTATCCTAACCCAACAGTGACTGTTAACAATCAAACTTTCAAGCCAAAGCAAACAAAACAGACTCCATGAAAGGAGGCTGGAGCCAGGAGGATAGAGGGAAGGAAAGAGGTTGGGTAAGTTCTTGATTGAGGAGGTATTTGGGGACACACATAAAATCTAGCTAGGGGGATGGTCATCTCAAAGAACCAGTACAGTTTACAACTCAAGTGAGCTCTGGAATTTCAGAAATAATCTTGTGTTCTGACAGCAGATTCTCAGCACCAAGGGGTGCATACACATATTCTACTCCTGGAGGAGACATAGCTCAGACACTTGGGAATTTTTCCATCCGCACACATCACTCCCAATGCTCTCCTGCATGCTCATGCATGCACATACCCACACGCCCCCAAAGAGACGTGGGATTGGCCCTGGGTGTATCAGTGCATTAAAAAATTTAGATTCATAGATACAAAGCAGCTCCCTTATTTTATAGATGAAAAAAAAATTCAGGAATATCAGCTGCCTTGTCCCAGGTCACAGAGCTAATTAATGGCAGAGCCTGAACTAGAATCAAATTCAGTGCTCTAACTGTTTAGCCCATTCTCCAAACCCAGAGCAAAGAAGAATCTCTTTTCCTATGGAAGACCAGTGTCCCTTATTCTTTTTAATTAAACATTTAAAAATTAAAGCAATATAAATGAAAACCACTTAATTTAGTTAGGATAAATATAAAACATTACATGAATGCTTTTAAACTTAAAAGTCAATTCAATAAACATAGTAGGTGATAACTATGCTTTCGTTTTTTATTATGATGTGTTGAGATGAAGAAAAGGGGGGGGAGTAGATAAGGAGTAACAGAGAAAAAAATTCCAAATCTTTTCCAAAGCAGGCTTTTGAAAAATGTCTTGACAAAAAAAAAAAAAAAGGACAACTACTTCCAGAATTTGTTAGGAAAATGGAGTTTGGATTAGAAGCAAAGGCATTCTTGAAACACTACTCTCATATTAGTGAAAATCTTAATTTACTAGATTAAGTGGGAAATGCAGTCTTTACCTCAGACAAAGGTCATCCTTTAGGATTTACATCCTTAAATTCCAAGAGTATTATTCCTGAAAGGATTAAAAGTTTTGTTTTCTTTATGCAGCTGTTTATAAAGGAGACCACCTGTCAATGCATGTGCTAGGGGCTGATGAAACCAAATCAAAGGCCAGATCTCACCTATAGGCTAGAAAGTTACCTATTCCTGTTTCAAAGCTTGTAAATTACAGCTTTTGGAGGGTGAGGGGAAGGATGGCGAGTTGTCTTTCTTCTGCAGTTAGATGGGGGAGGCCTCTTCAACTGAATTTTCCCCCCAGAGAATCATGAGTGTGGTTATAACAGGGTGAGACAAAGGAAAGGCGTAGATAATAGTAGATAATCTAGAATAGCTTTTTCCAAGCTTTATGACCACAATCCACAGCTCAAAACTATACTTTGTTTTGAAATATATCAAAATTCCAGAGCTCACTTGAGGTGTAAACTGTACTGGTTCTTTGAGATGACCATCCCCCTAGCTAGACATGTAGACAGGTGTATGGTGCTGCAGAACTGTAACAAAAGTTTCACAAAATAATGTCTGCTTTTACATTGTTTCCATTCTCTACTATTCTATTTCATTTTTTTAATGCTAACCACATGATATACATTAATATAACAACCACCCTGCTAAATACTTTGGGGAAATATTGCATGTGGAAGACACTACTGGGTCAGAGATGATCATTAGTGTCTAAGAGCTGGAAAGTAACTGCATCTTCTCCAACCATAAACAGGTTAAGAGGAGAAAAGGTTAAATGTACTCTTTGGAACTCTGTCTAATATCAGTGGAAAAAAGCACAAGGCATTACAACTAAAGAATTTATAGCTTGTCAAGGCTAGAGAAAAAGGAAAATGTACCGGTTCAGTTTATTCCTTATTCCCAGGATCAGCAAATTGACTCCAGGATCTGTCAGAGGCCCCCACCTCACTGAAAGTTCTAACTAGCTTTGTAAAGAACCAGGTTTAAGACTTGATTTAAAATATTTCTCTAAGGCACCTGGGTGGCTCAGTTGGTTAAGCATCTGCCTTCGGCTCAGGTCATGATCTCTGGGTCCTGGGATCGAGCCCCATGTTGGCCTCCCTGCTCCGCGGGGAGTGGGCTTCTCCCTCTCCCTCTGCCCCTCCCCACCACTCATTCTCTCTCTCTCAAATAAATAAATAAAAATATTTCCCTAATCAGAAAACATATCCCATGAATTACATATCTGATGATTTAAAATATGCAAAGGATCAACTCATGTCCCTCCTACACTCACGCCCGACCCAGGTAGCTCTGTGAAGAGCTGCCTACATTTTTATTTACCAAATCACATGGTATAACACTTAAGGATATCAAAGTCATTCTGAGGTCAGACTGACCAGCAGGAGCAGGAAGTCTTTCTGTTAAGGGTGTTTTTTTGTTGCCGAATAACATTCTCAGAATCTACAAAGAGAGTCGCAGTATTATCACTATCTAACGCTGTATATATTTGGGGTTTTCAGTCTGTTTCTTCCCACTAAAGTATAGGCTCCATGAGGACAAAGATAATGTCTGTCTTGTTTATATGTATATCCCCAACACCCCCCAAAATTGCCTCACACACAGTAGATGCATATTCAATAAACCCACACGTTGCAGCACTGCTGGTCTTCTGCAAAATAAGGAAAGATGAGTTATGATAACTAACTCCAGAGTTCCAGAAGAGTTTAGAAACTATCCCTGATCATCACTGCTTCATCCATGCATGTATGCAAGAAGACAGGACCACTGTAAGTAATGAACAGCCTTAGTCAAATTCAGAAACACTCATCTATACACGCCCTGAGGTGGGGTGGGTGTAGGCCTTTTTCCTCTGATAAAATAAGTACTTCGAAGAGCCAGAGGAGAAGATCTTTCATTCAGGGCTTTTCGGGCCAATGACAGCTCACTTAGCTATGGATACACAGCATTTTACTCACCCACGTACTTACCCAAAAATCCACGCGACCTGGCCAGACCAGGACAGGCCCACACAGTCACATCGTTCTTGGGACTACCTTGGCCACTTGCAATCTCCTTTGTCTTAGGTAGCCAGATTAGCGAACAAATCTGTAATAATGGCCAAAAAAAATACAGAGTTATGACAATGTCTGATTCATTATGAATGTATTTCGAATGGATTCTAGGCAGTATGCTCTGTCCACATCCATCCTCCAGTCCATAGCTGGGGTTAAGGTGTTAGAGGAATTATGTTAGTTCTAGGAAATTTGATCCCAAGACAACAAAAGACTAAGTATACAAATAGGTTTAGGTGCAATGAACCTACAAACGTGAGCACAAAGCAATGCTAAGAAAGAAGGGAAATGTGGGAAATAGAGGGGGAAGGAAAGGACACACAGATCAACTTGCGACTCCCAGAGAAAATTTTACAAAAACCAACTGTCCAGAACTGAAATCCTTATAGACTCAGAAAGTACAGAGAGGTGTGTTTGGGTCCTATGCTCTATCAGCAATCATTTTCACAAGGTTCTAGAAGATCAAAGTGAAAGCAAACTCCCACAGAGATGTTTACCTGTGAGTTTGTGCTTGGGGTCTGGATGCTTTGACCAGTATTTACGTCCAAGACACGTAAGTGTCCATCTTCCATTCCGCCTCCAACAGCAAGGACTGCAGACTGCCAGGGACACCAATCCATGGCCTTGAAAGTTCAAATAATCACACAGGCAGCTCAGCCTTGGAGAAAGTGAACTTGCGAAAGTGACACACTCAGGTAAGCAGGAGTCCAGAAGTCTGCGCACACCCCAGCTCTCCTGGAGCTCTGATCTAAAGGCCAGAGCAATGGCACTCTCTAGAGATTACTTCTAAGGGACTAGAAATCACCTGTTAGGTGCCTTCCTCAAATTTTGAGATCTGCCAGTATATTAAACCAAGAAAAAGCATCCAATAATATATTTTTAAAAATATACTCAACATGTCCTATGGGGCAAAAATCTGCTGCTGGAGTAGGTGACGTGTGCCCACCAGAATCTGGTTCTGAAATGAAGCCTTTCTCTCATTTGTCTACCTGTGTCTTTAGGTTCTAGGTCAGAGAAGAAAGGACAAAATGGAGCCACACATAATTGCTCGCACCCCAAAAACTCTCATGCATTTCAACTCCTAATACATTTTTTTAGAAAGGAAAATTGCCTTTGATTCCCTACTTATAAATTACTATAGGTAATCCTGAAAAATAAGATTCAGTATTGCATATTTATACTGATAATTGAAATGATGAGTAACAATAATTTTAAAGGACATTCTAAGAAATATTTCAGTTATATATATATCTGTATATCCTTATCCACATGTCCATCCTGCCATTAGCTGTCACAAGGCTTGGCTTGCTCAGGCTTCAGAAACTCTTGGTTCAATTCACTGTATTTCTGACAAGGCACATAAGAAAGTAACTTGTTTTGCTTGGCTTGGGTTTTTCATGTGTTGGGTTTTTGTTTTGCTTTATTTCGTTTTTGTATTTTGTTTGCTGACAAAATATTTTACATACATTTTCCCTAGATTTTTCCCAAATCATTAATAATGGGAATTTGGACCTAAAATCATTCTTAATGTCCTGTGGATATTAAAAACCACAAGCCAGAGTACCACTGTGCTTTAGCAGCAGGTGCTACATATTACACCCTATGTCAGGAAACTCCGTGATAACTTTGTAAGTTCTCATTCTAACAAATTTGCTCATAGTTAATAAAGTAGAACCATTTCTTTGCTCTGTGAGTGATAAATATTCTGGGACTATGTTGAGGCCAAGACATATATCTATGACACCAAAGGAATGAGAGTATGGATTTTTTTTTACTAGGAATAAGAATTTAAAATACAGAGAAATAAAAAAATATTATGCAGAAAATGGTAGAATATTGGTTTAACTGTGCAGCACCCTTCCTCCTCCTTCCCACAGTGGGTTTCCTTTCCATGGGTGTGAGCTCATGACCTAGACCTGGACAGCCAGTGAACCCATCTCTCTGACCACAGTTATCTGCTGAGAGATGAGAATGTGCCCAAAGTCATACCAGAGTCCTGCCTGGGACTTTTCTACCAGAGTTACAAGGAGCATAGTTTCTTAATCAGCTCCCATCAGGGAGAATCTGAATTTGAAGCCGTAAGAGCCATCTTGCCCACAAAATGTTGTCTGAATAAAGAATGAAACCCAACAGAGTCAGGCAGAGCCAAGAGCCAAAGAGAGAGGGTTCTAATGACATTATTTAAGGCCCTAGATCTGGACTGTATTGAAAGCAGCTGTATGTACCCAGGACTCCTCAGTCGTAAGAGAAAATACATTTACTTTTTTGCAGAAGCTCAAGCTTACCTCTGGTTTCAGTTACTTACAACTACAAAATCTGACACATGGGGGTGTATAAATAGGGTTGTCTTTCAAGACAGTGATGGCAAAATCCAAAACAAATTCTGGGGGAAGAAAATCTCAAAGCATTGCCTTAATGGCTTCGTTCTCATGTGTGAAGGATAGTCAATGATCTCTGAGTGAAGAGCAACTTGGAAAGCTATTGGATGTCTTACCTTGACTGCTGTAGGTTGGGGTATAACTTTCAGCGGTTGAACCTGGGCTTTCGCACCCGGGTCATGGGGCCATATTGTCAGCAGTCCATCACTACAACCGCTGGCAAGCAGCCTGCCGTCAGGGGACCACTGGAGAGCACAGACAGCTTGCTTGTGGTGAAGTGTTCCAACGTGATGCCGGGCAACCCGAACATCGTGATGAGAAACACGGCCCAGCCTCGACCCGCTGCGCAGAGGTAAAGGGGCAGGTTTCCAACAGAAAACTCGAGCCTGGGTTCTAGCAATAGCTTATAAGCATTTGAAAACATGAAGGAAAGCATAGTTCAAACTACCTAAAGACCCCTCAGGACAGATTCAAGACACAGGTTTTGAACATTTGTTGGGTTAATAAGGATAGAGTATTCTGCCTGGGTGATTGTTTTCACAGGTGAAAAAAATTTTTGTGGCAAAGTTTCAAATGTGGATATTGAGATGATATCCTTTGATAGATATTTATCTTTTTTACGATTTTATTTATTTATTTGAGAGAGAGAGAACGCAAGCAAGTGAGAGCACAAGGTGGGGGGAAGGGGCAGAGGGAGAGGGACAAGCAGACTCCCTGCTAAGCGGAGAGCCCAATGTGGGGCTCGATCCCAGCACCCTGGGATCATGACCTGAGCAGAAGGCAGCCGCTTAACCGACTGAGCCACATTTTGACAGATATTTCTAACGATTTTAATATGATGCAGGCAGCTATGGAAAAGATAAATTTAGAAGATTGCCATATTTCCCCAGGGAGTAGTTTATGTACTGAACCTAGGAAATAGTACTTTTCTGGAATTCAGAATATTTCATATTATCTCAATGCAATGGTTTTAGAATATATATATTTATAGTGAAATGTCAGAGATAGAAATGTGTTATTTCCTTTTTCTATTAAACTACAAATCCACTATTCGTTTTGTTAATGTTACTAATACCTAAAAAGAATAGAAAACTATCTGAATGTCACAGCAAACTGCAATGTGATTCAGAACCAGTAGATAATGTCACTGGTAGTGATTTGGATCCAAAGAATGATAAAGATCCTATCACTTTATCAAAGATAATAAACTCTTTCTGGGCTAATTTAATTTTCTCCAAGGAACAAGTAAACAACTATCTACAATTATTTCTGAAATTTCTCAAAATCTGGTCTCGTATTTTTTAAAACGATTCAGGCACCACACTGAACAGCCTTCTGATGAACAATATGGGCTCTGCAGCCAGACCACCTGGGTTCAAAGCCTGACTCTGCCCCTTTTACTAACCATGTGACCTCAGGCTAGTGTCTCAGTTTATTCATTAAGAATAAGTTGGCAGGAAATTAGAAACCCCTCTACAGAATTACTGAAGGGATTAAAACGCAATTATGCACATAAAGAGTACAGCACAATGCCCAGCACACTTTACTCCAAAAATATTAGCTGCTGCCATAAGAAACGATCTGTTCATTTTCCTCATGGATAATAAAACTAAATTTAAACAATGCAGACTGTAAAAAGAATTCATATAGAGAACTGACCTCACCACAACTTCTCACAGTAAATGATTAGCCCTTTATATGGTATTTTGTTTAAGTGGCTTTAAGTTTGACCTGTAATCACAAGGTACTGAAATCTCAAATTTATATCATAGCTGCTTAAATTGTAAAAGACCTTGGAATTTATTTAATTTAAACCTACCTTAAGAACTACAGTATAAAAATGAATGGCAATGGGGCACCTGGGTGATTCAGTCAGTTAAGCCTCTGCCTTCGGTTCAGGTCATGATGTCAGAGTCCTGGGATCGAGCCCCCCATGGGGATCCCTGCTCAGCGGGGAGCCTGCTTCTCCCTCTCCCTCTGCTGCTCCCCCTGCTTGTGCTCTCTCTCAAATAAAAAGTAAAATCTTTAAAAAGATAATGAATGGCAATTATTAAAAGCAATATATATTTAGATCAATTATATAGGATCATAGGAAAAAGTCATTTAACTCTTCTGATTAAAAAGAATACACAAACAATGAATCATGGAACACTACATCAAAAGCTAATGATGTAATGAATGGTGACTAACATAATATAATAAAATAAAATTTTTTTAAAAAGTAGGTAGACTAAATCAGTAGTTCTCAAAAGTGACGAAGCATCAGCATCACTTTGGAAATTAGAAATGCAAATTATCGGCGCCTCTTCAGACCTACTGATTCAGAAGTTCCTGGAGACAGACTAGCAGTCTGTGTTGTAAGGAGCCCTCAGGTGATGTTGCTGCATGCTCAAGTTTGAGAATCATGGAACCGGCTGATCTATGAGGTTGCTTCTAGCTCTAACATCTGTGGATCTATGGGAAATGTGCCCCAAAGGGCTTAACATATTCCAAATTATTGATCCTGATAGCAATAAATACTTGATTCCAACAAAATATCCCTCTGATAGGTATTACTTGGTACAGAGAAACATTTTGCTTAAACAGATTTTTACCTTTTATCTGAACAATTTAATGGAT